>NC_138762.1:110505271-111101658 GCF_965113315.1 Podarcis vaucheri
ACCTATAATATGTGTTTTAAAAACTGAGCTTATCATACTTGATTTTCAGTGCTGTTTATTTGTCATGAAGTTGTTCTACCACCTCAGGAATGCACTCTTGAATACCCTCCTGCCTCCAACAACAAAATATCACCTTCACTTGTGAATGGCTCATCTGATATGTTCTGGACTGAACCATACCTGACATGATCTGTCAAAACATGGTAGACAAACAAGTAAGATTGTACCAGCAATTGGTCTCCGATTACGATAGTGGGAATTCCATCTATGGGTTTGCTGCTACCGAAATGAGTTCGGGAAAAGGACAGAAGCCACTCTCTGCTGTCAGAGGAGACGACAAGTTGTAAATTGCAAAAATATTATTGGCTGGGTTGTTTGTCCCCCACCTGCAAAAGCCACATTTTTATTTCTAAGCACAAGGTGAAGGAACATAACTCGTAGCGCAGGGTGTGTGTGTGTGTGTGTGTGTAAGATAATAAGCAAAGCAACTGTTCCATGGCCCAATCACAAGTGAGGCTGTCATTTGATCATAACCTGGATCGTTTTCTCTTTGTTTGTTTGAAAAAAAGAGAATAGATAAAATATGCATTTAAAAGTGGCATTGTGGATATCTGCATTTTTGAGCATGAACAAAGCAACCAATTATGGTGTTGGGAGCAGGAGGGGGGGAAAATGAGGATATGTGCAGAAAGAATAATGATGATAGAAATGTTTGGGAAAGAAGGCAAAAAGGATGAAGGAGTAATGGGGTGAAGTCTCTTGATATGCTACTGGAAACATACAGGATATCCACGGTGTGAATATGATGCATCAGCCTGAAATAGACACTCTCTTGCTTCAAATACCGAAAGGCAAGGAGGATCTTTGGAAGAAATGCAAGCATACCTCTGCTGTGTCCTCTCTCCCCCCCCCCCTCTCCTGGTACAATGTTTATTTTCCTATGGAAATGTTTTCACCCTTAACCAAAGTGCTAAAAACAACAACAACAAAATCACCAAACCAAACTCTTAATAGAAAAAAGAAGAATTAAAAAATAATATAATGATAAAACTTAAGGAAGGTAACTGTTCTAAAGGGACATATTATATATTTGTGCATGTGAGAGGTAGAAGTTTTCAACAAATAGTTAAAAAAATTAAATAGTTTTCAAGTTTGTGATGTTCCACTACGGAATGTTTCTAAATTTACTACTTGTATATGCCTGAATGTATATATGTGTGTGTTTAAGCAGGCACTGGAAAACAACAGATATATAAATAACCGTGGATTTTTGTGTCCATACAGTTCATTCATCTTCTCAAAAGCAGTGGCTAATGTATAGCAAAGTGGCTTCTTCGTCTGCTTGCTGGCATTTCATCCATCTTTTCTTTCATTTACAAGCCACTAATTCTTGGCACATGCTACTATTAGTAAGTATCTGGTATTGAGCTTTACTTATTTGTAGCACTTAAATGATATATTGCACTTCATTTAGCATATAAATGATACACTAATTAGAAAACAGATTTCACAAGGTGGAATACTCCCTTTAAAATGCCTGTTCTTTCTTTCTCTACCATATACAGATCAGGGTATGACTCTGAATATGGCTGCTCTGTGTTAGATCTCTACATTCCAGATTAGAATTTGAGGAAACAAAGCAGAGTTTTAGATACATGGTACCTTTAGACACTGGATTCCTCCCCTCTGTTAGCTCTATCTATAGCATCTAGGTTCAGACAGCTTGTTATCAGAAAGGGGAAGAAATCCCATCCTTGAGCTTCAAGCGGGCATCAGGATCACATGAATTTTCTCTCAGCCAAATGTTATAAAATATTTAAGCACAATTGATATCTTTCCCTACAGAATGCCTTCAAACAGGATTTGCCATCTGATCTCACTGAACTTACAACCACTTTCGTTCTCTATCCATGAAAAATATGCATCACTTTACATTATGTGGCTTTACTTAATTCATTTAGATTTTAATCTCATCTGAATTTGAGGGACTGGAATAGACACAATACTTCAAAAAACCAGGCCAATGTTATATAAGAGAAGAAAATATTCACTGTGATGTGAAATGCCACAGACTGAAAATACTTCCACTTTGTGCTCCCCTGGGCCACGGAGAGATAGCTAAACAAGAAAATCTTATAGCATTCACCTAAAATGATTGCCTAGACGTGATCGCTCCTACACTCACTCTCTGGCCATGGGGAGTCCAGGGCTGGATCTACACTAATCTATAAAAATGCTGTAAAAAATATGTAATATAGCTCTCAATGCAATTTCTCATTGCCGATGGATTGCTGCTCTACACCACCCTCTGGTGTCACATTTTTATAATGCATTTAATGCATTTTTAATGTTATAACTGACCAGTGTAGATTCTACCCAGGAGGCTCCTTGGTTTCCAGAGAAGCTCTGGTCAATGAAGTAAGCTGACCATGGTGTCCTTCTGGAACTGCTCAGATGGAGGCCACAGATAATGGTGCCTCCATTGCAACCTGTAAGTCAATTTCCAAAAGGTGGTGCTATTAGTTCCTTTACTAATTTACACTCTGTGTCATGGACTGGCGGGATACAGAGGAGTGGTGGGAGCCCTCAAGGGAAGGAGGATCAGAGCTGTTTTGATGTCTTTGAATAAAGCCTTAACTTCACTGAGCCCTTCCTCCCCAAGGAGCCATGGGGGCACTGGGTGACCTGGGGACAGTCAGTGCCTCTCCGCCTTCCCGACCTCACAGGGTTGTTGTGGGGAATAAGTAGGGAGAGGGTCAACCATGTACATCACTTTGAGCTCTGGGCAGAAAATGTGGGATATTAATGTCGTTATTATTACTACTACTTTTATGTAAAGAAAAGGTAGATAAAAGTCATATCATATAAATCTGAAAAAGTTTGGGTGTCTCACTAATTTTGACTATTTTCCATGAAAATCCAACATTTTGCTAAGATTGCTTGAGGGAACATAGAAAAAACTTAGTGATAAAAAGGAAAGAAAAAGAAAATTAGAGGTGCTCAGATGGCCAATGCACACTGGTCCCTGCCCCAAATACATTCCTGGCATGCATTTATGTTCACACACTTGATACCCCACACTTTGACCTCATTTCTACATGGTTTACCTTGCTTGATCTCTCAGCACCTTTTTCCTGTACTTGATTGATGGCTGGCACCGGATTTTGTGAACCGACACTTGAATTAATTTTGTTTGTGGGACACTTTGCACCATCGTGCTTGCAACCGTCACACTTGCGATAAGCTACTGTTTTCTACAGCAAACACTTAGAGTGCAACACCTTTCCCTAAAGAGGAAGCGTGCCTGTGCCAAGGATTCCTGGGCAACAAAGGCTCTTGCATGCAGATGCACTATGGGGACTTGGCTGGGGCTGTTGTTTGCCGCTGTGCCTGAATCCAGGCAGAGAGAGTATGGAGGTGGAAGACATGGGAAGCCAGAGCTGGAAATACAGTGAGTGCTGCTCATTATGAAGAACCTTAGAAGGAGCCGGCGGAGACTTGTCGTTAGGGCAAAAGGCTGCAGCACCTCCCACCCCAAACTCCCTCTTCCCCCTTCATCCCACCAACCTCTGACAACAGCATACAAGTTGTTGCTATTGTGGTTATGTTATATCTATTTATATTGTGGTTATGTTATATCTATTTCCCCTGAAAGGACTCGGGGCAGTTTACAGTTAAAATAGGTACAACTATTAAACTCTTTTTCTCCCTCCAGTCTATTAAAACCATATAAATAATTGCAATAAAAACAGCACAAGATTTAAAAGTCAGTTCCCAAAAGCCTGTTGGAACAAAAAAGTATTTACCTGCCAGCAGAAGGACAAGGGGGAGCCAGACGGACTTCTCTAAGGAGGGAGCTCCAGACTAGAAGCAGCCACCAAGAAGGCCCTCTCCTGCGTTCATGCGGTCATTGGAACTGCTAAGGAACCAGCAATAATCAAGTGGCTACTGCCAATCAATTGATAATTAATGAATTGCCAATTAATTATCAATTGCCCACTGATTATCAAAATATAGAAATCAATAACTGATTGCCAATGGCCAATGAATTCATCATGAATTGCAAATTAATCATAGCAACCTATCAATCAGCAGTTGATTGATAGGGCTATAATTCATCAAATGAGTTAAAATTAAAACTCCCACAGCTAATGAATTAATCGGGAGAGGGGTGTTTATGAAACGATATCAAAATGGATTGTGTAATGAAGTAATAGGGGGTGCCAATCAAATGTGTAATGAATTAATCGGGGTGCTAATCAAATGTGCAATGAGGGTGACAAATAATCAATTGTGTTAAAATTAATTATACAACGGTTTACTGGAATGGAGGATGTACTGAGAAAACAATTGATTAAAATTTTATTGCCCAATAAGGGGGGGAAACCCCCCCCCCCCATCACCTGAAAGTGGCCCATTCAACATGTCTGGAAAGGCATATTCTGGCAAGCTGCGCGAAGGCCTGGCTCACAGACACTGCAGGCAGCATCATATTTGGGAAATACTGCGGAAAACCACAATGACTGTTTGCTCTGATTCAGCAGTAAAGATTAGGTTTTCCTGGGGAAAGCAGAGGAGCAATAAATAAATAACCAACCCTCAGACACGGACCAGGAAAGCGTGGACCTGTTCCTCAAAAGTGCAAGGCAAAAGGTAAGTATGGATGAATGCTTATATTACAGCAAAGGTAAAGTTTAATATAACCATTACTAGCATTAACATTTCATTAATTTAACATTAAGGATCTGGGTATAGAGGAGCAATGTAGCACATAAAAATCTCTGTGTTTGCTACAAACAGTACATTTCCGAGCACAATTCAAAGTCCTGGGGCTGACTTTTAAAGCCCTAAATGAGGGGTCAGCAAACTTTTCAGCAGGGGGCCAGTCCACTGTCCCTCAGACCTTATGGGGGGCTGGACTATATTTTGAAGGGGGGGGGGAATGAACAAATTCCTGTGCCCCACAAATAACCCAGAGATGCATTTTAAATAAAAGCACACATTCTACTCTTGTAAAGGCACGCTGATTCCCAGACCGTCCGTGGGCCAGACTGAGAAGGCAATTGGGCCGCATCTGGCCCCTGGGTCTTAGGTTGCCTACCCATGCCCTAAATGGCTTCAGCCCTGTATACCTGAAGGAGCATCTCCACCCCCACCATTCAGCCCAGACACTGAGATCCAGCGCCAAGGGCCTTCTGGCAGTTCCCTCACTGTGAGATGTGAAGTTACAGGAAACCAGGCAAAGGGCCTTTTCGGTAGTGGCACCTTAACCCTGTGGAAAGCCCTCCCATCAGATGACTAGGAGATAAACAACTATCTGACTTTTAGAAGATATCTGAAGGCAACCAAAAGTAGGGAAAGTATTAAGCAACAAACCAGAAGAAGAATTTGAGGGAAGTTGTAGTGGGGAGGGGGTATTTGGGTTTGGGTTTATATCTGAGATGATGTTGTTGTGATAAAGATAAAAATGTAAAAATCAATAAAAACTATTTTTTTATTTTAAAAAAGAAGATATCTGAAGGCAGCCCTGCTTATGGAAGATTTTTAAATGTTTAATGCTTTATTATGTTTTTACATATATATGTTGGAAGCCGCCCAGAGTGGCTGGGGCGACCCAGTCAGATGGGCAGGGTACAAACAATTTATTTATTTATTATTGTTATTGCTATTCTTTTATTGGAAGATAGCATGGGCAAAGGTATAAAAATGTAGAGGGCAAAACTAATCCCTGTATATGGCATTTATTGACCTGACTAAGGCCTTCGACACTGTAAATCGTAATGCCCTGTGGACTGCCCTTCTAAAAATTGGCTGCCCAGATAAATTAGTGAACATCATTCGGCTCCTCCATGATAATATGACAGCAACAATCACAGATAACAATGGCTCTCAAAGTGAACCATTCACAGTGGGATCAGGTGTTAAACAGAGTTGTGTTATAGCCCCAACTCTATTCATTATTTTCATTGCCATGATCTTACACTTTGTCGAAGGGAAACTCCTCACTGGAGTAGAAATCATATATCGAACAGATGGAAAGCTGTTCAATCTGAGCAGGCTGAAAGCAAAGAATAAGGTTACTGTAACTTCTGCCATAGAGCTTCAGTATGCTGATGACAACGTAGTGTGCGCACGCTCAGAGGATGAGCTCCAAACCATCCTAAATATCTTTGCAGAAGCTTACGAAAAGCTTGGCCTATCACTCAACATCCAAAAAACCAAAGTGCTGCACCAACAAGCAGAAAACAACCCCTCTACAGCACCACAAATCCAACTCAATGGTGTAATGTTGGAAAATGTCAATCACTTCTCCTACCTAGGCAATTATCTTTCCACAAGGGCCAACATTGATGCCGAAATCCAGCATCTTTTGAGCTCTGTGAGTGCAGCTTTCTCCCGACTGAAGTGCAGAGTGTCTGAGGACCGGGACATTCATAGGGAAACCAAAAGGCTTGTTTACAAAGCTATTATACAGTGGAGCCTCGACTTACGTACGGCTCTACTTACGTACGATTCCCATTACAACGTGCAGTAGGTGCTTTGACTTATGAACTTTCCTTTAGATATGAACAGAGGCCTTGCCAGCAGCCCGGAGCTTGCCCGGCTGGCTGTGGGGCAGTGCTGGGGCCTCCACCACCAGGGAGAAGCCTCCGGTTTGCTGGAGCTCACCCCACTGGCTGCAGAGCAGCGCTGAGGCCTCTGCCGCCGAGGAGAGGACCCCCATCCCAACCCCCAAAGCTGTGGAAGAGGTGCCACCTCCAAGAGGCACGGCAGGGCGCACTGCAGCCCCAAACCCCTGGCCTGGCAAGAAAAAAAAGTGACCCCGGCCGAAGTGAATCAGCTCTTTATTGCCCCACCCCCAGCTTGTAGCCAGGTAAGCCCACTCACCCTCATTGCATCTACAATACTGTCTTATTTATTTTATAGTACAGTACATTGATTGTTGCCTTCATTTTGTGGATCTATGGTCTCATTACGACAATAAAATCCATATTAAATTGCTGTTTTAGGGGGTGTTTTTCAACGTCTAGGACGGATCAATTTACTTTTCCATTACTTTCTATAGAAAAGTGTGCATCTCCTTATGTACGTTTCTAGTTATGACCAGACCTCCGGAACAGATTATGGTTGTAAGTAGAGAACAGCCTTTACCAAAGTTGTCATGGGTTTTGAAGATGCTCGAACTCAGGACAAAAGGGAGAAACACACTAAGAGGCAGGCATTCTTGGCAATCCCTCACTGTGATCAACCCCTGCCTGAAAACCTATGTCCCCCACTGTGGAAGGATGTTTGGATCCTGAATTGGCCTCTACTGTCACTTATGGACTCACTCTTAAACCCAGGGGAATTGTGATTGGGATGATATGCTATCAGTTGGTGAAGAAAATGAAAAAAACACCAAATATTTATGGAAAGAGAGTTTTCCTTTTCCATCTGTCTTGCAAAACTGAGTTCAGTGCTCTTGCCCTTCTGTAGTTTTCCAATAACTGGTGAGTGAAAGAAAAGTTGTTAATTATGTGAAAATTATTGTTTTTAGCTAAATAGTAATGAAGATTCTTTTGAATGAGTGAAAGTTGTTAGTCCTGACATGAGATGGAATACATTCCCATGCATATTGATGACCACCTATTTTTCACACCATTTATTTGCACTTGAAAAAAAGATTTAACCTTACCAAAAAGTCATATGACAAAATACTTATGCAAAGTTCTTTTTAAAAATTGTACAAAAATAATAGGCAGTCTTATTAAGCAGGTGCTGTCAAAGTTTCTATGACCTTTGTTTTCTAACAAAGCAAAATCCAGAGTGAAATTATATGACTGGAATAGAAAGGTTGCAATTAAAATCTAGTATCATTTTGTATTAGAAAGAAAACAACAATTTCACTCCTATAGAATTTTACAGTTTTATACAATTAAAATGAATGTGGATAGGGCAATTAAAGATTTTTTTAAAAAAAAATCAGTGTTTTGAGTAGGTTGGAATTAGTTTGTAAATTCTTTGTGAATGGCAAGAACAGGTAACGGGTTTATAAAGGCATTTGTATGCCAAGCACAAAGGCACCCGGGTCCTGTTCCATGCCTAGTCTGTGCCAACACACTCTAAATTCCATGTCAAGTCAACCCAAATGGCTTCCAAGGAAAAATGAAAGAGTGCTCAGAAAGAGGATGCAAAGGCAATTTGCTCAGTTGCCATGCTCCCAGCAAATCATGGCTTTTCCCGTTTCAGAAGCCAATCACTAGCATTGAGTCACCCAGTGCAGAATGAGTCTTGAGAGAGATCCTTCCATATGCAGCCACAGGCACTGACACTGAATGCACGCTGGGGCAATGGGGCGGGGGGGCGGGGCGGGGTGCAGCAACAGGTTCCGTCTCAATAAACCCAAACGTTTACAAACTATGGCCGCATCTGCACTATACATTTTAAGCAGCATCATATCACTTTAAAGAGCCACGACTTCTTCCTAAGAATAGTGGGAACTAAGGGTGCTGAGAGGTTTGAGGAGGACTCTATTCCCCTCACCGAGCTACAATACCCAGAGTTCCAGCTGAAGAGGCAGTGCTTTTCTCCCAGAAAAAAAGGTGCCAGTACTTTAATTTTGCTTTACTTCTGCCCAGGGCTCTTTTTTCAGGAGGAACTCAGTTATGTAGTCCCGGTAGCTCACCATGTTAGGTACAAGTCTTTGAATCAGATGGTTACTGGTTCTACTCCCGGGAGATCCTGACACTGAGCTTTCGGATGGCAGGCTTTTGTTTCCTGCTTGGCAGGGGGTTGGACTCGATGGCCCTTGTGGTCTCTTCCAACTCTATGATTCTATGATTCTATGGCATATCTCAGATGGGCCCCATTGCTATTATAAGAGTTCCGGCACCTATTTTTCTAGAAAAATAGCACTGCTTCTGCTCTCTGGCTAAAGATATCAGATTTTTTTCTCATTTAATTTTTTCATAATCCTCTTGTGCTTACTGTTCTCACTGTAACTTTTTCTGTAACCTTCCTTCTCCTTCTTCTCCATTCCCCTCTTCAGTGTTTTGCGCACTGCATTTCTTTGCAAAACAAACTCATTTTGTCTGCCAATTTCTCATCTGTCTTTTTGCAACTCTTTGTCATGATCCAACAATCATTTCCTCTTTTTAAATGTCCTTTCTTCTGCTTCTCTTGGTGATCTTTTATTATCTCTTCCTTCATCACTTTTTCAATTGAGACATTAGCTATGGAATATAAAGCTTCTTTTTCTTAGCAACATCGTCGTCATCATTATTACACTACTTCTACTACGATTTCACCACCACTTTTGGATTTTTAGGGCACAGTATTTTCCCCTTTAATGTCTTGTCAACACAAGGACCTCCTTCAGAGGAGAAGAAAGATGTTTGAGGAATGGTCACCATCCAACTCCCTCAACTGCCACCAAAGGGACTTCTGGGTACCATCTTGCTGTGACGGTAAATCCTACTTCCACCCCCTTCACTGATGCTGCTTGTTGCACTAATCTTATGTGAGGTCCACTTGAAAAGTGGTATATAAACACTGTAAATTAATAATCCATTTTTATCCTTTTCAAACTGGTTTTTGATGTTAATGTGGGAGGAAAAATAGAATCCCTGGGACTCACATGTTTGGGATACAACAACAACAAATCCGTTTATTGTGAGGACCATGCCTGTACACAAACATCAACACAACAATAGTTAAAAATATTAAAATTCATTAGATACTATGCCAACAAATACCTTCATCCCACAAAATAGAAAGAGAGGGAAAACAAGCAACGAGTTAAACAGACGATGAAGGGGTCTTTACATTGTCATCCATAAATCTTTCCCTGGCTTTCATGGCCTTCATCACAAAAACCGCTACCACATGGGTAATACGTGGGTTTGCATCAACTAACAAGAATTTTACTCTATCTTCAGGATTGGTTATAGAGTTGGGTATAATTTGCAGCAATGCGTCTCTAAAGCCCGAGTAGATGGGGCAATAGAGGAGGTAATGTGTAAGATCCTCTTTAGTTTTCATAAGGCAAGGACATAAACGATGTTCTACTGGGGTTTTTGTGAATCTACCGGTCAGATATGCAGTTGGCAATGTTTGAGACCGTGCCATAGTGAAAGCTCTCCGAAGGGTGGGATCAGTGATCTCCACCAAGTAGTTGGCACAGATTTTGACTGCTTTTACTCGGGGAAGCCAGTAGGAAAACCCCGAGTTTTTTATCTTTGTGGAGTCCAAAAAGGCATCTTTTTCAAAGATCCATTCCCGAACTTTATCAGGGCTCCACAATCAGATGTGAGGGCGATCTGGCTGCGACATCTGTCACCCCATTGATCGCCAGGGTTGATTCGGCTGATCTGGCTGGCTAGGCGGATGTCCCCTTCCTCCCTCACCGCTCCATGTGCGTCCCTCCCGAAGCTGCGCGCTCGGTGGAAGAGGACGACCATCCCAGATAGAAGGAGTGTACCGTTCTTCGGTCAAGGGTATACGATAGCATGTTTGGGATAAATAACCAAAGAATTGGCTGGGTGCCTGGATTCAGAAGGCAGGGCTAAACTCTCCTGCAGGAGAGGGCCCCTGGGAGTAGAGTTTAAATTTGCAGAATTTAAGCAGCAGTATAACATGGGAATATAAGCTGTTAAACGCTTTTTGTATCCTGTTTAGTTGTATTCGGCACTCCTCTCTTTCTGCCTCTCTTGCAATGAACAGAATGCACAGAGGTAACTAAGTTTAAGATGTTCATCTTGCAAAATGTTCAAAAGGTCAGATTCATGCATTTATCTAAGCAGCAGCAAGGAGAATCAGGCAGAATACGCTTAGATAGAAAATAGAAAATGGATAGAAAATACAGAAAGGTCGCATCAACCCCATGCTCTAAGCTTGGCGCTCACTTAGGCATGTCTTTCTTGGTCAGTCACATGACACAGGAAGAGAAGGCTTCACTTCCTCTCTCGTTAATTAGAAAAAAGGGGCATGGCCTGAGTCTAGGAACACAGCTCCATGATGTTTACCCCTCCATGCACTAGCTAGCATTCCTGCATAGTGATGTTTAACTGCAATATCCCACAGTTAAGATACTACAGAGTCATGGCTCTCACAAAGCCATGTGCCCCTCCATGCTTCTGTCCTTTTATGTTTTGTACAGCTCTATGTTCGCCTATATATCTAGGTTTCTCAATGCTTTGCAAGAAGTGAGACTGTTCAAAATGTTGCCTATAGAGCATGGAAGAGCTCTGATTTTTTTATTTTGCTTCACTGAAGTACAACAACAGGGATATATTACTATCCAAAAGAAGTCAAAAGCTTCATTAGTATTATTTTTAAAAGAATCATATGCTGCTTTCCTTTTAAAAAAAGCCAAACCAAAGCCAGAGATTGACAGCCGCCTTGTGTAGTAAGGCAAATCAGAGGACTCAAACAAATACTGGAAACTAAGACTGGTGTGAAACTGTAAATTTCATAAAAATATACAAGCAAAAATGCACTCCACTCAGCCATCTCCGAAGTATTTTCAGATGGGAAAGATCCAGAGAACAACCACCGCTCTCTGCTTCCTCGTAAGACCTTATGGAGAAAAGTGAATTCCTTTTACTTCACACACAGAAGCCCTTGGGTCTATTTGTCGGCCATTCAGAAGACCAAATCCTCTCTGGGGACACTCCTGTGCCTGCAAACATCATCCACTTAGGCCAAAAGGGGGTGGGGTATAGTCATCTGTAGGTCCCCCATTACAGTGAAGGCAAAACACAGGGCTTCATTTTATTTAAAAAGCTTAAAATTTATAGCACAGATTGAAGTGGGGAGAGTGACAAAGAAACAGACTGATTTTTAAAAAAAAAACACGTACAGAGAGATACAAGGTGGACTGTGTGCCTGTGCATTGTCTATCAATCAGTGCTGTCCTCTTCTCATCTGCCTGATATTCTGTCAGAACATGGGGCCATCTAGCTCACCATTCCCTGTGCTAACTGACAGTGGCACTCCAGCCTTTGAGTTAGGAATCTCGGCTCTACTCAGAGAAGCCAGGAATGGTGCTTGCGACCTCCTGCATGCAAACTATGAACTTTGTCTATCAAGACCGTATGCCCACAGTCTTTGGGATGTTGCTGTCATTGTGGAAGCGAAAAGACAGGGGTTCTTCAGAAAGCTGGGGGAAAGAGCCAATAAGATACAGAGCAATTAGCCAGGGGTTAGCCCCACAGCTTCCCTCATCCTAGCTCATCAGCCATGCTAGCTGGGGCTAATGGTAGCTGGAGCCCAATACCAGCTCCACCTCAGCTATCCCTTTGTTAGCCCATCAAAGTTCTACATTTTTAAGACCTACATTTCTTTATTCACTGACATATTTTCATCACTTTCCTACTTTTTAAAGTGGCTTTAGAAACCAGAAAGGTACAATGTGGTTTCCCCACAAATTTCAGAATCCAGTACAGGTTGTGACAATTTTAGGTATGTCCAGTTGACTTGCAATTGGCGACGTGTGGGTCCTTTCGAAGAGAGTGGAATGGGGAGGGGAATGGTTTGGGGCGCACATATAGATGCTCCACTGATGTGCTTGGGGACCAGGAACAGACCCCTCAAACAACATGGTCACTGCCTGTATGTTGTCAGTAGTAGCTCCATCAATAGTTATAGAAGAAAGAATAATCACCGTAGCTGATGCAGTTTCCATAAAACCCACTTTAGAGTCAGCTGAAAACTGCAATTCTGAGGAGAGAAGCCAAAATTCTCCTTATTGGTTGACAGGATAATGACATTGCCTCTGTGCTCCTCCTGTGGCCACTTCAGATACATTTCTGGATAATTCTCTTCAGCTATCATTCCTTTTCATAACTTTTAAAAACATCAATGCGGTGACCCGTCAGGCCACAGTGTCCTGTCAGACTATTAAGGACTGTTAAGGAGAGCAAGTTGAAGCTTTCAGAAGCGGGAAATATAGAGCTATTTATTTTTTTCTGGCCACAGAAAAGTGACAAGAGTAATGAAGAACAGTCTTTGCAGTTGCTGGGATGGGTTCTCCACTGATGCTAGACTATCTTTAAGGTACATTTTCCACAATACTGAAAACAATCTTGTTCCTCTCACCACCTCTTTTGGACCAGTAGCACATTTAGAATTTTGAGAAAGTATCATGGGCACCAGTCACAAAAGAGCATATGTGTGTCATGGCATAACACAAAAGGGCCGCCACACCTTTGGCAATGGAGAAAATAGAGAGGAAGCGGCCTTGACCCTTGCTGCACTTGCACTCCAAGACAAGGGCTTTTCACCTCCCCTCTGTTCAGAAGAGATAGGAGGATGGGTGTCCAGTCCCATAGGGAAGGGCTGTAGCTCAGTCTTGGAGCATCTGTCCTACACACAGATTGAATCCCCAACATCTCCAGGTGGGTAGCCAGTGAAGAGCCAGCGAAACCCTGAAGAGCTGCTGCCAGTCAGAGTAGACAGTGCTGAGCTAGATGGACCAATGGTCCAACTCGGTAGGAGGCAGCTGCCCTTGGTTCTTTCCCAGCATCCATGAAATCTGAGCATATTCAATGTTGGAGAGTTAAGCCATGGCATATAGGAAGTGAGCAGTCTCTTGTACATTGTGGGAATATTTACTTTTCACATGCACCATAGGAGCTACTGGTGGCCACACCATTTCCCATGGACATCACACTGATTTAGTATGTAATTGAATATTATTATGGATGCGGGTGGCGCTGTGGGTTAAACCACAGAGCTTAGGACTTGCCGATCAGAAGGACGGCAGTTCAAATCCTCTCGACAGAGTGAGCTCCCGTTGCTTGGTCCCTGCTCCTGCCAACCTAGCAGTTCAAAAGCACGTCAAAAGTGCAAGTAGATAAATAGGTACCACTCCAGCGGGAAGGTAAATGGCGTTTCCATGTGCTGCTCTGGTTCGCCAGAAGCAGCTTAGTCATGCTGGCCACATGACCCGGAAGCTGTCTGCGGACAAACACTGGCTCCCTTGGCCAATAAAGCGAGATGACCACTGCAACCCCAGAGTCGGTCACGACTGGACCTAATGGTCAGAGGTCCCCTTTACTTTTATGGGACTGATACAGATAACTGAAAGTTGGGAGTCAGCTATACAGTGACAAATAAAACATTTTAAAGTGCAATATACAAATGTGACACTAGATGGCGAGAGTGAGCTATGCTAAATTCAATGTATTTTTCAAAACATTTTTTTAAAAAAACATTTTCACAGCTTTTTTTTTATACGTGTGTAGATTCTACCTTAGTGGGGAAATCTTAATTAAATGCAGGACATCGCTGACAAAATCCAGAGTAAACAGCTGCAAAAGGACGTTAGTCAAAAGCTGCCATTCAAGCATACATCTGACAGCCCTCGACAGAGAAAGAGTAAAGGGCCTGACTGAGACAAAGATGGCACAGACTACAAAGGCTGCTGACTGGGCCTCAACAAACATGTGCTTCTTTACTGGGAGAAATGGACCATAAAAAGTCACCTGATACAGTCAGACCACCGGTCCATCTAGCCAGCGCTTTTTTCTTAAAAAATGTTTAGGGATACTCTCATTTTGACTCAAGAAAATCACAATTTTATAGTTTAAATCAGCAGAAATAAATACAGTAAATGGACAAAACTACAAAGATTTGCAAAATGTTTAAGGGTATGCGTCCCCCCAGTAAAAAAAGCACTGCATCTAGCTCAGCGTGGTCTTCACTGACAGACAATGGCACTCCTCATTTTCAGACTTTCTCTACCATGTGGAGATGCCAGAGAGAGAACTTGCAAAACGTGTGCCCCTGCAGTGCTATTTTTCTAGAAAAAGAGGTGCCAGAACTCACCACGAAGGCCTCCTTACTTTTCTTAGAATGGCAATGGTGCCCACCTGAGAGGTGCCAGAATTGAGTTCTGGCAAGTTCCAGCTGAAAAAGAGCCCTGGCTCCGTGGAAGCGTTTGACATTCTCCTCTTCCTTATTGGACTTGCTACACTTTTCTGTCTTTTTCATTGTACCATGTGAACTAACTATTCTAAGGGAACAACAAAGGCTAACAAGTGAGGGGGGGACACAGGCTACATTTCAGATATTAGCCAAACAGTAGTTCTGGCAAAAACATAGTGGGAAACTATCTTAGAATTATTTAAGGGTAATTTGTCTGTAAGAGAGTTAAAGTATTAACTTATCACACACTGCCACATATTCAAACTGCCAGCACCAATAGTCCAATATTGCAAGGTGATGAACACCTGAACAATACATTTGGCAAGAAACCTGTTTTCATTTAAATAAAAAAAATGCAAGTCCCGGTCACTGTTGGCTCCTTTGGGGGATCATTTAAATAGCTGACTTTGTTCAGGAAGCCTAATTGGTTGTGTGCTGGCTATTAGCCTTTTTCATGGAAACTGTCTGTGACACACTTAGGCTGCTATTGTGTCTCAGCTGATATTATAATGATAAATGAGACCTGATTACATAGCATTTTCAAACAGCATTCATTTACATATTTGTGGAAATCTGTTGGGATTGGGTTTTATAGCATCTGTAATTTGTAAGCTTTTGACATTGCTTTGGGATAACTTGTCTAATTGGCTTTTCCTCCTGATCAGAGTAGAGGATGTTCTGAAACTGACATTGCCATGGCCATTGTACTGCATGTGTGCTAGCTAGGGCTGTCTTTTTGTACTTGTCATTGAGAATGTTCCCCACCCCCAGCTCTCTTAAGTGATCACATATTAAACTGAATAGGGCTGGAGAAGAGAGAAAGAGACGGAACATGTCTCAGAGCAGGATTCATAAAGCAACTACAACAGGTAGTTGGGTAGGCCCAGCACCTTCCAGGAGCCAGTCCAGAAACCTGTTACGGACCTCTTAGCACTTTTGTTCTCTGAGGCCCAACTATGTTGAGCAGTTGCAACAGGTGGATGGGGAAACTGCCATATTAATTTGGTAACAGGAGATGAGAACAACACTCCGCCAGGGCATTATGGGCAGTTACCATGGTTGGAAGCTCAGAGTCAACTGCTGCATATTGCAGTACTGCTTCCCACCATAGGCATAGCCAAGCAAGGGCGGGCATCAAAGGGTATTTTTTGTGATAGTGCCTTCACACCTGTGGTGTGGGGGTGGGAGGGATGAAAACTATCCTCTTCTATAAGAAATAGCTGAAAACCTGTCTGGTTAGTCCAACTCAATATGTGATATTTACACACAGCCCTTTTGTCTCTGTCTCTTTCCCATCAAATTAATAACATAAAGTCTCCCACTGTAGGAAATTGTGAAGATGTTGCATCTAAAGCTTAAAAACATGCTGGCTTTGATATCTGGTGTTGACAAAAACTAAAACACTCTTGCACAGACGCTTGGACAGCAAAGATGAATGCTTGCATTTAGAGAAATTATTGATTGGAGTGGAGCACACTGCTTTCAGAAATCAGTAAGTGTAAACCTTCTTATTGTGGGCATGTTAGGTATGCAGGTGGACACGATCTTGGAAAGCAACATTACCGGGAACAGTGGCAGATAATTAGCACCCAATGAGATGCAAGGAGATGAACAAAATGGTGGAGCAAGGCTCAGTTAAGACAGCTTTCAGTGCAACCATAGTTGGTTGATGGGCACACAAAGTATCTTCTATGCTTTTGCTGTAATGCAACTAAGGTTCAGAAATGCCTATAGCGTCTCCTCTGATTTATACAATCAGCTACAACAAATGTAAGCTGGTATACCAAGGAAAGAAAATGGAAAGTCGTACGTTCATATTTCTCAGTGAGCAGAGTAGAGCAGTGTTCCCCAACCTTGGGCCTCCAGCTGTTTTTGGACTACAACTCCCATCATCCCTCGCTAGCAAGACCAGTGGTCAAGGATGATGGGAATTGTAGTCCAAAAACAGCTGGAGGCCCAAGGTTGGGGAACACTGGAGTAGAGGTCCCTGCATAGTACATGCAGAGCACTATGCATGGGGTTATAGGAATTGCACCTGCCATGGATATAAAAACCATGTATGGAAATTTCCAGGTCTTTAAGCCACAAACCAACACACTATGCTGCTTGCTTCTGTTAGTAAACAATGCAAGGGGTAGGGGACAGCACGGTGGGTGCCATTCATAAAGGCACAAAAGCGTCTCAGCCTCCATGCAAATATGATCTCATTACTGGGTACAAGAAACTAGGGGGCAAATATGGAGTTCAACAAATTTCAGGAAGCAAAAAATTCTCCCAGAAAATTCATCTGTTCCTCAATACAGTTTCTGGAGTGGAGTGGCGGTGGTGTAATTAATTCAGTGACCTAGGGTGCAGTGCTACGGTCCCCAGGACAGCATTCCAAGTGCTATACGGTATTGTGGATCTCCTTCTCCATGGGCAGAGAGGGAACTCCACAAGCATGGAGATGGAGGTACATCTCAGTGCTCTCCTCATTGCAATCACAGATATCTCTGCAGCTATCTCTCCAGCTGGCAGAACAATGATAGGAGGCAGAAATGAGTGTGTCAGGATGGATTGAGAAAGGCTTTGGGTTCACACGCCCTGGCAAGAAAAGTAACATGCAGCTGGCATACTTATTTTCTCTCCAGCACTGCCTTCAAACCTTACATGTCTGTGAGACCAGCTGGCCCTAGGATTTTTCATTCCCTCCAGCCAGGGCTTTTTTCCCAGGGGGAACTCACAGGAACTCAGTTCTGGCACCTCTCTGGTGGGTGCCACTGCCATTCCAAGAAAACAAAGGAGGTATCATGGTAAGCTCCAGCACCTCTTTTTCTAGAAAAATAGTCCTGTCTCCAGCACAGATTCCCCCTCCTCTGCTAGAAATCAGCTACTCTTGTCAAGTTGAGTTTCTCTCAGCTTCCCACTGGATTTCCTCATCAGTTTGTGAAGTCCCTGTGAAAACCTGCCAGCATTTTTATATGCATTTCTCCTATATACATTTTGCAAGCAGTTTCCCTAATACGATGCAGTTTTGTATGTGCTTTTCACTAATACAGTGTATGTATTTTATGTATGGTGCTGGAGGAGACTCTTCAGAGTCCCATGGACTGCAAGAAAATAAAACCTATTCATTCTTCAGGAAATCAGCCCTATGTGCTCACTGGAAGGACAGATCCTGAAGCTGAGGCTCCAATCCTTTGGCCACCTCATGAGAAGAGAAGACTCCCTGGAAAAGATCCTATACACAAGGAGAAGGGGACGACAGAGGACGAGATGGCTGGATAGTGTTCTCGAAGCTACCAGCATGAGTTTGACCAAGCTGCGGGAGACAGTGGAAGACAGGAGGGCCTGGCGTGCTCTGGTCCAGGGGGTCACGAAGAGTCGGACATGACTAAACAACTGGACAACAACATGTATTTTAACTATACTTCCCCGTCCCCTGATACACACATTTTTGTGCAAATTTTTAATTAGAGAACTGCAGCACAAAATTCAGACAAGTGTGAATTTTGATGCATAGCTATGTTTCAGTTTGCATATGGTTTCAGGAAGTGTGAAACAGGTTAATTCACATTTAAATGCACACTGAAGCCAATTTCGCCTCCCATTTTTTTCCTGCTGCCCCCATAGGATTGCTCTGTTCATTCTTAAGAGAGACTGATTGCTTGCTCAATAATTTCTTCCCCCGCAGTGAGCTGACCAGATGATGCAAATAGAGGGACATAAAATGGAGGGTGAATAAGTGCCTTCAGGTCCTCTCTGATAGTATTCCTTCCATGGTTCCACTATGAGTTGAGTTAGAGCTAAATTTTAAAAAACAGCTTTCCACAATGAAAGGTATTTTATTTTTTGACATATTCTCAAAGGAATCCTCCAATATTCAGTGCAGTATAGGAATTTCACTCTATAAAACATTACAGTGTGTGTGTGTGTGTGTGTGTGTGTGTATGTGTACACACACACACACACACACACTTTTTTTAAGCAAACCTTTAATAATAATAAAAATCCAGTGGGAAGCTTACATAAAACGTAAACTCAAACAAAAGAGGCAGAGCAATCCTATCCACCAGATCTGTTGGCTAGAGGGGATTAGGATGGAACGGAGATTCCTCTCTGCAGGAGGAAGAGAACAGGGTTCCCAGTGGAAGGGCGCATGCATTGCAGAAGCCCCCACTCCACTACAATGGCAGCATTAGGCCAAAAGCAGGTATTCCAAGGCAGAGCAGAGGTGGGCCAGAAGTGGCCTTGGACAATGGAGCCAAAGTTGCTTTGTTCCTCCAAAGTCCCCAGGACTGGGATTCTCAACTGTGCAGTTGACAAACATGAGAAAAGAAGGTCACTCCCACCTCCTGACATGGTCAGGATGAGCTGGCAAGGGTCTGAAGAAGGTGGGTGATCTGCCCCTTCACTCCCCCCACCAAATCACTTAGGATTGCTCTGTAAGTCTTCCATCAGAAGCTCCATAGACAATTTGTAAATAAATTAAACACCAATCTTTGGCTTCTGTGAGAAGAACCAAAAATGATATTTTAGGACTGCACCTTTTTCCACTCAGGAAAAGATTAGTGACATGGGTAGTCTGGGGCAACCAGGAATTACTTAATGGATGGGAAGACTTCACATTGTTATGTAGCTAATCAGATTTGGCTGCATGAAGACATCTCTCTAACAAGTGAAAGCAATTGTAAGTGAGAGCAAGTGAGGGTAAAGTAAATGAACAGACAGACACTGCCACATTTCTGAGTGCAAAAAAGCAATTATTTTACAGAAATGTTATCAGTAAACTCAACCCTAATCTTAACACAGCATTGGCATTATTGAAAATATTTAAAAATTCATTGTATTAATTGCAGTTGTATCTCACCTAGGGCAAGTCTGCAGCAGGCAGGAGCAATGCCGTGACACTCTTAATCCTTACTGGTATGTGGGAGGGTGCTCTTTCTTGCCAGCACCCACGATATCACACTTTTTCAGGAGGGCTGCATGGCCCAATGCCCACCCTTCCAGCCTCTAATTCCCTTTCTTGCTTTGCCTGTGTGCAGTGAGAGTAATGTCATCTGCTCAAAAGCAACTCACCTGCATGGGAGCTCGATACAGAAAAACAAATTTCATTCAAGCCCAGCAAGGCTGAAATATCCTCTCACTGATTAACCATAATGGTAGGGTAAAGATGCGAACCCAATTTCTTGAGAGTCGGGATGCACCTGATTAAATGATAAAGGGCACATACAAATGGAGCCATAATCCCTACTACACAAATCACACTTTAGCACTCTTATTCATTGTAACCAATCATTTTTATATCTCGGCTGCAGCCTTATTTACTTGCGTTATCAATAATCTGGTTTAGCCTCTTATCACTCTGTTGCATTCCCTTTAAAGTCTATTGCTTTAAATTACTGGTCTCGTCTTCCAATTTGGTTTAGCTCAGTGTCTTATATTATGTTCTCACTCTTATCAGTGGAATGTTAAGACTGTGTCATTTCCAAGAGCAGGCTTCCTGCCCTAAGATCTCCTCTGCTAATAGAGCAACATGGCCAGATAGGCATTTATATTACTTTATTTTTGGAATCTTCAAATGCTTCTTGACTGCAGCCAATTGTGTTTCATACTTCAGCTTAGCACAAATCAAAAATCTCCCTCTCCTACCAATTCTCTTTGATCATCAGCTATTTCAAACACACCTAGGTAACGCTATCGATTACATGGCTCACAGCAGGTAAAGTACGCCTTTCGTATGAAGGTGAAAGCAGTTGCTAAGGGGAAGTGGAAGTTTGTAAGTACCCGTCAGGTAAAAATCGTATTTTGTGCATGTTTCAATAGGATCAGTGTAATAGATTAGATACAAGTTAGTTTCTGAGCCAAAGAAAAGTTAATGGCACCACCAGATTTAGGATGGTGAATCTGAATCAGAAGAATCTTTATTTGCATAGCAATAAAATAAAATAAAATGAACTGAAGATAGAGGTAAAAAATTAACTATACAAAATACATTATGGAGGTTTACATCAACAATCAAATAATGGATATTATTCTAATTGCCCCTGCTAATTGTTCCTGATTATTTTGATCTGCTCGAAGAAAGGACACAGTTGCAATGGTTGCACGACCTGGTATGGGTAGCAGTAGAGGAGTAATAACCTCAAATCTTTATAAAGAGTGCAAGTCAGAAGCACCTGAGCTAATACTGCCATCTCCACATGGACATAAAGGTTTTTCCAGCTCCAGCCCCATCTCACAGCGTGGCGAGCCAAGAAGGCACAAAATTGAGAAGATCCATAATTGAGGAGATCCATTTTGGGGTGCCCAATTTTGCCCTCACACAGGCCATCTTATTAAAGATTACCGAAGTCTGCCCCTGCTTCATGGCCTGAGTCTGGCATGCTGGAGAGAGTCTCTTCTCTCCTACCCTCACCTCATGAGGACTCCCCTCTGTGAGTGCCTGAGGGCCCTGCTCCTTCCTGCCACTCACCACCTGGCCCAGGGCGGGGCCTGAAGCCTCACAAGGACTGCTCCTGCCACTTACCATCTGGCCCAGGGTGGGGCCTCACAAGGACGGTTGTTGCCACTGGTGCTGCTGCTGCTGCCCAGGAGGACCCGGAGGGGTGCAGAGTTCTTTTTAACATGTTTTAAAATTTCCCTTTCCCTTTAGATTTTTTATATATGGGGGTGGGATGGATGTTTGGTTTGGCTTGGGAATTTGTTTGATTTTGATGGATTTGTAATTTTTGCAGTTTTTATTTGTATTGTTTTATTGTTTTCTGGGTGTGTGTTTTTGTTTTGTTTTTATTGTTTTAAGGTTTTATTGTTTTAGGCTGGGAAAGAATAACGTTAATTACCATCAATGGAGGCTAATATGAGGCTTGGGATTGCTACCGTGGAGGGGCGAGGGAGGTATGGCGGTGGGGGCAGATGTTATAGGCGAAGGGGATCGAGATATGGATATGCTCATACCCCTTCCAATCTGCGCCTCATCCTGAGGGACGAGGGTAGGGTGAGCAAGGATTACTCACCTCCATCACTGGTGTTGTGCAATGCCAGGTCTATAGGCAACAAAACCACCACCCTGCGAGATTTCTTTACCTCGCAGGGGGTCAACCTGGCTTGTGTGACGGAGACCTGGGTGCACGAAGGGGAAACAGTTACCTTACGAGAGATGGTGCCCCTGGGTTTCTCTGTCCTCCACCAGTCGCAGACTGTGGGCCAGGGGGGAGGGGTGGCATTATTAATCCGGGAAGATTGTTCTTTCAGGGCTCTACCATAACCATTGATCCCCGGCATTGAATGTGTTGGCCTAGTGTGGGGCTCCGAGGAGAGCTTGGCTGTCTGGCTGGTGTACCGGCCACCTAGCGCACCAGCAGCCACCCTGTCAGGCCTGCTGGAGGCGGTGGCCGGCTGGGCCTTGGAGTTCCCTAACCTATTGGTATTTGGGGACTTCAACTTCCACACTGATGCCACTCCCTCCTCACAGGCTCTGGACCTGGTGTCTTCCATGGCGACACTAGGGCTCTCCCAGTTTGTTTCGGGCCCCACACATCAAGCAGGCCACATGCTGGATTTGATCTTTGGCGTCGGTATAGATGTGATCATGTCTCCTTCGATGAAGGTGCCATGGTCTGATCACTACGCTCTGAAAGCCAGGATTGACTTTCCACCCCCACCCTGCTTAGGTGGCAAGCCGATTTGGGCTCACCCGCAGAGGCTGATGGACCCTGATAGATTCCGCCAAGCCTTGCGGGACCTTGCTCCCCCGGCGACTCATTGACTGAGCTTGTTGAGGGCTGGACTATCCAGCTCCTGGCAGCCATCAATGAGATCGCACCTAAGCGCCCTCTGCGACCCCGCAGAAACCGGGCTCCCTGGTATACTGAGGAGCTTCGGAAAATGAAGCGGGACCTCAGACAGCTAGAGCGAGTATGGCGGGGTGCCCGTGATGGAGCCTCAATAACATCTTATAGGGCTTTTATGAAAACCTGCGAGATGGCGGTGAAGGCTGCTAAGAAGTCTTACTTCTCGGCCTCCATTGCATCTGCTAGGTCTCGCCCGGCGCAATTATTTAGTATAATTAGGTCTTTAACATCCCTTGAGGGACAGCCAAATTTAAATAACAATTTGACACACAGCTGTGAGGCATTTGCGAGCTTTTTTGTGGTGAAGGTCTTGTTGCTCGCCATGACCTCCCTGCCAATTTGGATACAATAAAGGAACTGGAGGCCCCTCGACTGTCCTCGGGACCAGTATTGGACCACTTCGACCGGATATCCCCAGCCGATGTGGACAGACTCCTCTGAGCTGGAAAGCCCACTACCTGTCCTCTACCCGTGCTCATCTTGGCTGATTAGAGCATGTCCAGATAGGGTTGGGGTCCTCCCTGGGGGATATCATCAATTTGTCCCTTGGCACGGGGACATTCCCAGGGGAACTGAAGGAGGCAGTGGTCCGCCCGCCCTTAAAGAAAACATCATTAGATCCCTTAGACCTAACCAATTACCGCCCGGTTTCAAATCTTCCGTTCCTGGGTAAGGTGATTGAGAGAGCGGTTGCTGAACAGCTTGGTGGGTTTCTGGATGAAACATCAGCTCTGGATCCATTCCAGTCTGGCTTCCGCGCTGGTCATGGGACCGAGACGGCTCTGGTTGCCCTAACAGATGATCTTCGTAGACAGCTGGATCGAGGCGGG
This sequence comes from Podarcis vaucheri, assembly GCF_965113315.1. NCBI lineage: Eukaryota > Metazoa > Chordata > Lepidosauria > Squamata > Lacertidae > Podarcis > Podarcis vaucheri. Next base: position 110,528,844 of record NC_138762.1, read on the forward strand.
TTGGGGCTGCTGATTCTTCTAGATCTGTCAGCAGCTTTCGACATGGTCAATCACAAACTTCTGGACCACCGCCTTGCCAAAGTGGGGATCCAGGGCACAGTCCTTCAATGGCTGCGCTCGTTTCTCTCTGGTCGGGGATAGAGGGTGGCGCTTGGGGGGGGGAATTGTCATCGCACCACTTCTTGGTGTATGGAGTACCTCAGGGTGCGATACTCTCCCCGATGCTTTTTAACATCTTTATGCGCCCCCTCGCCCAACTTGTCCGGAGTTTTGGGCTGGGTTGCCATCAGTATGCTGATGACACCCAACTCTATCTGTTGATGGATGGCCATCCTGACTCGGCCCCAGACACACTGACCAGATGTTTGGAAGCTGTGGCTGGATGGTTACGTGGGAGCTGGTTGAAGCTAAATCCTTCGAAGACAGAGGCCCTGTGGCTGGGACGGGATGATATGGGATTGGGGGGGCAGCTCCCATCTTTTGCGGGGGCGCAGTTAGTGCCAGCACCGTCCATTAAGAGTTTGGGTGTAATCTTCGACACCTCCCTTTCCATGGAGGCGCAGATTGCAGCTATAACAAAGGCGGCATTTTTCCATCTCCGCCAAGCTAAGCAGTTGGCTCCTTACCTCTCTCGCCCTGACCTAGCCACTGTGATCCACGTGACGGTCACCTCCAGACTGGATTATTGTAACTCGCTCTACGTGGGGCTGCCCTTGAGACTGACCCAGAAACTCCAGCGAGTGCAGAATGCAGCAGCGAGACTCCTTATGGGGTCCTCGCCATGGGATCACATTCACCCGGTGCTATACCAGCTGCACTGGCTCCTGGCGGAGTACAGGATCAGGTTTAAGGTTCTGGTTTTAACCTTTAAAGCCCTATATGGCCTAGCACCCTTGTACCTATGGAACTGCCTTTCCTGGTATGTCCCACAGAGAAACTTACGGTCTTCAAATAAAAACATCTTGAAGGTCCCAGGCCACAGAGAGGTTAGGCTGGCCTCAACTAGAGCCAGGGCTTTTTCGGCTGTGGCTCCAATCTGGTGGAACACTCTGTCACAAGAGAGTGTGGGACCTGACATCTTTCCGCAGGGCCTGCAAGACAGAGCTCTTCCAACAGGCCTTTGGCCAGGGCACAGCCTTCGGCAATCTTCGCGGAGCTCTGGCCCAATGGTGGCCATTGGTTTGATTTGAATTAATTTTATAATGAATGATTTTAGAGTGTTGTGTTGTATTGTACTGTTGTACTGTTTTATTGTTGTTAGCTGCCCTGAGCCCAGCTTCAGCTGGGGAGGGCAGGATATAAATAAAATTTATTATTATTATTATTATTATTATTATTATTATTATTATTAAGGTGAGACCTGAGATCAAATTAAAAGAGTGGTATCATTTCGAGGCAAAGGGGTTTTCCAGCAATGGGCGGAAATGCGTGATTTTCCCACAAAGGAGATGGAAACACAACTGGCTGCAAAGTTAGTTAGTTTTATGAAAGAGCACCATATTTTTCATTACTTAATTCATTATTATTGTATTTTTACTGCCAAGCAGGGGGGGAGAGCCTTTGGGTCCTTGAGCAGGGGTCCGGGAGAAATTTGTTCCGTTTGCATTTTGCACTCTCCAAATCAATATGCAAACCAAAACAGCTGTCCTTTGAAATTTGCAAACCTGATTTCTGGTTTTCCAGCCAAAAAATGTGTACACAAAACTCTTTTTTTAAAAAAAGTGGAAACTGTGCACAAATATGCAAATACTGTATTAGTGAAAATAACATTTGACAGCATCATGCATTCCTAATTATGGATTCAGCAGGAGTCTCCATTTGCTTCTCCACCTTCGACTGTCAAAATGCAGTGGAAATATCTGAGCTGTCACTGGATTTGTTTTACGAAAGATGAAGGTTCTCAGGGAATGGGAAGCCTGTGTCACATGCTAGGTCCTGGCATCTCAAGGCATGGCTTGAAAGCACTCCTGCCTGAGACGCGGAGAGCTGCTGCCAGTCACTGCAGACAATGCTATCTTATATGGGCCAATGGTCTATGGGGGACAGGGGGCGGGAGGGTGTGGAAGACTCCCTGGTCCTGAATGGGTCAACTGTGCCCCTGAAGGACCAGGTGTGCAGCCTGGGAGTCATTTTGGACTCCAGCTGTCCATGGCACAGGTCAATTCCCATCAGATGTCAAAGAGATAAACAACTACCTGGCATTTAGAAGACATCTGAAGGCAGCCTTGTTTAGGGAAGTTTTTAATGTGTGACATTTTAATGTATTTTTAATCTTTATTGGCAGCCGCCCAGAGTGGTTGGGGAAACCCAGCCGAATGGGCGGGGTACAAATAATAAATTATTATTATTATTATTATTATTATTATTATTATTATTATTATTATTATTATAGCTATCAGACTTTTCCCCCAAGGGTGCATAGAGTCATTATAAAAACATTATAAAATGCATCAATAATAAAAAAATAACAGCACAAGGTAGTGGTGTAGAACCTTTCAGGCAGGCAGTCTTAACACAATCTCTAAAAAGAAACCACAGTTGAATACACAAGGCAGTAATAAGTAAAAATTAACTTACAATTTTTATCGAAAAGCACACTGAAATTAAAATAAAAAAGACTTTGGGGCCAACCTAAAATAAAAATGTAGGCATAAGGTAGGAATAATTTTAAGCACACCCTGTGTTTTTCAAAGTGCTCTCTTGATAGAATCAGCTCTATTTCCCCCTTTATTTTCGTGCTGAATAAATATGTACATCTATCCTATCCATTGCGGACATGAGGAGCTTTCTTCTGTATCTGGTTTACCATCAGTTTTTTCTAGCAGAGTTTAACATTTCTCCTGGTGCTGTGAAAATGTGTGCTATAAAACATGCAAATGTTCAGCATTCACTGTGTGGAGGCAGCTATAGGAAACATTCTGTGTAAGTTTTTCTTTACATGGCTTCTTTTATGTTGTTGCTGCTGCATTTCATGAGTGTAAGTTTTCAGTTTTAATATTATTGTGAAAAAGTCAGAATGAAAAGTCTGTGTGGGGGGGGATTTTAAAAATAATTTAAATGGCCACAATGGGCTTTGAAACTCCTGCCCCAATGAATCTGCCTGCAGTGGGGAAACACAGGAGGAAAAGGAATGCGTGTGTGTGCAGCCTATGCTTGCTGTTCATCAATGCCAACAAATTAATGAGCAAGGAATCAGATATTTTAGGGGTGCAAAATTTCATCCCAAACATCATTGTAGATCTGACGTGTGAATGTACATTGCAGCAGTATCATTCTGATCCCTTCTTTCACCAGTCCTCTAAAATTGGTTTTTGGGAACATGAAGGTATTAAATTGGACAAAACTTTCCCATAGCAAACAGAAAGAGAACCAGTTAATGCTCTTTTCATGATTCTCATGACATGATTCAAGGAAGAGGCACCTCAGATTAATTGTTCCATTTCTGACAGGGGTTGAGGAGAGTGCAAATCTCCCGGAAGCTATGCTAGTCTCCTAGCAGGAGTGACAGAGATAAACCAAGTCTCATATGAATGGACTTTTAAGGCTAAATTATCTGTTTAGGGGGCTTGCAGCATGAATAGGCCAGCTTCTAAGGAAAACGAGTGCAAGGCTAGGATACTCAGCCATGGCTTGTTGGGTGGCAGCAGAGACAATGGGGTATTTATGGCATTAGTGAGGTCAGAGGAGCTCTTGCTTGGCCTCCACTCCCCCAGCCTTGCCCCCCCCCAACGCCATCCCATCTTCACAAGAAAGAAAGAAAGAAAGAAAGAAAGAAAGAAAGAGTTTGGATTTGATATCCCGCTTTATCACTACCCGAAGGAGTCTCAAAGCGGCTAACATTCTCCTTTCCCTTCCTCCCCCACAACAAACACTCTGTGAGGTGAGTGGGGCTGAGAGACTTCAGAGAAGTGTGACTGGCCCAAGGTCACCCAGCAGCTGCATGGGGAGGAGCGGAGACGCGAACCCGGTTCACCAGATTACGTGACTACCGCTCTTAACCACTACACCACACTGGCCAGGTAATTGACACCAAGAGCATACCACTTCCTCACAATCACCACAAACCACCACTTGATAGACTTCAAAGGAGACAGGAGTTGTATTATTATAATTTAATTAGAGGTAAGCTAATGCTGCAACAGGTGAATATGAATTCATGAGACCTTAAAGTTACTCCCAGTGGGTTATAGCTAAATGAATGAGGCTACAGCTGGGATTGCCAGGTCCCAGCTAGGAGTCAGTGCTCATTTGGTAAACACATGCATAACTATTGTTGTATTCTGTGCTTGGCCATTTCTAACAAGTAGAAAATAGATGGCAAGCTGGCCAAACATTGTGCCACAAACCAATTTTCAACTATTTTTCATTGACAGCCAGTATGGAGTCATTTGGTTTTTGCCTACTGCGAAGCAAATTGTCACAACTTGTAAGGTTGCGGTTAGGCATTGGTTATAAATTGGTGGAGGAGGGGTTAGGATAGGCTGGGCCTGCCCCTCCATGGTTGCTGCGGAAAGGGAATTCCGTTAAAGGAATCCTGGGGCTTGCCATCTTTTCGTCCAATCCCTGGAATCGGACTAGGGCCGGCAAGCCTTCGGGGAGCAGGCGGGTGAGAATTGAGGGTCTGTGACTCAGCTCCATTTCTCCCCGACTTGCTTTCCCCCGCACTGTCTTTCGGTGGTGCCCGGAAGTCAGTTCTGTCCCCAGGCGGGGGGACAGATAGTCTTAACCAATGCCTAAACAACCACTCACGGTTTTGTATTTAAATAAAGTTGTGGCCAAAATTATGCCAAAAACCTTAAACAAAAATTAAGTGTGCGTTGTGAGTTATTTGGGGGTGGCTTGGGGACCTCGACACGCAATGAGTTTTGCACCCTTGAAATTCACCTTCCCCCCCAAACTTCAGGAGAGAGGTAGCGGTTTGACCCACTTCTTTTGCTGCACCCCCAAAATTATTTAACAATAGTTTTCCCTTCATTGGGAATTCTCAGAAATGTTGCTCCAGGAAGAATCTCTGCTAGACTTCTCAGCATCCCACCACCCCCAGCAACTACCATTCCAAAGATTATGGAGGAGGAAGCCATAAGAAATGGCTTATATACAGCGGCGTAGCGTGAGTTGTCAGCACCGGGGCAACGCAAGTAATTTGCGCCCCCTAACCCGGGGCAAGGCAAGTAATTTGCGCCCCCCCAACCCCTAACCTGCGAGTTGCCGCTGGCGCTGCCGCGCAAACAACGCTGCTTGCCCGGAGGAGGATGGAGGCAGAAGCAGCCGCTGCCTGTGGCTGGGCCGAGGGGATGGCGGCGGCGGCAGGGTGCAGAGGCTGCCCGTGCCCGGCCAGGCGTCGGTGGCGGCGTTGGCGCTGCTGCAGCGGCTGCTCCTCCTGCGAGCAGTGAGTGGAGCGCAGCTGCAGCGGCGGGGGGGGCGCGCGCGCTAGGGCGCAAGGCTGGCGGTGGCGGCGGGGAGCCCGGCGGAGGAAGGAACTTGTCCCTTCCCTCTGGACTCGCGCCCCCCAGATGTTGCGCCCGGTGCGGTCGGCACCCCTGGCACCCCCCACGCTACGCCACTGCTTATATAGAACTGTCATAGGTAGATAATGTAAATGCACTGCCTCTTAGCCTTCGGCTTCCATGAGCTAGTATGCGGATAAAATGAAACGTTACTTTAAGTTGCGCTACCTGGATCTCCTTCACCGCCCTGCTCTGTGATGTCACTGTACAAAAGACAGCAATTATCATGTGCACTTGGTTACAGCATTTTGTATGGCTTATATTGCCTGTGAGGGGCAGATTGCTATTTTGATAGTCAACACTAGGCAACAGCTGAGGAAAGGCTGCCCATTTCCTGACAGCCTTTGTGTTATGTATAGAATGAGTATAATATGCAGTTTAGATCTAAAGAACCACACAAGCAGCTTCAAGAGAGCTTTGTATTTGTACTTATGAAATAGCAGTTCCCCGTTCCACATGGCAAATCTCTTTTGAAACTGTGGGGAGTTTCAAAAGCAGATTGTGATATGGAATTGGGCAAGAATTGCTATTCAGAGAAAAGTCAGAAATCACACCTCTTGCAAATGCGTTGGCTCTGCCTAGAATAGCTCTTTGTATTCAATCCATCGACTGAAAAAGCAAATCCAGAATCTAGTTTACTGGCTGTTCATCCCTGTTTATTGTATTCCTTTTTGCTCCTTCCTTTTCTGCAAAATGGCATTCCAGAATAACGAACAGATTTGATGCATGCCAAATAGATAATTAGGAAGGTGGCATATGCAGAACACTTTCCAGGATCCATCAGCCAATGTCAAACTCAGAAAGGCAGTCAGTAGAATATGGTTCAGAGGAACCTCTTCACAGTTTTCTGACAGTGCAGTCCTATACATATTTACTCAGAATTAAGGCCCACTGTGTTCTGTGGGGGTTATTCCCTAGTAAGTGCATTTTGAATTGCAGCCTGAACCAGCAGCTAAGAATTCTGCAAATGTTGCATCCAGTAATTTATTGTGCCTATACTTTATTAAGCATCAACAATTATCTTCATGAAGAACCAGCTGTGGCTTGGGGTTTTTTGTTTTTTGTTTACTGATTCAGTTGCACCCACATAGTGACTTTACTTACACTAATGCTGCTATAATTCTTTTTTTAAAAAATGTCCTAATTGGAGCTGCTTTGGAATTGCTATTGTTACACAATGCATTACTTTGAGCTGTATTATCTGTTATATTGAATTTGTATGTAGCCATTTCACTACATTTTTAATGTCCTAATTGTCAAGAATAAAAATATTACCAATGTTGTCCCCTCACCACCAGCTTCTCACAGTTCACTTTGGGACAATCTGTTAAGACAGAGAGTAGAAGGCAAGCTGTTAAATTTAACGGACACAGAAATGGAAAATGGTTAAATGTGTATTGCTAACAACTGGGGGTTTTCCACAGTTGTTTTTCTAAGGGCTCTGAGCTCTTTGCTGAGTAAATGATTGTTGTGATTGTTGTTCTCTGGCAGCTAACATGTGAGTGTTAGATCATATGATGAAGGTATTAAGTTGCAAATCTCCGTTTTGAAGGGAGTTGCCTGTTTCAGTCTCTCTGAATGATACAGGGAGAACAATGCAAGTAAATGGCTCTCCAACAAGAGGCTGCAACAGCCTGGGGCTACAGCCAGCTGAAATTGGGGGCGGTGGGGCGGAGAGACAGAGTTTGGATTTTTTTAAGTTACGGTAACTCTTATTTCTAAGATGCTGGCCTTATTTCTAAGATGCTGGCCTATGCTGGACAGCACAAGACCTTGTATGGATGTGTTGGGTGTATATGTGATGTTTTAATTCTATTATGAAGAAAGTTCTGCCAGTAAAATTTGATTAATATTTTCAAGGGTCTGGACAATGCTTCATTTCCAAAAGAAGCCAGTTCTTACGCTTCCAGTCACTTTAAACTGTGCAACATTAATATCTGCAACACAATCAACTCTAAACTATTTACAAAGCTGCCTAATATTTGAATGTAGTATTTCTATTGTTTTCACATGAAATGTTACTTGGAGGAAGGGGGTGCATATGGGGATTGTTTGTTATATGTGTTTTCAGAGAGAATAAGAGACTATATTTAAAAAGAAATAATAAATTTCCCAAGGAATCAGATGGGCAAATTGTCTTTCCTTTCCTTTCTGACTTGTCTGTGAACAAACAGATTGTGAATCTCTCAATGTATTAATTATATAAAAAAAATTAGGAAATTCCTCTGGTGACTAATTTATGTCGACAGACTGTTTACTAACAACAACGTTCTGAACAGTCATATTTGTGCTGTTCAGATACATGGAAAAAAATCTTGATTCCCTCCCCCTTCCTTTATGAAAAACAGAAGTAACACCAACAGCACATATTCTAAATATTATGATATGAATATAGAAATTCAAATTCATGTTCTGTGTACAGTGTTTCTAAGATTAACATCAATTTCCATTAGTATTCATGACAAGGAAGCTTGATCTCTCATACATATGGAGAAACAGCCACAATTCATGTAAAACCTACTTAAAATTCTATCAGTTCCCCACTGAAGTCAAACACCCAAAGACCAGAACCGTTTTACATATGGAAACCATGGCCACAGCACATAAGGTGCTTCCTTGTCTTGGTTCTTTGGTGCTTGCTCATAATACATATTTTCATGTTGCATTTTTTGGTGTACAACTAAACAAACTCATTTTTGTACACCTCAGAGCTAAATCTTTAAAATTCCTCCTTGTTTTGTCGAAAGCCACAAGTTAATGGCTTAGGGAAAGAGTAGATTCAGTTATCAGCAGAATGTCTGATATCCATCTATCAGCTGTACAAAGAACACCCTCCAATTGAAGTCTGGCTCTTTAAAGTTTGGGAAAAATTAAAGACTCACTATTAACATATTTGATTCATTAATCAAACCACTAAGAGGTTTAAGATATCAGATCATTGTTCTAAATGTCCTATGCTTCAATAACCAATTTAGATATGCTGAGGGCATTGCCAATAATTGCTTGAGAGTTAGTGAGTTCAGTTTGGGGTGGCTGATATATAAATGCCGGTATTTTGAATTTCATCTCACCATCCCTTATGAGGATGCAGGAGGCGCTGTGGGTAAAACCTCAGCGCCTAGGACTTGCCGATCGCATGGTCGGCGGTTCGAATCCCCGCGGCAGGGTGCGCTCCCAGCGCCTGCCAACCTAGCAGTTCGCAAGCACCACCTCCGGGTGCAAGTAGATAAATAGGGACCGCTTACTAGCGGGAAGGTAAACGGCGTTCCGTGTGCTGCGCTGGCTCGCCAGTTGCAGCTTGTCACGCTGGCCACGTGACCCGGAAGTGTCTGCGGACAGCGCTGGCTGCCGGCCTCTAGAGTGAGATGAGCGCACAACCCTAGAGTCTGACAAGACTGGCCCGTCTTTACCTTTACCTTTACCCCATATGAAGTCAAAGTCAGTCTCTCTGAAGTTTTAGTCTAGATCTTCACAAGTTTATTTTGTGTGGGCAGACACAGCAATGAGCCATCACCCTCACCACTTTGCCTCCTTCCTTTTAAATCATTTTAAAATCATTTTTATTGAAAGTTTTCCACTTAAAATACAATAAAAGCCAAACTAATCTAAAAAGAGGAAGATAGGAAAGTAACCGGGGGGGGGGTGGAGAGAGAGAGAGAGAGAGAGAGAGAGAGAGAGAGAGAGAGAATAATAATACCAAGCTCTTTTGATCTTTATTCCACACACAGAAGAGTGAACTTGCTCATCTCTCACCTGGGAGCCTTGTCTCTTCCCCTCAGTCTCCCACCCTGAGGGACCCTCTCCACTCTGTCTCTCACACAGGGCCTTCACCTTCTGGCCATCACCTTTCTGTGTGTATTGTCCTATATCCAAGATATGAGGCTTCAGAACATAAAACATACATATAGATAAGGCTGACAGGGATTGAATTTTTAAAAAGATAACATAAAAAGGAAAGGAAAGTCTTCCGTTTCTCAGTCTGCCAATTATGTGAATAACAATTATTCAACACATTCAAATTATGCATTCCAGAATAACTTCTAGCTGTATTGATATCCAGTGTTTTCCTGTTCTGTAAGATGGTATTTCTCAGCCTTGCCTTCTAGGCCTCTCAGCTTCACCCTTTTCCAATCAGAAAGCCCAAATATAGCTCTTCATTTGTTGGTCTCATTGAATATCCAATATGGCTTTTCTCCAGTTCATTATGATGAAATTCTTGTCAAGGGTTCCAACAAATCCACTGCCTCCTTCCAACTTCCTGAACAGTATGGTTACTCTAGTCTATTGAGGAACAGAATAGCATCAAATAATATTGGAGAGGAAGGCAGGACTGTAGTCCTGAGAATATTCCATAATCAGAACCGCAGGCACTCCTGCTCTATCCAGTAGGGATGGAGACCTGTGCTTCCCAACCTTTTTCCAACCGTGGCCCCCTTCTGACCTTGTTTCCTTCATGTGGTCCCCCCCAAGCATAGCCAGTGGGGCAGAGGGGCAGCTGACACCCCCCAATAAGTAAAAATCAATACAAATCAGAGGTTCTATCCCCCCCCAACAAAAGCCTGTCTCCCTAACAAAAATCCTGACTATGCTCATGCCCCCCGTCCTACCAGTAGAAAAGTAGCTATTTAAATGTTTTGTATGCAAATAGAACATGTTTTATTTATTATTTATTTATAATGTATACAAAATACAATTACATAAAATGATAGGAACATAATGAAATATTGTTGAAGCAGAAAAACATAGAATCATGCAATCATAGAGCTGGGAGACGCTGAAGGTCATCTTTCAGGTGCAACCCCCTTTTGAAGGTCATCTTTCAGGTGCAACCCCCTTTTGAAGGTCATCTTTCAGGCGCAACCCCCTTTTGAAGGTCATCTTTCAGGCGCAACCCCCTTTTGAAGGTCATCTTTCAGGCGCAACCCCCTTTTGAAGGTCATCTTTCAGGCGCAACCCCCTTTTGAAGGTCATCTTTCAGGTGCAACCCCCTTTTGAAGGTCATCTTTCAGGTGCAACCCCCTTTTGAAGGTCATCTTTCAGGTGCAACCCCCTTTTGAAGGTCATCTTTCAGGTGCAACCCCCTTTTGAAGGTCATCTTTCAGGTGCAACCCCCTGCAACGCAGGAAACTCAGCTCAAGCATCCAGGACAGACGACCATCCAAGCTCTGCTTAGAAACCTCCAAGGAAGGAGAGTCCAGAACCTCCCGAGGGAGATCCATCTTCCATGCATTATAAAAAGTAAACAACACTTATTTGACGACACGGAGGAGGAAACCTACAGATGCAGTCTAAAAGGCGCACAGGGAGTTCTGTATATATGGGATAATTTTAAGAAGCGAGTGGTCCTCACTGACCTGGTGCAAAAAAGATCTTGTCATCCGGAGGAGCCCTGGCTGCCTAGATAAAACGCTATAGCCCCACATACCCTTACTTGGGAGTAGGGCGCACTGAACTCAGTGTGGCTTTCTTCTGAGTAGGCACTTAGTTATGTACTAGATGCAAGTTAGCAGCACCAAATGATCCTGCTCAGCTCAGTGCTGAGGTGGGTTTCACTCTGCACCTCGCAGAGCCAGGCCAATGCTGTGCCCCTGGGCAACATACAAAGGCCCTGATCCACTAGGCACCTTGCAGAGTCAGGCCCAGGTTGCCACCAGGCCCAGCACTGGCAGCAGCAACAAGCAGCTCTGGCTCACCCCTTGCCACCCTACCCCCACAATTACCTGACCTGGGGGTTCTGGGTCATGGGCTCTACTGGTCAAAATGGGAGGCTCGGCAATCGCCCTCTCCCTCTGGAAAGAAACCAGAACTGCTCCAACAAAACACAGGTGGCAAAAAGGAGCATTAGGCCCTGGTGGGCCACCCCCTTACCCGCTTGTGATTGGCTAAACAGATAGCCAGTCAATCAGGATTCCCCCCCCCCTTCACTTCCAACTTCCCACTGTGCCCCTCAGCCTCGTGCTGTGGTTCTCCATTTGCATGATTTTCACCTGGGGCCCCCTTGGAATATCCTGGGCCCCCCTGATTGGGCGGGGTATAAATAAATTATTATTATTATTATTAAATAATATTACCTTGAGCACTGATGCTGCAAGTTGACTATTATGACCCATCTCAGATGTACTGGAGTAAAGACCAAGGCACCTTGGGATGTTTGCTATAGGATCTGAGACCCACGGATACTGCTGGGTCTGATGCTGCTTGCTTTGCAACAATTAGGCTTCATGTTCAGGAGTCCCTTTATGCTTTTCTTAGTATTAATGTTGCAATATTTCTGAAATAGTTTATTTTCCTCATCTAGGCTGCAGAAACAACAATGAGCTGAATTTATTAGCATTGACTTCAGTCATGATTGCCATAATGCCAAGGAACTATAATCCCCAGAAGAGGGACTGGATTTTCAGTTTCAAAAAATTGGCACATTTCATTTGGGCAATTTCAAGTGTAGACCCTTTCCATTCCCTTAACTTTCCTCTCCTGTTGTGACAGAAAGCTCAGAAAGACCAGAGTCTACCACAGTGGACAAACGCCGGCCCAGTGGAGCAGCTCACCAAGGGCTGTGGGTACAGCTAGCCAGAGCAGGCTGGAGGGAAAAGAAAAAGCAGTGAAGGGTTGAGGGTTCTTGGCTGGTAGCTCCTGAGCTGTGGGTGTAAAATCCACTCTGAGGAAAATATCTGTAGCCAGAGAAGGAAGTCTCTGAGTTTAGCCTCAAGGACAGTGATAAGTGTCTTTTAGGCAAGACAAAATCTGGGAAGCTGAACTGGGGACAGGAAAAGTAAAGGTGTGAGGGAACACACTATTGGGTCTCAATTCAGTCAGAAGGGGAATGATCTTCTGGAAAGAGAAGAATCCAAATCCAGTTAAGAGGAGTGTGGTGATCCCCTGGGTCCGTTACACTACTAGAGGAGCCTCAGGAGTGTAATTGATAGAAGGTTGGGAAACTGAAAGAAAGGACCACCATATTTAAGAATCCATGTATTAAGGCCTAAGCTGTCACATCCATACAATTAGCTTATGCAACTGAAGTAAAAAGAACCTGTGTGTTTACCACCTTGTTTAGAAGTTTGTAACATCCACCAAATTTGATACATATATAGCAGGCATGTCCAACAGGTAGATCGTGATCTACTGGTAGATCACTGGACGTCTGTGGTAGATCATCTGGTTGATCATTGGCTCCCCCAAAGAAGCTGAACAAGTGTGGCTCCCCTAAATAAAGCTCAACATTTTACCTCCTCCCTGAAAAAACTCAACAACTTTGACCTGAACACCCCAAAAGGGGGTAGATCACTGCCAGTTTTTAATTCAGTGAGTAGATCGCAGTCTCTTGGGAGTTGGCGAACCCTGATATATATCGTATTTTTAACTCTATAAGACGCACCAGACCACAAGACGCACCTAGTTTTTGGAGGAGGAAAACAAGAAAAAAAAATTCTGAATCTCAGAAGCCAGAACAGCAAGAGGGATCGCTGCACAGCAAAAGCAGCGATCCCTCTTGCTGTTCTGGCTTCTGGGATAGCTGTGCCGCCTGCATTCGCTCCATAAGACGCACACACATTTTCCCTTATTTTTTAGGAGGGAAAAGGTGAGTCTTATAGAGCAAAAAATACAGTAGCTAACTGTTTCTTGAAATAATTCCATCTCCTGACACCTCTTTTGTTTTACTAACTTTGTTCTGTAAAACAAAAACTTTTTCATGCTTAACATCCCCAAGTCTCCAAGTACCAGTTTTCTTTAGAAAAAGCAAAAAAGGGGGGGAGGGGAAAAAAGCCAGTCATCTTACCTGTATTTGAAGGGTGGTGTTCTTCTCATTATTATTTAGGACTATGACAATTGTTTGCTCACAATAATTATGTGTTATGGAGTGTTTGAGAAACTCTTCCCTGATCACCTTTTTTGCAACAAATTCAAGGGCTTTTCTCTACCAGACTGGCATCTGCTTTGGGAACAACTTCTTCCTGAGAATGTGATACAAATTAATAGGAATCACATTATTCACATGATGGTGTTATATTTGGCCACATGACAACATCATCAATTCAGTGGTGGTGGAGTGGGCCAGTGCTTTAAAAATCTCATCAGGAAGGATTTCTTATTGAAGGTGATGAAAGCTTCAGGGGAAAAAAGACTTTAGCCGTTTAGCCGTTGTGTTCAACACATTGGGTTTAGAATGCCACAATATTGCTTTAAATGCATGACACATCTTCTAAAGCAATGTGAGCAATGCCACTGCCTCTTTCCTTTTTGTACATCTTCTCAAACAGCAGTCGCAGTTCTTCTGAAACCCACAAGTGAAAGGTTAACCCAGAAAAATCCCATTTATGGTCTATTATATGCAGATGGGAGTGTCTTCAAGAATGCTCTCACCTTTTAAGTTGCCTTTGTAATATATCTCCCATTGCACTTAGGCACTTGTGATCTTCAGTTTTATATGAACTCAATTATTGTCTTGTTCGGGAAAATTACAAATGTTTTAGTTAAACTCAATACATCAATCACTTTCATGTCTGTATTTAATTAGGTTTTGCAGACAGAATAAATGTATTTTTTCTTTACAATTTTCTGCCAGTCTCTGGATGTGATCCAGCTAAAGTTCAGTATGTTTAAGTCCCATAGATTTTGGTTTAGAAAATGTAAACATTCCCTTAAATCTCTCCCACTAAATTTCATTGAATGAAAGTGCTTCACTCTTAGGGCTTCTTTCATTTTTTTCCAACATAATATTTTTAATCAATGTAAAGGTCTAGTTTTACTCAGAGTAGATGCATTGCACTAGGACATTCTGAAAGCTTTTGACAAAGTGTCTCACTCAAGTCTCATGAGCATGCCTAGCGGTCATGGGATAAGAGATGATCTTGTGAATGACAACTAAGAAATAGGAAGCACAGAGTAGAAAGTGTTAATTAGCTGGATTTGCAAGATGCAAACCAAACAACATTCGCCACATCAGCACATACATGGACCACATACACTTCAGTGAAATGAAATCATCATCTGGAGGATGGCGCTAAAAGGTCTCCTGAAAGTGGCAGGATTGCTACTCATCCTTTTGGAAGGAGCAAGCCAAACTAGAAGCTTTTTAAAAACCAAAACAAAACACATCCTTAGTAAAATGTCATAAGGAGCACCACAGAAGGCCAGATAACATTGCTCTGATCACGGCATCTGCTTGTGAACTTCCAGATGACCACCCTTGTGTTATATGCCAAAATCCAATACATCTCATTGTCTTTATAAGAGATTCAAATGCAATTTGCCCTCCAAGGTTTCTTCCCTGCAAGCTGCATCATTCAGTTTCTGCTATCCTTCTATTTGCCTTGTTTGGATGAGAGTTGGAAGCCTCTGCTGCCTTATTAGCGAAAACGTGTGTAGGAAGCTCTGGGTTTCAAAAGAAGAGGATAGATGAAAAACATTTCATTCAGCTTGAGTAAGTGTTGGTAAATATTGACAGTGTAAGTTAGCAGCATCATATACTCTATACTGTTCAGAAATCCTTTAATTTTGCTTCTGCTCAATTCCCTGAAGTGATAAACAAATATAATTCGTGACAGCAATTAAGTGTATTTGTCATAGCAACGAAGTTATTTAAGTTACTACATGTCCCACTGAAAATAAGAAATGCCGTCCATAAAATGGCTTTGCAATTCTGTACCATGGACAAAAACAACTATGTCACTAAAGTCCCTATTTAATTATTGAGTTAATTAGATTCCTCTAGAAGATGAGAATAATAGCCAGAGGCCAACTTGGTGTTCTCTTGATAGTCCTCACACATGCAAGAGACAGTTTTAATTCTCAGACAAAAAAAGTTACAGAAAATAACCTTGGCGTTTTTCACATATTGTTCCTTTTGTGTCAGCTGCCAGCTTGCTGCAATTAACAAGGTATCCATCTACCTTTTCCTGCACTGAACTCTTAAAATTGTGGATACTTTTTGTTCATGAGCAGTGAACAGGAAGCCAGTGAAGGCCTCTAATGAGGCATTTGTCCATGTGCCTCCTCCTTCAAACGTGAGGCTGATGGTGATTCAGAACAGGGCCTTTTCTAATCGGGTACCACACTTGGGGAGCTCCTTGCCTGCTGCCAAATTTCATCCTTGGAAACTTAGAAAAGAATGGCTCAGAAACATTTGTTCTGTCAGACCTGTAGATTGATCTGGTGTTGATTGTTTTTTATTATTAAAAAAAGGTTTGAAGTGTATATTTGCCCCAATGCGTCTTGGTGAGCAACTGAGCAGCTTTTATGATCAGTGAGGGAAGCTAGCAGGAGCCACTACCTGGAAGAGCAAGAGGAGGCAACAACTGTCCCATCCTCTCCCTTCTCTAGGGTGGCTGCTTCTGCCATCACCAAATGCCTGTCTGCACACACCCCCCACGGTAAAAGAGCTGCAAGGGCTGCAGGGAAGTCCTAGCTTCACTTCCTGCTCCCTTCCCCTTGCAAGCTGCAGCATTTGGGTGACTGGCAGTGACAAAGGGCAGTATATGGGCTGGCTGGGTCACATAAAGCATGAAGGATGAAATATCACCCTAAGTGGGAGTGCAGGACATGAGATTGGTTGTTGTTGCTGCTGCTGCTCTTCCCCAGAGGTGCGTCAGGACCCTGGGCCCTCGGCCCCAAGACCACTCAGTGTGAGGTTTCTCCATACAGTCCTGTGGAGCACATCAGCAGCTGCCTCGCATATAGGAACTGGAGCTCAACAAATCCCACAATAAGCTATTGAAATTTATTTCAGTGGCATGCAAAGAGCCCCATGTTCTTGAGAGCTTGGGGGGAGCACTATCTTTCATACATCCAGAAGAGCTTGTTTGTTTTCTTAAGCTATTTATTAATTGTCCTTCCTGCAGAGGAGCTCAGGGCAATGCACAAGTGTTAAGCAGCATAACACAGACATAAAAAACAGTAACTAAAAAGTATAGCAATGCATCATTAAGAACTTATTACAACACTCATATTGCTGCTGAGAAGAATGAAACTATACAAGCCTGGCTCCAAAAGAAAGTCTTCAGTTGGCACCTAAAGACAAGCATTGAGAGCAACGTTTGTACCTCAAGGGGAAGACCATTCCAGACCAGGGAGAAGATCATTCTCCATTATGCCCTGTCCCCAAGCCTGGTGTGGAGCGTTAGCAGACCACCTACCTCACCCTTCAGGACCACATCGGCTGATAAGAAATAAGGTATTATTGCAGATATTGGAATATTGCCCATAGGACTGTATTAGCAGCCACACCTAGGTCATACTTGCTGAGTGGCATGCACAAACTTAGATTTTTGTTCAGCAGTGCTCTCTCAAGCCTGTAAAATAATAAAAAGGAAAACCACCAACTACCCAGTGGTTGGAAGTAATATTCTGGGGCTTGTTTCCCTATTCAGTTAACAAAGGTGCTCAATGGAACTTACTCTCAGGGCAGAGGATTACAGGCAGCATAAATCATTCACCAAAATAAAATTATAAAATTATAACTATTACCCCAGCATCCTGGCTTCCTGGCTGAGTTAGGATTTGAACCCTGGTCTCTTAGGTTCTAGTCCAAGACTCTAACCATTGCACTACACTACACTAGCCTATGGTGTGATTCAGATTATGCTGTTATTGTATGCTCTCCCAACTCTAAGCCTAAACCAGAGAAGGCCTACTAATTTAATAGAGTGGTCTGACCACAGACTTCAATCTTACAGATTTAAAACCATAGGCATGGAATGGACAAAAAAGATATAATTCAAACCAGCCCCCCCACCCTATAACATTATTATTAAAGATATATTTATCAGTTATCACCATAATTGTTGAACTCATTCTGGCACAGGTATCCCTAATGTTGCACTCCAATGTTTCCCCTGACTTCCAAAGTCTCTATGTAGCAAAAGAAACCATGTGCAAGCAGTTACCTTACTAGCATAACATAATCAGCTAGTCCTGCATCACAAACCAGTGGATCCCAGGTGGGCTGCAATTATAATGCCGAAACCTGCAGATGAAGTCAGGGCTGCTGCCTCACAGAATAATGTGCTTCACCTTGATTACTGAATATGTGACAACTTGAACAGAACTTGGTTTTGCATTTGGACTCCTCTGAAAAGCATTGGGAAAGTTAAATTCTCTCTGTGATATATTTGATTTGTGGTAGTTCATTCACATATATAAGTCACCACTTGGTAACCTCAGTCTTCTAGAAGGCATGTCAAGATATACCGTACCTTTTGTGGAAAAGTGAGCTCACACACACCCAGTTTGCAACCACAAGAAGAAACATGGATCAGAAGCTACGCAGACCAGGTCTGCATAACTTGTGTTCACCAGTCCAGCTGCACCAATTGTGTTGTCCAACCTACTTGATTTATGTAGCCCTGGTGCATGCCCTCATGATTCTAAATGTCACCAACTGAATCCTTGTGGCCTTCAAATGCTCTATTTCCAATATATTTCAGCTAGGATTGTGAAACAGAACATATTGATTTAAAAGTGGAATGCTAGCACCCCTTTCCCTGACGAGCTGACCATAGTGACAAAATGTTCAAGTAATAAGCAGTGAAAGATGGCTGTTTATCTAAAATAAATCATTTAATTCATTTTACTCTGTTTAGGATGAAGCCTTCAGTTTTAAGCTGGTAGGCTGTCTCTATTATGTGCAGTAAAAAAAAAACCTCTTTGTTTCAGGTTTATGTTTTGGTTGAAAGCTGTACTTTTTAAGTTTTAAAGTTCAGATACAGACAATTTAGACTCTTGCAAAAGAAAAGTCCTTAACTTTAATGCATAACAGCTGAAGAAAGAAAGACAAGATGCTAATAACATTGGAGATTAGGGTAGAGACTCCTTTCAATTTCATTGAGCAAATAAAAGTTTTGTCAATCAAATTAAAACCTGTATTTTTAAATTGTATTGTGACAAAAATCAATTGTTTTTGCAGTATGCTAATGCACTGTAGCAGCTTGGATTGAACAAAGGGCCAAACAGTAGGGCCCCCCCCCTCCAGAAAAGAACCAATTCACACCTGTTAGCAGCTGTGAAATAGGCTTAGACATAATGCCAGGCATGGAATTTAAATACAATGCCACCTATTTCATGCAATGTCATTTTCATATCATTCCTTCTAAAGTGATTTATTTAATTTAAATAAAATATGGCACCAGCACTTGGAGAATTACTTGATGCACTTGACAGTAGCAGAGCAAATTGTAAAAGCAGTTCCTGTGGGGTAGAGAGCCAAAGTGACAGTATTCTGAGAATGGAAAACTCCCTTCTCGTGTGATTTTAGAAGGAACAAACATAAAGAAACATAAAGGTAGATGTGTTGACTCTGAGGAGGAGTCTATCCATCCTTAAAATGTCCCTATCACCATCAAAGTAGGTAGCAAAAAGCTGGCATTGCAACCCTCTTCAAGCCTTCAGACAGCAACCTTCCAACTTCTAGAGAGAGGCACTGTGAAGCAGGGAGCCTCCCTTACTTGCCACCTGAGTCGATATTTTATGCAGTAATTCCTTCCCTCTTGTCCTTTTTGAACTGAGCCAGTCTCTTCTAGGATCAAGGGAGCAATCCTATGCACAAGAAGTTGGCATAAAGCAAGCTGGTGCACACTAAGCACTGAAAAATTACACCAGATCCAAACCCTGTTCAACAGCAGGACTGCTGCTCTGCCTAAGCCTGACAGAAGGAAAGCAAGCCTGTAAAAGAGCGTTCTGTGCTAGGTTGCTAGGGTACAGCCATGGATGAATGGGCTTAGGCTGGATCCTAAGTCCCCTCTCTCTGGGCCCACCCCTGCCATGAGCCCAGAATGCCCGGGGGGGGGCTTCACCGGCTGAGCCAGGGTGAGGTAGTTTGGAGACATGTCATCAGTTGAGCCAAGGGACGCGGGTGGCGCTGTGGGTAAAACCTCAGTGCCTAGGACTTGCCGATCGCATGGTCGGCGGTTCGAATCCCCACAGCGGGGTGAGCTCCCGTCTTTCGGTCCCAGCTCCTGCCCACCTAGCAGTTCGAAAGCACCCCTAAGTGCAAGTAGATAAATAGGTACCGCTTTCTAGCGGGAAGGTAAACGGCGTTCCGTGTGCTACTCTGGTGCCAGTTCGCCAGAGCAGCTTCGTCATGCTGGCCACGTGACTCGGAAGTGTCTCTGGACAGTGCTGGCCCCCGGCCTCTTAAGTGAGGTGGGCGCACTAGAGTCGGAGACGACTGGCCCGAAAGGGCAGGGGTACCTTTACCTTTACATCAGTTGAGCCAGGGCTGGAGAGTTAATGCTGGCTGAGCCAGAGTCCTGCTGCATCCTAGTGGATCTTGCCATAGAATTCCCTGCCCCTCCCCATGCCCACAAAAAAAGATAATGCTGGATAATGCTCAACTGGATAAATTAACAATATGGAAGAAAACAGTTTATAGTGTGCTAGAAATGCTGTAACTTTAAAATGAAGGTACAATAGTACATCTGGCTTTGCTGCATTAAAGGGAAAGGTAAAGGTACCCCTGACCGTTAGGTCTAGTTGTGGACCACTCTGGGGTTGCGGCGCTCATCTCACTTTACTGGCCGAGGGAGCCGGCGTACAGCTTCCGGGTCATGTGGCCAGCAGAACTAAGCCGCTTCTGGTGAACCAGAGCAGTGCACGGAAATGCCGTTTACCTTCCCGCCAGAGCTGTATCTATTTATCTACTTGCACTTGATGTGCTTTTGAACTGCTAGGTTGGCAGGAGCAGGGACCGAACAACGGGAGCTCACCCCTCGCGGGGATTCGAACTGCTGACCTTCCGATTGGCAAGCCCTAGGCTCAGCGCCACCTACATCCCCCCTTTTTTTGCTGCATTGCTTCTCTTTTAATAATAGTGATATTGTTGTTTATACTACAGTGGTACCTCGGGTTAAGAACTTAATTCGTTCCGGAGGTCCGTTCTTAACCTGAAACTTTTCTTAACCTGAGGTACCACTTTAGCGAATGGGGCCTCCCACTGCTGCTGTGCCGCCGCTGCACAATTTCTGTTCTCATCCTGGAGCAAAGTTCTTAACCCGAGGTACTATTTCTGGTTTAGCAGAGTCTGTAACCTGAAGTGTCTGTAACCTGAGGTGCTACTGTATATTGCATTTACTATGTATTTTGCATTTCATAAACAACCCTGTGCACCCTTTGTTAGAAGAACAGGGTGAATTATTTAGAAATAAAGCTATGTTGCGACAGAAAGCAATAAATCACACCAAATCTCAGGGACCTGCAGTGTGAGACCAGTGCCTCACAGCCAAATCCTCTACATGTTTACTCAGAAGTAAGTCTCACTGTGTTCAGTAGAGCCTAACAACTGTGCTTAAGTTTAGGATTGTCATCTTAGTTCACATTCCCACAACATCGCCAGAGGTTTTAAATGGGAATGCAAGTATGATTCTTTACAACCCCAGGCATTATTGGAATAGGTGCTTCACAAAACAGAGACTATCAGCTTGTAGATAAAACACTAAACTTCTCTGAAAAATATAAACTGATACCTACCTAAATGAAAATGCCCATAATTCTGTGCTGCCTTTGTTTCCATACTCTTGCTGCCGCAATTCAGTGACGACTGGAAAACCTGATCGAGGTTTTGGGGTTGTCATTTTTTTAAAGTCAAAATCAAACTGCCTGTGATTTTAACTGCACAATCCATAGTGACAAAAACAGAATGAAAAGCATAAAAGAACCTTGATATGCATTTATAGATTTGTTGATTTCCTCGCATGTGCACTAGTATTCTCCAAAGACTTAGAATGCTAAGACGTGGGCAGCTTACTAGGTTACACTAAGACACAACAGCTTCCCCCTTCCACATGACATCCTTTTTTAGGACTCCATTGATTTCCTCTGCAGCAATTTACATAACTCAGTCACTGCATGGCTTTCAGTGAAGTAAGCAAAAGGAAACGACACCTTACACTGTCCCTGCATTGAGAAGGGTGCATGCCAAATAGCCAGACAGAGGTGCCGGGTCAAGGAAGAACAGAAGCAGGAGAAGCCCCCTGTAGCACCAGAAGAAATTGCGTGCATGGCAGCAGACGCAAGATTTCTTTTTCTGGGTCTGCTGTCAACGCACAAAGCCAAAAGCAGGGGTCAGCATTGGCAGGCACCTTCCAAGGACCCCACCCAAGTCAGGGGTCTGCTACCAATCTATCAATCTTCTGGCCCCCCTGCTCTTTCATCAAAGGTGTCCAGGGTGAGTAAACATTGAGAGGAGAAGGAGAAGGAGAAGGAGAAGGAGAAGGAGAAGGAGAAGGAGAAGGAGAAGGAGAAGGAGAAGGGGAAGGGGAAGGAGAAGGGGAAGGGGAAGGGGAAGGGGAAGGGGAAGGAGAAGGAGAAGGAGAAGGAGAAGGAGAAGGAGAAGGAGAAGGAGAAGGAGAAGGAGAAGGAGAAGGAGAAGGAGAAGGAGTGCTGACTGGGCCCAGAGGGAGAGGCGAGCAAATGGGCAGTGGCAGCAGCACAAGAGAGGAAGAGGAGATGGATTCACCTCAGGGTGGTGTTCCGACTGACAGCACCTTACCCAGGCTCTCCCCACCAACTCCCCCTCCCCCACTGGAACTGGCCTGGAGTGGATAGGGATGTGTGTGGGACAGGGCTTATTTCCCCACTCCTTGCTTTTCCTCTGCAACCACTCCCCACAACCACCACTTTCCTCCACTTGGAAACTTCCACTTCCTCCTCCTTGCTGAGGTGTGTTTCTCAGATAAGAGGGGGCAAGTAGGAATGGCAGAAGAAAAGCAGTGGGCAGGGGCGGTTTGGCATTCTACACACAGTCCTGCTGGCCACCTTTTCACTGCAAGAGTCCTCTTTCTCCACAACTTTGCACAGCAGCTGGGGGGGGGGACTTATATAGGAATCCTGGGTTACTGCTGAGGGCCAAGCTGGATAGGACAAGGCAACCACCCTTGTTCATGTGTCTGTTCCATTCAGGTATAACACAGGCAGCAAGGATGCTTTGAAAAGGTAGAAAAAACATTTAGGAATGATTCACATAAAGCCCACATACTTTGAGTCTCAGTTTGGGAAACTCTTCCCGCCTCCACACACATAATTTCACAGGGGAAGGGAAGCGTACAACCCAGTCTCTGGGTGTATAGGCTTTCACTTGGACTACAGAATCCTTGATGGGAAGAATCATTGCTTGGGTAACTGTGTGGGCTTGCCCTGTACCCCACTGCCACAACTCCCATTCCCCTCCATCTTTGCCTCTGGATGAGCAACCCGAAGGGTCAGGTGGGAATCCTCATTAGACTGGTTTTTGCATATGGCACATTTCCAATTCAATAAACAATGATTTATCAGGCCTGAACTGTCACATCTGAACTGGACTGATGTTTGATGGTTTTCCTAAATTTAATGTTTTACCTTTTGGAAAGTGCATTAAAAAGAAGAAAAGATGTCACCAGCAACACAAGGAATCAGAAAAAAGCAAGTTCTCTCCACACTGCCCTGCCCAGACCCTTCAAAGCTTTCCCCCTGAAGCGCAATGATCTTCAAAGTCTTTACTCCAGAGCATATCCAATTTCAAAGCTTTCCCCAATCTAAATGCTTTGAAGAGAACGCTATTTCCAAAGTCTAGACATCTTCAAAGCTTACCCCCTCTATTGTCTACTTTTTTCAAAAAATAAATTGTCTATTCTTATTAATATGTTGGACAACTCAGGGGACTTTAGAAGATCTTTTCTCCACCTAAATCCTTACTTAGTCACTGTGATAGGAAAATAGATGGAGACACATGAAGTTCTGCAGGAGATTCCATCTGGAATGATGCTGATTATTTCATAAACACTCATTTTAAAACAGTAACACTTAGTTCACTAAGTGCAAATTATCTGCAGACCCTTGGAAGGGAGAGCTGGCAAGTGGCAGGTGCTTCAAGCACACATGAACATGTTCTGTGCGCTGGGACAGATGGCATGCAAAACATCCATATTTCATGGTTGGAAGCAGCACACGCACACCACCAATCCCCCTTTGACATGAGCACAGGGATGTTCATGCACCCTTAGTCAGCTCATCACTCATTTGTCAGTCATCAAGACTGTAGTAATCCATCACCAAAAAAAATATCAAATGATGCACATGTATGTGTGAACTGGGCCTGGATCAATTAGGCCACTTAGTCTTGTTTCCAGCTCATCAGCAGCATCAAATACTTCACAGTAAACTTACTGTCTGTACTTAGTAGTACCTTGGGCACATGATACCTCATGGACACCAGGCCTCTTTGGAATTCCCTCCATGTCTTCATGCACCCCTAGAGGCAGAGAGTGGGGCCACGTCAGCTGGTCTTACATCACAGTTCTGACTGACTGCCTTGCCATCTTCTATGCTTTGGTGACAGATCTGAAGGCAGAACTTACACACATTCAGCTTCTCCTTCCTTGCATGCGAAGGCATTGGGAGGTTGGGTGGGCAAAGCAGTGCTGGGGCGCTGCTGCTTCATCATCCCAGGACAGGGGGAGGGAATGTGTGAACAGGTCCAAAGTGTAGGCTTACCAAGTTGCAACCCACCTGCACCTTTAACAGCTTCACAGCTGCAAAAGAGTATGCAATGCTACTGACCTGAATTGTCCTCAGGAGACTTGCTTGTGCTGTAAGAATTAGTTTCAAGATTACTTTTTTAAATTTAAAATTTTGTCAAAACTGGCAATTTCACAAATAAGTGGATTGCCCACAAGTGGCCAGATAAGTTTGAGGCCATTTCATCAAACCTTTTGATGGCTCATATTAAACAGTAATGATATTTTAAATTTTTATTTATTTATTTATTTAAAGTATTTCAATGACTGCTGACATGCCGTGGATAAGAAACAGAGCTACAACTTGAAGGTTTGGCTCAAAATAGTTTCTCAGTCATTAGATGGCCATCAATTGCCTCAACCTCCATCGGCAACATGAAGCTTGCAATACCTTACTGGGTTGTTGCGAGCCAAGATATTGTATGGAAAACACTTCATATTCTGTGAAGCACTCTATAAATGGCAATCATTATTCTCTTATTTTCATTTACAAAAAGTAGAATTTAAAAATATTATTATGAAAAGGGGTTTTAGAAGAAAGACAGAATAATAATGAAAGCAGAACAGAAACTCTGCTAAGGTGGTGTTAGGGTGTCCCATGGGGAGCACGGCCTTCTCTTTCCCTTTGCTACTCTTGTTCATTCTGCTTTGCACTAAAGAGTTGCTCTTGGTGTGAGTTTTGATAGCTTTGCAAAATTGCACATTTGTTTGATTTTGCCATTCATTTCACACAATTAGGCTATCTTCTATAAAAATCACAAATCTCATTTTCAACCCAGTTTGTTGCTCTTTTCCTTTTTGTTTGTTTGTGGAATTGCTCTTTTTGTCTCACAATCTCTCTCTTGGTCATGGTTCATGATGGCACCAACAACATAGAAAAATGAAATTGTGTGATCCTGAAAATGAATTTTAGGTTACTAGATAGGAAGTTGAAGGCCATGACTTTCAGGGTAGCTTTCTCTGAAATGCTACCAGTTCCACATAAAAGGCCAGCTAGTCAGGCAAAGCCTCTCAGCCCAGATGGGCAAACTGGAGTGCTTGGTCTTAAAGGCAGCAGACATACAGCAGACACACAGGATGTGTTATGGAGAGAACCAGGGGGACACAATTATCTCTGAATAAGACTGTTTTGTCCCCATTGATATTTAACACTTATATGAAGTCACTGGGGGCAGTCTAGCGGATTTGGAGCAAATTTCTGCAACATGTGAATCAGGAGTGGCTGTGCAGGCTCTGGGCTTGAGCAGGGTGGTAGGCTGGATGAGGGCCAATAAACTGAGTTGAAACCCTGGCAAGACAGAGGCCCTATGGAAGAGTTATTCTCATGCCCAGGAGATAGGTCAGTTCTGGATGGGAATGTAGGTCTTATGCAAGAACAAGCATGTTGTCTGGGGACAGCCATCTTTGTCACCTAGTGATAACTGTGCTTTGGCAAGATGGTCTTGCCATCCATGGGTGGCTGAAGGCTCCAGCCTGCCTCCCAGTGCTCTGGACCTAAGGAGAGAGAGAGAGTGAAAAAGAGGCATGAGCAGCAATGTGACAATTAGCCTTCAGCGAGCATTGCAAAGTCTGGAGAAGAACCTTTCTCTATGATCAATTCACCAGTCTCATGCTATGCTGCATGATGTTTTATTTTTTCACAGTTTAAGTAATCCCAGCTGTTCATATTGCCATAAGCAGTAGGGGAGTGCTGAAGTACCTGCTCAACATATTAGTCAGTAGAAAATTGCCCTCCTTTAAACATCTGCTATATCATCGCAGTCTTGGTGAGCAAACACTAAAGGGTTATGACACAGCCTTTAACTGATACGCTGTGCCTCATCCCTCTGTTGCTGCTAACATCACATCACATCATTAAAACACCACAGTATTTATGGATTAAGCATATTGTGATTGACTTGGGCTCTCTATTGGCTCTTCCTTGGAGCAAGCAGTGATCATGTCAAAATCTGGCAAAACACCAGCTTCCGTTCACAGTAATGGGGCATCATACAAATATCAGCATAGGGTGAGATCCAAACCAGCTGTTGTTATTAATTTCATCTGCTCAAAAGGAAGACACGATTTTCACAGTCTGAAAGGATTCAGAAATGGATAATTATGCCCATTTAGCAATGTTTAATTTCTGTTTACTTACAAATGGGAGGTTTGTCCATATGTCAATGGCATAATGTAGCCAGAATGAAAGCTGGCATTGTCCAGTGAATAAAATTATGGACTTGCACCAAAGAAATTCAAATCCCGGCTCAATTGTCCAATAATTGTGTGTCTCTGAGTGAGCCTCAACTTCTCAGGCTCAATCTACTATTAATAAAATGATGATATTTACAACCAATCCACAGAGTTGTTGCAAAATGATATTTATTATGTATTTAGTTCAACAATTTATATACTGCTTAATACCATGATGTATAAGAAAATGTACATAAACCCTATATGTGTTAAAAGTTCTACTCAGTCGACTCCAATCCACTTACACAGCTGCTCACAAGTAGGGCTGCCCCTCTCTTTAGTGTTGGGGAAGTTTCATGGTCTTATGCTTTGCTCCTTATATGCATTAGAGATGCCCTAATAATATGGATATGCAAAACCCGCTAATCAACCGTCTTGCCCAAGCCTGCATGGAGTTCAGCCTCACCATCAGCCTGATGAAGACCAACATCCTGGGGCAGGATGTCACCAGCACTCCACACATCACTCTTGAGGTGAGCAGCAGTTTTGTCTCCCTGGGCTCCACCATAACTGCAATGTGCTGAGCTGGACAAGCACATTGGCAAGGCAGCTATGGCAATGGCTCATCTCTCCAAAAGGGCATGGGAGGATGTGATACTACTGATCAAAACCAAGATGAAAATCCACCAGGTCTGCATGTTGAGCACACTGTTGTATGGAAGTGACTTGTGAAAGCATAAACCCACTAGAAGCGACACCTCAATGCCTTCCATGTGTGCTGTGTCAAGAAGATTTGGGGTATCACACGGCAGAACAGAGTCTCAAACAAAGATGTGCTCTCCCAAGCCCACATTCCTAGCATTTTTGCACTTCTGTCTCAGTGATGTCTATGCTGGGTTGATCAAGCACACAAAATGAAAGACGGCATGATCCCCAAGGACATATTCTACAGGCACCAGGCACACTGGCAGACCAGGAGTTGCACTGGGGCTCTTCCATCCCTTGTACCCTTGGTAAGGAGAGCATGGGGAGGGAGAGGCAAGCCCCTAGCCACTCTCAGCCAGATTGGAGAGCTGTGGTTTTTGTGCCCCCCCCCTTGGCAGGAGCCAACCTACCCAGCCCCTAGGTATGCCACTGGTTATAGCTGTGGTCATGCATCACCTTTTTCATAAAAAGAACACTGAAAGCATCAGAACCTTCCTCTGTCTTCAAAAGCGAGCATGTGATTTTTGCATCAATAGTATAAAAACACAGCTATTTGTGTCTTTACAAAAATCTATGATGTGACTACGCTGGGAATGCTGCATACAGTTCTCTTTGCTGTATCTCCAAAAGCCAGGTTCAGAAAAAGGGAACCAAATTTATGAAGCTGGAGCAACTTCCCATGGGACTTTTTTGTTTAGAAAAAAAGGCATGAAAGAGGTTTATAAAATTCTGCATGCTGTAGAGATGGTGGACAAAGAGAAGTTTTTCTTTCCCTCTCATAATAATACAAGAATTGCACGTCATCTAATGAAGCTAAACGGTAGAAAAATCAAGTCAGACCAGAAGAAGTAATAGCTGATAGTTAAACTACCATGCGATGTAATGATTGCCACCAACGTACACGGCTTGTATGGAGGATGCTTGTCATGTGGACTGTATGCAACTCCGGGATCAGAGGCAGCATGTCCCTGAATACCAGTCACTGGGGAACGATGAGAGAGGGGTTGAGAATTCCGTTCCTCCTGAGCTGCAGATGTGTGGGATTGGTACATGTCACATGTCTGTTTACATTCCAGCACTGATTCTTGGAGTCTTGTGAGCGGAAATTGAGATGCACTGTTCCGTTCTGTATAGCTTTTGATTTTGCAGCTCTCTCTCAGAGAAAGAAAGACAGAGAGAGGAGCCATGTTTTTCTTTGCTCTGTTACGTTTGATTTAATTTGCAATAAATTAGGCTTAGATGTTACTCCTCAAGGCTGAGCTTCTGTTTGGAACTCTGCTCATCGTGTGCTCATGTCCCTGGATATGGGCCCCATCAGCGTGACGGGAGGCCAGAGTGAAGAATCCCGGGCGACGCTGCACTGGAGGGGAGGCACCAGGCCTTGGCATTATCACCCAACAAGAGGACCGTGGCATTCCTGCCTGAGGGCTTCTGACAGGCATGTGGCCCCTCTGGGAGCCAGCATACTGGACTAGATAAGACCAAAGTCTGACCAGCAGTGGAGCTTTTCTTATGTTCTTCTCCCAGATGCCACATGGAGCTTCATCTGTGCATTCATTACATGTACACCAAAACCAACAAAATGTACATTAAAAGTGTTACAGAAATGATAAATGAGATTGATGCTAGCACCCTTAAGAGTTGCAGAGTTGGAAGAGACCCAAAGGTCATCTAGTCCAACAATGACCTACCTGGGGTTACATATGCTTCAGGTTACATACGCTTCAGGTTACACACTCTACTAACCCAGAAATAGTGCTTCAGGTTAAGAACTTTGCTTCAGGATAAGAACAAAAATCGGGCTCCGGTGGCGTAGCAGCAGCAGCAGCAGCAGCAGCAGGAGGCCCCATTAGCTAAAATGGTGCTTCAGATTCCACCTAAACATTAGGAAGAACTTCCTGACAGTAAGAGCTGTTCGACAGTGGAATTTGCTGCCAAGGAGTGTGGTGGAGTCTCCTACTTTGGAGGTCTTTAAGCAGAGGCTTGACATCCATATGTCAGGAGTGCTCTGATGGTGTTTCCTGCTTGGCAGGGGGTTGGACTCGATGGCCCTTGTGGTCTCTTCCAACTCTATGATTCTATGATTCTAGGTTAAGAACAGTTTCAGGTTAAGAATGGACCTCCGGAACGAATAAGTACTTAACCTGAGGTACCACTGTACTGGCAAGATAAAGTGCATTATATAACTAAACCAACTCATTCTTTTGCAGTATGTGTATTTTGTGAGAGGTTTACTTATCTCATCTGACCAAATAATCTGTCGGTTTGTTGTCCTTGTCAAGCATTGCTACTATTTCCAATGGTTATTGTTTAATCTCAGGATTTACCGTATGATGCCTAATCTTTCTGGCTATTTTTTTTTTTTTTTTGGCTTCCAAAAAATGAAATCAAAACACAGTGGAGAAGAAGAAGGAGACAAAGGAAATGAAGAAGCAGAAGAAGAAGCATTTCCTTCCCGTGTCTGCAAACCTTAGAACTATCTCTACTTCATTTCCCCCTGCTTGTAAATATTTCTTTACCACCTCTGTCAAGGTGTGACTCGCATGAAAAACACGCTTTGTGCTCTCTGCTGTCTTAAAATTGCTCTGAGCCACACAATGCAAGTAATGTACAATTCCTTCCTTCCTTCCTTCCTTCCTTCCTTCCTTCCTTCCTTCCTTCCTTCCTTCCTTTCCTCCTTCCTTCCTTCCAATCACACTATGAACGGGGCATAGCTGCATATTCACTCAACTGAGAGAATGAGCTCCGACATCCAGTTGCATGTTCTTTGGTGTGATGAAATATTGTCTGGTTTCGTCAAGGTGCACAGAGCTGGGAGAATTCTCTCTGAGGTGCACAATGGCTGGAATAGTTCTTAATAAATCTAGCACTGAAACTTGCCAGCAAGAGAAATGAGAAAACAGCAGCAAAAATAAAAAAGAAGAAAAAAGGTCAGGCTGCTGTGCTGCACCTTTCTCCCTCTCTCTCTCTCTCTCTCTCTCTCTCTCTCCCTTCCTTCCTTCCTTCCTTCCTTCCTTCCTTCCTTCCTTCCTTCCTTCCTTCCTTCATTTCAGAAGTCTCGGATTGAATTGGAGGATATCAAAGCAGAACTTTTTGATTGGTCCAACAAACCCCATATTATCCCTTGTTTGGGATTATGTATTTTTGTCACATTCAACTGCTTTGTAGTTTTCTTTTGCCCCTTCAGGACCAAAATATATGTAGATATTTTGAACAAAATACCAGAAGTGAACTGTGGACACTCAAATCTATTCCTTGTTGCCATTTGATTTAGGTGTTGGACCCTTCTTGGAGGCAGTAATGAGCTGGATGAGGAAAGCTGAATCCTGGCAAGATGGAAGCACTGTGGGTGGGTGGTTTTCAGATTTGGGAACTGGGTAGGCAGCATGTTCTGAATGAGGTTGCACCTCCCCTCCCTGAAAGAGCAGCTGTGTAGACTGGAGAGTAGCTTTAAACTAATCTTAGGTAATTTTAAACTAATCTTGGGTAGCCTTCATAGCTGGCTTTTCCCAGGAGTTTCACCAGACAAATCTGTTCTTGGATAGAGAGAGTCTAGTTACAGTGACTCACAATCTGGTAATCTCTTGTTTGAATTGCTGTAATGAGTTGTCTGTAGGGTTGCCCTTAAACATGGTCTAGAAACTTCATTTAGTGCAGAACATGGCAGCCAGCAGGGACCACATAACACTGACCCTGAGAATGCTTCACTGTCTGTCTATTAGTATCGGGGTTGAGTTCAAGGTGCTGCAATTGACAAATCAAGAAGGGAATAACGGAAAAATATCACCAAAGGCGATCCATCAAAGGTAAGTCTCTCGGCTGCACAGAGGACACGCTGTTAGCTGTTCTGAATGCACGAGCCAAAAGAGGAAGCTCTGGGTCACGTGCATATATACGTAGGTCTCTCGATCCGTTTGGACTGTGCCCCATTGGCCAGATTAAACCCAACATCGAGGGACCTACCAATCGGGTGTTGTGGCTGTCCAATTTACCCACCCACAACACAGGAGGTCAGTCTCCAGGTCTCACCACAACACATGCCCTCTTTTAGGGAGGACATGATTTCTCCATGTGCTGCTGCTCAAGACAGAGAACTGAAGGTCACCCCCCACCCCACCCCAGCAGCTGTGGTTAGGGTATGGTCAAGGAGGCTAGAGTACCCTGTGTTTCCAATGGTTGGACACAGCACAGGTTGGGGGCTCCTTGCTCTGTGGAGCTTTGGGCCTTGTGCTTTGGGCTTCTGGTGCTTTCTCTTTGCTGAAGTGCTGATCTTGGGCTGTTTCCTGATCTTGCTTCTTGGTTATGATTGGATCTAGATTGATTTTCTGCCTTCGACCTTAGATTGCTAGCACCACCTGCAGTTCTGCCCTTCTGGTGAGAGGCTCATTATCTCCTGGGACTGGGACATCCCCTGGAGCATGATGCTCAGTGTCAGAAACCAAAAGCAATTCTTCTAGGACACAGTTCTAGTTCCTGTATTTTCGTTTGTTTTAATTTATTTTCAACTTAATCAATAACAGCAACACAGAACTGTAGAAAGTTTTGTGGCTGAGTGGGAATTTGAACCCGCGTTTCCTTGGTCTGAGTCCAGTGCAATGACCACTAGACTGATGAGGATTGGTGGGCTGTGGGGGAGGGAGAAGTCCTTCTCTGTTTTGAGTTTTAATCTAAACTGGAGAAGAATATGAGGCTCTTAATACTACTTTGAGGTGAGAGTTAAAATACTCTAACAGGAGCCCCATGTTTCACTGGCATCTCTAGGGTGGTTTTTCCAAAGCCTTAGCCAGAATGTGGCAGAAGTCAGGTAAGAAAAATGGCTGAAGAGAGTAAAGCAGATATTTCACAAATGAAAAATCATTTCTGTATACACACACTTTGATTTATGCCACCAGTCTTCTAAGGCAAGAATAGTATTTCAGTGAGACTAAGACAGCAAGCAATGGCACTTCCACACATCACAAAATTATGAAAGCAACATGAGTTGTCTGAACTTAATTTCCTGATTTTTTTTGTTGGGTAAACACACAGCAATCAAACTACTGGGAGATAGGTGAGCGATGAACTACTTGTTATCCAATCACTGTCATGCAGTGTATACAAAAAGCAACCTCCCACAACAAAATAGCTTGAATTACAGTGTTTGCCATTCCCATACCTGCTTTGTATCATTCGAAAGTTCCCCTGTTGCATCAGCTTTGTCTGTCACTGAGAGTATCTATAAAAGTCAGCTCTTGTCCAGCTCTAGTGTGACCAGGAAGCAGAATCCAACAGCAGCAGCTATGCAGATAGAAGATGAGTTGATTCTGAATGGTAGTGATGGTCAGAGGATGCAGGTTTAACCTCCAGTATTATCCCTGTGGTACATCCCTTACTTTGTCCCATATGAGTTAATAATATCATAAGGAGAATGGCACAAGGACAAGATCTTCCATGCACACTGAGAGACCCACCCCTCGCAGATAGGGATTGCACAGGGATGGGCATGTTTGCTATGTGTCTCACTCTGCATAGAGCACACACAGATGCTTCAGATTGTTTTGGTGTTTAAATGGTCAAGCCTGGTGTTGGCAGTTGCTTATAGTCCAATTATCCTTGTGAGATAATGGGATTTACCCCAAAAGCTGGCTACAGTCATCCAGACCCAGTTGTCCTATTTACTGGAGCCTAGGTGGCGGTGGCTGGCTTACTTTACAGAGTCTTTAGCATTGGTTTGACACAGGGCTTTTCCGCCATTCTAACAAAATAAGGGAGTGGTTCATTGTGAGCTCTGGCACCTATTTTTCTAGAATGATGCTGTGTCGGGACCCCAGAGGTACAGTGGGGGGATCAAAGTGGCAGGAGGAGTCAACAGCAGTGTTTGCTGGCTAGGCCAGGGTGGTTTGTTGCTGCTGCTGCTGCTACTGCTTCACCTGATACCCTCAGTCTTAAAGGAGGACCTGGTCAGAATTTGTAAGGTCTCGTCTCCTGGAGCTTTCCACCTACTCTGGAGCCCTGCCATTTCTCTGGCCCTAAACCCAGCAAGGAGTGGTGCCCTTAAAGTATAGTCACATCTACTGTTACAGTAGCCCCACAGCTGCAAACAAGTGACCCCGCCTGTCCCTGGGTGGGGCAGGCAGGGGCCCTGAGAAACCTGGCACCTACCTTTAACATGACAATCCTGGCTAAGTGCTACAACTAATTTTCAGCAGGAACCTGACAATCACTGACCTTTAAACTTGATGCACCTAGAGTGCTAGATTCACATCTTAATGCTAAATGTCTTAACACTGAAAACTGTCCCACTTAGATCAGCAGGACAGATCTCTTTGCCATTGTATTCAGGCTCGGAAGCCAGGCTAGGATTTGCAAAACAGCTGAGGTGGTGGCCAAGATCCCAAACCTAATATGTGACTTATATTTCCTTTACTGGATTCTCCCTCATTCTCTCTTACACATACAACAAAACACTTCTCAAACTGAGGGATCTTTTTCTTTAAAATTGACATATGGCCATGCTGTCAGTTGTTCAAAGGAAAAGAAAGCACAAACAAAGAAACAACTATTTGTGCCCTGTGTCACTGAGCTCTCTGAGAATCACTATTTGTATTTGAAACCTAAGTAGGAGTTTGGGACCCAGTGGTATGACACATGTTATGCATGCATAAGGTCTGAGGGCAAACATTAAGATAAAATCCAGGCATCTCCAGTTAAAGCATCCTCAGAGAGCCAGAAGACCTCTGCTGGAGACTAAATTGTCTCTGACAGCCACAGTACTGGGCTGGTTGCTTGATTCAGTATAAGGCACATGTAGCTTCACATGTTTAACATCTTTAACCCACTTCAAGGACTTAGTCAAACATGGGTCTGGAACTGGCCTGAAATTACTTGCAACTTTATTTTGAGTGGGTTTTTATAACATGTTGAGCCTCCTCAAATCCAAGTACTTGTCCTGTCTGTGGTGATTGCCCAACACAGGGTAGGGAAGGGCCAAGCAGTGAAAGTCAGAATGCTTGAATCGGCAAGCATGAATTTTCATTTAGCAGAGCATAACCACAGTTCTCATGCATCTCCAAATCAGTCCTTGCTCTCTTTCCCCAATGGCAAAAAGCTTCTTCTTGGGGGAAGGATGAGGAGGCCACTCTCCCTGACCCACAAAGCACTCTGTTTTCCCGATGGGCACATAGGACTTGATTAGAAGTCTCATGCTTCCAGCTGGTAATGTGAGTTCTCTACAGGGCATCTTCAATAGGAGCAAATCAAGAAATCAAAGCATCAGTTCCCACCAGGGATTCTGAGAGTTGTAGCCAAGCTGTAGGTCCCCAGCAAGGAAAAAACAAAACAGTGTGTCAATAAGAATACCCACTGCCTCCTCCCTCAGTGTAAGGTATTTCTTCCCTTTGGGAAGGAGGAGGAGATAACAGTAGAGGCAACAGAAGGTGGTCCATTGGGCTTTTTTTTTTAGTGTTCAGTTGGACTTACTCAAAAGACCCCAAGCACTTTCAGATTGACCAACCCTTACCTAAGCACCTGATTCATGGTTTGTGTGCTGCCATTGATGCTGATGCCAACATGTTGGCATTTAGGGTGGCACTAGAACTGAATGAGGTGGCATGGGCCTTTCCAGGTTGCAGCTCTAGTCTGAAGTGGTGCAAATTGGACATAGATTGACTACCTCAGTGACAAATAGGCTGTTCACACTTGATATGTCAATGGAGGGTGGTTGGCTTCAGTGGGCTACATTGATTCAAGTTTGGCTAAACTGGATTAATTGGGCTATAGCTTGAACTGTTAAAGTACTCTTGTAATCTTATTCCTAAATGTTAATATCATCCTTGACATGCTTGACTACAAATTGTTTTCACTGTGTTTTAATGACATGAGATTTAACATCTTGTTGATCTGCGTGTCACAGGCTCATTTGACAAGTTCATTGTCTATTCTCCCCCACTTCACTTCCCACCACTCCACAAAACTACAAGAATAACTTATATGTGTGGGGAAGAGAGAATCCTTCATTTCAAAGTTATTAAAAAGTACACAGTTCGAAAGAACTAGGTCTGGGTAAATGGTTTGGAAAAAATCCAAATCATATCACGCATGAAAAGTAAAGAACACAGAAATGATGCAAGAAAATTATTTTTCATGCTATTTTAGCTATACTGTGTGTCCAGATTTATCGGAAAGCCAAGCCCAAAGTTTCTTGGGTGATTGAGCATTTCCTCTAAGTTTGACTTCAGCTTGCCTTCATGCCAGTATGGGATGACATAAAGTGTCACATGTGATGGATATGGGTTTCTGAAAAACATAGAAAGAGCATTACGATGCTTTTGTGATTTTGATGCATTTGACCTAAAATTGTGACATACCAGCTCCATCCCTGAAACCCTCCGATTTCAGAAGGGTAAAGTGATTTTTTAAAAGTAGAGTTTTTATTTGAGTTCCTACCTTTTTTCACCATTCTCTAAGATGAGGTTTGGAAGGCACAAGCTGTATTAGATATTCTGACTATCTTGACTGTGAGTGGAGCCACAGACTGAAAGAAAAAGTTTAGGCAATAATGCTTATTCCAATGGTAAATAATTAATATTTACGGCAGACTATCACTCATAAAAACTATAATATAACACATATTTTATTGACTGTAATTAGCAGTAGCCATAGTATCAATTTTGCTCAACCTTGCTCAGTCTTTGCCAGACTTTTTAGTGGTTTGAATTTGCTAGGAAATCATACAACTTTAAAATTAAAAGGAGCGTCTGAGATCAGCAGGGCAAAATATGAGTGGACATGAGATACTCCGTGGCAAAGGATAGCTGTGGCAAGCAAATGATCCAATCAATATTAATCAGTGTTTGGGAAGTTCATTTAAAAAATGAACAAGATGAGTTCTTCTTAATCCAGATGAACTTTTTAGTTCAAAAAACATCATCCTTGCCACATGCAAAAATCAACGTTCTTTATGTTATGTGCTGAAATATAGGCTCCAAGAGTAAATCAGACTGTCAACTGGTGAAGCTTTCCCTATAATTGCATTTCCATACTAGAAAAGGCTTATCTGGTTTGATGGTGTGTCAATCACATAGCTGTTAAAGGCACAAGGCATTATTCCCCTTTTCTTATTCCTGTACATTTTACTGCAAAACTGGTCTTGTTGGAAGAGTGCAGATCTCTTCAGCAGGGAATATAAGGAAATGCCTCCATCCTTTCCTTCTGATTGCCTAGCAACAGTGATTAAGTAGCTAAACATCCTTAGCAACAGCACCACCTCCATATCTACATAAGAAGCCTGAGGACATTGCCTGCACATTTTGCTTTATAACTTTTTCTTTATAGATATGCCTGACTTATTTTAAAAAAAATAAATTTAAGAGTCCAGACCTTATATAAGGTGTGTGGGATGAACATGAAGATGGACTAAAAAATGTTCAAAGATCTACCGCAAAATGAACCTAATTCACTTTTATTTCACCTAACAATTACGGGAACTATTTTCATGTGTAGTTCAGAATTTTACAGCGTTCATTCATCAACTAAACTAGTTCATTCAAATTAACCAAGAATAAATCAACCTTGTGTGATACTTTCAGCACTGAGTCTTCTTGCAGTTTTTTAAAAAATCTTTTTTGTTTTTATGACCAGTTACACCTGTATATGGTGAGATTGATTACCAAAACAATTTAACAAGTCTTCTAGGAAACCCAGGTGGATTTTATGTCTGAATATATAAGAATGTGGCTATATCTGCAGTTGATAAAAGAATATAAAACCTCACATAACAACTAATGAAAACCTGAACAAAGGAGACCATAGATCTAATCTAATCTCACAAGTTATTATCAACATAGCATCAGTAGCTAGCTGCTTGTAATAAATTAAATTAATCACAACAGAGCAGGAATTTCATAATTAACAATTACAGAAACTATTGTGGTTTAAACAAAATATATACAGTCTTGAGCCCAAATGCCTCCCATCAACCAATATTCTGAAACTGTGGTTTAAACACCATTGATAATTGGCTCCAGATATATCTCCTATAAACAAATGAATCCCTAGGAAGATCTGTACAAAACTATGAATTTTTCAGTCTTGTCTCAGAAAAATATTCCAGCTGGTTTATTATTTGGCAATTAATATATGGACAAGCTGTATCATTATTAAATTCTAAGCAATTTCCAGTATTTCAATACTTTAGATCAAGACACATCAATGAACAGCTGAGCATCAGGTACATATACTTTGAGAGTTTCTAGATGAAGTCAAATTACCAAACCAAATCTAATATTATTAATTTTAATATTATTAGAGATTAAACCATCTATAGCCAACATTTAAAAGAAAATAGAGAAAATGCTTGACAATTAGCAATCTCTACACAGAATAAGAATGGGCTTGGCTGTTAAAAACAATACTGTTTCTACAGATAAGCAATGATTTAAGGGAAGTTTCTTAAATCTATATACCAGCGGCACCTTACTCATTGCAGACTAAGCAAAATCCCTATAGTCAATATAAGCAGTTGGAGATGTAGAAAAATTAAAGCAGATTGTATAAATATGTTATGGTCCTTTTAAAAGTACTTTAAAAAATAATAATATTAATGAGGTGTTGGATACCATACACCTATCAAATCTACTTGTATGACTGTAAGAAAGGTTCAGCTTCTTACAGGTCTCTGAACAGGTGCAAGGTCATGTACTGGCCAATACTGGAAAAATAAATAACCCTTCTCCCATAACTGAACGGATAGGACAAAATAGCATTGTCAGCTGAACAGACATACCAAACAGGAGCTATAAGCAACTCTCAAAAAATAAATTCATAGAAAGATTTGCTTTGGTTGTAAATTTCTGGGATGTAAAAATTGATGGCAATGTCCCTCCTTGTCATTCATTTTTACTGCTATAAACATATAATATGCTTTCCTAACCAGGAGAAATGTTTATCCAGTGTAGATATGATGAATGAGACTAATCTTTGTTTTCTTTTCATCTTCTCTGTTTTAAGAATTACAAAAATAAAAAAATAGAATGCCTTCAGACTTATCTACCACAAAACATGGCATCTGCAGCTAATTAGTAACTGTGCTGTTGTGTCATCATTCCAGCTGAATTTAAGGAGTGCCAAAATATCACAAGGAAAAGTAAGAGATCTTGTTCTGATCAAATTCTGGCTGAAAGTTGCAAAAGCTCTAGCCAGTGGTCAGTAAACGTTTTCAGCAGCGGGCCAGTCCACTGTACCTCAGACCTTGTGGGGGGCCGGAATATATATATATATGGGGTGGGGGAGAACGAATTCCTATGTCCCACAAATAACCCAGAGATGCATTTTAAATAAAAGGACACATTCTACTCATGTAAAAACACACTGATTCCTGGACTGTCCACGCACTGGATTTAGAAGGTGAATGGGCTGGATTTGGCCCCCGGGCTTTAGTTTGCCTAACCATGTTCTGGGCGGCTCTCCCTGGAAATGGGATTCTTGTAAGAAGAATAAAAAATACTTCATGTGCATATTAAATATGATAAGGTAGTTGAAGCAAGGTTGAAGAAACTCATATCATGAAACAATATTCTTATTTCACCAGCACATTCATTCCCTCTTCACTTGAAAGCAATTAAAATTTTGAACGTGACATCTAAGAACGCTCTCTGATGAATTCCTTAAATGGCAATTTGGCAAGTGAGGGGGACAATCTGCAGGGTTACCCTGGAGGCTTTGTCCTAATCAGAACTGTGCCTAAGCCACACTTTCCTCACTCAAGGCCTTGGTTGTTTTTGTGTCTTCCAGCCATATCAGCCACTTTAACACAATTGTTCACGCTGCAGGATCAATGGAACTATGAAAAAGAAAGCAAAAATGTTTTCCTGCTTGATAGACCATTGGTGAGTTTCTGATTTAGCAGGACTTGCTTGGGTGAAAACAATCTAGCCCAAGTTAAGCACTTCAAAGATGCATTGATTTCAACAGGGGAAAGTAAGCATGCACCTTTGAAGTGATTTCCTATTGAAATCAATGGGGATGGATCATTCCCTTTCTTTGTATATGTTTTACATGGTTTTGATAGGATTTGAAACAGCTTGGCAGCAACTGTACATATAAATTGGCATTTAATGATTGG
The DNA here is from genome assembly GCF_965113315.1 of Podarcis vaucheri. Lineage (NCBI taxonomy): Eukaryota > Metazoa > Chordata > Lepidosauria > Squamata > Lacertidae > Podarcis > Podarcis vaucheri. The sequence continues at coordinate 110,567,813 of NC_138762.1, forward strand.
TCAGAAACTAGGGTTGAATCTAAAGTGTTACTTTATATTTTCACAAGGGCATTCAACTAAGATAGTAGGCTTTTAGGCTTTTCATCTCTGAATAGGAGGTGCCAAATTATTTTGCAACTCTGCTGAAGCTCAAAAATGTATGGTCATGCAGGCACACACACACACACACACACAAAATGCATGTCCAAGCAGTGTCAATCCACTTCTTGACCAAATTTAGAATATTGTGCTATGATATGGAGAATCATAATGTTGATACATAATGTTGATAAAACAATCAGATAAATTTTTCAATGTAATTTCACTGCTCAGCATATACCCAGTATTCACATATCTTATCATACGAAAAGTGTTATAAAAATTGGCCTTTAAAAAGTACAGGCACAGCCCTGCTTTTTTTAAAATAATAATAATCCCTCTAGCACAAAACACCTTAACTGGACTTCTGTCATAACCACATCATTATTTTATTCTCAGCTGCTGTTTCTTATCTTGTCTTACAGCTTGTCTTACAAGTTGTCATTTTAGATTTTTCATCTGTAATTGCTTTGTTTATATGAAGTTGTCTTCTCATAATGGATGTGTAGCCTGTCAAATCTGCTTAACCTGGCCCTCAAAAATGATACCACTTGATATATCTAGTCATATGTTGGTTTCTTCAAAACTTGAGCTTGTTTAACATGTGAAATTTTAATAGACAGCAGTGTCTATGGAGATCCTCATGTTTCTAAATGTGCTGTCTACTGCAACAATGCAATTACTAATTATGATGCAAAATGGAAGCCTACAAGGGTGAAGGTCCTGACTCACTTCTTCTCATTTCTATTTTCTTTTTAAAAATATTTACATCAGCTTTAACCTCTGTCCAGGGAATTGTAGAATAATCTCACCAACATCTCAGTTCAAAGGAATAGGTTATTCATGGGAACTGTTAAAAACAGCAACAAAAGCCCAGAAAACTGTTTGCACCTGGTGCCTAAAAACCATCAGATTTGGTGTCAGGTGAACATAGAGTGAGATGCGTAGCCTGCTAAAGGATCTTATGGCAGCAGAGCTGGGGAGAGCTGCTGTTGGAAATGCTGGAAACAAGCTGACAGCGAATATAAACACCGGACATTCACATTTTCATACCATTAAGGAAAGGGATGGTGAATCTGTTGTTGGCCTTCACATCCCATCAATCCCAGGCAACATGACCAATAGTCAAGAATGAGGGGATTTGGCCCTCAGCAATATCTGAGTTGTCCTCCCTGATTTAGGGCAATATACTGATGTAGGGCAATATCTCAGTAGTTGGGTACCTGGTTGCACTATATCCCAGCTTTAATTTGTTTTTGCAAATTTGTTTTTGTTAAATTTGCAAATTTAACAAGGAAAGGGTTAAAGGGGAAAAGTTGAAAAAGAGAAAAATAAATTAAAACAAAAATACTAATATGCCACCCTGGTTGGCATCTCAGGAAACAATGGAGGAGTGTGTCTTCAGGGGTGCAGTCAAGCCCTTGGAGAGTTACAGCGCCTGCTGTGGCTGGGGAGAGACTAATATAAGATACACGTTTTGTTGCAGCTGGGGCAGAGGAAGGCATCTGGTTGTATGCAGGTGTTTGGGCTCCTCCCCATTCCGCCTCTGGTCACTGCTGTGGGTGCATGACCTGACTGTCTCTCTCCAGGCACTGCAGACGTCTGCAAGGGATTTCTACACAGCAGGGTTGATGTTGCCAGCCTTCATGTCTTGTTTGCAGACATCTTTGTAACACAGAGTTGGTCTGGCAATGCACCTGGTGGCTGAAGCCAGCTCCCCACATCTCAACACCTTCCACATGTGTTGCATCAGGAAGATTGGGGGCACCACATGACAGGGCAAACAAAGGTGTGCTGTCCCAAACCCACATTCCCAGCATGTTTGTGCTCCTGTCTCAGTGACGTCTGCTCAGGCTTGGTCATGTCAACAGAATGGAAGATGTCGGGATCCCCAAAGATGTGCTCTACAGGGAGCTAACTTCTGCTAATAATACCAACGATAACAGTAGATCTCCACCAGTTCACACTGCAGGCACACTGACCATCAGTAAATGAATCTGCCTGAGAACTTGAAGACCCACCAAGTAGCTAGTTTGGGGACACATAGCACACACAACTCTGTCCTCCAACATCTGAAATCCTAGTTTAAAAGTCTTCCAAGCAGCTGCATCCACAGCAGACATACTGTCCTGACCTCCTCAGCCATAATACCTGGTTCTGAAAAATGACTCCTTTATTCTTTTCTCAGAGGTGGTAGAGATGCTGCCAGTGCTGCTGCAACTATTGCTGAAGCAAAAAATGTCTTTAAGCAAAATAAGAGAGGGGCCTGGGAAGGGAAGGGAAGGGAAGGGAAGGGAAGGGAAGGGAAGGGAAGGGAAGGGAAGGGAAGGGAAGGGAAGGTGAGCAGCGGAGAAGGAAGAAGAAGGCAATGGTGCTGCTGCAGCTAAGAGGAAGAGCAGGGGGTCCATCCACAGGTGGAGGCAGCACTGGCTGGAGTGTGCTGAGGATGTCTGAAGTGTGATGCCAGTCTGGCATGCCATGTGCAACAACACCTGGAATTACACCTGAAAACAGGCTAACCTAATGCTATAATTTGCTGCCTGGGGGGGGGGGTGGATGTGCAGCCAGTTCTGAATACTAGGGATGTTCATCTGTTGAATATAGTGGTATTAGGCTAAATAACTTGTGACCCAGCAAGACAAATACAGCTTGGCTGCCTGCCCAATTCTTCACATGCATTCACACCTACCACTTATTCGGTCATAAGCAAGCAGCAACTGCATGTGCAGACAAAAACTCAAGACAGACTACTGAGCACTATGAAGGATTGTGTTCTGCTTGGTGAGTCACAAGGACGTTTGCAATTCATTCCCTCTGTACCTACTTTTCCTGCTTCCTGTTCCTGTGATGAGTGCTATACATGTGCAGGGGGGGGTGTCAGCTGGCAAATAAAATGACAGGAAAATGTCACAAGGAATTCATCTGGGAACACTGCAGGTGATAAATGAATTTAAATTGTAAGGGTGGGATTAAGTCTATCTGATCAAATGGGAGTCTATTACTATTCTGGCTTAAATATATCAGCCATAGGCCACATATAATCTGCATAAAACTATAGTGGGTGGAAGATCAGGGCAAAGAGTGGAAAATAGGAAAGGTGCCAATGCCTCATAAATCTGCTATATAAACACAGACTTAATGTGTTTCACAAGGCTTTAATCAGACATTTACTCAACTCTAATGGGATGCTGTTTTAATACTCAACATACATATTCCCAATATATGGACAGAGGCCATCTCCATTAAAAAGCTTTCATTAATGCTGCATTTATTTTTAGCCAACATTGCTATTTTAAAAATAGATTTGATGGAATGCTGGCATCTGTTATAGAATTATAATGTTTAGGGCCGTATGAACATGGCAAGGGCCAGGGTTCAGTTTTTAAGACGATGGCATCCCAGAACGTAATGGCAGTAATGGAATTTTCAATACTTAAGCATGCATTATAAATCAGTCTTCTATATTAGTGCCATCAAAAAAAACAGGAGCATTATTTATTCCAGAGACTGTGAATAATCCATTTGAGCTGTGGGGTGCTGAAATACCATCATCACAATGGGCAGCATCTCAGGAATCAGGAATCCATTCTAAAGAGAACCTGGAATGGTCTGATTCTGCCTCACCAAAACTCCAGACAGCAGAATCTGGATTGCAGTGAAAGGTCAGTGGTATCATGTGAGAAAAAGTTAGCTCTGTAGGCTCGCTTTGCCCAGCAGAATGCAGCAGGTACCTCATCCAGCCTCCCTCTGCACCCAGAGCCAAACCTCCGACTTGGCCAGGGCAGTAGATCTTGCTTCCATCTCTACTTCTTTTCTGTTGAAAAATGCATAGTGTAAAATGTGATAAAAATATTGGATGGAGCAGGAAATGTGTATTTGATGTTTGGGGATTAAATGTGCTACCTAGAATGACACAACAGTTGTGAATTATTTACAAATGTGGAAGCGGTATGCTTCTGAAGGGCAAAGTCTGAGCTGGCAACCTCTGCGTACCTGAGAAATAAACCCCTTTGGCTCTTGCCTGGCATTTGGGTTAGAGTTAAGCAGGAGTCAGTCCTCCCGTCATGAATACCTTTATTGATTCTGGCCTTTGAGTAAAAGAAAACTCAAGCAAGGTCAGAAAGTTTGTAGCATGGCAGCCACAGAGCAGGTGATTAAAGCCCTGTCTCTCACCTTAAGTGTTCCAATTCAGCCTTGTGAGGTTTAACACCTCACCTCAAGTCTCCAGTGGCTTTGAGTCGACTTCACAAACACACCTCCAAGTTTAACAAAGAAGGCAAAAAGAGGACAAATAAAGGGAAAAAATGTTTCTATGTGCTAGAATGAGCTGCTCCGCAGAGATTTAAAAACAAAGCAGAGCTGCAAGAATACATTGCAAAAGCACATTCGGTTGTTGTTGTTTTTCCACAGCAAGCAGCTAGAGCCGAGGCCTACCTTTGGAGTGCACACCAGTGTCCAGATAAAACACTATCATCCTTTACCGTAATGAACTCTGCACTGACAAGTCTGTTATGACAAATTTTGTTTTTCTGGCAGTAACTTCGAAACTCGGTGAGATTTGGAGTCCCATTTAAAGACATCTCTGGTCTTGTCTCCTCACCTGTGTGACAAGTTCTCTCAAGTCTCATCTGGGTCACTAAATGGAGATCCCATGATAGGGAAAACTGACACCCCATTCATCTTGCTTTGCATGAGTGCTCTTTCTGTCAGGAGAACCACATAACAATGTTAGTTTTATATACTCTCAAGAAATACAGCCCCAAATCAGCTGCCTCCAGTCAAGTAAAAGAACCAGCACAAAGGAAAGCAGAGGAAAGAAACTGTAAATTTAGATTACAACAGGCAAACAGAAGTACATTATGTGTGTAATTTTACAAAAGAGAAAAACACCTTCCCTCTTTAGCAATCAGAAATTAGGCACATCAAGCACGTTGTTTGCTACAAGCAGGATGTCCATCACTTATACATAACCTACTTGTCAATGGATGAAATGGCTTCTCAATCTGCCATATTAAGCAACACAACAGAGTGGTCATTAGTGCAATGCACTTCACAGAATGAACCCTGGGTATCACTACATGGGATCCTCCTGCATCCCTAAAGTGGTGCTGAAAGTGTGCTAACTCCACATAGCAGATTTTTAAATAGCAACCTTCAGAAACCAGATTGAGAGCATTGAAAATCTCCAAGGACATTGTCCCTCACCTTAAAATTACCATTCTTCCATGAAAATGGAGACACTAGAATAAAAATACCTAGTTGGAATTCATTAACAAACTTGATCCTGTGGAACTCACTTAACAAGCATTGGGAGTTGCTTTGCCACTACAGTAAGGAGTTGTCCCACTTTACATGTTAATACTACCTTTACTGCTCCATTAATTTATCAGCAGTGGCCCCTTTTGGAAAGCAGATCAGGCCTACCCTGGCAGGATCTTGAATTCATTTTTGTGGTGCTCATAACATCAACAAATTTACGACCAGCCCATGTGTTTTATTGACTTTTGGTTTCTATGTAAAATACAAAATAAAATAAAAAATACCTCTTTTTTGCAGCTAGGTTTTACCATCTTGTCAGTTAGCCTCTGTAGCTGCTCCTTAAAAGCAGGTAAGGATTAGCAGGTGAAGCTTTTACAGCCTTTGTCACCCAATATAATGCAGTCAGATCAGTCAGTAACTGATCATGGATGCCATGCACATTAGTAATTTTGGATGGTCTGCCTCTGCTGAATGTGCTGGAATGACAGAGGTGGAGCAGGCAAACTAGTAGGCAGGAAGGGAAGGCGGATGAGCCAGATGCAGAGAGGTGTTTTCCCGTTGGATCATCTGTTTCATTTCTGAGTAACTTGGAATTTCCTGTTGATTCTCTTCAACATCTTAGCACCTCTCAGAACCTTAACCACAAGTGTCTTCCTGGTTAGGTGGTCTAAAATAAATTTCAGTGAAACTGAATGATGACATTTATGTTTCTATTTGGATGACTTGTTGCAGAAGGACTACTCTCGGGTTTCTTGGCATTTAAGCTATGGAGCCCTACAAGGATGTCTCTTCCCAACCACCCCCAATTGTTTTTTCAAAGCCTACATCAAAACAGCGGCCTTAGAGCTTGGTGCCATCAGTATGGTGGCAACACCCAGTTCTATCTCTCTTTTACGGTTGAAGAACTGAACCCCTGCCTGGACTTGGTCATAGGCTACATAACGGCCAACAAGCTGAAGCTCACTCAAGGCCAGATAGAGACATTAGGTGCACAAGCTAATTCCACCTGGGATCTTCCACCTCAATGGACAGGACTGCAGGCTGCTATAGCTCTTTCACTGAATGCACAAGTGTCTTACATGGCATACAGAGACTAGCACACCATCTTAAACCGCAGACAGCCTGTCCATAGTAACTCACGTGTTGCTAATCTCCAGGATAGATTACAGCAAGGCAGTGTTCATGGAGCTACCTTTGGAGACTGTACAGAAAATGTTGTAAGTTTAGAATACAGCTACTGGAACTGGGTTTTGGGATCACATTTTGCCACAGCTGGAACAGATGCATTGTTTCACTGTCTTTTTCTGGCATTGTTCAGTGTGTTGCTGCTTATCTTCAAAGTCCTGCATGTCATGGGCTATAGGTAGCTAAAAGACTGCCTGCCTCCATATCAGCCAAACTATATAGTGATATCTTTGTCAAAGATCTCCATCCATGTTCAACTGACACCTGAACTAATGGAAGTGGCCATGTGAAAGAGAGTCTTCCTAACATTGATACCATAGCTATGAAATGCTCTTTCTGGTAAGTGTTCCCGAGGTTCTTGATTAATTTTATTCTTTCCAGAATTGGTTCCATGATGCATTTATTTGCTGTTGTATTTTTTATTACATACTTTTAGTGTAGTTTTTATTTATTGCTGAAGGATGCTGAAGTCTCTGCCTGAGCTGATGAAGGTGGCTTCAGTCCAAGGCAGCAAGCATTGTTGGCCAAGAAAAGAAGAAAGATAGACTGTGATCCTCTTTATTTTCTTGGATCTCTCAGGGCCATCTGATATCAAACCATGATATCCTTCCTGAAGGATTCTCCAAGTTGTGTGTTGAATGCATAGGAAGAGGAGAGAAATTCTGTTCAGTTTTCATTATCATATGAAACGTTCTAACTCACAGTTCACCAAACAATATGGAGACTTCATCAGGCAAGGCCTTCTTCCACCTTTCTTGCCCCACCCTCCAGCCCTGGACTCCATTCTATCACCTATGATGTTCAACGTCTACATGAAACATCTGAGTGAGCACACCTGGACAGCTGGACTGAAGTGCCACCAGTATGCAGATGACAGCCAGCGCTCTCTCTCTATTTTTCATTTTAATCCAAGTGAGACAGTGTGGATGTTAAATTAGTGCCGCAATGGTGCTGCACTGAATGAGGGTCAATAAACATGGGCGTCATCCAGACAAGATGGGGGTACTGCTGGTGCTCCATTGCCTGCCCAGGTGAGTGTTGTTCACCCTGTTCTGGAAGGGGTTGCAATCCCCGAAAGGACGTCATTAGCGCGCATTAATTGTCACTAGTGCCACAAGCAGACACTTTTTAGCTTTGGCTGAAATATCAGCTGCAGCCATACCTGAAGAGAGATAACCTGGCTTCAGTTACCCATATTTCCTGTTTGGATTATTTAAATGTGCTGTACATGGGACTGCCTTAAAAAAATTATGCTGAAAACTTCAGTTAGTCCAAAACAGGGCTGCATGATGGTTAATTGCATTGTAATGGTAATTGGCTAAAACAATAAACACCTGGCTGACTGCCAACTGGAACTGGACAGTTTGAACATATTTTGTCAGTTCTTCATCATCTGCAGCAGCTTTCAATCTGTTTCTGGCCCCAGTTCCAAGTGCTGGTTTTGACCTTTAAAGCTCTTTGCAACTTGTAACCTGAAATATGGTTTTCTGTCATAAATACTTGCACAGTCTTTGACAACATCTTCAGGGGTCTTTCTCTGGGTAGCCCATCTAGTGAAGTTAGGTGGGTGACAGTTAGGGAGGAGGCCATTTTGGTGGTGGCACTCCAGCTGGGGAATGCTCTTTCCAGAGGTGTGTGGCCTTGTGGGATCACCCAAACTTCCTCATAGAATCATAGAGTTGGAAGAGACCACAAGGGCCATCAAGTCCAACCCCCTGCCAAGCAGGAAACACCATCAGAGCACTCAGAAGACCCCCAGCAATCGAGGTGGAACATAAGGTAATATATTCACTTTATTTGCAGTAAACACAAGAGAAGGAAAAGAGATGACTGAGGAACACTGGGGTCCCCATTTCACTTTTGTTCTTCATCACATATAGCTATGCACAGTTTTTGAAAGGTTGCTTATGGTACTTTTTAAAAGGTATCACTTCACTTATTATATATGTACATCTTCAGTTATCTAGAAACTCATTTTTTCCCTTTCAGTTTTGCTATTCCAGGTTAACTACTTGCAATAAACAACCCATTATTTGGCTAAAGTTCCTGGAATTTATTTAGAATCCTGAGAATTTATATTAGAAATTAATGCTTATATTTTTACTTTAGCAAATGTCTTAAAGTGACTATTTCTTATTGTTTTTTAACTAGGAATGGCTGAAAATATGCTTAGCTAAAGTTGTAACATTGCATGGCTGTTTATTAAAAAAACATGCAGCAACTGAGGTATTAAAAATACTCCAAGGTATTTAAAATGAGTAGATATTAAAATAGGAAGATACTGAAATTTTAATGCTTTGTGTTAACATTGGCAGTGGTCTCCCCTGCATGATACCTATAGCTAGGCAACCCCCCACAGCTTTTAATAAACAACATGTTACTTCAAGTAATTCCTAAATGATATTCTAGTCAAATTAAAGATGGCATTTGTCATGTACACAAGTGAAGTGACTCATGCACATAATTGGGAGAAAAAACCCTGTCATGGTAAAGTCTTTTATTTGCCACTTCATCATAATATAGCACATAAGGAAACGAGGCTAAAACTGCCTAAACCCTGATGAAGTCTGAAAGTAATAAACAGGATATCAGCCAAGTCTAGTCAACTGTGAATGCTTATTAAAGATGAGTTTAAAAGGGATTGTAAAGTTACTGGCCTAAAAGAAGGCCAATAAAAAGAACATTAATTGAAAAAGATAGAATGACAAATTGCATTTTACATACACACACATACAAAGCATACAGGCAGATTTTAAATTTTCCAAGTCTGAAATGCTTCATAAAAGGAACATGTCCTCCTACTGTGATTTATCCCTCTGTACCTTTTGTCTCACCTCACACACGTACTATTATGGATGTCTGTGGAGGAAAATTGTATAAAGCATAGTCTCCTTTCTGTGAAGGGATAAGTTACAAATTCACTCTGCCAATGTTAACCCCAATGGAAACAAGCTGGCATTGCTTGGGCAACACATAATAGTCCCCCTCCCCATTTCACCTCCGCCCTTCTCTTGAAAGCAAAGGAATTGAATTTCGCAACGCTGTTTTTCACAACAGAGACCTGTTTAGTTTAGAAGAAATATAGGTTAAAGTGTAATCTTTTGGTAATCTGCTGGATAAGCTCCACAAGAAGCAGGACCAGGGGCAGCTTGTAGTAAAGCAGGAAAATGTAAAATTCTTAGCATTTTTCACAGGAGTCCAGAACCGCTACGGATCTAAGTGAGGCACTAGTGCACTGGAAGATGCAAGTTCAAAAGCCCCTTTGGCCATGAAACCTCCTTGGGGACTTTGGGCCATTTGCTGAGTCTTAACCTGACCTTCCTCAGAGGGTTGCTGTGATAAATTTGAATCCTGGGCTTTATGGAGGAAGAGCAGGATACAAACTACAAGCGCTTTCTGGTTCCAGTCCTCAAATATACACTGTATCTCACAATGAACTCAGTATGAACTTTGCTGCCATAATGCTTGATTTCCTTTCTGTTTCCCAGTTGTCATTCTAATGGCGATATCATAATGTTATGTAAACAAAAAAGACAGCATTGTTACAGAGAGTGCATTAAATATTAAGAGGAGTTTGTTGAAAGACAGATCTAAGGAGCAATTCACACATCAATTCAATAGTCTGTTTATAGATGGTATTTGCAAACAGTATTCAAGTGTTGTTCCCCCTATGCCTAAGTGAATATAACACCAATTTTTGCTGTTTTTGACAAAATAGTTTATTGGCTGAGAACTGTGCGCCACACTGAGAATACACACACAAACACACACAATCTGTCACACAAAGGTGTATGCATACTACACATAACACTTCCTGTACACTGCCCACCCCCAACTAAAGCCTAATTAAGAGGGATGAGAGGGATGCAGTGGTGCTGTGGTCTAAACCACTGAGCCTTGGGCTTGCCAATCAAAAGGTCAGCAGTTCGAATCCCTGCGACGGGGTGAGCTCCCGTTGCTTGGTCCCTGCTCCTGCCAACCTAGCAGTTCAAAAGCACATCAAAGTGCAAGTAGATAAATAGGTACCGCTCTGGCGGGAAGGTAAACAGCGTTTCCGTGCGCTGCTCTGGTTCACCAGAAGTGGCTTAGTCATGCTGCCCACATGACCTGGAAGCTGTACGCTGGCTCCCTCAGCCAATAAAGCGAGATGAGCGCCACAACCCCAGAGTCGTCTGTGACTGGACTTAACGGTCAGGGGTACCTTTACCTTTACTTAAGAGGGATGAAATTTCATTTCATGTACGATCCCTGACTGAGTGAGATTGTCCATGTGGCTAAATCCAAACAGAAGAGTCAGCAGCCGGATGGGGAGGCACTGAAGCAGCTGCAGCCAGATTTCTACAAAAGGCCGGCCCACCCTTCAGGGAAGCTGAGGCAACTGCCTCTGGCGGCAAGATCTACAGGGAAAGCATATCCCACACCCTCTTGTTCCTAATGAAGATCTTCACTTCCCCATTAGTGTGTGTGTGGGTGCATTTTGTTTGGCCTCAGAGGCCAAAATGCATTGTTCCTACCCCCACCAAAAACTACCAGTTTCCTTTCTACCCAAAACTGATATTCAGATTGACACTATTGGATCAAATTATCATTTGACACGTGATTTGGATGCACAAATGTGGTTCCCCACTAGTTGGCAATGTCCAGCCCACCAGGACCCTCCTGCCAATCACGCTCCCAATTATTCCCCTCCACTTTGCTGCTTCGTGTGCTTCTGGGGGCTGAGTAAGAAGGCGCTGCTTCAATCAATGCCTTTCTTGAATTCCCAGAGGTTCACCTTTCATCAGCCATGCCCACTCCTGATCCCCAACCCGCCACACAGCAGCACCACCCTCCTGCAAATCTTCCCTTCTGCAGCTGCTTCTCTTTTTTTGGTAATAAATGTTTATTAGTTTTCAATTACAGTTCAGTAATAGCCTCGTTATAACAATACCAATTTATAACACAATTATTAATACCAATCATTCAAATAGCGAATTATATAATTTGTTAAAGTGGCCCCCCACATGCTAGATTTAATGATTTTCTTTATTTCTGTGTTCTAAAATCTTCTAGATTCTAGCTGCTCCAGTGTCACTGCAGACTGTTACAGCTTGCCACCAACTGCTTCAACACACAGCCACTGGCTCCATACACCACCAGGAATCACCAGCTTCCCGCTGAGATGTTGTCAGTTGTTTTGCACTCTGCACACGCTCAGAAACACTGGGCCCATAACCTGTCAGTGTTTGAAAAGGAAAAGGTTCTGGCCTACTTTGCCTGGTCCTCAGACCCTAGTCAGCACAAAGAGTCCTTGAGAAAGAATACTTTGCAGAATGCTGCTTTTATTCTTAAAAGTCTTCTTATTCAACGAAAACCGAGAGCTTCATACATATCAAACACAACCAGCTTTCTACCATCCAACCAACCAACACCACATGAAATCAGTGACCGCTCTATGTATACAGGCATATGCAGGTGAAAGGTGGCATGAGTCATGCAGGTTTTGCCAATTCATTGTAGGCCGCTGACTCATGGTGACTCAGTTCCCTTTGTATTAAAGAAACAGGGGCTAATTTTAAGCTGTGACAGTTAGTTTCAATTACATTTCAGTCATAATAATAATAATCCCTTTTACAACTAACTTCTATTCATGTTGACACATTAAATGATTTATAAAACTACAAGTGAGGAACTCAAACTATATCCTTTCTGTGTGTGGCAGTTATTCTGTCTGTGGTGTTTCTTCCCATCCTTGTAAGAGGTTATGTCTTTCTTTTCCCCGATTGTTGCTATTATCCATCATGCCTTGGGCGGAGCTGATATCCCATAGTTGTTCCAGAAATTTCTCCATTGCTTCATCCCATGCTTCATTGTTTTGCACCGAGAACTTTAACAACAGCTGCAAAAGTTGCTCTGTCCCAGTAAATAAACTGTTATCACCATTTTTCTTCTCAACCTGGGAAGAAGAGTGATCTGTTGAACTGCAGATGACTCAATAAGGAACCTTATCAGTTCCTTGGCAGCTCACAGACTCCTTTCATCCTTCCTTCCAGCTGAAGATATATGGCAAATTATCCTTCCAATTAAATTAAATTCCAAGCCCTCTTAGTGTTATTCCGTTCACTTCATAGATAATAAAGGATGGGGAACAGCAAGTTCTAAGTTTCCATCATAAACCTTTTGCAATATAGAGCTTTACTCCCTTTTTCCTTTTTTTTTTACACACACAGCTCATTTGATATTATAATCCAATTTCTTCCATCCTCTCTTGTAGAAATATAATTTGAACTAACATTCAGATGAGAGTTGCTGAATCATAAATGTAAAGAAGAAAACTTTAAATAAAGAAACCATAAGCTCCCCAGTCTTTTGCACTGAATGAAGTCTTATCTCAAATTCAAACCTTGAAGTCCTTGCAGTTGGTTTGTTCTGCAGTTTGTGATCTCATCTCTTCTAGCACGGGCCTGTACTTTAGTCCAATTAAGCTCTAATTAACAGAACCTCTGCTTCTTAATGGCAGTGTTGGAGAGTTTACACCAGGTGAAGGGCTTTTCCACTCAGCGCCTCCCTGCCCCCCCCCACATTCTATGCCAGAGCAAGAGCCAGGTATTGAGATGAACTGCGAGTGAAGCCCGTCCCCCCCATCCCTGGGGAGAATTTGCAAGGATGATTCATCCTTGTTTTTCCTTCGCCAACGATCTCCCTCTGTCATGGGCCCTGCCTCCATTAAGGCAGAGTGGAACTGGAAGCCCCTTCTGCAGCTTCTTGATTCCTGCTTCTTGCTTCTTTGAGAATGATTGTCAGTGATTGTCAGACGGTTCCGCTCTCAAGACGACAGAGATTCTGAAGCCACAGGGCTGGCAGCTGGCCATAGCAGAGGGGGTAACCAACAGAACTTACGAGAGGTCAAGGCTCTCAGGGGCCTTTGTGATGAGGGCCTTCCACCTGGGGGTGAGTTGAAATCCTTTCTTCAGATGCAGCTGGAGTTTAGGACGAGGCCAATCCTGAACCTCCCAGGTCTCAAGGCACCTGAGATTGAACCCACCAATGTTGATGACCTGGTTAGTGGGGTAGAAGTGGAAGGATCATTAGGCGCGAGTGATCATGCTCTTCTGAAGTTTACTATACAGCGGAAAGGAGCAGCCAAGCATACTAGGACTCAATTTCTTGACTTTAAGAAAGCCGACTTCATAAAACTTAGGGAAGTGCTGGGTGAGATCCCATGGACAACAATACTAAAAGGAAAGGGAGTTCATGATGGCTGGGAGTTTGTTAAGAGGGAGATACTAAAAACACAACGTCAGGCAATACCAATGAGACGGAAACATGGAAGGTGCCTAAAGAAGCCAGGGTGGCTATCTAAAGAACTTTTAACTGAATTAAGATTAAAAAAGGATGTGTACAAAAAATGGAAAAGGGGGGAAACCACCAAAGAGGAATTCAAACAAAAAGCCAGCACATGTAGACACAAAGTCAGAAAAGCTAAAGCACAGAATGAACTCAGGCTTGCTAGAGAGGTTAAAAGCAACAAAAAAGGCTTTTATGGGTATGTTCGTAGCAAAAGGAAGAACAAAGAAACTGTGGGGTCACTCAGAGGAGAAGATGGTGAAATGCAAACAGGGGACACAGAAAGGGCTGAACTACTCAATGCCTTCTTTGCCTCAGTCTTCTCCGATAAAGAAAACAATGCCCGACCTGAAGAATTTGGAGCAAATGATTCAGCAAAGGAAACACAGCCCAGAATAACTAAGGAGATAGTACAAGAATATTTGGCTAGTTTAGATGTATTCAAGTCTCCAGGGCCAGATGAACTGCATCCAAGAGTATTAAAAGAACTGGCAGATGTGATCTCAGAACCACTGGCAGTCATCTTTGAGAATTCCTGGAGAACAGGTGAAGTCCCGGCAGACTGGAGGAGGGCAAATGTTGTCCCTATTTTCAAAAAGGGGAAAAGAGAGGACCCAAATAATTACCGCCCAGTCAGTCTGACATCAATAGCAGGGAAGATTCTGGAGCAGATCATTAGGCAAACAGTCTGTGAGCACCTAGAAAGGAATGCTGTGATCACCAATAGTCAGCATGGATTTCTGAAAAATAAGTCATGTCAGACTAACCTGATCTCGTTTTTTGACAGAATTACAAGCCTGGTAGATGAAGGGAACGCAGTGGATGTAGCCTACCTTGATTTCAGCAAGGCATTTGACAAGGTGCCCCATGATATTCTTGTAAAGAAGCTGGTAAAATGCGGTCTTGACTATGCTACCACTCAGTGGATTTGTAACTGGCTGACTGACCGAACCCAAAGGGTGCTCATCAATGGTTCCTCTTCATCCTGGAGAAGAGTGACTAGTGGGGTGCCACAGGGTTCTGTCTTGGGCCCGGTCTTATTCAACATCTTTATCAACGACTTGGATGATGGACTCAAGGGCATCCTGATCAAATTTGCAGATGACACCAAACTGGGAGGGGTGGCTAACACCCCAGAGGACAGGATCACACTTCAAAACGACCTTGACAGATTAGAGAACTGGGCAAAAATAAACAAGATGAATTTTAACAGGGAGAAATGTAAAGTATTGCACTTGGGCAAAAAAAATGAGAGGCACAAATACAAGATGGGTGACACCTGGCTTGAGAGCAGTACATGTGAAAAGGATCTAGGAGTCTTGGTTGACCACAAACTTGACATGAGCCAACAGTGTGACGCGGCAGCTAAAAAAGCCAATGCAATTCTGGGCTGCATCAATAGGAGTATAGCATCTAGATCAAGGGAAGTAATAGTGCCACTGTATTCTGCTCTGGTCAGACCACACCTGGAGTACTGTGTCCAGTTCTGGGCACCACAATTCAAGAAGGACACTGACAAACTGGAACGTGTCCAGAGGAGGGCAACCAAAATGGTCAAAGGCCTGGAAACGATGCCTTATGAGGAACGGCTAAGGGAGCTGGGCATGTTTAGCCTGGAGAAGAGGAGGTTAAGGGGTGATATGATAGCCATGTTCAAATATATAAAAGGATGTCACATAGAGGAGGGAGAAAGGTTGTTTTCTGCTGCTCCGGAGAAGCGGACACGGAGCAATGGATCCAAACTACAAGAAAGAAGATTCCACCTAAACATTAGGAAGAACTTCCTGACAGTAAGAGCTGTTCGACAGTGGAATTTGCTGCCAAGGAGTGTGGTGGAGTCTCCTACTTTGGAGGTCTTTAAGCAGAGGCTTGACAACCATATGTCAGGAGTGCTCTGATGGTGTTTCCTGCTTGGCAGGGGGTTGGACTTGATGGCCCTTGTGGTCTCTTCCAACTCTATGATTCTATGATTCTAGGTGGCAGCTGGGGGACGGTCGGTCCTGGAGGCAGCAACACTGGTGGCTCCCACCCTGACATGGAGAACGGTGAGGTAACAGAGGCTCCCCCCCCCAAGGTATCACCCCGTGGCCCCTGAGAACACCAGCTGCAGGGGAAACCAGAGGACCCCTGATGCTAAGAGGAACACTTTCTCTGCTGCTACAAGTGCCAGCGCAACAGCAAGGGGAGGGCCCCCTGAGACCATTGGGCACAGCATCAACACCAAACAGGGAATTTACCGAGCCTGCCCCTACTTCCTTTGCCTGTCCCCCGATGTTGCTTGCTTGTCCTGGTTGGCAGATTCGGAGATCATTTGAGTAGACTCAAGCTGGCACATAATGCTACAAAAACCTCTGGGCCCCAGAATTGTCAATAGCACAGGGGGAAGAATCGATCAGGTTTGGCATTAGCCATTCCTTGTTTAGCTCTTCATTTTAGAGGAAAACATGATATATCACCTCCCTTGTTGTCCATTAATAGCATCTTATGCAGAATTCTGGGTCCAATATTAACGGTGGGAGGAACTTTTTTCCCTTCCCCCCTTCCTTTGCCAGCTGTTTTAGTTCTTTATAGTCCATTATTTCATGATTATATTTAAGTTTTGCTTGTCTATTGTTAGATACTTGATTGTTGTTTTCCTGCTAGTTAGGTGGTTTTTCTTCCCTGAATGTATGTTATATGGTAGCTTTGTTTAGCCGTGGAATGTTTTGTGGTTTATTTTCTAATTTAATTAATTAGTTAGTTTAATATTATAATAGTAGGTTGACAAATAATATCATAGTTTTCATATAATCAGATAGGTAGCTGATGGTTAGCTGGTTTGTCCTACTCGACTAATTAGAGTATATCAAGTTGTTGATATTATAAGCAGAGTAACTGGGCTGGGAAAGAATAACATCAGTGCCATCAATGGAGGCAAGTATGAGGCTTGGGATTGCTACCGTGGAGGGGCGAGTGAGGTATGGTGGTGGGGGCAGATGTTATAGGCAAAGGGGATCGAGATACGGATATGCTCGTACCCCTTCCAATCTGGCCCCATCCCGAGGGACGAGGGTAGGGTGAGCAAGGATTATTCACCTCTGTCACTGGTACTGTCCAACGCCATGTCTATAGGCAACAAAACTGCCACCCTGCGAGATTTCTTTACCTCGCAGGGGGTTGACCTGGCTTGTGTGACGGAGACCTGGGTGCACGAAGGGAAAACAGTTACCTTACGAGAGATGGAACCCCTGGGTTTCTCCATCCTCCACCAGTTGCAAGGGCCGGGGGGGTGGCATTGTTAATCCGGGAAGATTGTTCTTTCAGGGCTCTGCCATCACCATCAATCCTTGGCATTGAATGTGTCGGCCTAGTGTGGGGTTCCTAGGAGAGCTTGGCTGTCTGTCTGGTGTACCGGCCACCTAGCGCACCAGCAGCCACCCTGTCAGGCCTACTGGAGGCGGTGGCCGGCTGGGCCTTGGAGTTCCCTAACCTATTGGTATTGGGGGACTTCAACATCCATGCTGATGCCACTCCCTCTGCACAGGCTCTGGACCTGTAGTCTTCCATGGCGACACTAGGGCTCTCCCAGTTTGTTTCGGGCCTCACACATCAAGCAGGCCACACGCTGGATTTGATCTTTGGCGTCGGTATAGATGTGATCATGTCTCCTTCGATGAAGGTGCCATGGTCTGATCACTACACTCTGAAAGCCAGGATTGACTTTCCACTCCCACCCTGCTTAGGTGGCGAGCCAATTTGGGCTCATTCATGGAGGCTGATGGACCCTGATAGATTCCGCCAAGCCTTGCGGGACCTTGCTCCCCCTGGCGACTCATTGACTGAGTTCCTTTTAGGAACTATATCTAAGCAGGTCTAGGCTCTTCAGAGGTAGGAGACAAAATTAAGTATTACTTGGCAATTACAGGCTTCATGTAGATTTATTACAACACACTGGTCCTGATGCTGCAGTACTAACTGCACCATTACACTTGAGCACTCCCTGAAACATCATCAGTGGTACCTTATAGAAAAGAATGAGAAGCCCATACATATGGAACATTTTCGTTTCAGCTCTATAGTCTTGCTCATGACATAGTTCATCATGAATAAGTCCTCTGGAATTAATAGGGCTCAGTAAGTTGTAACTTTCTATGGATAGGGACCAGTCCATTTTAGTTGCTGGCTTAAATTTATTCTAATTAGAAAAAACTTTCAGAAAAGGTGAGCAATGACAAGAATTCACAAGGGAAGCTGCAGAATCTCTTTCACTGGAAGTTTTAAAAATAGATGGGATAAACAGCTGTCAGGAATAGTTATAGGAAATGCTGCTCTCATGCTGTGATTTTGGCTAGATGTCTTTGGGTTGTCCTTCACCTTGATAACAAAGATCAAACAGATATTTGAAAAAGTTGCAAGTGTTTGTGTGAAATTAACAAGTGGCTATCAATCTCAAAACCAGCGGATCCAGGCCCTAATCCAGGTCTGGTCATGGGAAATAATTTGCTGTGGACAAAAACAAGGGCATCCCACCCTGCATGAAAAGATGCACCCAGCCATTTGAATGCTGGATACACATGTCTGGTATTAGCTTTGCACCCAGAAGCTGTTAATGCAGGCGCCCCATCCTGGATTGGGGCCTTCATCTCTTTTTATATGTATGTTTGCCATTGTGATAGACATTGTTTTTTCAACTTAAAATGGAAACTAATGCTAGTAATATTGCATTTCAGGTTGATTTTATCAAACAGATTATTATTTTGTTGTTTTCTTATATAAGAATTTTAAATATGGGTTGGCTGTACCAAAACTATCAATTATTTTGGGTAACCCATTCATGGACAGTGGGGTCATCACACTAACTTTCTGCTTGCATGATTTTCTCTTAGGAAAATATTTCTTCCCCTAATAGTGGGACAAGTAACTGATGTGTGGTGTTTCCTTCGCCTCAGTTTCTTGTATGAGTTTCCACTACAGCAGCCAATAGATGTGCATAAGACACTTGGAGGAGTACAGTCAACAATCCCTATGCCTGACCTTTTCTCATCATGGTTGATCACTAGCAGCAAGGATGTGTCCAGTTGGATCCAAGAGGTGGTAAGTGAGACTGCTCCTGCAGAAACATCAATGGTAGCAAAACTCCCCCTATTGGGGAAGCTCTTTGTGTGATGGCAGGTAACACCAGACATTTCTGGATGGCATTTCTGAACCCATTTCTGGCAGTTTTGGGAACTGAAACCTTTGTGGGCAGTCTGCACTAGGATGAGATACTTGATTAACTTGTTGTTCCCAGCAGCTTTTACGCCATTCCATCAGTCATGGTATCCTCCTGCTTTGCCTATTTGGAATGCAAATAGGAAACACTATGTTGCAGTGGCTTCACCTGACTTGACAGGCAGATTCCAGCAGGTAGAGCTGGAATTCACTGACTCTGTGGCATTTATCTTATGGGATTCCATCTGGTTTTATTCAACCACGCTACATGAAACCACTAGGAGAGGCCATCTACTAAGGGGAAGTACCGTCAATACGCGGACACCACCAAACACTAAATCTATTTTTAATCTTATCCAAAAGTAGCTATGCATGTCCAGAATAGGGATTTGTAGTCTGCAGTGATCTACATAAAGGATAATAAACGAATGCTTAACCCTGTCCAGACAGGAGACGAGTGTGGTGGTTAGTTGAGTCAACACCCATGAGAATAGTAGTTGGCCTGTATTGGATGGGCTTGTACTTCCTTAAGTTTTGCTGTTGGTCACAGAAATGGCATCTGTAGCATTTAGTGGATACCCCCAGCTTTGCCTCCTCCTGAAAAGCGGTGACTGTTCCAGAGACTGGTAATATCCGGGCTATATTATTACAGCTTCTCAAGTCTCTTTCATTTGCCAAAGCTGCAAATTCTGCTGTACTTCTGTTTACATATACTTTTTTGTTTTAATATATTTCATATTGTATTGTTTGGTCTTCATAAGCTACCTTAAAGACTTCTAAAAATATTAAATGGCTGAATTTTTTTAAATAATAATAATAATAATAATAATAATAATAATAATAATAATAATAATACAATTTTGTACTATGAGAACTTGATTGCTCAGCCTGATTTGCTTTTAAATCCACAATGCCTTAAGGTTCAGTGGCACCATGCCCCTTCTTTTCTTCCTCTTTCTCACAATCTCATGCGATCTGCAGTTTATATAATATAGTCAAAGCTACCACAAGTCACTGAGCAACCCTTTACATGTAAATATTTATCCTACTTAGTACAAAGTTTGCATAATAATGTGTATACTAAAAATGCAGAAACTATATTCATGCAGAATTTCTGATTCATAGGATAAAAAGATTTAGATAAAAGGAATTTCAAGGATGATTAAGATTATGCAAATTTCTGGTCATATTTGTATCTACAAATCCATGGGCTGGCACATGCCGGCCCAAAACTTTAAATGTTGGGGACCCATTCACATGTAATACTGTCAAAGAGTTGTTGCAGCAGCTGTAATGTGCCATGCACCAGGTTGTTGGCCTTTTGCACCTGAACCACGCGCATGGTATCAGCAGAAAGGCTATCACCTGAAAGCTGTGAAAGAGGGGCCACTGTTCTTTTAAGAACCTGAACAGTTAACCTGCAGAGGAGTCCCCAAAGGGCTCTTCCTTCTAGAACCTAAAAAAAACAACCTCTCAAAGCGGTTTGCAAAAGATAAAACAGTAACATCAAGGGGGGGAAATGCAACCCTACCTTAAAACATACAAAAGTTAAAATACTATAACAGATTAAAAATACGTCAAATTTCTAAGCAGCTGGGTAGACATGGATGCTTGTGCACCACCTCCAAAGCCCACTCCTGAGCTTCCCATACATGAGCAGGAAAGTCTGAAGGGGAATTCTTTGTGGGTTTGCAAGCTTCCTAGCTGGGGAAGATTCCAAGCATGTTCTAAACACATGAATAATTCCCTCTCAGATGTAAGTCTGGGGTGGAAGCAGCAAGGTCAGGGGGTGGGTGGGGCACGCCTAGTGCACATGGTTCGTGCATTGCTCATTTCCCTTCTGCATTCTGTGAAGACCTGAATGTGGCTATTGTCTTTGGGTCGTCATCAGGCTTTACAGCAATCCTCGTGCTTATCTCAAAACCTTTTCTCATGCCTAGCAGTCAACATACCCCACAAAATCTGGGGACTGTTGACTCTGGTGCCCCAGCAGTAGATGGGGGGGGGTGTGTCATTGGTTTTGAACAGGAATGAAATAGTGGAAGGCAAGGTTTTGTCTGAAAATGTTTATGTTCCTGAAATGGCAACTGTCGCAGTAAAAACAACCTCATAAAATTAGGTGCAGTGTTCTGCTGCGGGCAAAAGTAGATTTGGCCCGCAGCAGAACACTTTTAAGGGGGGAAACCACCAAAGAGGAATTCAAACAAATAGCCAGCACATGTAGACACAAAGTCAGAAAAGCTAAAGCACAAAATGTACTCAGGCTTGCTAGAGAGGTTAAAAGCAACAAAAAAGGCTTTTATGGGTATGTCCGTAGCAAAAGGAAGAACAAAGAAACAGTGGGGTCACTCAGAGGAGAAGATGGTGAAATGCAAACAGGGGACACAGAAAGGGCTGAACTCCTCAATGCCTTCTTTGCCTCAGTCTTCTCCGATAAAGAAAACAATGCCCGACCTGAAGAATTTGGAGCAAATGATTTAGCAGAGGAAACACAGCCCAGAATAACTAAGGAGATAGTACAAGAATACTTGGCTAGTTTAGATGTATTCAAGTCTCCAGGGCCAGATGAACTGCATCCTAGAGTATTAAAAGAACTGGCAGATGTGATCTCAGAACCACTGGCAGTCATCTTTGAGAATTCCTGGAGAACAGGCGAAGTCCCGGCAGACTGGAGGAGGGCAAATGTTGTCCCTATTTTCCAAAAGGGGGAAAGAGAGGACCCAAATAATTACTGCCCAGTCAGTCTGACATCAATACCAGGGTAGATTCTGGAGCAGATCATTAAGCAAACAGTCTGTGAGCACCTAGAAAGGAATGCTGTGATCACCAATAGTCAGCATGGATTTCTGAAAAATAAGTCATGCCAGACTAACCTGATCTCATTTTTTGACAGAATTACAAGCCTGGTAGATGAAGGGAACGCAGTGGATGTAGCCTACCTTGATTTCAGCAAGGCATTTGACAAGGTGCCCCATGATATTCTTGTAAAGAAGCTGGTAAAATGCGGTCTTGACTATGCCACCACTCAGTGGATTTGTAACTGGCTGACTGACCGAACCCAAAGGGTTCCTCTTCATCCTGGAGAAGAGTGACTAGTGGGGTGCCACAGGGTTCTGTCTTGGGCCCGGTCTTATTCAACATCTTTATCAACGACTTGGATGATGGACTCAAGGGCATCCTGATCAAATTTGCAGATGACACCAAACTGGGAGGGGTGGCTAACACCCCAGAGGACAGGATCACACTTCAAAATGACCTTGACAAATTAGAGAACTGGGCCAAAACAAACAAGATGAATTTTAACAGGGAGAAATGTAAAGTATTGCACTTGGGCAAAAAAAATGAGAGGCACAAATACAAGATGGGGGACACCTGGCTTGAGAGCAGTACATGTGAAAAGGATCTAGGAGTCTTGGTTGACCACAAACTTGACATGAACCAACAGTGTGACGTGGCAGCTAAAAAAGCCAATGCAATTCTGGGCTGCATCAATAGGAGTATAGCATCTAGATCAAGGGAAGTAATAGTGCCACTGTATTCTGCTCTGGTCAGACCTCACCTGGAGTACTGTGTCCAGTTCTGGGCACCACAGTTCAAGAAGGACACTGACAAACTGGAATGTGTCCAGAGGAGGGCAACCAAAATGGTCAAAGGCCTGGAAACGATGCCTTATGAGGAACGGCTAAGGGAGCTGGGCATGTTTAGCCTGGAGAAGAGGAGGTTAAGGGGTGATATGATAGCCATGTTCAAATACAGTGGTGCCTCGCAAGACGAAATTAATTCGTTCCGCAAGTCTCTTCGTCTTGCGAGTTTTTCGTCTTGCGATGCACGGTTTCCCGTAGGAATGCATTGAAAATCAATTAATGCGTTCCTAGGGAAACCGCCTTCAGACCAGGTCCGGGGACAGTCTGTCCCCGGACCTCTTCTGAAGGCTGGGGGGGGGAACAAGGGCTTTTCTTCCCACCCCCAGCATTTTAAAAAACCCTGGGACAGCGGAGGACTTCTCCGCTGTCCAGGGCGATTTAAAAGCCCCTGGGAAGGCAGGCAGGGGGGACAAAGACTTTCGCCCCCCCGCCCGCCTTCAGAAGCTGTTGCCGCCCCGCCGCCCGGCTTCGGAGCATCGTTCCGAAGCCCGGCGGCGGCGGGAGGAGGCGTTCCCGCCCCACCGCCCGGCTTCGGAGCATCGTTCCGAAGCCCGGCGGCGGCGGGAGGAGGCGTTCCCGCCCCACCGCCCGGCTTCGGAGGAGGTCCGAGGACAGTGGGGAAGACGCGCTGTCGTCTTGCGAAGCAAGCCCATAGGGAAATTCGTCTTGCGAAGCGCCTCCAAAACGGAAAACCCTTTCGTCTAGCGGGTTTTCCGTCTTGCGAGGCGTTCATCTTGCGAGGTACCACTGTATATAAAAGGATGTCACATAGAGGAGGGAGAAAGGTTGTTTTCTGCTCCTCCAGAGAAGCGGACACGGAGCAATGGATCCAAACTACAAGAAAGAAGATTCCACCAAAACATTAGGAAGAAATTCCTGACAGTAAGAGCTGTTCGACAGTGGAATTTGCTGCCAAGGAGTGTGGTGGGGTCTCCTTCTTTGGAGGTCTTTAAGCAGAGGCTTGACAACCATATGTCAGGAGTGCTCTGATGGTGTTTCCAACTCTATGATTGTATGGCAATAATCTTGGTGCTGTTGTTGTAACATGTAGTAGATGAAAATGTGCTTCATAATATCTTTGTGTTGTGTGCCCACCCCCCGGCTCATGGTTATATCCAATGTAAACTGGCCCAACATTTATTTCAATAAAATGACCTTCCCTGCTTCTCTTATAATGAATAAATTAAGTGATGTTGTGAAATTAAGACCATTTCCATAGAATAGGCGGGGTGTATTTAATTTTCAGTCAATGTGAGCATGGAGACTGCCTCATTATTATTTTTAAATCTTCAAAGTGCCATCAAATACCAGATTAACAGACATTGCAATGGAGCATCATGGTTATATCAATGTCAGTTATCCAGACATCTTCCCCCCATCATGTGTTGGAAGCCAGTACCATTAAATGGATGACACGCACATTTTCTGCTGTCCTTCTGTCATTTTCATGGCAACAACAGAGGTGTGATGAATATTTGCTGGAACCCATAACCCAGTTAACATCCCAGAATTGCCTGTTCAAATTTACAGGAACAGTGATTTCACTTTTAACAACCTCTGTTATTAAGGACTGGGTCGCACATGCATATTCATCTCTTGGTTCCTGCAGCATTTGAAGATTCATTGCATGTGTTTACTGCAGAGTGCAGATCTGAATTTATACCTCTTTGACACATATCAATATTTTATTTGATATTGAACAATTCATAGAATCATAGAATTGTAAAGTTGGAAGGGGCCCTGGGGGCCATCAAGTCCGACCACATGCAATGCAGGAATCTCAACTAACCCTGTCACCTCCTAACTTCATCCTGACCTAAATCCACAAGGCCATAGCCTTATAAGGAGGTGACAGGTTTTGGTTTTTTTTGCAAGCGTACATATTGCTATAAACAAAGTGGTGCTTCAAGCTGCAGGTTGCATCAAGTAGATAAAGCATGTTCTCCTTCATGGAGAGCACGTGTTTCTGGTGGGGGCCGCTAGGACACTCCAAAGTTGGGGGCGGGCTAATTGATCGTTGGCCACTGATGCGATTGGGGCTCCCCTTGTTGTTGGGAAGAAGTTAATGTTGCCATTTGTTGATTGACAGCCAGAAATGCTAAAACTCCTTGCACGAGGCTAGGGCTTCCTCTTTTTGCCCGTGCAGCGGATTGCCCGTCCCCTCCTCCCTAGAATTAGGGTTGTTCGCTTTGACCTTGCTATGCCTGTCATGGGGTTGTCTGCTCTTGGGGCAGGAGCCCAGTAGAAATTTTGTCCATCTGGCTGATTGGCTGGGGCCATTTGGTTTTTGCCTACTGCGTAGCAAATCGTCACAACTTGTAAGGTTGCGGTTAGGCATTGGTTTATGGTTTGGTTGGTTGAGGGGCATGGATTGGCTGTGCCTGCCCCTCTAATGCTGCTGCTGCAAGGGATTCCGTTAAAGGGATCGGGGGCTAACTATTGCTTGTCCACTCTGTCAAGGGGGCTCGGGTCATAGCAATGAGCTCCTGGTTGCATTTGGGGAGGGCTGAGGGCAGGTTCCCTGCTCTGTCGCTACCCACAAGTGTATTCCCCTATTCTGACTTTCGCATCGTGCGGAATGTCAGTCTGTCCCCCACGGTGGGGGCAGATAGTCGCAACCAATGCCTAAGCAACCACTCGCATTTTTGTATTTTAATAAAGTTGTGGCCAAAATTATGCCAAAAACCTTAAACAAAAAATTATGTGTGATGTGTGAGTTATTGGGGTGGCCCTGGGGACCTCGACACGCAAGGCCTTATTTCTACCAAAGACAGAATAGTCCAGCTGTTATTTAAAAAGGTGCTATAAGTGGAGAGAATACATGCTGATAAACTGAGACGTTTTGGGGGGAGGGGGCAAAACTAACAGAGAAGTTGCTCCAGTAGGAAAAAGGCTTCTCAACTTTTGAACAGTGGTTTAATTTAAAAATTGATTTTAAAAAAATCTATTAAGACTTTTCATAATACAATAAAAAACAAACTAATCTAAGAACAAAAATAATAAAACAACATGCAAAAACCAAGAAAATAAAGAAAGGGGAAAAATATAGAAGAATGTAAAGTCTTCTTTTAAAGTTATATCTCAACTTTTGTCCCAAGCAGGAAAAAGGTGAGCCCCCCTCACCTGGGAGTATCCTCCAGCCTCTCACCCTGGAAGATCTCCCCAT
Organism: Podarcis vaucheri; assembly: GCF_965113315.1. Lineage (NCBI taxonomy): Eukaryota > Metazoa > Chordata > Lepidosauria > Squamata > Lacertidae > Podarcis > Podarcis vaucheri. Next base: position 110,593,661 of record NC_138762.1, read on the forward strand.
CTCTTTGTCTCACACAGGATCCTTCACCAAGTGATCATAACCTTCATCTGCGTACAGTTCTCTCTTTAACCCAGAGTATAGGACAATAGCAACAAAAGACTGATCAAAACAAAAACAAACTAACATAGAAAAAGAGCAGGTAACATAAGAATCAGGAAAAGATAAGAAAATAATAAAAAATAAATAGGACTAGATGGAAAGAAATAAAAATAAAAACAATATTCAGCTGTCTGTCTGTCAGTGGTATATACAAGATTTCTTCAAAATACTTACAATGTTCAATCCCAAATAATATCCAGTTGTTGTTCCATCTGCTAGACTGTGTTTTTCCATCTTCAGTTCTAGGCATCCCAAGTTCATTTTCCTTCCAAACAAAAAGCCCAAAAGATGCTCTCCAAATCCTGTTATTGATAAATGTCAATAATAGTCTTGCTCCAGTTCAGCATACCAGCTTTGCCTCTGGTCCTGAGCAACAAGACATCCTCAATCATTCCTTCAGGCGTCTCTTCACTGCGATCCTATATTGAGACCATAATCCACAATCATTGATTATTATTTATTCATTAGTTCACACACTTATTCAAATTTTCTAGTCTCATTTCTTGTTAACCATGGTTTCCCATACCATAATTCCACTGACTGTTTCACTTCCTCTAGTTCCACTTCTCCCAGCACTCTTGTGAAAGTTCTCTCATTGTTCTGTTCTGTTCTCCATCAGTATCCCCCCCCAAGAGTCCTTCCAAATACTCTTTAACTTCTTCAGACTCAGCTTTATCCAGTCAATTCTTGTGCATTCCATGCAGTTCTGCTCTAAGTCCAAGAGCCGCCACATTCCCCCAACAATCAGTGAGATGTTTCCCATAATTTCAACTGTGCTGATTCCTATTGCTTGGTTCCACACAATCTTTATTTACTCTCACAGCACACAGCCATGTAGTTTCTCATTACAATCCACAGATTCATCAATGAAGCAGAGGATTAAAAGCAGAACAAAGCAAATTAAAAACTTATCAGCAATGGAAAATCTCTGTTTAAAATCTTTTTCGTTGCACGCTTTTTGTTTATTTTTATTTCAGCCCCTGAATAGCATCTTTTCTTAAGCCAGCAGTTGGGACATATTTCATGCAAACATTTTAACTGTCAGAGAGATAGTTTTGATCGTGATTTATAAGGGTTTCAAAGATAATTGAAGAATGGGAGGTTAATCTGACCTTTGCCCTAAGGACTTATGTCTCGGGTTATTATGCAGTGTTGGGCGCAGTTACAATCCTTCCCACCACTCAGCCTGTCCATCCGGGTCCTCCGCAGATTTCTTGGTCCCGCAACATGGGATCAGTGCTTTCAGAATATTGAAAGTTAATCCCTGTTCTCTCTGTCCCTCAGAGATAATTCAATAGCTAGGATTTATAGCCTAGCTATAATTAATCACCACATAATTATCTCTGTCAACAGCATGCTGGCAGAAAGCAGTTAGTCAGCCATGACGCCTCTCCCGGAAGTCCTAATTTAAAAATTTAAAATTAAAGGTAATGTATCTGTATAAACCAGAGTATTTGCTGAGCATTGTTTTTCGAGATGACTGTTGTTTCTTACAAGCTTGTGTTTGTAATTAAAATATACAAGCTAAAACCTGACAAACGTAATCCAAATCAAAATAGAACTGTAAAAACGTGTTAGAAACAAGGAAAAGTGTATGTTGTATTATTCCACTATATAACCCTCCAGTGGCTCTGGAAGTCTGTATGAGTTTGTTCTTCTAGAGAGAGAACCCATACTGTGAGTTGGTCAGCTTAGGGCAGTAGAACATAAATTTATCTGAATTCTTTTCCAGTATGGATCAACAATGACAGATACATACATTCAGACAGACAGAATATGCAGTTATAATATACCACAGACTCTTTCATTTTACTCTACCTCACATCAAATGCAAGCCCAACAATAACCTTCCTTATTACTAGTCCCACAAGTGCTGGCTCTTTCTGCCCCTGCAGGAGCATACTCCATTACCCTTGTGGGAGTTAAGTCAAACTGTTGGAGAGTTACAGCACCTGCTGTGGCTGTAGAGACAGATAAGGGAGAGGCCTCTCTTACTGCAGGTGGGGCAGAGGAAGGAATCAGGACCGCCATGATTGCAACAACCATCAAGCAATCTCTCTGCTGAGTCCTGCGGGGAAAGCCTTTGCCCATGTAGTTCTCAACAGATTACAGTCACACACTGACAGGGTCTATCCAGGGTCACAGTGGAGTTTTAGAGCTCAGAGCTCAACAGTTGACATGACATGATTTTCTCATTGCACCAGCTGCAGAACAAATGCTGAGAGCAGAGACACCCCTTGTCTGTTGCCTTCATAGACCTAATGAAGGCCTTTGACCTCATCAGCCGAAAAGGACTCTTCACACTGCTCAACAAGACAGGGTGCCCACCTAAGTGCCACAAGATGACTGTGCCCTTCCACAAGAACATGCACATGGTTCACCCTATAGAGAGCGGTGTGAAGCAGGGCTGTGTTCTCACCCCAACTGCACATTTTTCGGCTTGGTGTTCTCCTATGCCTTCAGCTCAACTGAAGACGGTGTTTCCTTCCACTCAAGGAGTGATGGGGGTCTGTTTAACCTGGCACATCACCATGCCAAGACAAAATTATGGCAAGTTCATAGCTGAGAGATTTCAAATCACAGCCAGAACAGGCACAGCGGGTGGGGGAGTTCTATGCCAATCTTCTTTCTTCAAGGTGGGGAGAGCTCTGGGCACTGGAATCTCAAGCACACAGGAGTGGTATGTGCATCACAGGACTTATTATAAATTGTGACATATTATAAATTGGAACTCATGCTTGCTTGGCTTGCATTGGCAGGGAGGATTAACTTGTAATAAAATGTGTTTTTTCTTTCTTTCTTATCTAATACGTAAATTGTTGTTGTTGTTGTATTTCTATACCACCCTATACCCGAAGGTCTCAGGGTGGTTCACATTAAAAATCACTTACATAAAAGCAAAACAAAAACCAGATCCCCCCCCCCCGCCCCGAAAAGAGCCAGCATTTTAAAAAGGGTATAGGAAGTCAGGTCAGGCAAAGGCCTGGTTGAAGAGGAATGTTTTTGCCTGGCACCTAAAGGTGTATAATGAAGGCGCCAGGCGAACGTCCCTGGGGAGAGCATTCCACAGATGGGGAGCCACTGCAGAGAAGGCCCTGTTCTCATGTTGCCATCCTCTGGACCTCTCAAGGAGGAGGCACACGAAGAAGGGTCTCAGAAGATGATCTCAGGGTCCGGGTAGGTTCATATGGGAATGGCGGTCCTTAAGCTATTGCAGTCCCGAGCTGTTAAAGGCTTTATAGATCAAAACCAGCACTTTGAATTGGGCCTGGAAACTAATTGGTAGCCAGTGCAGTTGGACCAGGATCATTGAAAGATGCTCAAACCGTCTTGTTCCAGTGAGCAACCTGGCCGCTGAGTTCTGCCTTGCCTTCTCTACCAGGTATCAAGCAATGCTAAAGTCTCATTTAGATGACAGTCCAGAAAGGTCAGCCTAACCTATGATACCAGGAAATAAATACAGTGGTACCTCGGATTACATATGCTTCTAGTTACATACGCTTCAGGTTACAGACTCCGTTAACCCAGAAATATTACCTCGGGTTAAGAACTTTGCTTCAGGATGAGAACAGAAGGCCCCATTAGCTAAAGTGGTGCTTCAGGTTAAGAACAGTTTCAGGTTAAGAACGGACCTCTGGAACGAATTAAGTACTTATCCCGAGGTACCACTGTAAACAGATAGTAATAGTTTAAATCTTGCAAAGCTCATTTGCCATTAGTCTAGCATATGTAACTCTTACACCTTATCACCTTTGGAGGTGGCAGTGATGTCTGTGTGTTCACCCGCAAATCCTAGCCAAAGGCAAGCTCATGATTCTATATCAATATGGCGCAGAGGATTAGGTGACAAAATTACTTCGAAAGACTAGCAGCCAATGCACCTTTGTAAAACTTCCCCACATTATTTTAGCTATTGCCCTTTAAAGCTTCACTGATGTACAGTTAAAAAAAAAGATTTTCACAATCAAGTTGCTAAGCACAGGATAGATTGATATTTCATGATATCTCTATTTGGCTTCTGGTATGAAGGTGTTGCTGCTTCCAAGATTGCATGAATTTTCTTCATTTGTACGCTCATGAGACATTAATACACAGAAACAGATAATAGTATCATCCTCCAGATACATTTTTAAAAATGGATTACTGATTAGCAAAGGATTTTTAACCTATCTACATATTATTTTAATTTTACTTTTCTGACCCTTCTTTGTAGCAACAGAATATATATTTTGTTTGTGTATTCCCCCTACCACATTATTCTAAGGAGCTCAGGGCTGTATATGTCGTTCTTTGCTCCCTGCTCCGTTTTATCCTCACAACTATCTTGGTGGTACATTAGACTGAGAAATAAAGACCAGCCCAAACATACTCAATAAACTCGTGACTGAATAGGAAATTAATCCCACGTTTCCTCCCATAGAAGAGGTATCCCACTGTATCTCTGCATGATGATACAGGCTTCATGACCTTTCCAATCAGTCATCATGGGGGTTGATAACTCTGCGTCTTCTCTCTGCATTTTTGTTTGAGTGGATCCTTCAGTCACTCCTCATATGGAGACATGGCCAAATTGCCCAATTTCAGAGGAAGCTGTCTGTTCTTCCCCACGTGAACCACTGCTCTGGACTTTCCTTCATGCAACCAGGAAGAATGATTGGATCTATGATTTATACATAAAAACCAAGGAGAGTGGAAGGCTTTCACGAGAGTGTCATTCTAATTATTTCACGCATCAAATGTAAATATTTTAGCTTCAAGACAGAAGTTTCCCTGCAATACATCTGAGAAACACTGCTATAGCATCAGGACAATGTATATATTTATAATTATATATTCACATGTTTAAAATGGGTCCAAATTAAAGCATTCAGCTCCAGCAAGTTGCCTGCATACTGCTGCTGCACATTATCTGCCTGGCTGGGCAATTGGTGCTGGACGTCACCTGTTTGGGAAGGACAGGGACCTGAATCCATGGCACACTCACTCCCTTTCTCCCAGCACAGTCCACCTTGCTATTTTCTCTCTCCCTTATGTTACCTCACCTACACTTAATACTGACTTAAGCTCCTACCCTTTCGTAACTTCACACATATCACCCTAAGTAATCTTGGATTTTCAACACACATAAATCTTTATCTTGCACTACCAGCTAGTCCCAAATGAGTCATTCTAGGACCTCAGGCTTAGCACAGAATTGTCTTTTAAAGACGTCCTCCCAGATGAGTAAACAGACTTCTTCATCAAGTTGAACAGAGATGCTGAATTTCAAAGACCTATCTCTTTTTTATAAAAAAAAATACCTTGAAACATTGGCCTGTTTTGCAAAATAGGTTGTTTTCGATGTTGCTATTTTTAAAATTGATGGAGGTGCACTGGAGGCAAAATTGAGTGCATCTTTCACTCATGCAGCAAAGTGTAAGCTCATCTTCTCTGTGATGGTGAGTGGAAGCAATGAACCTGTGATGGACTAACTCTCCTTAGACAGGAAAGTGTATTAATGAATATGAGACCAAAAGAAAAGTGTCTAAATTCGGGCTGCAGTTAAAGAAGCCTGATTGACCTAAAAGAATGAATTTCATTCACTTTATCAATACAATACATATACATATACATATACACATACATATATATTCATATTCTGGGATCCCCACCCTATTCCAGTCCTCTTGTAAGAGAAAATCAGGTGCTGGAATAGATTGTTAGGGAGTAGACATCTCCTAATATATTGGTACAATTGCTATTGTCCCAGTTTCAAATCAGGGGTGGACAAACACCAATCCCCTCAGTCCAAGCTTTTATGGAGAATGGTTGTCTGTTCTTGCCAAACTCATTCACAAATGCTTCACTGCTTTCCTTCCATTATTCCCAGCCTTCCTTGCAATGGCCTTATAATATATATACACCCCCCCCACACACACACATTTGAGGGCTTCTTATTGGACTTTCATTAGGCGTGGAAGCCCTACAACCAAATCTTTTCAGAGCAACTGCCTCTAAGAATTGTGGGTTGCTGGTGTCTACAGGTCCTTAAGAGTCTATGGCAAACCACCTTCCCTGGGATTTTATGCTAAGAAATTCTTTTGGTAAGACTGAAGCCTAATTTACACAGTATCTGGTTGCTAGGCTGGCCCAACAGGCTCTGTTCACCCTCCGTGCCTCAGTACAACATGGCTGCCATTCTAACCTAGGTCCAGGGCCCAAATCAATTCAGTACCTTGCACAGCATTTAATTATGGCTTAAATCCCAATTACATTGAAACGGACCTGATCAGACCTGGGACCATTGGGGGTTGCTAAATTTGGGTTGACCCAAATCAGCCCAATTTGTTCTGGGATCTAGTGTACCACCCTATTATTTTAAACTGAGTGCTTCCCGCCACCCATATCCTCCCACACTTTGAAGCCAAAATCTGGGACTGCATCGTCCTGAATGCCAAATTCCCATTTTTATTCACAAGAGCCATTTTGGTTGCTGAGCCGTGCCCCCAACCCGGTGGTCTTTTTGGGCACAGCACCTAAAAATTCACACTTTGGGACACCACATGAGATCACAGCCCTGGAAAAAAAATTGGGGAGGGGAGGGAATTGCGCTATGAAATTGCTTGAGATCACGGCAACCAAAATGGCTGCTGTTCACTCGTAATACAACAACAACAGAATGTCTTGTCCCCCCCCCCCCGGATATTAAAAGGGAATAACATAGCTAAAAAAGTCAGTAGTGCTGAAGGAAAATACTTCAGAATCTGTTTGTAACTGTCTTTTACATTTTTTCTGCACCTTCTCATATATGAATTTGTCCGTTGTCTCATTGCAAAGATTCCAAATTACCTAATGATTATATAATAAAAATTACAGAGCAATTAAAAAACATAAAAATCAATCAAAATGCTTTAAAGCTTGGAGCTAAAAACACAACTGCTACCATCGACAGTGAATGAAAGCTCTTTAAAAACAGGAAAGAAGACCCAAACAGAAGACCCAAATTTCATGCCATGATAGAGCTCATTTAAGGACACTTGAGGACATGGGTGGCGCTGTGGGTTAAACCACAGAGCATAGGGCTTGCCGATCAGAAGGTCGGTGGTTTGAATCTGGGTGAGCTCCTGTTGCTTGGTCCCTGCTCCTGCCCACCTAGCAGTTTGAAAGCACCTCAAGTGCAAGTAGGTAAATAGGTACCACTCCGGCGGGAAGGTAAACGGCATTTCCGTGGGCTGCTCTGGTTCACCAGAAGTGGCTTAGTCATGCTGGCCACATGACCCGGAAGGTGTACACCGGCTCCCTCGGCCAGTTAGGCGAGATGAGCGCCGCAACCCCAGTCAGTCACAACTGGACCTAATGGTCAGGGGTCCCTTTACCTTTAAGGATACTTGAGAATGCATTATTTGATGGCTCTGACAGAAACAAGCCAAGTCTTCCTGGCAAATGTGCAAAACACACTCTTAGGGTGTGCTCACATTGCCACTTACTTTGCATCCAAAGTTGCCCACTGCTAGTTTTTGAATCTGCATTCACACAAGGTTAGCTACAATTCCATGTCAGTCATGTAGGGTCATACTGCTGATGCTTCCCTCCCCCACCCCAAACCAGTTTCAATCCAACTAAAAAACTAGATGTGGAGTAAATGGCAATGCGAATATACCTTAATAGCCATTGTGGATGCACAGATGAGCACTCTTGCACAAATCACAGCTTAATAAACAGGACTTTGGGGGTTGAGGCATTGCAGAGGAAAGAAACCCACAATGTCATGTGTGTCAGGTGAAGACATCTCTACACCCCTATCTGATATGAACAACACTGTGAACATGCAGCTTAAATTTAGCGGGGAATGAAGAAGAAGAAGAAGAGTTTGGACTTGGTATCCCGCCTTTCACTCCCCTTAGAGGTAAAGGTAAAGGGATCCTTGACAGTTAAGTCCAGTCGCAAATGACTCTGGGGTTGGGGTGCTCATCTTGCTTTACAGGCTGAGGGAGCCCACATTTGTCCACTCCACAGACAATTTTTCCGGGTCATGTGGCCAGCATGACTAAGACACTTCTGGTGCAATGGAACACCGACACCAGAGCAGCACACGGAAATGCCATTTACCTTCCCGCCAGAGTGGTACCTATTAGTCTACTTGCACTTTTGCCGTGCTTTCAAACTGTTAGGTTGGCAGGAACAGGGACCGAACAATGGGAGCTCACCCTGTCGCAGGGATTCGAACCGCTGACCTTTTTTTGATCGGCAAGCCCTAGGCTCAGTGGTTTAGACCACAGCGCCACCCGCATCCCTTTTCATTCCCCTTAAGGAATCTCAAAGCGGCTAACATTCTTTTTTCCCTTCCTCCCCCACAACAAACACTCTGTGAGGTGAGTGAGGCTGAGAGACTTCAGAGAAGTGTGACTAGCCTTGCTGTGCTTAAAGCCACTACCATGAACATCCCTTCAATCATCTACTGGCTTTTGCACATTCCAAATGTTCTGAGGTAATTTTTGGCTTAAAGTATAAAAATGCATCACTCACATCCTTGAGGCTCAATTGCTTGATTGCCCAAGAGGCTGCAGCTTCTTCAGGTTCAGGTTTGTTCACCTAGCAACAGGCTCACTAAATGGTGGGGAGGGATATTTGGATATAATATTGGTGGTGCCATTTTGTGCAATGGTCTGCTGTCAGAGATCTGGAAGGTACCAACTGTGTTATCATTTTGCTAATTACAAAAGATTTGTTTGCCCAGACCTTCCTGGGCTCCTGGTATTTTAATATCCCTTTTACTGTTATCATATTGCGAAAAGTGGAATAAAAATGAATCAAATTACACACACACACGTGTTCTAGAAGTGGACTGAGCCAGTGTGGTGTAGTGGTTAAGAGCGGTAGTCACGTAATCTGGGAAACCGGGTTCGCGTCTCCGCTCCTCCACATGCAGCTGCTGGGTGACCTTGGGGCAGTCACACTTCTTTGAGGTCTCTCAGCCCCACTCACCTCACAGAGTGTTTGTTGTGGGGGAGGAAGGGAAAGGAGAATGTTAGCCGCTTTGAGACTCCTGAAGGGGAGTGAAAGGCGGGATATCAAATCCAAACTCTTCTTCTTCTTCTTCTTCTGTAGCAGTGCGGGCACATAACTGGCAGACCTCAGGTATTAATGGGACTTACAAGTCAGTGTACATGGCATAACAGTGCTGTAAGCCATGCTTAGGCATGTTTACGTGAGTCTGCTCCAAGGAAAGAGTATGTATCAGAGTCCCACTGAACTCAGAAAACTTATTTTGGATTAAGCATGCATAGCATCAGCCTCTTAATTATGTTTATTGTTTGTCTTACTTTATTGCTGCTTATTAAATCATTGATTAAATTATTACTTCCCAAACTTCTAATACCTGAGGCACATTTGTTTTCTGATTAAAATTGAAGGGATGTTACCTTCTTACAGGAAAAGGGGGGGGGCATAGTCTTGGAGCACTGGAAGTAGAAATGGATGAATCAGTCTATTTCATTTCCCCTAGTTTCTCATTTTCCAGCCTTAAAAGAAGTTCTCCACATATCTGTAGCAATTTAAGTGTGAAGAAAACTCATAAAATTTCATCAGCATTTCAGTGTGAATTTATTCTAATAAGCCTTCTTTTTTTGCAGTTTTGGCCAATGTACACATCTTTAAAACAATTTTCACTAATATGATGCATTTTGTATGTTAGTTTCACAAATATATTCATTTTATGCACACTTTCCCCAAATATATGAATTTCTGTGCATATTATTGGTTGGAGAAGTTAATCAGAAAATTCAGAAAAGCACAAATTTTGAAAACATAATTGATTTCTCTCCCACCCCTAATTGGACACCCCCCCACACACACAGGATACCAGGATGCAAAACTTCATTAGCATTTTAGTATCAAATAAATAATATTGCACAATCACATATTGGGATCAGTCCAATACACAGGAAGCTGGCCTAAAGCACACGGGTGTAAACTGAGCTGGTGTCAAGTTTCACCAGATTCAATCTCCATTCAGCAGTGGAGCTCCTGCTGGCTGAGCCAGCAGAGGAAAAACAAGCCTTTAAAAGAGGTTTCGGGGTACAGCACCCTTTTTGCCCGTTTAACTTACTCCAGGTTGCCAGTTCACATGGATCCATCCCAAATACTTCCACTGGTCCCGTCCCCACCATACCCCCCAAACACCCCCTTTTCAGGCTTTAGGATAGCTTGTGATCTGCTGGGCTCTGCTCAGCTAGCTGGATCCCAGCTGGGATGGGAAGATACACCTTTGTATCTCTGGCTAAGCCAGGGATGAGGGAGTTAAACTGGTGTAGCTGGAACCTAAGCCTGCTTATTGCAGCAGATCTTGCTGTAGGATTGGCCCTGTACACATGCAACCCTGAAAGTCACTCAACACATTCAGAAAATTAGCTGAAGTCTACATGTCCCAGCAATAATTGAGCCTGCTATGATTCTTTTGTCTTTGGGGATTTCACACTTGATTCCCCCCCCCCCCCGGCCACTGATGGGGCAAGAAAAGGTCAATTTGGGATTTATTTTCAAGCATAATATTTGATTGTTTCAATTGAAATTGGTTCCAGCACTTGATAGTTCAATCTCTTGCTTGCTAATCCCTTCAAGCAGTAGTTATTTAAAGTGGAGGAGAAGGAAGGATATGTGGAATTCTTGGATTAGCTACCTTCTCACAATCTAGCGGTTGTGCTTTTGGAGCTCACACGCAGCAGAAGACTGCTTCCTCAGTTGCTTCCATCATTTATCAAATCCCAATTTAATATCAGAAACAAGATACTTCCTACCCCACTCATTTATCTGAAATGACTATTTACTTTCTCTCAGGATTACAACCAGGTAATAGAAAATCTTACAATTCATATTGCTATGAATTGCAAGGGGCCTACAACTGTGGTTCAGTAAACAGGTGTATAATTATCAATATATTGTGCATAACTCTGTTGTGCATTCATTTGAATATTATGGGTAAGGGAATTTTGCCTGGTCTCATCATAATATACTTTTAAATTCTTATTTTTAGCACGTATTATGCAGACCTGCATTTTAAGCATGCTATTTTCATAATCACTTGCATTACATCTCTAACCTCTGTAACTGCCCAAGGGCACATGATATATATTCAGTAAAGAAAAATCAATTTGGCCTCAGTGACTCTCTTGTAGGCCATATAAACTATTCACTCATACAGAATCAGCCGTGTCCTTAAAAAGAGATGAATAATGACACAGGCAATGAGCAGCCAAAGGAAAATGTGATATTACTGAAAGAGTCTGCTCCTCACCCTGCTATTCCCTACCTCCACCCCCTCTGTGAGCATGAAAATGTGACCCCATAGAGTGCCGTTGGGGGAAAGGGTGGGATGTGTGTGTGTGTGTGTGTGTGTGTGTGTGTGTGTGTAATGAAACAATTAGATCATTACTTCCTTGCTCATGAATTGTTGGTGGCAATCATGGCTATAGACGTCTATGGGGCTCTTTAGGCAATTCTCAGCCCTGCACACAGTACCTGTGAATGTGCCTGATCTCCAAGGGGCATTTGGCTGTCCATTGTTCAAGTGCTGAAAAGTCCCAGGTTCAGTCTCTGCCATTTCTAGGCTGTGAAAGCCTCTCAAGCAGCAGAGCGGGGAAAGAAGACCTTGCCTGAGGCTCTGGAAGAACCAGAGCAGGTGAGGCCATTGTGCCCCCACTCAGCTAAAGTCAGAGCTGTAGTCTGTTTGCATTGATCCGAGAGGCACTCTTTAGTAGCAGCATCGTGGCCTCCATTGGTTGAATTAAGTTATGTGACAAGAGTGAATTGCCCACTTTGCATTAAAGCTGTATATGTCATGCACAAAATCTGATTTACCTCTGAGTTGCTGCATATTATTCCCCATCTCTGTTACCATATGGAACCATTTAAAAGCGTGAAACATCTTACTTAAGACTCACATAGCTGTGGGGGGGGGGTGTTGTTTCTTGGTTTATTTGTTTTTTAATTCTATTGGCATCATCGGAGGGGTTTGTGCACAATATAATGTGCTGAGTGTTCACTCTTCTTTCAATCTGTTGTCCCATTTATCTCCAAAATGTAAAGACTTATGGATGACACTTGCTTTTGTTATAGCAGAGGTCCAACTTGGCTGCATTAACAATTTATTTCACCCACATACATTTCCCATGCTCACAACTACACAACCAAAGATATCAAACTCTGTTTTGAAGGCATACATTTAGGCAGATTTTTATCCAAAAAGAAAATAAAAAAGTAGTGAGCACCAAGCGTTCTTTTAAAAATGACACAGTTAGTGTAGCATGGATGCTGACTTGCTGGTGGGGGGGTGGGGGGAGACTGCTGAAAGGCTTTCTCCACTAAACAAGGAAAGCATTCTTTGACCTCTCAGAAGTCTATCACTGACATTCCCTTTTGCCAAAAGAATGCATCCATGCCACTTGCAGTAAATGTCACAGATGTTCTTCTTTACTTTTTTTTCTCCTACTGAAGTATGTGCATTACTAGGAATGACTGGATAACTGACAATCAATAAAGGTCCATTCAAACTTCGTGTTTGAGTAACACAATATAAACTGTAGCATTGAACTTGCTGTTCATTAGAGCTGCAATTTGTTTTCAGAACTGCTTTAAGACTTTCTGGGAGATGATTTATAATGAATTAAAAAAGGTATTTTCTTTAGGTTTCTTTAGGGGGCCAAGACCAATATTAAAGGAACAAAGAAAACAAGGGGGGTTTAATCTCCCCCTCCCTCCACCATCGGGAGGAAGAAGAAGCCGGAAATTACGCTTCGGGAACTTGGGAGCCTTACACAATCCGCACGTGGTTTGGAACAACCTTATGGACTGATAGAAGAAGAGAAGAAAACACACGGGGGATAACAAATAAACTTTTACCTTTTGCCCTTTGGAATATTTGTCTGAAGACTCTCGGACTTCCCTGCTGCCTCCTGTGTATTGGAGGACGAGGGGAGAGGAGGGATAGAAGTGACGGACGTGCTGGGAGTGAAGATACAGCGTGTGGATTAGGGACTGCCACCGTGTGGGGAGCTAAAAAAATTACATTCTAAAAGCAAAGAAGGCGGGAAAGTGCTCCCCCTGGTGGCTGGTTGAAACACCGTGTGGACTGACCTTGTGTGATATATATATAAGATCTAAATTTTTGTATAATATATATTTAAGATGTCCGGGAAAAATGGGAAAAAGGGAATAGGGACCCCAGCAGAGAGATGCCCATCCAGGCAAGAAAATGGAAAAGAAAACAAGGAATATGAGAGCTTACTGGGGGAAATAAGAAAAGAGTTTAAGCAGAATGAGCAATATATAGAGAGAAAATTATTGGAGGTCCAGGAAGCGTTAGACAAAAAATTGGAAATGGTGGTGGGAGAGTTGACAGGGAAGGTAAAAGATTTGGAAATAAGAACTAAGGTAGTAGAGGATTCAAACAAACGCAATCAGAAAGATCTAAAGGAAGTAAAAAGACAGACAGAACAAATTAGAGGAGAAATTATAGAAATGAATAGGGCACAGGAGGAGATGTTGGATTATCTATCCACTCTGGAGATGCGTCAAAAAGAGCGAAATTTGAAATTCAGGGGTCTCCCGGAGACACCAAATGAGAATATAAGAGATAAAATAATAAGAGAACTGGCTGGGTGGATGGAACTAAGAGAAGAAGATATTGGCCCAATGATAATGAATGTATTTAGAATAAAGGTTAGATCAACGAAGGCAAGGGTAAAAAAGCTTCCTGGAGACGTCCTAGTCATGTTTAACTCATTGGACATAAGAAATGAAATACTGAGACTGAATTACAACAAAAATCTATGCATAGATGGAGTGAAAATCTTGATTTTTAGGGAGATCCCTGCCAGGTTTTTGAAACGAAGGGGAATTTATAAAGAAATGGTGAGTCTACTGAAAAGGAATGGAATCCAGCATAGATGGGAATTCCCAGAAGGAATCTCCTTTTACTTTAAAGATAAAAGATTCAAACTAACTAGCCCCCAAGAGTTAGAAAAATTCTTCAGAAGATACGATAAAGAGTTAGGGAGGACAGGGAAAATAAAACCAAGACAGGATCAGAAAGAGGAAGGAAAGGAAAAGGAGAAAGAAGAACAACGTCAGGAAGAAGAGGAGGAACAAGAAGAGAGAGAGGAATCAGAAGAAGAAGACAACAACAAAGAACAGTAAATTTAGCGCAACTGAGTGGGTACTCATAGATAAAAGAAATAATGAACCTGAAAGTATTTTCCTGGAATGTTAATGGGATGAACAATTTAAACAAGAGACGAAAAGTTAACCATGTTTTGATTAAACGAAACCTAGATATCATATGCTTGCAAGAAACGCATGTAGCAAAAAAGCATAAAAGAATTTTAAGTAATAAAAAACTGGGCCAAGAGTTTATCGCGTCAGATTCAAACAAAAAGAGAGGCGTGGTAATATATGTAAAAGAGAAGCATGACCCAAAATTAATTTTTAAGGACGATGAGGGAAGAATATTGATTGTACAAATTGGGTTCCAAGGGGAAAAATGGCTGATTGTGGGGATCTATGCCCCAAATGATAAGAAAGCGGAATTCTACACAAAGTTGAATGAAATAATGTTAGAGTACTTAGATAAGAAATTGATATTACTGGGAGACTTTAATGGAGTAGTGGTACCGGACTTAGATAGATTAACAAAGAGGCAAAATACATATGAAGGCAAACTCCCGAAGGCCTTCTTTGATATGGCCAATACATTGGGAATAATTGACATCTGGAGATTAAGGAACCCAACAGTAAGACAATTTTCATTTCACTCTGAAGCAAATCAAAGCTTCAGCAGAATAGACCAGATCTGGGTCTCTAAGATTCTAACACCAAGAGTAACTAGAATTGAAATCCTCCCAAGAACCCTGTCAGATCATAATCCGCTATATATGGAATTAAAAGGAAAGGACCCTTCTACACATAGATGGAGAATGAATGAGAGCTTATTTAATGACCCGAGAGTAGTGGAAACTGCAAAAGAGACAATAACAGACTATTTTAAATGGAATCTAAACAAAGAAACACCAATTGAAACAGTCTGGGACGCGAGCAAAGCGGTGATGAGGGGTTTCCTGATTCAAAAAAATAGCTTCCAGAAAAGAGGGAGAGAGAAGAAGAAAGAGGAGATCCTGTCCCAGCTCACCGAGAACGAAAAACAGCTAATAACAAAACCCAAAGATGAAATAATAAAGCGAAATATAAAAATGCTGCAGTCTCAGTTCTCCATGGTGGTGGGACAGGAGATCGAATGGAAAATAAAAACTATGAGACAAAAAAATTTTGAGTCGGCCAATAAAGTCGGGAGATTCTTGGCTTGGCAAATAAAAGCAAGACAAAAACAGAACACAATTTGTAAAATAAAAGACGGGGATAAAATGATTGAGGACCCAAAAGAAATTAGAAAAGTATTTCAGAGATTCTATAGAGATCTTTATAGGAAAGATAAAGAAGACAACAAGAGAATAGAAAAGTATATCCATGACCATAAACTACATCAAATCCCAGAAGAAGAAAAAAGAACGCTTAACCAGGAGATAACAGAACAAGAGGTCACGAAGGCAATAAAAAGAATGAAAATAGGGAAGGCCCCAGGACCGGACGGTATCTCCGCAAAGTATTACAAAACACTATCGCAATACCTGACACCTGTTTTAAGTGAAGTAATGAATAAAGTTTTAAGAGAAGGAAGGATGCCAAACACCTGGAAAGAAGCTTATATTACACTGATCCCGAAGAAAGAGGGGGATATATTAGATGTAAAAAATTTCAGACCAATTTCGTTATTGAATAACGACTATAAGCTATTTGCGGATATACTAGCGAATAGACTAAAAATGGTGTTAAATAAGGTGATACACAAGGACCAAACAGGCTTTCTGCCGGGGAGGCAACTAAGGGACAACGTAAGAAACCTGATAAATATAATTGAATACCTTGAAGTCAGAGATGAGAAACAGGCAGTATTATTGTTTATAGACGCGGAAAAAGCGTTTGATAATGTTTCCTGGCATTTCATGAAAGAAAACTTAAAAGTACTAGGAATTGGTGAAAATTTTTTGAGAGGTATTGGCACGATTTATTCGGACCAAAAAGCAAAGTTAATAATTAACAACAACATATCAGATAACTTTGAGATAACTAAAGGTACTAGGCAGGGATGCCCTTTGTCTCCCTTGCTATTTATTACAGTTCTAGAGGTCTTGAATAAGAAGCTAAGAGAATCATCAGAAGTCAGAGGCATTAAGGTGGGACGAAAAGAATTTAAGTTAAGAGCCTTCGCAGATGATCTAGTTTTAACGTTGGAAGAACCAAGACAAAGTGTGAAAGAGGCAATAAAAAGAATGGAAGAGTTTGGGAAGGTATCAGGGTTTAAACTTAACAAAAATAAGACGAAAATGCTAGCGAAAAATTTGAAGAAAGAAGAGATGGAAGAATTACAAGCAGACTCAGGAATCGCGATAGCTAAAAAAATAAAATATTTAGGAATTTGGATGACAACAAAAAATATAAACCTATACAAGGACAACTATGAGGTGGTATGGAAAGAAATTAAGAAAGATATGGATATATGGAGTAGACTAAAACTGTCATTATTAGGCAGAATCTCTGTGATAAAAATGAATATATTACCTAGACTGCTATTTTTATTTCAAGCAATACCAGTGGTAAAAGGAATAAGACAATTTAAGGATTGGCAAAAAAACCTAGCGAAGTTTGTTTGGCAGGGAAAAAGGCCAAGGATAAAAATGAAGATACTAGTAGATAAGAAAGAGAGAGGAGGCTTTGATTTACCAGACCTGAGTTTATATTATGAAGCATCGTGCTTGGTATGGTTAAAAGACTGGCTGACCTTAGAAAACACCGACCTATTAGATTTAGAGGGCCATGATAATAGACATGGTTGGCATTCGTACCTATGGTATAACAAAGTAAAGGTACATAAAGGTTTTCTAAACCATGTGATTAGGAAATCTTTATATGAAGTATGGGATCGGAATAAAAACCTCCTGGAAAGAAAGACACCGTGGTGGATATCACCAATTGAGGTGTTGACAACAAAAAAAGCAAACATGGAAGGGGAAAGAATAACATATGAGGATATTACTAGGAAAACAGCCCAAGGGATAAAGCTCAAACCATACGACCAAATTGAAAAGAGGTTAACAGGGTGGCTGCAATACCATCAGATTAGTGATCTATTAAAGGAAGACAAAAAAAGAAATGGGTTCGAAGATAAAAAATCGAAATTCCAAATCGAGTTAATAGACTGTAAAGATAAAACTTTATCAAGAATGTATAGCTTATTGCTAGAATGGTATACAAAAGATGAAGAAGTAAAGGAATCAATGATAAAATGGGCAATCGATATTGGGCATAACATTGAATTGGATGCGTGGAAAAGATTATGGAAGGAGGGTTCGAGATTCACAGGATGCATGGCGTTGAAGGAAAACTTGTTAAAAATGATGTATAGATGGCATTTGACGCCAGTAAAATTAGCTAAAATGTATAGGAAAAAAGAAAGAAAGTGTTGGAAATGTAAAAAGGCAGATGGGGATTATTTCCATATGTGGTGGACTTGCGATAAGGTAAAAAAATTTTGGGAAGCAATTTATAATGAACTCAAAAAAATATTTAGATATACTTTTCCCAAAAGACCAGAGGCGTGTCTATTAGGCTTAATAGGAACAGAAATTAAAATAGAAGATCAAAATTTGTTCATGTATGCTACAGCTGCCGCGAGGACCCTTCTGGCCCAAAGATGGAAAGTACAAGATATACCAACTATACAGGAGTGGCAGGCGAAGTTGACAGAATATGCAGAACTTGCCAAACTGTCAGGGAGGATCCGGGACCAGGGAGATCAAAGATACCAAAATAACTGGAGTAAATTTATTGAATACTTAAAGAAGAATTGTAAAGAGGTCAAGACACTAGCAGGATTGACATAATACCTCCAATGTATAATAGTACTAACTTGAGAATGATGTGTGTGATGGAAAGAGGATAAATATACCAGTTGTGGGGAGGGAGGGGGGTTGTGACTTGGCAGAGTCAAAGGAAATGTATGGTGCTATTACAATTTGTTGGAAAAGAATATGTAAGGAAAACAATAAAAATTCATTTGCAAAAAAAATAATATTAATGTAATAGGGAGAAACGTATAGAAATTGAAAAAAAAAATAAAAAAATAAATGTCAAAAAAAAAAAAAAAAAAAAAAGGTATTTAAATATACCTTCTTGAAGAAACCAGAGGCCTTTCTCCTGGGCATGGTCGGCCAATCGGTGTTAAAGAAGGACAGAACTTTCTTTATGTATGCTACAACAGCAGCAAGAATACTTATTGCAAAGTATTGAAAGACACAAGAACTACCCACTCTGGAAGAATGGCAGATGAAAATGATGGATTACATGGAATTGACGGAAATGACTGGCAGAATCCGAGACCAGGGAGAAGAGTCGGTGGAAGAAGACAGGAAGAAATTTAAAGACTATTTACAGAAATATTGCAAAATTAATGAATGTTAGAATGATGTTGGATTGAAGTTAAGTGGTTTCTAGCTGTAATGGTATAAAAGAATATGAAAAAATTGGATTTTTAACAGGTAAAAAATTAATGTTATAATATATTAAGATTAAAGATCAGGATAAAATAAGGAGAGAAAGGAATTGCTGAACTAATAAATTGATCTGGAATACAAAAAAGGGAGGTATGAGTAGGTCCGGGAAACAAGCAAATGAAAGATAGGTGACAAAAAGATGGAATTGTTTTTAACTGTTTTTTACTTTGAATTCTTTCTTTTTTCTTTTTCATTATGTAATATTGTGAAAACTTTAATAAATATTTATATATATAAAAAAGAAGACATTCTTTGCACTGGCATCTCAACACAGCACAAAGGGAAGGTGGCTCCTTTCTATGCCTGTACATTTCATTTGTCGGAGTTATAATTTTTTAATGTGTCTGTCTTGCTGTCTTCCTCTTTTGTGTCCTGCTGTGGGGAAGAAATGCATTAATAAGCTATATTTCAAAAACAAAACAAAACAAAACAAAACAGAACTGCTTTGTTTTCATTAAACTTTTCTTGAAACATGCATTTATTTTTGAATTATATTTTTTGGAATTATTTTTCTACTTGAGAGCCAATTCCTGCGTATGACAATAAATCTCTACACTATATGTAACACTATGGGAGCAATCCTATAAGCAAGTGGGTTAGGGTCTAGGGATCTCCAGCTGAGCTGGGAGGTACCCAGTACAACCAGGCTGCCCTGGCTTAACTCCCTCATTCCCAGTTCAGCAGGTAATATGCCGGTTTATCTCCACCAGCCCAGCCCAGCCCAGCCCAGCCAAAAACCAGCTGGCTGAGCTAAGCCTGGTGGATCTTAAGCAGGTGTAAGCCCTGAAAAAGGGGTGCAGTGGGGATGGGACCAGCAGTAGCCCTGCTGCTAAATGTTGTTAGGATCTGGGGTCCCTTTACACCATGTTAACTTAGAGCTTTATGATAGCTTCTTGGGTGTTGAATTGCTCCCTTATTCTGCATACCACTTAAAGATGAGGCCACAACAATCACAAAAAGTCTGTATTTCAAAGAGTTTTTTGGACCAACCTGAAATATGAACAAGGGAATGGTAGAGAATTTTTTTTAGAGCATGATGGCTAGGGGTTGTATGGGTTTCTTGCATAATTAAATTTGCAATGGTATTGTTGATGTCTGTGCTTTGGGTAGTTATGTTCACATATATATGGAAGATTCCTCTGCAACTTTTCTTTCCTGATAGGGAAATGGAAAGTAATGAGAACAGCAAGTGATATGATGGGCATGAGTTCCTAGGGGCTGAATTGCAGTGTTAATTATTCCCTGATGTTTAGATCCATTAGCCTCTATGGCAGTGTTTCCCAACCTTTTTTGGGCAAAGGCACACTTGTTTCATGAAAAAAATCTCGAGGCACACCACGTTACAGCCCCGTGACGTCAGCGTGCAGCGTCACGCCGGGAGGGACGCACGAAGGAGGGGGGGAGGGCGAGCGGAGGCAGCGGCGAGCCCCGTCCCTCCCCATCCGCCCCTTTCCGTGCAAGGAGCGCAAACAGGTGTGAGAAGGGGGTCAAACCTGCGGGCCGGCGCCGGGGAACCTCCAAGCTTTGGGGGTGGGGGGGGAGGAGGCAGCAAAGCGAGGCAGGAAGGAGAGCGCGGCTTGGCTGGGTGAGCTTTGGCAGGGGCAGGGAATGAGAGCCGCGAGGCGGGCGCTGCGGACGGAGGCGCTGCCCGCTGAGCTCTCAGGCAGCCAGCCAGGCAGAAGGCGAGAGCCCCGCGCTGGGCGGCCTCTCCTCGCCGCCGCCGCTCCGCATCTCGCCGCCCGACTCGCCCGCCTCCCTCCGGGGACGGCGCCCCAATCTAGTGTGCCGCGGAACAGTGGTTGAAAAACACTGCTCTATGGATCCAGGCAAAAGATGCATTTGTGTAATGATGTCACCTTGACATATATCAAGTTACTCATCTACTACACCCCCTAAACCCATCATGCTAGTCAATCTTATAATATACTTGTTCATATCTGGTGGTGATTGTTTCCTTACTTAAATGGAATGTTTGCTGCACTTGTTCTTTCCATTGCCATTTAATGGCTTTTAGCCAAAATTTTCCATTTGTCAAGATTGGTTTAGTCTCTAGAATTTTTTCTCAACAGAAGCAGTTTTAGGGTAGTGCAAGAGGTTTGGAGACAGTGGGCACCACACTGCAGGAGGCACCACAAAAAGCTGTAGAACTAAGTCCAAGAGATGTTAGTGTTGCACAGGGTGCCACTGAAATTTGAGAGTACAAAGTCCACCACTGATTTGCGGTTCATCTCATTGTCTAAGCCTAATGCCATACTGCTAACCAAAGGAAAGAGCAAATAGAAGCTACCTGATCTTGTCACTATTTGCAGGCTTGGAGACAGAAAGTGAGTAGGCAAGAACAACATATTTATGGAATACTGGGAGTCAGCAGGGGGGAGTGTGGACCTCAATGGGTACCCTATAATGTTGACCCGTAATGCCAACACTGGACATGAATATGGAAAACCAGTACCAAATGTACAAACATAGAGCAATCAAGTGATGTGAACACATGGGAGAACCAGCAGTTGACTCACCTTGACTATGCATAAGCAACCCTTGTTTGTTTAGGTGTAAGGCTGCCAGACCTCCAAGGCTGACATGGAGTCCCCAGGTTTGCCTGCTCCCTCCAAATGGCAGGTGGAGGACTTTAATTCTCCTGGAACACCTTAATTTTTTAAGGTGGGCTGGAACACCTTAATTTTTTTATTAAAAAAATAAGATGGCAGTTCATGCAACTTGCAAGCTTCAGCCTGGCAGGAGTTGAAGTTATTGCCTAGACTCTCAGGGGGAGGAGTCTGCACTTCTCCCCTCCCTCTCCCCATTAACCTCTGTCTCTGGGGCTCAGCGGTGAGAGGGAGCACAGAGGTGGGGGAGAATTGTTCTGGCCTCAAGAGGAGGAGGGGATTATAAGCATGGAAGGTGCAGGGTTGCAGGGCGCATCTCGTGCAAGGAGCAAGTGCATAGCTTGGGGGTTCTCCTGGACACATCTTTGTCATTGAGAGGCCCAAGTTCATCTGGTCAAAACATGTGATCCCACTGTTGAAACAGCTGCACTGGCTGCCCCTCCACTACCAAGCCAGGTTCCAGGTCAACAATACAGTGGAGGCATGTATGGATGACTGAAATGATATGTGCAAGGCAGTTCAAATGCATGGAATTCACTACGTGCATTCTAATGTTAATTATTGCTATCACCACTTACTCTTATTCAGTTGCAGTCCCTCCCCTTAAAGTAGATATATGTAAATGAGTTGCTCCCACTCCCTCCCACCCTGAGCCTGATTCAATTTCCACAAACATCAGGAAGAGAAAATGCTACCAATGAAAGGAGAAGATGTTATATTCTTCCATAGATGGAAGGGAGCATGAGAATCACTCTGGAAGACAGGGTGCACAATAGGCTTATGGTGTTGTAGAGTTGCTCTCCTCCTTTAAATAGACATTGCAGTTTCAAAGAGGACCATTTCTACATGCACTTCAATATCTCTATTGTTCTGTGAGGGAAAAGATGATCTATTATTAGGATGTGTAGCCAAACTCATTTGTCTTAAGTGATTCCTCCATAGAAATCTGTTCAATAGAGATACTTTGTTCTATATTATGAGTATAATTTTCCTAAAGGATTGAGTAATCAATGTATTGCTTGTTTAAGGAGGAAAAATTAAACCTAATTGATGGTGTGTCACCAAGGACACTAAGGAAGAGGCAGAAAACGGGGGTGGGGGGTAAGAATCAAATTGAAAATCACTAGCAAGAAAAGGAGGGAGAAAGAGGGGAGAATCTGAAAAGATCATTATTTTGTGTGTGACACATCAGCTCGATAGCTGTGGGAAGGGGGGAAAGCAACAGTAAATGTAATATAAAAAGACAAAATTGGTAATAAGCAGTGGCATGTAGAAAATATCTTGTGGTGTATAGCTTTTCAAATTATCTTTAATGTGCTAAGCAATTTCTGTTTGTAGCTATGCTCTTTAAATCCCAGAGCTTGCTTGATTTTTTTCTAATGAAAAGGCTATTGATGAAACGTATTTTATTTCTTCTTCTTCTTCTTCCTTTTAACTATTTTTATTTCTTCCATAATCTTAGACTCTTTAGTTAATACCACTAAAGAGTGAGTTCTTTGATCCATCGTTATGCAATGCTGTTCTTTTTAATGGCTAGATGCTTAGCTATGTGATGTGACTATATACTGAGCCAGGGCAAGAGACATTCCATTCCAACCAAATAATGTCAGCTCAGGCTGGATCTAAAAACAAACTGAAGTAGGAAATTATGGAGAATGGTCCTGAGTTGGTAGAATAGATATCATTTCAGACTGCTGGTGTGGAGGAGTTGATGGGCTTGAATCACTTGTGTATATATTTTCTTTCAGTTGTCTTAATATGGGAAAACGTTTGAAAGACACCATCACCTGAAGTCTAGAACGATGCAACCCACTTAAACCCAACCATCTTATTCTGCTGCATGTGAAGACCAGGTTATTGGACTTTCTCTCTCCCAGTGCTAGCCCAAGACATTTTGCTGCCTGAACTCAAGAAGTCTACATCAGTTTAAACCCAAATTCCTAGGTTTATCTGGGCTTGTCTGGCAGCTATTTTGCTTTGAATGAGGTCTGAAATACAATCTTTAGCGGGCTCTCTTAAGACATTTTATATCTTTGCTTTCTTCTGCAACATATCTTTGAGATTAGACAAAACCCCCTGCATCATCACAACTCTGTCTGTTCCAGTTCCTGTCATACTCGGATGGGAAGAAATTGTTTGTTTTTTGTTTCTTAATAAATCTGCTCTATTTATGACTGTGATCTTAATTATGTTTAGAGAGGTGTTTCTCTTCAGGGAAATGCATTTCTGTAGTCTTATGCTGTAAAAAGTGTGGTGCTGTCAGCTCTTTCCTGCACATATGGGGGGGGGGTCCATAAATACGGCTTCAGAAACCATTGAAAGAAAAGTCCCATCTGCAAAACAATGATCTAGGTGGCAGGTGAATTAGAATTAAACCTTATGGGCAGAATTCACTGAAGGAGCCCTGTCCATAGCAGCCCTGTGTAAGGATTTCCACTTTCATAAGAGGGCTTCCTCCCTTTCCTCTCCCTCCGCATGTGCACATCCCAAAATGGGCTTGAGGAGGTCAGAAGAACCCTCAGAAGAGCACCCAGGGGAGGAGGAGCAGGGTTCTCTCTGTCTGGCAAGCTGAAAAGCTTGGGCAGATGCAACTACTGGAAGAGGCTAGGAATTCTATCCTATATATTCCCCACAGTGAACATCCTGGATTGAGGTCAACAGCTTGAGGTTGAGTCCTGACAAGACAGAAGTGCTGTTTCTGGGGGTATCACAGGCAGGCGTGGGGTATCAAACATGGCTGAGATTGCGCTTCTCCCATCTCTCTCTCAATAAAGATGGGATTTATTTATAAAATAAATTTGGGATATCAAATTTCAGCAGCACCCTGTGTGACACTAAAATTTTGCCCCCCTTACCTCTTGCACTACAGCATTGTTGGAGTGCCTCCTGCAGTATGGTGCCCCGGTTGGGCCACCCTTCAACTGCCTCTGATCAAGGTGGATGTACCACACTAAGGACAGCTGGTAACACTTCATTGCATGGTATTTTATTTAGTAGACCCATCCAGTTACCCACTCTGGCTAGTATTAGTAAGCCAGGATGGACAATGATATAACAAGCGCTTGTCTGGACACATCACTGCAAGTTGCCTGTCCACATCATCATGCGACATTATCTAAAATGGATCCCATAACACTGGGTCTGATCAGCTGGCACTGCTACAATACGCTGCAAAAATGAACAACTGTATCTTCAATGTGTCTTGCAAACTGATTGCAGCTAGACAGTGCGTGCTCCAGAGGTCTACCACATAGTCATTAACCAACCCCTGGACCACACAGAATTACTCTTTGAAGAAGCAATGGGAGACTGTTTGAGGATGTGATCATATAATAGAATTGTAGAGTTGGAAGAGACCCCTAGGGTCATCTACTCCAACCCTCTGCAATGCAGGAAACCTTTGCCCAACTTCCTGCCAACACATACCTAAACATGCTACCACTAACTGATGGAGGCAGCAAAGTAGGTTTTTGTGTTGTCTCCAAAAGAATTATGCCACTTATGTGGCTTATGCTCCTTGCTCAACCCATGTCATCAACCTTGGTGTACCAAGGAGCAAAATGGGCTCCACAGCTCTGGAGGGGGCCCTCAGCAGCAATTGTGTCAATAGCACATTCCATACCAAGACTAGAACTTTGACAGGATCACCTGCTCTATCCGCTAGAAAATCCCTCAGATTCTATCAGTCTCCAAGGATGGGTGACTGTAACTGGTTGCCATCCCTGCAGGGGATAATTTCACTATGAGACCCAAGAAACTGAGGCTAATAAGATGGAGGAGCTTTGGATGGGTGGTCTGGAATTCAGTGCAGATGTTGCACTTTCCCTGATGGAGCAGCTGCACTTTCTGGGAGTGCACCTTGATTCCAACTATTACTGCAGGCTAAACCTCTGTAGCAAGCAGTGCTTATGCTCAACTCCAGCTAGCTCACCAGCTGCAGCTGTTCCTGGATTGAGATAGCCTGGCATCCGTAGTCCGTGCTCTAGTGGCCTGCTGTCTGAACTATTGCAATGCTCTTGAAGATGGTTCAGAAGCTGCCTCATGCACAGAGCATGGCAATGGGACTATGTATCGCTGGTCCTAGATGCACTGCACCTGCTACCAGTGAGCTAATGGGCCCAATTTAGGAAGTTGGTATTAACCATGAAGTCTAGATGAAGTCCTGCTGCCACTGGTGCTACTGTGGGACACTCTGTAAGGGGCAGTGACCCAAGGCAAGGCTTTATCAGTGGTGGTCTCCTGATTATAGGACTTCCTTCCTAGTGCTGTACATTCGTCTCTCTCATTTCTATCATTCAGAAAAAAGTTTCTGTTCACCCAGGCATTTGGTGACTGAAATATAATGGTTTTTATCAGCTTTGAAAATGTTCTTTTGGGGACCGTTGTGAAATTTGTTTTGTTTTAAATTCAGATGTTGTGTGGCCACCTCGGCCTCCTTTGGGATAAATGGTGGGGGTCAGGAACCTATCGCTTTGTCTCTAAGGGCTTGGCACACTCTTCATAATGAATTCCATATATTTGCAAGTACTACATACATAATGGGAAGAGTTAAAAAAGAGCCACTTCACCTAATGAGAGGATTGGTGTAGCTGAACCTCACCTCCCGTATAATGAAACCAAGCTGGGCAAGTTGGGTGCTAAATCTGCTCTTGCCAGAAATGCTTTTCTGGTATCCAGTGCTATGAAGTTATGTGCACTACCAGAGAGAAGAAAGGCAGTTAACTCAACCCCCCTGGCTTCTATCCAGGCTATCTTTTTAGTAAAGATGCAAAAATAGTGAATTTCAGAGGACAAGGAATGAATCCAAAGTACTTCTTAATATAATGAGTTATTTGAATTCATAAGGGTAGTTCACTAGCTGTTGGCCCCATATCTTGGAGTGTGTATGGTAGCTCTTGCTACCCATTCCAGTCTTCATTGGGAATGCATTGTCTCTCCCTCATACGCCCTCTGGTTCCTATTGCACCCACCCAAAATGGTAAAGTCTTCCTTCTTGGGAGAACCATCTCAGCTATCATTCTGAAATTCAGCAGGCATCATCCCCTCAGAAAGGCAGACCATGCCTACAATTTGTCTCTGATTCTGGCAAAAAATTAAACATAGATAGACTTTCTCTATGTTTTTGGAAGGGACTCTAAGGGTCATCTAGTCCAGCCCCCTGCAATGCAGGAATGTCACCAAAGCATCCATGACAGATGGCCATCCAATCTTTGTCTTAAAAATCTCCAAGGAAGGAAAGTTCACCACCTCCTGAGGAAGTCCAACTGTTGAACAGCTCTTACTGTTGGAAAGCTTTTCCTGGTGTTTCATTGGAATCTCCTTTCTTGTAACTTGAAGCCATAGGTTCGAGTCCTACCCTCCAGAGCAGGAGAAAGCAATGTGACTTACATAGTGAAACAATATGATTCAGGCATATACAATGGCAGGCAGATTCACCATCTGCATGAATTAGGAGGAATTCTTTTATGCTGCAGCCCTATATAGACCTACCTGGGAGCTCCACTAAACACAACAAGTGGGACTTCCTTGTGAGTAAACATGAGGGAAGGAACTCACTGCTTGCCTGTGCTTGTGGTTCCAATCATACTGGCTTGGTTTACACCAATACTTAGTCCACTTTAGCAGTACAGACTTGTAGATGAATCAAGAGTGAACTTGCCTCTGCTGTCACAGATGGCTCACAAATGCCATGACTGATGTCGACTCAGATGCAAATCATCTACCTCTAAGAGACAAAGAATGAAACAATGATTCATTTTTTTAAAAAAACTTCTTTCTAGATTGCAGATTGAATCTGTGTAGCCCCTTTATGTCTGTTGATGCCCCCTCAACAAATTAAGTAGTCTTGCTTTGCCATTCCCCCTCCTCGCAATTTGATATTCTACAGTATCATTTACATTCCTCACCCAACAGTCCATTTCACCTCAAACCAAGAACCTCCCCACAAGATCCTTCCTTTGCTTCAGGGCATAGATATCTAAACAAAGAACATTCACTCTTCTTCAATTTAGCCTTTTCTTCTTTGATAGGGTTACCCAAAACGCCTACCCCCACCTCCCCTGGAACTTAATCTGTTAAAAGCTGTATTTCCCCGAGTTCTTCAGGTATTTCATTTAACAATAAAATAAAATTAGCATTTTTAAAGTAAAGTTGGTATTCTAAGCAAATACGATATTTGGAGGACGAGCAGGAGTCTAAACAGAGGCAAATGACATATCAGACTTTTCAACCAGATTTAATTTTGACCTAAGAAAATTCTTAGTTTACCATGCTGTGTTGGAAAAGAAAATAATGGCAGAATCAGAATAATCTGCCTACTTTTGCATATTATTTAGAAATACAAAACACATAATATCTGTAAAAATGCTAAACGGAAATAAGCATTTAATTATCATTGACTTCTCCTTTTTAAAAAACTGCTTCCTAAAAGTGAAGCATATTGAATTAGTAAGTGAAGAAGATTTTCAACATTCAAACTAATATAAAATATTTCTAATTCAGCAAAAGATAAAATCACTGAACTGGTAATGGGAGGGGGGCAGAAAAGGGTCTGCACTGTTGTAAATATTAGAGAATGTGTTAGAGGCATTATTTTTACTTCCTTGCTCATGCAGAAGGCCAGAGCAGTAAGCCTCATTGAACTTAATAGGACTTACTTTTGAGTAAAACATACTTGGGCTGCTGTTTTGGTAACAACCCCATGAGAGCAAAAACATTTCATTTTAGGCTCCCTGTTTATTGAATTTAGTGTAAATCAAAAATAAGGCATACAGTCCCTTGAGCTGAAGTCAGAACTCTGGGCCTCTGTATAAGAACCTTCCATTAATGTTTTAGTAAGCTTTAAGAGCTCCACTTCCAGTGGGGAATGCTTATTAGAGCATTAACAAATACTCAAATGGGCATTTTGCAGTGAAAAATACTGCCATAATGTTGCAAAATGACTACAGGGACTTCCCTCTTTCTGAGCAGGGCATCCAACTTGTGGGTTGCAGTTTTTGAAATGACTATTTTTGGCAGCAGAATTTTCATCAAATTGTAATAAAGCATTTCCCTTTGGTGGAAAAAAAGAAGCAACTGTCCAATGGAAGCCAGAGAGGTAATCATGTAATATAAACACTCATAGATACAAGTTTTATTCTTTATTGATAAAGTAATCACACAAAGAAATGTCTTGGGAGTAACTTCAAAGGCCACTTAAGTTTTTCACTCTCATATTCACTTTGCTGTTCTTGGTACCTTTATAGCTTCCGATTACATACCGATGGATGCCTTCCCCTCTCTGTGGATCAAGACCCACAGTCTATCATTTGCACAAGGTTCCACGGAAGCCAATGGGGATTTATTTTGAATAACGACTCATGGAGTTATTTTCTCTCTGAAATAGCATCTGTCTCTGCCACAACATCTTAGAGCAAAAGCAGCATCGTTTTTCTCTGGCTGCATTAAGCAGAAAAGAAATCTCCACCCCAAGCGATTTTTCCCTATTCAAGGTGACAAGGGAGGCTTAGGAAACATATGCAGCATCAATATGGTAAGCGTGACATGTGTTCATTAAAAGTGTTTATGATGCATTCTTTGGGGGCAAACATGCTTTTCTGCATTGTTAAGTTCTACATTTTTATTATTTTGTTACTATAAATGCGTACTATGACAAGGTCATATTCGCAGGCAAATCTTTCTGTTGCTAATTACTAGTGATTGCTGGACCATCCCCCATGTCCGATTTGGAATTTTAAAAAGCAGGTCTTGTGCTGGATTAACTGAGGCAGAGCACCTGTCCCACGAAGAAGCCTCTTGATTTGGGATGGCTCTTCAGAGGCTGCTTCTGGTGCTGGGACAGAGAGAGACTGAGGTTGCCTTTGGTGTCCTGCCCACCAACCACCCAACTAAGGTGTTCTCAGCTGCAGTGTTAGAAGAGCAGAAGACTGTAGTCCTGGGTGTTTTCAACATTCATGCTGAGTCCACTGTGATAGGTCAGCTTAGGACCTCATGGTCTTCATGGGGCAGTTTAAGGCAGGGCATTGTCCCATGTACGGAGGAGGAAGGTCTGGATATTGGGGCAGGGGAAATATTTGCCTGTTTTCATGGTCCAACCACTTCCAGCTGAGTTTAGAGCTCCTAGACCTCCCTGCAGAACTGGGAGACCAATCTAAATGGTCTGTCTAGGAAAATAAATGGAATCCAATGGAATTCTAAACGCTGTGGGGCATTTTCTACCAGACAGAGCTGGTGATCCTGTTGATGCTTTACTTGTGCCTACTGCATGTCTGCATGGATAGCTAAGAATGTATATTTTCACTGCCATCCGCAACTGAGGCAGATGTCAAAACACACTGGACAACCTTTACAAAGCTCCACTCAGTGAGGTCTATGAGTCTCAGTTAATGGAGCAACTAGATCCATCAGTTGCCAGTCGTGATTTGTTTGCAAGGAGCTTTGAGGGTAAAACAACTTAACTGCTCTATCATCTTGATACTATTACAGGGAATCCTGATGTGGTATCCAAAACCCCATCGAGGCAAGTTTTATGGAATCAGTTTCAGCTGATGCAGCTCAAGGACATGGACAGTGTTTTTTCTGATAGGCATCCATCCACACACACTCTCGATCCTTGCCCATCCTAAAGTTAGCCAGGGAGGTTTTACTATGTGAGTAGAGGTAGCAGTGAAAGTGTCACTATAAGAAGACATGATGTGGAACTGCAGCTGCTTTCAACTATAATCATATTTAGGTTACTCAGAAGTAAGCCCTACTTTGACTGACCTGGGTTCCTAGCTTTCTGAGGTGGCTCCAAGAGCTCAACCAGTAATGGAATTTAAAGTCTTCTTTCTTTCTATCAAAAAGGAGATGCCCTGAAGTTACTAGTTTAACGGCATTTCAGTCTGTGGCATACAACCTTTGCAACAGATTGCATGCAGTGTAGATTTTGAAGTGTGAGCAGAAGTGCACATATAATTGAGAATACCAATTATATTCAAAAATTAATAGTCACAAAACAGCTACCTTCAGGTTTAATTGAACCTGATATTCCTCCCTTTAAAAAAATTAGGGGAATTCAATGATAAAAAACCCTGCCTGATCAGAGTAAAGGCTTGTGTTGGCTCAAGAACTATAAAATCAGGAAATTGAAAACTAAGGTTGATGCCTTAACATATGGTCCCCGTGATTAAGAATCATTTGGGTCTTGTAATCAGGATTCAGATTTGCTCATTAGCAAGCCAGTGGGACAGGGAATAAAGTATGACCAGTGATAGAAGACCACAAACTCAAGATTATGACTGAAACAAATCAGTTGGTGAGCAATGTACAGGAGAAAATGAGGACATGAATTTTGAAGAAATCAAAGAAAAATATAAGGAAAATATAGAAAAAAATATAAAAAATATATAGCATAACATAGCTTGAAATTGTCATAATAACTGAAGCAATCAATATAGCCTTCTAACTTCCTCCAGTCCACCTAGTTGTGAAGCAGAATTTCTAAGATCCCCAACATGTAGAAACTCTAAGTAACTTAGGATCCTAACATTGGGATCAAAGGAATTTTAAGGCAAAGTGACACCAGTATGCTGAGATGCACCTCTGTTTCTCCACAATATGCAAGTCAGACATGTTTATGATTAATTTTCATAGATTTTTATCCATTCAGAGAACCTTTGGAGAATGCTGATTCTGAATTACATTCACAATATGCAAGTTTCACTGTGCTGAAATTTGGCTGCAAAACAGAATCATCTGAGCTGTGGGGACACAGTTCAGCCCTTTTGATGAACAACAACAACAAATTCCCAAGTTTACAGGTGTACAAAAAAACCCCCCAAACCCTACTTTGAACTCCACAGCATAACACGTGAAAGACCCCCTCAGGGGTCCATGTAACATCTGCCAGCTCTGGTAGTAGGTGGGAGCTTTCAGTGTTCTCAAATAATTGTGGCTTTGCAGCAACAATAGTTCAGTAGACACCAATTATTATACTTTGTAACTGCACATCTGGAGCCATAATGTCTTGGAATCACATGAGGATGGAAGAACAGATACCAGATTAACATTGCCAAACGTCATAGGGAACCACAAAATACCTTGACGAACTAGAGCATATCCGCTGCCAGAGCATGTCAGTTTAACATGAGAGAAGGGCCAGTGTGCCACAAGAAATACATTAATTAAATAATGTAAGGGCTCCCATGAGCCAAAAGTACACACCCAACCGAGACTGCTCTATGCATCTCTGCATGATTTGCTGCTCTGTCTCTGTCTCCTGCCAATCAGCCTCAACTGGGGGCAAATTAAGCACTCCCATGCAGAGATGCAGCTAAATGGCCTGCCCTGGGATGAGACATTTGTTGTTTCTAAATGAGTCACTGCTCTGCCTTGTTTTGATTAGGAGGCATGCCCAGAATGTGACACAGGGCTCCTTCCTGGGAAGAAAACTAAAAATAAACTGCTCTGGATATAAGACTGCCTCTAATTTTAATTTTTTAAAAGAGGGTATCGCAGCTAGTGGAAATCACTTCTATTTCTCTTCCACTTCCATTTCTCTGAGGAACCCTTAGTAGCTCACTCCTTGCTTCAGAGGAGCATGTGGGGTCACTCCCTCTTTTAGCCAGAGTTCAGGTCCTCTTCGCAATGGATCTATCTGTGACAGCTGTTAGGCAAGCCACAAAAAATGCACAAGTGGGACTTTCTGTCCCCACAGCCATCTGAGTACCTTCCACTATGCACTTCTTCTTGTATCAAAAGACGAGCAGAGCTAGAAAGAACTCAGAAGTTGTGGGTGTCTGCAGCAACATGTCATGCTTGCTAATCTGGTGATCTAGACAACATCAGCATATACCATGCCAAATCCTGGTGCATGCAATAACACTCACCGGATCCCAGCTGAGGTTCTGTTTTGCCCAGTAGCAACCTAGTGGAACAGGGAGTGAATCTCACACACATCGAGAAAAAACCCCAAAGACTGCTGAACGTAACTGAAATGAATTACTCAGTTTATTGATATACAAAGCTTAATTGGAATGAAAAATGTTGATGATATGAAATAAAATGAGAATGCATGTAGAAAAAGGGAAAACAGAAAATTGAATATATGGGAATTGATACAAAATAGGTAAAAAATGATTAGATGATTAGCAATTGAATATGATTTGCATATGGATTAACAAGCAGCAGGCATTGACAAAGCAATCAATCAAAGTGAATAACGTAATTCCCATCTCCCTCCAGCCCATCTAGTTGTGAAATAATTCTAAAAGTTCCTAGTATATTAGCATATTTTAATGGCAATGCTGCTCTAGGCCGCAGCAACACTCGTGTCCCAGTCAAGTGAAGTGATAGTCCTGCTCTCTTCTGCCTTGATCAGACCACACCTGGAGTCCTGTGTCCAGTTCTGGGCACCACAATTTAAGAAGGAGATTAACAAGCTGGAAAGGGTGCAGAGGAGGAAACCAAGATGATCAAGGGTCTGGAAACCAAGCCTTATGCTGAATGGTTGAGGGAGTTAGATACGTTTAGCCTGGATAAGAGGAGACTGAGAGGAGTAATGATAGCTACCTTCAAATATCTCAAGGGTTGTCACCTGGAAGATGGAGCAAGCTTGTTTTCTCCTACTCCAAATTTTCTCCTACTCTAAAGGGTATGATGTGAGCCATTGGAGTCTTGTTATAGAAAAGGGGCGACCGGCTAAACATCAGCAAGAATTTTCTGTTCAACAGTGAAACAGACTCCCATGAGAGGTTGTGGACTTTTCTTCCTTAGAGGTTTTTAAGCAGGAATTGTGTGGCTATCTGTCATGGTTGCTTTAGCTGATATTCCTGCATTGCAGGGGGTTGGTCTAAATGACCCTCAGGGCCCTTCCAACTCTACAGTTCTATGATTCTAACTCCCTCAACCTCATAAAGCTTCGTTTCCAGACCTTTTTTTCATATTTGTAGAAAGTTGGCATGCTCTTCTGACAGATAGATAGGTACACATGTTCTTTGGTGGTAGCAGCTCTCCTGAATCTCAAGCAGCAGAGGATCTTCCCAGCCCTCTTCCCAGAGATCATATGACTAGAACCTAGGAATTTCTACATGCCAAGCATGAGCTCTAGCAGGGAGGTGTGCTCCCCCCACCCACTAAGTCTTAGAAATAGCAACCCTTTGGAGTTTCAGTGTAGCAGAACATCTAGGCCTCCTCCCTCTCTTGAAGATATGGGGCCTTATCCAGTGTTGCAGCTTTGATGGCACAACAAACGTCTGTGTGAGCCATGGAGCTCCCTCTCCTCTCCAGCCCCCCACATGTCCTCAAAATCAGTTCTGGGGGATTGGAGGACCCCCCAGAGAAGATACAACCCATAGATTGGCTATTGTTTCCAGCAGGGCTTTTCAAGTACCTCAACATTTTATATGTAGGCACAATATTTGGATGATCCACTACTATATGTTGTAAATCAATTTCACTAGGACATAATTACACATAATAATTTATAGTAGTATTGCAGGAAACAGCCTGTTTTGCTGTGTCTCTCTGTGTGTTTTCTTAATGAATTTATTATTACAGAAGTTTAACATTATCAGCAGCTGCAGTTTAGATAAAAAGATAATTCATTTGGTTCTGGTTGTAATTTTTTTAGTTAGCATTAAAATAATAATCATATTTGCCTTTCCATTGTTTGACAAAGACTTAGGGAGTGCTATGTTTCACTTCAGTACTTGATATATGACTACAGTAATTAATAAAGCAGACATTGGCTAGTGCCTAGCAGTAAATAAGTAAGCGACATGAGTTCATCAAAAACAAATCAAGCTGAACGAACTTAATTTCTTGTTCTGATCAGATAACAAGCTTAGCGTATAAAGGATATGCAGTGGACATACAATGTCTTGATTTTAATAAAGTATTTGATGCAGTTCAGCATGACATTCTCACAGGAAAACGAAGAAGTGATGATTAGCCGCAACAGCTCTAAGATGCATACCCAGCAGGCGAAATAAATTTGAACTCAAAAAGGACAAAATATCAATTCTTAATGGTTCAGCATTCAGTTGGAAGAAGGAAGGGAACATGATTTCCCCCCTAGTGTGGAATTTCATCCCCACCCCTCTGATTAAGACGTTGGTTGTTGCAGTGGAATAGGCAAGCCTCCATAGTCTGTGCACCACTAAACCAAATGCAGATCATGGAAGTGTTTGCAGCTCCACAGTTGTTTTATAGTGTTAGGCCGACAGCAAAACCATGAAGTTTATTGAACCTTTGGTGTACTTCCTTGCCCACATTGCCGATTGATTGCCTCCAGCTTGGCGGGCAGCAAGGTACACACTCCCAATGTTTGTTTTCCAGGTGACTGCATCCAGAATTATCACTTTCTTTCTTTTGGAACAGAATAAACTATTATGACTATTGGGTGGTAGTCAACAAAGTTTTGCTCTGAATAGGTCTACTGAAATTAATGGACCTTTCTTAGTCAGGCTCATACATTCTTATTCATTAATGGAGTGCTCATTCATTTCAATGAGTCCATTCTGAGTAAAAATTAGTCGAATACCACTCACTGTGTGCAATAGATTCATCTAACAAAATTCAGCAAAGACACTCTGCATTTTTTATAAGCTAATCAGAGTGAAATACGGACTTCACTCTTCTCAATCCTCTTCTGTGAATTTTGATTTTTGACTATTTGCTATTGGTACCTGGCATGATATCTGAAAGTAATCAAAAATTGAAATGCAATTGTATTTAGCAAATGAAAGTGTATAATAGAGGACATACAATGGTATTCAGTATTTTGACAGTTTCTGATTGTTCATATGCAGTGACACTTAAGAAAAATCAGAATT
Organism: Podarcis vaucheri; assembly: GCF_965113315.1. Classification (NCBI taxonomy): domain Eukaryota; kingdom Metazoa; phylum Chordata; class Lepidosauria; order Squamata; family Lacertidae; genus Podarcis; species Podarcis vaucheri. The sequence continues at coordinate 110,628,818 of NC_138762.1, forward strand.
TTGCATTCATAATTTGAATGGCAAAAGTGGAATGCTGGCAGATATATAAATATTAGAGAATGGTGGTTTTGTCTCTATTACTGACCATCCCATCCATACACTTTCACCAAGGTATCTTGTGGTGCAGGGAGAGAACAATTTCAATAATACAAAAATTCTTCCCATTCTTTGGGTTATACCCAACAGAGCTGTCCTGTTTGCTCAAGGACATCTTCTTGGGCAATGGTACTCCTTTCTCTCTCCTACATGTCTCCAATGCACCCACAAATCTGCTCTAGGGGGTTGAGGGAGACCCCAAAACAGACTGGGGGCACATGAGGAGAGGGAGAGGAAGTCCCATTGTTCAGGTGAAAATGCTTGTGCTAACAGAATGGCTTCACTAGATCCCCCTGCATGTAGGAAAGGCTTTCTCGCTCCCTCTCATCGGAATCCCTATCGTTCCGGAGTTCCAAAGCAACAGTGGAAGCAACAGGATCCATGCTCCCTCTCTACAGACTTTCCCACCCTGGTGAGCTCCAGATGTTTTGAACTGCACAGCTTCCACCATCCCTGACCATTGGCCATCCTGGCTAGATCTGGCCACCCGGGGACCTGATTCGTGAAGGCTGTTCCCATGACTGCATAGAGGCTGGGGCAAAATCTTCCACCACGATTGTGCTCTCACTTCCCTTCCAGGAACTTTCGTTAGAACACTTGAAAGAGGCTGGCATTACCCACTTTACCCATTACTGGAAACAATCAAAACACTTTGCATCACACAAGTTGAAAAATAATTGGTGAGAGGGAATTCATTGATCATTCCTAACTCAACTTCTACTTCCCTTCAAGACTGTCTATTTATGAGGAAGAGGAATATTTGATGGTTCTAGTTATGAGCAGTGAATGAGATGGGATGTGCATCAATGGAGAAATTCAATGAGTTCCCAATGAAAGCATAATGACGCAGAGTTAAATGGCAGATGGATCTTTCCTAAAGATATGAAACTTGTTTTATGTGGGATCAGATCACTTAATCTTCTCTGATCTGCTGCTTGGAAGTCTTTGGCTGGAAAGACGCTAGGGATGGAAGAAACCTGACTAGAATCTCATGTGCAAGTCCTATATTCTGCCCCTGAACTAGGGCTGTTCTTCCTGCACAGCAGTGCCTGGCAGCTATATGTTGTACACATACTTCCATATGGACAAGTCTTCCTTTACGGAAATCAATGGAAGAAAAAAATGGCTAGAGTATGCACATTCCTCTGTTTTTATTTGTGTTCCATATGTGTTTCACTTGATCTTTGGGGAAAACTAAATGAAACAAAGAGAGACTAATAGAAAGAGACCCTTCACTTTAAAATACCTCCCAATCAACCACACACAAAAGAAACCTTTCGATATCTTAGGTGACTTAAATGATGGATATTTTACTCAGCAAGAGAAAGGTGGCACTGTCATCTTTTTGTGGCTATAACTACCTTAGAAAATAGTTCTTCTTTTTGCAAGATGTCCTTCTTAGACACATTTTGAGCTAATTAGGAGACATGCCAGTGTGCATCAGGTGTGCTGTGGTGAAGTAGCAGTGGGTTTTTCTAACTATATTTGATTGTAGTGCACTGCATCACAATGCCTATATTCTCAAAGCAGGAATTTTTCATTATATATGTGTAGCCTGTGCATCCTTTTGCAATCTCCTGACTCCTGCTCGCCTGCTGCAGCCTTAGATGAGGGGGGGACGGGACCGATGCCATGTAATAAAACATTTATTTTAAAAAAACAAAAAAACCCCAAACCATACATATCCACATGGATCAAAGAAAGTGCAGGGTTATGAAACATCCTCAATAGTAGAATCTGCTAACCCCCCCCCCCCCCATTTTTCTATAGAGTAGAAACTTGCAAAAATTGATGCTTGTTTTCTCTCACTGCTGCCAGACTTCATTGTAGGCTGGCCAGCTTTCTCATGAGCACTCTCAACTCAACATTGGTTGTTCTTGGGGTTTGGTGGTCTTTCAGCAGTAGCAAAGTGGTTTCATGATGATAGGAACCAACATGCTTTATTCATGGGTGCAAGAAGGGAAGGAGTTCTGGATAGATCAGAAAAAAATCGAACCCTGTGGCAAGGCTTCAGTTATTTTTATTCCCTTGCTAGAAATAAGGCAGAACCAGAGATAACCTAACCCAGCCATAAGCCATAAATGTTCATCAGCACTCCTGGGAGGTTGCATTTGCTGAACACAGTTGCTTTTTTGGGGGGGGGGGTGATTCTCTACCACCTGCCTCTGCCCCCAAGGTGGAATAATTTGAGAACAAATGAACTGCAGGTCATCTGCTCCTCCTGCCCTCATCCAGACAGAAGACTTGGCTAAAAATAACAAACCAAATGTAAATTCTCTCCCCTCTTGCCACTAGCAAGCAGACATGCCCAGCACTTTAAGGCTAGCCTACATACTGTATACTAGCTATGAGTCATGGGGGATTCGGGGTAGAGATAAGGGGTCAGTTAGCCATCTTCTCTAGATGATCTTCTTCCCTGCATTGTAACAGCCATCCCCACATACTTTGTGTTTTGCCAATGTTTATATACAATGTGTATATAGACCTCAAGTTCTTTGCTTCTAGTGATAGGATACTTCCTGAAGTACTGTTGTATGATTGCAATCCAAGGATCTCCACTGCAAAAAAAAGCAAGTGATGAACAATGAAATAAATCTGGATTGTTATTTATTCCCCGCTCCCCAATCTGCTCCAATCTGTAGAAGCCAAGGCATATAGCATTTCATGCAAGTAAACTTCCTTGGCTCCGCTATCTAACATGAGGACATCATGGGCAGAGCCAAAAGAGCCTGCATGATATTGGGGGCAGTGAGAAAACTGTACCTCCACTGCCCCTTTAGCTGCACAGCCTGCAATAATAATGCATGTTTGGGTTCATGTGGAAAGTTCACGCTGGAACAATTGCCTGGCTCAGGCTAGATAGGCCATATTAGATCTCACCTCCTTTAAGGTTTTAAATTCTCTTGGAATATGGATTCCAATCCTAGCATCCACATTCCTGTAGGGATGTGTGTATAGATATGTGTGTGCTACACAAATAATAATTGTTAAATCATCTGTCCTTGCCTGTTTCACAGCATGAGATGAGCTCTTCTGGGAAACAGCGACCAGATGACACAGCAATCAATGTGAAGCCACGTGTGAAACAACCTTGCTCTGTTTGTGTGAAACATCCTTGCAGAAGTGGACCGAGAGTCAGTGATGACAAACCTGGCATTGGTAATCAGGCAATTACCACTCCTTTTCAGGCTGATGAGCTAGGCTAGCCAAGTTTTAACTAGAGTTAAACAGAAATGCTTGGAGAAACGATTACTTACCTTAGTTTGCCTGCCTGATGAAACCTACGTTAAAGCTGCCGTCGCTGCAGGCGTTGCAAGTGCAGTTTTAATTAGAAAGTAAATGTAAGTTTAATACAAAGAAAATTGTCAGCAAGACTGAAATACCTATAGCCAATTTGACACAATTCATCATGCATTCACATTAGATTAAAACTCTGTGCTGTGGCAAGGCATGTTAATGGGGTATATTCTGCACTAGATTAAAATATGTAGTAAACAGGACCACAATTATGTTATTGAGAAGAACAAGTGAACTCAATCCTGATGGTACAAAGAGAATATTATTCAAAATGCAATTATATAGTAAATGAGAATATACAAATATATTATTTTGCCCTTTTCAGCAGCAGAAGCAGCAGCACAACCTTGATGCACACCTAATTTAGGACTGATCCACACATGCCAATTTCCCATCATTCATCACTCACTAATCTTTCATCACTTGGTTACTCAGTATTTGGTAACTTTCAGACAAAATTGTGAACTATCAGAATTGAAAAACAGCATGTTAGAGTGAGTTTTGATGGCATAAATGTTCTATGCATGATAATTAATCTTGGATGGCTGATTCACACATGTGCAAGTTGTCACAGATAATGAGCAATTAACATGCATGACTGAATGAGCCTTTATGCTTTCAGCAATTAAAACATCTGGGAAACTGTGTAAGCGTGATGTCACCACCACTGTAGTTAAACCAGGACTTTTCTTGATATAATAAAAGCCATGCTTTGAAAAGCACATAATACTCAAAATAAAACATCCCTGCATTAACAACTATGTTAAGCACATAACGTAGAAGTGGCATGTGCCATACTGACAGGACACAGATGAAATCCTGTGTCATAGCTCCCTCATCAGTAGCTCTTGCTACAAATATTCTAAGCCATATACCATTGCCTCTTTAGGAGAAATAAAGGATAAGGTATGGTGGAGACATTTATTTGGCTTGTCAGCAGTGCTGGGGCTACCATTAGGCCAACGAGGCAGCTACTTAGGGCGCAGTCTTCAAAGGGGTGCAATACTGACTTCGGAGAGGAGCACTTTTGAAACCACCGAGATATCATCTTGGTAGCAGATATGATGCTATAACAGAGTTCTTTAATGACACAAGTCTAAAAGGTTTATATGGAAATACTTCCCGCATTGCTGATGTTAGTTTGTGGTATCTTTTGTTACATGGCACAACATCCTTTTGGAAGTTAAGCTTACAAGCAAGCTATTACAAAACAAGGAAGTTGATTTAAATTTAGCTACAAGTCAATTGCAAGTGGCCAAGAATTACTTTGTGGGTTGAAGGTGTGATGAGTGTTTTCAACAAGTTTTGATAGATGCTACTGGGGTTGTAAAGGAGCTAGAAATACTACCAAACTTTGAGACATAACAAGTTAGAAAAGGGAGAAAGAAATGGCAGTTTGAGTATGAGGCCCAAGAAAAAATACCACAAGATCCAAAGCAGAAATTAAAGTATTCAAACTATACTGTCTTAGACAGGACCATACAATCTGCTGAAGAGAGACATTCCAACAGCTACAATATAATTTCCTATTTGGCTTCCTGTGTGATATATACAGTATTAACATACAATCTGTTGAAGATGTACTTAAGGCCTGAAAGAATTTGGAGAAACCACTGATGTGCAATGGAAACAAAGATATTATTGCTGAAGAGCTGTGCTGTGAACTTACAGCAATAGTTTGAAGACTTCCAAAGTCCAGGGGTGATTCTGGCCTTAAATAATCTATCACATTTTTAACTGGAGGTATTGTTTTTGTTTGTTACTATGTTATATTGTATATGTGCTTTTATCTTGTAAACTGCCCTGTGATCCCTATGAATGGCAGTGTAGAAAACAAACAAAGAAACTCTGTTGCTGGAGGTCTAGGTGATCTCAGTGGCTAGGAGTGCCTTTTATGTGCATTGGATGGTAAAATAGCTACAGCTATTTCTAGAGTAGAAAAGGTTGACCACTGTCATTCACCTACTTGTAAGCTCCAGATTGGATTAATGCAATGTGGTCTACATGGAGCTGCCCTTGAGACTGACTTTGGGCTCTCAAATTTCAGCAGCACCCTGTGCAACACTAGCGTTTGGTTCCCTCACCCCCACCTCCTGTGCTCCATTCTACAACATTGCTTTCGTGTTCCCTGCAGGGCGGCATCTAGTGCAACCCCACCAGTCGTCCTACCATAGAACCACCTCTGAGCCGAGTCAGAAGCTGCAACTCGTGCAAAATGTGGCAGCTCAACTGCTCACTGGGGTGCAATGTTGCCATAATATTAAGCTGCTGCTAAAAGAATTTCTCATCCTCTACATCCCCAGCTGATCACTGTGCTCTGTAGGAGAGGGCACCCTGCAGATACTGTGTTATCAGGAGCTCTGTTGCACACAATGTCAGAATTGGGCCTTTGGCGTGGTGGCACCTCACCTTTTGGCACTGGCTGCCATTGCATACCAGACAGGCACCTTCTTGACTGTCTTTCTGGTGTAGGTGAAAAATGTTTCTCTTTCTAAAAGCCTTCTTAAAAAAAATTATCCCAGTTGGTATCTGCCATGGATTTGAATTGATTATATGTACAGTGGTACCTCAGGTTACAGACGCTTCAGGTTACAGACTCCGCTAACCCAGAAAGAGTGCTTCAGGTTAAGAACTTTGCTTCAGGATGAGAACAGAAATCGTGCTCCGGCGGCGTGGCAGCAGCAGGAGGCCCCATTAGCTAAAGTGGTGCTTCAGGTTCAGAATAGTTTCAGGTTAAGTACGGACCTCCGGAATGAATTAAGTACTTAACCCGAGGTACCACTGCACTTGGATGTTCTTGTTTTAGACTGTTTTGACTTTTTTAACTTTGTTTTTATATAAGCAATTGTTTTTTATGTGTTACTTTATTTCACTTTGCAGATTGCATTGGGATACCTCATGGCAAGATAAATGAATGACTGAATGAATGTTGTTTTGGGTCCAAAGAGGATTTCTTCAGAAGTGATCTCACCACATCCTCTTCTGGGCACCCCAAGGCTGCTGTGTCTGGTAAAGAGACATTGATCAACTCCCTGGCCCAGCTGGCTCTTCCCTGACTTCCATTTTTAATTAGCCATCAGAGGAAAGACTCCCCTGCTCCTGTTATCCGACAGATTTGCAAGCATTTTGAGCAGGATTGTCTCAGTTTTGGCACACGATAACCAAAGACTGTCAAAGAAGAATGAGAATCTTATTTGTGTGTGGACATCTCATGCTGGCATCACACCCCAGATCATACACAAAGACAAGGCTGCATTGCTCCCCAGCCCAAGAGCCCCCTTTGAAATCCTCCTGCTACATTCACAGGCAACAGACCAGAATATACTTTGTTAAGGGCGCATGCTGCTTACAAGAATAAGATGCACGCACAGTGTATCTTAGCCCTCCCCACATATTAAACATCAGTAAAGTTCCATGTACACAATATACTTTTTTGTGATGCTGTCATTTTTACATATTAACCTAGAGAATAGCTAAGCTGAAGCTATTTAGATTGTTTCAGGATATTTTCAATAGGCAGAAAAATGCTTCCCATTTTCAGACAGACTTAGCATTCCTTGTGGAAATGTTCACATTCATTTGCATTGCCCTAATTACTTTCAGCAATAAGACCACAGAGCCTCATTTGGCTAGGAAGTGTTGCAGCAACATCCCATCCACTAACTAACCCAGGAAAAAGCAAGAGCAGGGGCTAGGAGGGAGCGGGGACAGAAATAGCAGCTTCGCACAGTCTAAGCCTTTATTTGGGAACAATTTCTATCCATTGAACTTCTCAGTTTTTGCCCCACTATCAAAAGTGGATCAGCCATGTTTAACACACAGCTCTATATTATATTTCACCTAACCAGAATTATTTAGGTTAATGGATAACAGTAGGCTTTCACTCTTGTCTGATGTTCCTAACCCTTCTTTTAGGCTTTATTAGCTTCTTTTGGATTCTTATGGAGATTTTATATATATATATTCTGTTTTAACTCCTTTTAGTGTTGTTGTTTTTAGATTTTAAATTATTTTAAAAGATTGTACCCCCCCCCTCCTTATGCTGGTCTACAACCATAATAAAGTGTTGTGTTGTGGACAATAGTAGTCACAATTGTAGTAATAAATGATAACCATAATCAATGGCAGCATTTTCTGAGACAATGTAATCTCTCAACTCTTATTAGGAGATATGTTATTGCTACCCATAAGTATAACTGAGCCACAGCTATGTTTATCAGAAAGATTATTTGCTCAGTGCAAACATCACTTTAATAAAACAAATGCAATACATTTCAACAAACAACCTTTGAAACAAAGGAAATGCAGACCGTGTGGGAAAGATCTGGTGGGAAAAGGCTACCACTCAAATATTTATAATAATGGGGAAAGCATCTTTTTTGTGCAGCCCCCCCAAGCCACCCAGGCACCTGCTTTGGCATTCTTCCTTTATATAACCAGAAAGGAAGACACACTTTTGTTCTGATGAAGTAGGACATCAAGTTAAAAGGGTTCAGAAATCCAAGATGCTGCTTACTTGCTGCATCCTTTCGGTGGGGCAACAGGCAGCAGAAAGCATGGAGCAAACGAAAATTTATCAGCCTGCCACTTCAGGAGCAGATTTTGGAAGGCCAGGAAGACCTGAGATATCTTTTAATTGCAGATATTGGCAGAACAAATAATTCTAAATGAAAGTGCAGTTCCAAGGAATTATCATCCTCATAGTTCAGTGGATGGCTTTATCCAGTTTGGTATACATGGGGTCAATACACAAGAAGCAACACAATGTTTGCATTGCACATTAAGAATTAGAGCTTCATTCAAAGATGCATGTCAATCACCTGTTAACTAGTGCTTGCATGTGTGAATGAAACATCATGGAAGAATCCCCTTAAATGCAACTTCGACAGGAGAAGCTTACACCTTCAGCAGTGACTCAGCAAATGTGCAAAACCTGAGATATAGTACAACCACTGCTACTACCACCAATATTATTATTATTATTATTATTATTATTATTATTATTATTATTTAATGCATAAATACCCTGTCTTTCTCCCAAGTTTGGATTCTAAGCAGCTTGCAGCATCTTGAGAACATCATTATAAAACACAAAGTAATAAAACCAAACCTGTCAGGTGCTGGTGTGGTTGCTTGAGAGCAAACAGGCAAGACTCCGACATGTCTTTTCCAGGCTTTCTTCTTAGTGCAAACTATTTACAGTGAAGAGCGTCATAAGTTCATGTCTGGTTCAATCGCTAGCAGAATCTGGGAGTGGTCGGTCTTTGTACCTCCCCCAGCATAACAGTTGTGTGACCCCCAACCTTCTCCTCCCCTCCCTGCGCCGAAACCTACTGCGCAGAATGGGCACTGGCAAAGAGGTACTTCCCTCCTCTCTGGTTTGCTCAGGCTTGGTGTTAAGGTTCTCCCTAGCATCCCCTGGTCCCTGCACCTCCTCTCCACTGGAGGTGTGGCTTCCCTCCTCACCGGAGGAGGAACTGCTTTGCAAGATTTTCGGAGGTTCCCTATAACACCTCTGAGCTGATGGCAGTTCCCTGACAAAACCAATTAAATACAATAGTTTAAATACAATAAATGTAGAGTCAGCATTAAAATACCAAATACCCTGAGGGCAGCCCCGTTGCCAACATAAACTGTACCTGGTTTTCAAATCCTGCCTCAGTAGGAAAGTCTTAGCCTGCCAGCAGAAAGATAAACAAAGCAGATCCTCCAACCCAAACAGTTATGGATCTACACTTACCCACTCTTATCCATGATTACACTGATTCAGGAATCTTTGGTATGGGACTTTACCAAATACTTTTTGAAAATCCAAGTACATAGCTTTAACTAGATCACCTATAAGCTTGTTGAAACTGTAAAAGGATAATGAGCCAACGCCCATCTATTTCAGCAGGTCTTGTTCTTCCATATGCTTGATCACCCCATCTTTGGTTTCCACCAGTTTCCCAGGAACAGACATTAAGGTAACTGCTGTGTAATTTCCTGGACGTTCCCTGGAATTATTATTATATTATATTATATTATATTATATTATATTATATTATATTATATTATATTATATTATATTATATTATATTATATTATATTATATTATATTATATTATATTATATTATATTATATTATATTATTATATTATATTATATTATATTATATTATATTATATTATATTATATTATGTGTTACAGTTGCCACTTTCCAGTTCTCAGGTGTGAAATCTGAGCAGATCAGCAATTTCCCATTTGAGTTCTCCTATGGATGCCATCTGGGCCTACTGTGAGATGTTCCCCAACAGTTGAACAACACTTACATTGATTATAGTGCTATCAAATTCAACATAAATATGTAAGTGGGCAATTGCCAAGAAATTGCCAACATAGTCACATTTGACTTCGAAAGAGGAAGCTTCACAATAACGAGGGGACTGGTAAAAAGGAAGTTGAAAGGCAAAGTCCAGAGGGTCAGATCTCTCCAGAATGCTTGGGGATTATTCAAAACCACAACAATAGAAGCTCATCTAGAATGTAAACTGCAAAATGTCCTTATGCTGGCCTTTTGTTTTTGTTTTTTAGGTTTGGGTATTTTAAAAGTTTTTTATTGTGTTTTGAATTTCTTGTGGTGGTTATTTCATTTTGTAATCTGTATTCTGCTTTTTGGTGTGTTTTTGACTAGGATGCAAATTATAATTTCACATCTGCACATCTGTAAAAAAAGAAAACCTGCAGGCACTTTATAAGTTAATCACCCCTAGCATTGGGCTGTTACGTTCTTCCTCTTATGTTACTGTTGCTGTTTATGCTGCTCTCCAGCCCAAGACCCTCAGAGTGTTTTACAAGAGAATGAAAATACATAAGAAAAACAGTAAAATAAAACTAAAACAAAATAAAACAAAAGACAGAAGTAATATCTACCATCAAAGTTAAAAGTTAAATATTAATGATTAAGAGTTTAGCAAAAGTAAACAGCAAACAAAGATCAGGGAAAGAGGAAAAATCAATTGTTATATAAAGTGTGGTGGGAGAGAATTTTCTTAAAATTTGTTGGAAAGTGGGAAAAGGGAGGAAGACAGATGTTCCTTCTGGGAATCTTCATGTCAACCTTTCCCAAATTAATTCTGCTTCATTCGCCTGCCCAATGAATGAATGAATGTAGAATATTCATATAAAATCCAGCCCTCCTTAGTATTTCACAACTGACTCCCCAAGAGCTCACATCTTCTCCTGGGTCCGGGCCCTGCTCTTAATTTCCCACAGACACATTGTATGACACCATAATGGTTGTTCAGATAACACTGGGTTAAAAAAGCAGAGCTCAAACTCCCATGGACTCTGTGGCACAGAGATTCTCCTTCGCATGCACAACCATAGGCTCAATCTTTGCATACCTTCAAATGAACATATGGAGTTTAAAGGAGACATTTGCTGACACAATCCTATTCCTTTCCTCCACATTAATTTTATACACAACTATAGAATGAAACAGGGCCCCAGTGTTGAGGGGGGATGATGACGATTTTTACCCTGTTAGCCCCCAGACCCCTTTCCTCTAAAGACCCTGAATGCTCCAACCATCTTTGAACCCTAACTTCTCTATCCATTTTCCCTCAGGTCCCTAGCATAAAATAACATTCAGCCCCACAGTTTCCTTTCACAGAATCACAGAATAATAGAATTGTAGAGTCGGAAGGCATCACAAAGGTCATCTGCCCAACAGCTTTGTTCCAGTCCTGCACATCTCCTCTGAGTTTCAGTGACATCACAACAGGTTAGTCAATCGACAGCAGGTTCAGGTTCACTCCCTGAAAATCAGTTTATATTCAGTGTATCACTGCATGCACAAGTTATGAAGGATTCTGACAAGCTGGAAAGTGTGCAGATGAGGGTGACCAAGATGATCAAGGGTCTGGGAAACAAGCCTTATGAGGAACAGTTGAGGGAGTTGGGTATGTTTAGCCTGAATGACGGGAGGCTGAGAGGAGTTAAGATAGCCAGTTTCAAATATCTAAAGGACTGTCACATGGAAGTTGGAGCAAACTTGTTTTCTCCTGCTCTGGAGGGTAGGGCCTGAACCAATGGCTTCAACTTACAAGAAAGGAGATTCTAACTAAACATCAGGAATAACTTTTTGTCAGGAAGAGCTGTTCAACAGTGGGACAGACTTCCTTGGAAGGTGGTGGACTCTCCTTCCTTGGAGGTTTTTAAGCAGAGCTTGGATGGCCGCCTGTCATGGAAGATCTGGTTGAGATTCCTGAATTGCAGGGGGTTGGACTAGATGACCCTCTGAGACCCTTTCAACTCTACAATTCTATGATTCTGTGAACTGTTCATATCCAAAGCTTCAATGAGAGAAGTGGGGCTTCACCAACTTACTTTTTTCTACCATCAATATGTTCTCCACCACATCCAAATGCGTGCGCACACACTTAGCAGCACAGATTAGGATTTGGTATGCTCTATAATTTACTTTTTACTTTTTGTTAATTTAATTATAAATCAGGTTTTACTGTATGAAATGGCTACAAAGCATATGCTTAGCTCCTAATAAAATCAGAGATTCCCCTTGTCTGTCACCTCTTTGTAGAATAGGGAGGCAATGTGCAAGTTAAGACTCAGTGAACAGTTGGTGCTGTCTTCTGTAGAGATACATATCAGTCTCAGATTTGCATTCTTACAGAGAAACAACAAACTAAACCCCATGAACTGTGTTAATTACTCTAAGCTTCATAAAATTATGAGTGAGAAAGCTAACAACAACAAAAAGAGTTATGCAATTTCACTGTGGGCCTTCCAAGCAGATCTTGTCAGTTTAATGTCTTTGTCACTCACATGATAATCCATGAATGGCATTTTTCTCCTAAGTGATATTTATTAAATGGAAAAAGCTCAAACACAGTGAAACAGCAGAGTGCTGTTTGCTTAAGCAATTCTGAATTGATTTGTAGGTTACTGAAATGTAAATCTACCCAAATTGCATTCATGTAAACAATTTGCCATTTATTTACTTCTGGAAAGGCTGACGACGACAACAACAACAACAACAACAACAACAACAACAGTTTTATTTAAGCTTTGAAAACAAGGAACAGAGGGTACAAAGTAAAGTTCAATGTACCAACAAAACAGAAAGAGGAATAAAATCCCTACTACTCAAAGTGATTGCCCTGTCCTCGTCTTATCCCAAGGGATCTCCCCGCCCCCCAAGATTTTTATGAGTTTTTGGAGGATTCCATTTATGTTCCTTATTTATTGAATAAAACATTAACTGAAGGAGAAGGACTCAGTAATTAGAAAATATTGTAATGCCAGCTGAGGGTTATAGGGAACAGTTTGTTCTGTGATTATCCCATCCCCCCCCCCAATTGAATGCTAAAAATGCAAAACCTTCTAACCCAGGCATGTCACAAGTCTGTTTTGGGGTCCTCTGGTTGGTTTAATCCAGCCCCCCTGTGGAAGTTTAATCCTAAACAAAGTTCAATAACCACAACCTCAATTTTAAAGAAAGCTCAACAACTTTGGGGTAAAATCCTAAAAAAAGGTCAACTTTGGTCGGCCCTCACGGCCCTTCACTTCATCAAATCTGGCCCTCTTTGAAAAAAGTTTGGACACCACTGAACCACACCACATATGATAAAATGCACCACCTGGGTCAAACCTACTCCAGCATTAGGACCTTATTTGCAGATTAATTTTATGGCATATGTGGGGTGCGAGAGACCATCTATGAAGCATCTTTATTTTCCTTTATCTTAGCCCAAATTGATCCATACCTCTTTCCATGCTTCCTGGTTAATTTTACAACCAATATTAGTTTCCCAGTGCTTCCAAATTACCCACCATTTCTTTGTATAAAGGATTATAAACCGCTGAGAGGATTGTGTTTTTGGTTTGTTTAGGCATATGTGATGCTTAGGACCAGGGAGGTCTGGCAGCCCGGCCCTTCCCTGTCATATTTGAAGTGAAGTTTATTACTTGATGAAGTTGTAGCTAATTAAGAAGAACAGTCCCCAGTTTATCTGAACCCCCATCATAGGTTTAACCCCTATATGCAAGACTCTAAACAAACAAACAAACAAACAAACAAACAAACATCCTTTCTGCTCCCAGACTACAAAATCCAATGTGTCCTTTAAAAAAAATAAAAATAAAGGGACTTCCGGAGGCGGCGCGAAACGAGTAATGGCGGTCCTCTTTGCGCAGCAAAGAGGGGCTCCGCAGAAAAGGGTTGTTCGCTACGGCGAAGCGACAACCCATTAAGTTAAACCACGAGCAGAGCGAGCTCGTGGCCGTGGGATCCGGCGGGCACCGAGAGCGACCCCCAAAACGAAGAAGGGACCCCGTAAGGGGCTCCGGAAGCGCGGAGGGGAAGCGGTGCTGTGGATTCATCGCTCTTTCTGCGGGAGTGAAGCCGCGCGGCTGTTACCGATGAGCGCCGACCTTTCTTCCTTCGCATTGGATTACAAATCAACTACTCGTGAGTAGGATTTATTTGAGATTGGATTACAAATTGTGAATTTGGCTGAAAGCGGGAGACGAGAAAAAGGAAGTCCGTCTCCCGGAGGTGCTTAATGATCAAAGGCAAAGGAACTGACAAGCTGGAAGCATTACAAAAGGATTTTTAAATGAGAGACAGCATACGTCTGGAGAAGTTTGGAAACTGAAGGGAAAGGCAAGTTATCTTTATTTTCCTGTGATTGGGTCTATTCTGCTTGGGGTTTCTTCTCCGCTAAAACTTTTAAAAACTTTAAAGACTTGAAAATCCCCAGTCCCGGACTTGCAGCGGGTAAAAAGTTGTGTTGCGGATACACTTACAAAGCTGAAACAGACACTTAGAGGCATTACCGGTGGATACAATTAAGTAACTGTATTTTGCACCTTTTAAGAAACTATTGCGGCAAAATTGAGAGGGCTCTGCCAGAGGGAAAAGATCTTCTCTAAAGACATTGATTAATTTAACAAAGTGTAGGAACTTTAATGGCGACTGAAACTTTGTTTCTTCTTTCATGAATTGAACAACACCCCCCCTAGTGGAGTTTGGGATTTACAATTTCCTGAGAACTGACTTTGTTTTGTCTCTCTGTGGTCTGGTTACTCACTCTGAGGCCTGTCTTTCCCATGGAACTTTTGACAGCTTGACCTTGAATCCAAAGACAGGTGTGGAATGAGTGTGGAATGAGTGGTAAACCAAAAACAAGAGCTGCGTCGAAAGCAGGGAAAGGCAAATTGGTACAAACAACTTTGGTTTCCCAGGCCCGCAGATCTTCAGTCCCTGCGGTTCTACAGGCTGTACCATTACCAACAACCCCAGCTGAAGAATCAGAACAATCAACAAGTGAAGATATGGCAGCTGGGGGATCCAACATTCTCCTAGAGGAAATGCTACAACAATTTGCAATTTTGAACAAAAAAGTGGATGACCAAACTGCAAAAATTGACTTAGCCACATCCTCAATTACCAAACTTTCTGAACAGGTGGCTAAGCATTCACAAGATATTGGAAACCTAAAGGACGTTGTATCTGAAAATCGAAAATTGGCCGAGGCTGCGAATGAAAAAGTAGAAGCAGTAACTAAAGAAGTGGAGGAATTGAAAGGAGAGGTAAGGCCGCTCCATAAACATATTACTGACCAGCAGGCCTATCTGTCTTTGGTGGAACTGCGAAACAGGGAAAATAATCTGAGATTACGCTTTATCCCAGAGATTGAGAAAGAGGACTTGATTGGCTTTTTAACAGCAGAATTTGCTAAATTCTGGGGTATAAACGAAGATATAGACTTTAAAATAACAACTGCATTCAGATTGGGAAGGGCTGCTGGGAAGGACAGACCTAGAGACTGTTTGATCATTTTAAGGACTAAGCAGGAGAGAGACAAGATACTTGACCTACATTTTAACAAAGCACTCGAGATCCAGGACAGAAGAGCACAAATTTACAAGGATATTCCTAAACAATTACTGGATCTAAGATCTAACTATACTGACCTAGCTGGACTTTTGAGAGGTAACGGAATACCTTACAGGTGGGAGTTCCCACAAGGCCTTTCATTCAAATACAAAGGAAAGAAGATAAAAATCAAAACGAAAGAGGATAGCCAGAAGTTCCTACACGACCACGGAGAAGACTTGCAGAAAGGAGCGGCAGCTATTTGGCCACCACCAGAGTCAGGAAAAGAGTTACCACCCTCGGATTTGGACAAAAAAGAAGACACCCAACAAGAGTAACAACAGATTGATACAGGATGTCTCTGCAGCTGTATAGTTGGAACATTAACGGCGCAAATTCCCCAGAAAAACGCAAAAGGATCTTCCATATTCTAAAGAAAGAGAATTTGGATATAATTTGCTTGCAAGAAACCCATGTGACCAGGTTACACAGGAAGGTGCTAACAAATAAAAGATTAGGCCAAGAATTTATCTCATCAGACAGAGTCAAGAAGAGAGGCGTGGTGATTTACGCCAAAGAGAATTTATCACCAAAATTTTTGTTTAAAGATGAACAAGGAAGAATCCTGGCTATTGAAATTTCGACCCAAGGAGAAAAAGTTTTGATATTAGGAATCTATGCACCAAATGAGGGGAAATCAGAATTTTATAAGAAGTTGCATGAGACACTACTGGACTATCTGGACTACTCCAACATCATTATGATGGGAGATATGAATGGGGTCGTCTCTACTTTGATGGATAAGTCACAGAATCAGAATCTGACTAAAGATGGAAGACTACCAAAAACTTTCTTCGAACTAACTGACAATATGGACCTAATTGATTTATGGAGGACGAGAAACCCCCTAGGTAAAGAAGGAACTTTCTTTTCTGAGGCCCACCTGTCATGGACAAGAATCGACCAAATCTGGGCAACTAGAGGGCTGGCACCTAAGACTACAAAAATAGAAATCTGCCCAAAGACTTGCTCCGACCATAACGCTTTGAAAATGGAAATGAGATTCACTACTGCCGACTCCTTCAGATGGAAAATGAATGACAACCTGTTAAGAGATCAAGAGATCGTAAAGAAGGCCCAAAAAACTTTAAAGGATTATTTTGAAATTAACTTGAATACCTCGGTGGAAAAAAGAATTATCTGGGACGCAAGCAAAGCTGTTATAAGAGGGTTTCTGATACAACAGAATACAATCAAGAAAAAACTTTGGAATAGTAAAAAAGACAAGATATTGGAGAAGATAAGTGATGGAGAGAAAAAATTAAGAGTGAATCCAAAATCAAAAGAGATTTTAAGAGAAATTAAATTTCATCAGTCACAATATGCGAAATTGATTAACCAAGAAGTGGAATGGAAAATCAAACAAATGAAACAAAGATCTTTTGAATCTGCGAACAAATGTGGGAAACTGCTTGCTTGGCAGTTGAAAAAGAGACAAAAATTAAATTATGTCACCAACTTAGAAATTGAAGGGAAAAACATTCAGAAACCGGGAGAAATTAGAAGGTGTTTCCAGAAATACTTTAAAAAACTGTACACACAAGAATCCGAGGAAGCAACTGAGATAGAACAATTCTTGAAAGATAACGGCCTACCAAAATTATCTCAAGAGAAGAGATCAATCTTGAATTGTAAAATAACACAACAGGAAATCGAGGATGCCATTCAGAATATGCAACTAGGCAAATCTCCGGGCCCTGATGGACTCACCTCCAAGTACTATAGGATTTTAAAAGACTATTTGATACAACCATTAATGGAGGTTTGTAACCAGATTATGGGGGGAGGGAGGGCACCAGATACGTGGAAAGAAGCATTCATCACACTGATACCTAAAGTGGAAACTGAAAAGACTCAACTTAAGAACTACCGCCCCATCTCACTCCTAAACGTGGATTACAAAATATTTGCGGATGTTTTGGCTAACAGATTTAAAAAAGTACTAAATGAAGTAATCCATAAGGACCAAGCAGGCTTTCTCCCAGGTAGACATTTGTATGATAATACCAGGAACATTATCGATATTCTGGAACTTTTACAAACAAATATTAACACCAAAGCAGTGTTAATTTTTATTGATGCGGAGAAGGCCTTTGACAACATTTCTTGGAAATTTATGAAGAAAAACTTGGAAGGGATGGGAGTGGGAAGGGGGTTTGAGAATGGAATAGAGGCAATCTATTCAGAACAAAAAGCTAAGTTGATAGTGAACAATGTGGTGACAGAAGAACTTCATATTGAAAAAGGAACACGTCAGGGGTGCCCCCTATCCCCTCTGTTGTTTATTTCAGTCCTGGAGGTTTTGCTGAATATGATAAGGGAGGATCGGCAGGTACAAGGAATACGGGTCGGAGCGAAACAATATAAACTGAAAGCATTTGCAGATGACTTGGTTTTAACATTACAGGAGCCAGAACCTAGTACAAAAAGAGTTTTGGAATTGATTCAGAAATTTGGTCGGGTGGCGGGTTTTAAGCTGAACAAACAAAAAACTAAGGTGTTAGGGAAAAACTTGACGGTTACTGAAACAGAGGGGTTTCAGAAGGAAACAGAACTAAACATTGTTAAAAAAGTGAAATACCTGGGGGTCAATCTGTCTTCTAAGAATTTGAATCTATTTAAAGATAACTATGAAAAATGTTGGTCAGAAGTCAAAAAAGATTTAGAAATTTGGTCAAGATTGAAACTATCCTTGTTAGGCCGAATTGCAGCTATCAAAATGAACGTTTTGCCAAAAATGTTGTTTCTGTTCCAGGCCTTGCAGATTGTGGACAGAGTGGATTGTTTCGGAAAGTGGCAGAAGGACATTTCTAAATTTGTCTGGCAGGGCAAAAAGCCCCGAATAAAGTTTAAAATACTAACTGATGCAAAGGAGAGAGGGGGGTTTGCCCTGCCGGACTTAAGGTTATACTATGAAGCTGCGGCCTTCTGCTGGATGAAAGATTGGATTTTATTGGAAAACACTGATGTCCTAGATCTGGAAGGCTTTAATAATTCGTTAGGTTGGCATGCGTATTTGTGGTATGACAAGGGGAAAACACATGGAATGTTTAAAAACCATATTGTCAGAAAAGCAATATTTATGGTCTGGAAAAAATACAAAGACTTATTGGAAAGTAAAACCCCGAGGTGGATTTCACCAATAGAGGCCAAAGCTCGGAAAACATCCAATATGGAGGCATATTGGCCGAAATATTGGGAAATAATAGAAAACATTGGAGGTAATTGGAGGTTGCAGAGCTTTGAAAAATTAAAGGATAAGGTGCAAAATTGGCTACATTATGCCCAAATTAATGAGGTTTTTAAGCTAGATAAAAAAATAGGATTCCAGGTGGAAAAATCGAAACTTGAGACAGAGTTGTTAGAACCAAAGACCAAGGTAATATCGAGAATGTACAACTTGCTGCTTAAATGGAACACTCAGGATGAGACAGTTAAATCAGCCATGATAAAATGGGCTCAAGACATTGGTTACAATATTATGTCTGAGGACTGGGAAAGGTTATGGACCACCGGTATGAAGTTTACGGCATGTAATGCCTTGAAAGAAAACATTATGAAAATGGTATACAGGTGGTACATGACCCCAGTCAAGCTCGCTAAGATATACCATTTGTCTGATAATAAATGTTGGAAATGCAAGGAGGCTGAAGGGACATTTTTTCACCTCTGGTGGACTTGTCCAAGATTGAAGGCCTTTTGGGAAATGATCTATAACGAGTTAAAAAAGGTGTTTAAGTACACCTTTCCCAAGAAACCAGAGGCCTTCCTTCTGGGCATTGTCAGCCAGAAGGTGTTAAAAAAGGATAGAACTTTTTTTCTGTATGCTACAACTGCAGCAAGAATTCTTATCGCCAAGCATTGGAAGACCCAAGATTTGCCCACACTGGAGGAGTGGCAGACGCAATTGATGAACTACATGGAACTGGCCGAGATGACTGCAAGAATCCGAGACCTGGGAGAAGAGGCAATGGAGGAGGACTGGAAAAAATTTAAAGACTATTTGCAAAAGTATTATAAGTTGTATGAAACATAAGACGTCGTATGACTTGGAACACTAGCCCCAGTAATGAAATTTAATTATCTATGAAATTGCTAATATTTGTGAAAGAATCAAAGTTTAAATGGGTAAAAATGAAATCATGTTATATTTTTAGAATAAATGGAGAATAAGAGATTTAAACTTAAATTGCAATTGAAAATATGAAGAAACACACGAAATAAGGGTATAATTTGCTGATGACTTTATTATCAAGAATGCATTATGCGGGAGATGTGGGGAAGTCCAATGGAAATTTGAAATAAGTTGTTGAAATGGATGTGATTTTCTGTTCTTTTTTCTTTTTTTCTTCTGTTCTGCTTTTTCTTCTGTTCTCTCTGTAATTTGGAAAAATGTAATAAAAATTATTATAAAAAATAAAAATAAAAAAATAAAAATAAAAGAGTGGTGCAGAAACATGAACAGCAGGGAGCCGGAGCAGGGAGCCATTCCCTACCCTCAGGTTTGCTTGAGCACATGGGTTGGTTTGATGGGTCAAAGAGGATTTGTGTCTTGCTTCTCTCAAAAGGATCCCATTCCATACTCAGGGGCCTTGAGATGAATTCTGCATCAATAACAATGTGCTTTTCAAGCAGAGAGCATCAGGATACCTCTTGAGGTTAGGTGGGTCCAGCCCTCCTTGAACCACTTCTTGATGGCTGCTCTAAGCCTTGATGTTTGCTCGGTGGATATAGCTGTTTAAAAGG
Organism: Podarcis vaucheri; assembly: GCF_965113315.1. NCBI lineage: Eukaryota > Metazoa > Chordata > Lepidosauria > Squamata > Lacertidae > Podarcis > Podarcis vaucheri. The sequence continues at coordinate 110,648,898 of NC_138762.1, forward strand.
TGTTGTTTTGTGTGTTTTTTTGCAATTTCTGTAGGATTTTAATCTTTAACTTAATCTTTAATTACATAGTTATCACCTGAAATAAAAATAAGAATTTGGAAGTAATCGACGTTTTTGCTGCTGCTATCCTGCCAAGCCATGCCAAATGGATCTGGTCCAGTTTCGTAGGTCCTATTTGAGATTTAAGTAGACATCCAAAATGTAGTTTTTAAAGTTTAAAGTTTTCATGTTCCATAACTCCCAGATGTTTTAAGAAGTTGGGGCAGATTTTGAAGCCTAGCCCTTGCTTTAGTTGACTTGTAGGTTATGGGGTGTTCTTATGCAAAGCATTTCTGATTTAGTGCAGTGTATTTCTAATTCTGCTAGCCTCAGTAGCCTCTCAGAGATAACCTTGAGAGAATTCTCTATTACATTTTTATTCAGAGAAAATTTATGATCTTCTCTCCATAGTTTCTCCCACACCTCCATGCTTATGTTCTTCCCAAGTCCACCTTATCATATAATCTTTCAACTGTTCCTGTTCACAATCATACTTTAACAACAGGTGATAGATCAGAAATAATTGGTGTTTATCTTTCTTCATGAGTATGTTTTCAAATTCTGTTAGTTCTATCAGTACCACATTCTCCCTTATAAATTTTAATACTATATTTTGGACTTGTAAATATTCATACCAATGTATCTTAGCATTCCTCAATTCTTCTTTGACCACTGAAAATTGAATAATTGTTCCATTTTTAATCAGTTCTGTAACTGAATAAATCTCTCCCCCACCCCCAATATTTAAACCACAGTCCTGCTGGATTCCATCTATGGCTAGATGACAATGAGAGGCTTCTGGACTTACTAACAGTTTATAAGAATCCTATTTTTGCAAACAATTAGATGCCAGAAAATTATTCTAACTTGATTATTCTTAGTTTGATTAGTTGTGGTCCACCAAAGAACTTTATGTAATGGTTTCTTATGTAATCTGTTTCATATTATATTTTACTATCTTTTCTGTTAAAGAATTAACACAACTAGCAATATACTTTAACATTTGGTACTGACAAACCCCCATTATCTTTCTCGTCATATAACACTTTGCCAGTTCCCTCCTTACTGCTGCCATCACTCTGTCCCATGTGAGGGCTTTGGAGTGCTCATCTGAGTCATGACGGGAATAGTAATTAGGGATTCCTCTTTAATTTTATCCACTGTGGACGTTCTTTGTAACAGTATAGGGTTTAATCTCCATGTAATTAATTTATCAGGCCTTTTGTAATTTTAGTATTGTATTGACGGGGACATGGTATGGAACCCTTAGTAGACCAATATATGAGGGACGAGTATTTAGAAGCCAGACATTAGAACATGGGACATAGTTGGTACATGTTATCCTGGAGAAAAATGTAAAGCCCACCTTTGGATTAGCTTCCTTCCAAGCATCAACCAATTCTCCTTTTAGTAGCATATCACTCAAACCTAACCCTTCACAGTCATGTGTCCTTCAACTTTGGGCCTCTGACCCATCAAAACCCTTCAGACTCTGGACTGCATATTAAAAAAAAGAAAAAAGAAAGAAATCATCTTTGTTTCAGCTATGCAAGGAACCATTTGTGATTCTGATATCCCAAATTATTCCTTTAATGAACTATTTGCCTCCTATCACCTTAGAAGTGTCAGTTGCATTTTGGGGGGCCAGTTCACTGTCCCTCAGACACTGTTGATGGCCGGACTATAGTTTGAAAAAATATGAACGAATTCCAATGCACACTGCACATATGATATTTTATATCACAAACATCATTGCTGTAGGGATGGACTGAACAGGAGGACATGGTGTTTCCAAGGGAGGGATAGCTACAGGGGCATAGCCAGGGTTTCTGGAAGGGAGGGCAGGCTTCATGTTGGGGGGGGCAGAACCTCAGTTAAATATTTTGACTGATTTACTTGATTTAGGTGGGGGGGGCAGCTGCCATAGATAGGCGCTGGGAGGGAATCTGCTGCCGCCACCACAAACTCCCGCCCCCTCACCCGCAGGGCGGGATGGCGCTCCTCGCTCCTGGAGTTGCCCACGGCAGGGGCGGCAGTGGTGGCGGATTCCCACGGGCAGCTGAACACAAGTGGGTGCAGCCCCAGGCTGGGGCAGGTCGTTGCCATCGCATGGGCTGCTTGCTTTGGCTCCTGCGCCTTCACCATACCTGCAATTGGAGCCGGGTCATCGGAGACCCCCCAGGGCCACCTTTGCACAGCCCGGCGAGGCGCACAATTAACAGTCCTGCACTCTCCCACCACCTCCGCTGCTTCATGCTTTGCAACTGCTCCCACGTTGCTGATATCGCTTGCATTAAGGCTTAAGGTCACATTTGTGCATGCAACGCCATACTTCCTTTCGCCTTAGACAGCAGCGGGTTCTGCAATTGCCGGGCGGGCCGGGTTCAGGACCCTGGCAGACCGGATCTGGCCCATGGGCTGTAGTTTGAGGACTCCTGATCTAAAGTGTAGAGATCTTTCCTATTCTATTTGATTCAAGAGTGTTCTGGAAGCTTCTCTGTGTGTGATACAAGCTAGAAGTTTCTAGCTAACAAGCAAGCTTCTATTCTGCCTGGAAACAAGCAGAAGGTTCCTGTTGTTTGGGTTATTCTTTCAGAGAAGCTGAACAGGTGGTTCAACAGGTTCTGTTATCTGTTTCTGTCAAGGTAATGCTGACTATAATAACAGGCCAGAAGGAGCTTGAGTTTCACTTTCTGTCTCTCTCTTCATCTGGTGTGGTGTTCTGTACATAGTATGTTTAAGTGTTAAGGTTTTAGTCCTACTGTAAGTTTAAGTTAAGTCTGCTGCAACTGGATTTCTTATGGACTGTGCCAATCCTGGAAATGTATCGGAGTTGTGACCGATATGCTCATTTGCCTTCAGTAGTACTAAAGCTCTGCTAGATGAATCTAATTGCCTCTTGATCTATTTTTTGGAAATCCTGCAATGTGTTTATGTTTTTACTCTACTAACTATACATTGGAGTCTGCTCTGGTTCAATATTGAGCAGAATTCATGACAAGATGAACCAAGGGCTGTAAAGTACCTGAGTATTTCAGGCACCCATGATGTGGGGCAGAATCTGGCATGCCTGCTCCCCTATAACATGTAACTTCTTGCTTTCCTTACCACCATTTTTTTTACTGTATGCAGAGGACAGCTCCACTCGCAGCCTAGACTCAAGACAGAGCTAGCATGAACAGTAGCTGTCTTACCCTGGATATATGTAATTTCAACCCATAATGTTGCAGAGCCATTATATTCAAGTGCTGAACATTTCACTGTGCTTTTCAACTGAGTTCTCCCCGTGCTAAAGATGGAGAGACTGTCTCTAATCACACAGGTCATCAGGTTGATTTCTCCTTCTATTGATGCTGGATTCATCTGTAGCTGTATTCTCCCTACCAGTTGCGAATCCAGGCTTGTCAAGGGCTTGCATGCTTCTGGGTGTGTGGTTGCTGTAAGTGTGGTGCTGAAAAACGGGAATAGACTTTCCCTCTTTCAGTGATGCTCTCTGCATAGCTGCTTCTTTTAGAGGCTATCTAGAGAATTTTATAATATTTTCCCCTGTGACGTTGGCTTTGTATAGGGTCTGGTGCAAGTGCTCAATGTGTCTCTTCCAGGAACATATCCTTAAGCCACTTCACCAGGAAGGCAGGGTAAGTCCTGGCTCCCTGAAGATTCAGGAGCACACACACCTTGGGATCCTCAGAATTCAGAGACAGTTTCTATCCTCCTAGTCTAACATCCAGAACTGGAGCTCTAGTGTAATTTTCCTGCAGACCTTGATCCCGACACAGTGTCTCGTCCCCCATTTTAGAGCTGTAACCACTGTTTTGTTAACGTTACCTAGTTTAATAGACGTTTCTTTTGTTTCCCTCTTGAGGGGATTTATTGATTCGGTCCATTCCTCTGACAATTCCTTTTAAGAGTTCTGCAGGAGTCGACCTCCTCTTTGCCAAACTCAACCTCTGCTCCAAGGCCACAGGATTTGAAATACACCCTCGTTTTTTCATCTTGATCCTTGGCATTCCTGGTGCATTTCTTTTCAGTTTTGTTAGATTAGGACATCATCTTTGGTGATGACATCACCATTGTTCATTTCTTAGCACAGAAAAGGGTTTTGAATTCTCCCAGAACAGTTACACTAGTTGGAGGAAAGACATTTCCTTCCTCTGCAACCACACACAACAAGTCTTCCAAGGGAGCTTAAGGAAGAGGTATGTACTGGGTTTGTACATTTTCTGCTTTAAATTCCTCTTCATGTTATTCCCCTCCAGACTTGTTAAAATGACTGGAATTGGTTTTACATACAGCAAAAAGTTCCCTTCCCCTCCAAAAAAGGCCAATACAAACTTTCACATAGGTAAACAACTCAATCTTTCTAGAATACATCTCTTGCAATCTAAGTCCTTCCAAAGCACAGGTGTAAAAGAGGCCTGTAAGGAGAAAATTGAAGGGCACCTCCCATATCTAACTGGGGGGCAGGGATGGGAGACTTGGGCCAGAATTAGTTCTGGCCTTCTGAAAAGAAGTTGGATATTTATAGAACCGCCAGCAAAGAAGTGAGATGGCACCATTCCTCCTCACTTTGGGCACTGAACATAGGAACATAAGAAGAATTTCCAGCAACTAGTGTTCAGCAGCTCTACTGCCTTCAACCATGGAGGCAGAGCCTCATGCCTTTCTTGACACCTTCTCCATTCATTTGTCTGCTCCTCTTTTAAAGTCATCTAAGTTGGTGACCATCACTACCTCCAGTGGAAGTGAGTTCCATAGTTTAACTAGGTGCTGTGTCACCCTCCAAGCGTCTCTGTTTTTCAGGGATGATGCCAGATTTACAGAAGCCCCCCGGTTTCTGATCTGATGCCAGAGCATCCTGCTTTTCCTTAGGACATACCTATTTTCATTGGGAAAATGTTGGAGGGTATGCTGTGTAAAAAGTACTTTCTTTTATCAGTCCTGTAGCTTTCACAAGTCAGCTTCACTGGATGTCACTGCGTTCTGGTGTTATGAGGGGGGTTGGGACTTTTCTCTATACACTTTTTCTATGCCAGGGATAATTCTGTAAACTTTTATCGTGCTGCCTCTTACACACTTGTTCTCTAAACTAAGTCCTGATAGGAAAGTTGTTCCATCTCCTTGACCATTTTTGTTGCCCTTTTCTGAAGCTTTTCCAACTGTAAGGTAAGTTTTCATATCCTAACGCTTAAGCAAACCATAAGTTTCGTGTGTTTACCAGGTTGTGGTAAGAAAAGTGATCCTGTTTTCTGTGGGCTCCAAGGACTATGCTAGCATTATAAACACTGAATGAGTTGTCTCTAGAAAGAAAATATTTTTAAACACTACTTTTACTTCCAGAGGAGTACAGTTTACATGAGAAGCACAGGATGCAATTATATACAGTAATCAGATAACCTAACACTTTCCTAAAGAGACAGTCAGAACAAAACACACAGAAAGATATTTAGAAGAACAATTAGGATACATCTTGATACTTACCAATGCTGTTATCAAAGAGTGAAGAAGTTCTGTAACACAATCTCTCTCTATATTTTTATACTACTTAATGTTGCATTTGTACATGAGATCTTAGCTTTTCTCAATATTATCAGAGTCTCAGTCTTGACTTGAGAATTTTTAGTCTCCAGTCCTTTTCTTGTTTTCATCTTCTAAGCAAGATTTTATTAGATGTTTTATCTGATTAGGTGGACAAAAATTCAGCATTTTTTACACCTATATAGTGAAAGGCTAGCAGGTCATAGGTCAAGGCAGTGAAAGGATAGAGACACTTACTGGAATAATGAATAAAGTCCCTGACAGATCAGAATCCAGCTACCACATTATGCACACCTCTGGATTTTACAAGGCAGTTTTGGTTCAAAAAAGTGTACCAAAATGCACATTTCAGGGGCAATCCATTGCAAAACATCTAAAAATGTGTATTTGGGGGAATGGGCATAAAATGTATATAAGATGTGTACAAAATCCATAAATTTACATGTGAATTTATTTGTGAATTTTTATTTTAATCTGCAAAAGATGGGATGGAACAGACCTATAATGGAGCAATAATCAGGACTATACTGTTGTAGATGGCAGGTGAAGCTCAAATAACTGAATGTTCCCATGCATACACAGACAAAAACAACAAAAACATTTTCCTGCCGCTTTCCCCCAAGAAAACATGATCTTCACTGCTGAATCAGAGCAGATGTCAGTAGAGGTTTCCCCAGATTGACATTTGATCTGCATGGGTTTTTCTGGGGAAAGTGGTGGGGCAAACCCAAAACTGCTCAGATCTGGGCTTACTAGGGATGGAACAAGTCCTGAGTCACAGGTTTACTACATCTCCTTCTTCTCAGTAAGACCATAGCTCAGAAAAAGTGGGGGAGATATGTCCTGTAGAAAAGATACCCTAGAAAGGCTGCTTGCTGTTTACCCGACACCAGTATAAGTCCCTTCATTCTGCAACCTGCTCTTCATTTTCATATCTGAAGAGCAGCAACATTAAGAAGAAATGAGAAGAGATTGGTTGTTCCTGTGCTGCTGACTCCCTGGCCAGAAATACTCTACACAGGGGTTTCTCCCTGCTGGCTTGGGAGGACTGAAGTTTGGTTTCCTAGCTAACTGGTATGATGGTGCATACTGTAGAGACTTTAAGGGCTCTGGTTCAAATCCTGAAGTGCCCGCAAACAGGGCTGCCTTCAGATGTCTTCTAGGTTGCATAGTTACTTATCTCCTTGGTTCAGGAGTCACACAAACATCAGTTCTGTTTCTTGCATGTACCTCTTTTTAAAATGCAACACATGCTGATTTTGCTGTATAAATCCATTAACAACTGTGGGAAATATTTCTTGGTGTTGAATAATTGAAACATTCCTTTCCTCTTCCACCACCAACAAGTGGCCCAATAAATATTGCCCTCTTGCCTTTTTTATCTTTTAAATATCTTCTTCCCCAGTAGGGGACAGGCTTTGTCTTCAGACTGATGTTCCACCACTCACAAAATCACAGATATGACTGGCTAAACTCAACCCATTGGAAATCTATACTTTATGTCAGACCTGTCTAAGAGACAAATCTAATCCTTTTGGCTAAAGAAAGAAAGAAAGGAGCTTACAGCAGTGTGTTGCTTTTAGTTTACTGATATTTGGGAGAAAGGTTTGGAATGGCAATGGATACACCACACTTGATATATTTTGTTTTCTTTCCCCAGTCCCCATACTAATGGAAGCGCTGGGGATGGACTCTGCAACATCCACATGCAAGGCATCTGCTTTGAAGCTGAGCTGTGGGCCCTTCCCTGAAAGAGGAGAGCAGCGGGGAGAAGAACCTGGGAGACCAGAAGACCTAGAAAAATACAGAACATTTGTATATAATATAAAAACAAGTGCATAACAAACAGTGTGTGGTTATAAGCTGGGAAGGGACCTAATATTTTAATTTTATTAGATACTGTATCATCTATTAAATTTACTAGTTGCTTTATCTTGCCCAAGGCAACACAAAGCAACTTACAACCAACAAAACAATGCCACCCAGTCCCACCCACCGCTAGATACATTAAAACCAAGGTGGAGGGAATAAAAAACATCCTGGCCCCACCTCTAAAATGCAACAAATAGTTAAAGGCCACAGGCCTGGTTATAGAGGAAAGTTTTTGCCTGGTGCCTAAAGATATGGTCATTTGATTCTGGAACTCAAGCCCTCATCAATTTTTGATATGTTTCCCCCAGGAAGTCCAGGTTGATACACTATGAATCTGCTTCTGCATGCAGTTGGTTCTCGGAGCAGCCAGTGCTCCCTGCTTTCCTGAGAACCTAGGAAGCTGCTGTTCAGACCCTTGGTCCCTCTAGCTCAGTACTGACTCCAGCGACTTGTAGTGGCTCCCCAGTCCTACCTGGAATTGCCAAAAGTGGAGCCCAGAAGCCATGAGCTCTGTGAGCTAGGTCCTTTTCCTCAAGTGACCAAACCAAGGAAGCTCTAGGGAGGGGTCTTGGGAGCTGATGCCCCTGGATCTCAGAAATCAGACTCAGGGTGTTTCAGGAAACACACACAGCAAAGTTCCAATTGTTCTCAGTGTCTCCACAACAAGGACTTTTAAACTACACGAAAGTGTCTTTGAATTAAAGATTCAAAGAGGAAAATTTCAAACTGCATGAGCAGCTCAACATACAGTCTGTGAGTTGATTCACACATGGATTTACAAATATCACTTGAACTCTTATCAGTATAGGTCCTGAACGCTGCATGTGAATGGCCCTGAGACCTATGGGTATAGGGCATTATACAAATTTAATTAACTACAACAACATTCAGCCCACAGTGTTGGAGTTGCTATTAGGTGATGCTGTGATGGAACATTCACACATGCCAATTGTCACTTGATGTTGCCATCAAAGAGTAAATGGGGAACATACAATTGCCCTATCCTTGCATTCAAAAATGCATAAGGGCATAAAGTACATAGGGAAAGTGGGCAAAGGTGCACCATCCCAGCTCCTACGATCCCCACCCTGACTCAGTCCACCCCCGATCTTTCCATATTGAGTGGAAAGGGCTGAGTGCACCTAGACACCCCTTCCAACTTTCCCACTCAGTGCAGGTTGGGGGTAGAGTGGCTGCATCCAGCATACACAGGGATATTGGGGGCAGGGCCGTGTGGGTGTGAACGCACATATGTCCACTGCCCCTGCACACTTTTTGCCCTTGTGCATTCCTTGGAATGCCTAGAGAGGGCTGGTGTAAGAAGCTGGTCTATACATCTCTGTCTATGGAGAAACTCAAGGCAAGAATTGACATCTTTCAGGGATGTTAGCTACAAGGAACACTGCATTCAAACAGGCTATTGAATTCCATGATCCAAAGTGGCTCTTGAAACTTCAAGAACCTGAAGCATTTCAGGTTTCCTTTAATAGATTTTCAACATTCTCTGAGGCACTGACTGGAAAATCTGGTCTGCTAATTGAAATACACCCACCACATTTTCTCTAAATTTACTCAATGGGCTTTGAGAAAAAAATGGCTTTATTCTATATACTGATTTTTTTTAAAAAGTCCTCAATGGCAGCAGAAACATTCTTAGAGAAATGCCTTGAAGGCATATTGTGGAGGTCTGGATATGAAATAGATTAAAAAGTGTTTTGCTTCAAATCTTAATCTCTTCTGTGGTCTCGAGATGACTAACACGAGAAAGATTGAAACACAGCAGAGTGATGTGTATCACCAAACACCTGCTAAGATGAAAACACATTGTGTCTTCCCTTCAGGATTGCCTGCAAATATTATCTACTGCTTGGAGGGCACCAATTGAGTGTTGTCTGTGCAAAATTCAAATCAAGAGGTAAGAAACTGGGTTTGCTGCAGCCCCTAATGAAAAATGCCTCTGGGTGGGTTATATCAGTTGGCTAACAGGAAATGAACAGGAGAGCAAGACCTGAAAGCAATAGCTTTTAATCTCCATGATTCCTCATTTTACTGTATGGATGAGGGAATAAAAAATGTGTTACAGTAATGCAGAAAGCTCCAGTCAAGGGAAAAGCAACAGGACAGTGAGAAATATCTTCTGCTGAGGTACACAGAAGCTGCATTCAAAAACCTTTAAAAAACTGTCAGTGTGTAATTTACAAAGGACCAGGAGGTTTACTTTGTGCTGGATTTGGCCCTAACCTCTGTTTTCAAGTGACAGGGCTTAAACTGCCCTTGTAGAAGTTGCTGCAATGCTCCAATGTTGGACATAATCTGGGAAGGTTCAAATCCTGGCTCACTGGGGCTTGTTGGCCACTCCTTCTCCATCAGTCCCAGCTCTTAGCACAAGGTTGATATGAGGACAAAAATGGATGATGGTGAAGGACACTGCCCAGAGCTCCTTGGCTGAAAAGTAAGATAAAAATGAAACAATAAGCTTTTGTGGTTGCTGTTACAGAAGCAGGTGAATGTGGAGATGTTTGAGGAATTAGCAAATTCTAATGCAAAATTACCTGATCTGCACATCTCAGATTAATGTGCATCCAATGCATTTTGCTTTTCTCCAAATGTTGTGACGCGGGAGTAACAGCAGTTTAATTGTATGTAAAGGTAAAGGGACCCCTGTCCGTTAGATCCAGTCGCGGACGACTCTGGGGTTGCTGTGCTCATCTCGCTTTATTGGCCAAGGGAGCCGGTGTACACCTTCCAGGTCATGTGGCCAGCATGACTAAGCTGCTTCTTGCAAACCAGAGCAGCACACAGAAACGCTATTTACCTTCCCTCCGGAGTGGTACCAATTTATCTACTTGCACCTCATGCTTTCAAACTGCTAGGTTGGCAGGAGCAGGGACTGAGCAATGGGAGCTCACGCCATCGCAGGGATTCAAACTGCCGACCTGCTGATCGGCAAGCCCTAGGCTCTGTGGTTTACACCACAGCACCACCCACGTCCCTTTAATTGTATGAAGAATATGCAAATACACATTTTATGAGACCTGCAGGTATAGGGTGGCATATAAATTATATAAATAAAAAAGTGTCTCCACTCAGTTTTTTCATAATCCTTCCCTTGCCCTTAGACCTCCATAACAGAGTCCACCCCACTTCAGGAGGATACGCTGCCCCACAGGAGTGGGTCTTTGCAGTGGGCTCAGCTGCTACAAGCAATGAGGAAGGAACAGCAATGTAACCTTACATCAACCCACTTCCATCAAGCGCTCCTCAGAATCCAAGCCTTCACTATTCCATTTTATTGTTATGAGTTTGCGGGTGCTAGAACCCCTTAAATTACTGGGCACAGTAGAGATTAAAATTTAATCAAGGTTGTTTATATCTTTTGTAAATAAACCATACATCATAAAACCCCACTGTGCCTCATTCCCAAAAGGAAACACGAACCCCAGGTAAATGCGCCAGAAACCCCTGCTCAGAGATTGGGGTGGTGTGTGACATTATTTTCTGTTTCTTTAGATTGTTGGAGCTCCAGCCTTAAAAGTGCTTATCTTTGGCTGGATCACTTGGTTGCTAAAATAGGGCCTGTTGATAACCAACAGCTACAAAACACAAAGAGCAAAATAAGAACAAGATTCAGATGAAAGTTCTCTTGTTACATGTTGTTTTCTCCAATTACTGTTTAAAAGGTTCTTGGTGGCCTGACCCCTTTGCAGAGGAAAGGGCTTGTGCTCATGTGTTCCATCAAATTACTTTTTGTAAGTACATGGTGCCACACTAAGTGACTAATACAGCTCAAAATGACACCTCCCAGGAACAACTTTAAGGCTAAGGACATGAAAGCATTAGAGAAAGAATAAGCATACAACATCATCTAAACTCATCTTCTGTTCCAAGCTGAAACCATGCAAAGAAATCCAATCTGCATAAGGCATGCTTAACGATTATAAAGGATAAAGATTTTGCAAATAAGTACATTGATTATTTATTTAAGAGGTTTAAGATTTTGAGTGGGACTATACCAAATATTCTCTGATTCAGACATTTGCTTCTTCTGTTAGCATATTTGAAACTATCTAATTACCAACACAATCTAATTACCTCACTGCACATTCACTTTGTTTCAAGGCTGTTCAGCCCCATTTTGCCTTCCTGCTTCTTGAAGTGCCGTTCTTATTCTACTAGCTGCTACCCTTGCCCAGCTACTGCTTCTTTTGATAGACTGTGACACACACACAGAGAGAGAGAGAGAGAGAGAGAGAGCTTTTTTCTGGGGGGACGCATACCCCTAAACATTTTGTGAATCTAAGTTTGGCCTCATTGAGGGGCAGTATTTCAATATGAGTAGGAATATGAGAGTACCCCTAAACATTTTTAAGGGGGGAGGGAAGCACTGCACCCACCCACCATGAATGCTCGCCAGTCACGGCAGAATCTCACTCCCAGCGTTGAAGGGCCCCCAGGCAAGATATCATCCAGGGCTGTCCACACACTACTCTGGCAACCCCACCCCAGTCGCCCCCACCCCACTGCCCTGCCTACTCCACTTTCTCCTGCCAGCCACCCCCTATTTCCTCCACCCTACTTCTCCAACTGCTGCTTTTCCAGCTGCTCTGCTTTCTTCTCTGAACACACAATGCCCTGGTCATGGCACTCCTGCCCTCACCTGATTCATTAGATGTAACTAACTGTAAATATATTTTCATATTATGAAAATCAAGGTATGTTTATGAGAGATGGATGAAGGAAATGTACAATGAATCACAACTTAGTGAATAAAAAGTTGCTTCTTGTGCTGCTTCCTCTCTCCTTTTGTCACTAGCATGCTGGGACAGGCTCTGCTGAAGAGGTGCCCTCTCCGTGGCTTGCTTCAGAGCAGAGTTGTCATCAGAGAACACTCGGGGGAGAAATCACCGATTGTACAGAGCGCTTTATGGGATTGTAATCCTTAACGCATGTGTTCCTTTCCAGGAAATGTCTTCTTCCTCACAATGCTGCTTGGAAGTGTCCTTCAGGGGCTGGGGGAGGTGGCACCTTCCCCAGGAACCATGGGAAGTTGGGGGCTCATTCTGCGGAAAAGTCCCAGTTATATGGGCCTTGTGCCAGCTCAGATGACTTGCCCATCTTACCCAATATTGGCAACTATATTCTGAGAGAACTTCCAGTTTTTATATCCAGATCATACTTCCTCTGGAGCAGTCTCTCAGGTAACCTGGTCCTGAGATGTATAGGGCTTTACACGTTAGTACCTTGAACTTGGCCTGGTAGTAGGGTTGCCATGCAAAAGTTGCTGAGCTTTTCTTACTTTTGCCCAAGCTTTTTTAAAGGAAAAAATCTAGACTACTGACATGGGTTGACATATGGCAACCCTGCCGGGTAGCAAATTGACACCTGACCAAGAAAGCAAATCAAGAAAGCAAAGTGTCATGTGCTGTTGATTTCTGCACAAGCTGCAGCCTCCAGTGCAACCCCAAGAAATCCATGTGTGAAGTTACCAATGCATGGACGACTGTGGTCAAACTATCTCAGCCCAGGAACCCTGTAGCTGTTTTACCAACCAACATTGGTAGAAGGCACTCCAAGTCCCTAAGGATACCTGCACCTCTACTGACAGAGATGGACGAGGAGCATCCCCAAACGATGCACTTGCTCCTTCAGAGATAGTGAAACTCCATCCAGGGCAGGGAACCCATGAACCACTCCTTCAGACTAAGTTTATTAGTTCTCATGCAGCCCACCACTTCATCCAGACTTCATCAGCCACTCCCAGTTCAAATGAAGCATGTTGCTCCAGAACACCTCTTGGCCACTCCCAAAGACTTCACATACATGTTAAATAGCATGAGACGATACAGTTCCTTGCAGGACCTCATAGTTCAGGAACCAGGAGGCTGAGAAGCACTCATTCAATGCTACCTTCTGGAACCAATCCTGGAGATAAGACTGCCTCCAAAACCCCTCTCCCATAGGCAGTCCAGGAGGGTACCATGGTTGAGGGTAATAAAAGTGATCTTGTAAGAGCAACATGATCAAGGCAGATCCACTCCCAAACCTGGGTCTGAAAACAGACTGGAATGGGTCCCAGAGCATCAGCATCTTCTAGGAATGCCTGCAGCTGTGTTGTCATGACCCTCACAAGTACCTTGCTCAAAATGGGTGCATTTGCAACAGGGCAGGAGTTGCTAAATGCCGTTAGGTCCAAGGAGTTCTTTTCCCAGGAATGACCAACCTTTTGCCTCCTTCCAGGCAGCCATGCCACCTGCTCATGCAGACGTGATGGACCAATTCAGGCCATTTAGAGCCTTGATTCCCCGTCTAGTCACATAGGTAATCTCAGCCAGTCAAGGATGACAAACCACCAGAGATCACAAAGCAAACCCTCCTACAGCCCCTTTGAACTGGTGCATGAAAATAATCATTGAAACAAGGAAGGCCACTTTTGATTCCTTCTGATGGAAGATTTTCAATGAACAAGCTCCCCCCTTTTGGCTCAGCCATAGCCCCCACAGACTAAAAAGTTTCAAGCTTTTTCCTTCTCAGAAACGTTTCATTTTAAAATCACTTAACTTGCCAAGAGGTGTCTCTCTCTCTCTCTCTCTCCTCCCCCAATTCTCAAATAGCGTAAGCTTCACGTCAGTGGGCATCCAGCACTGTGTATAAATGGAAGACATACTTGATAACGATGCCTTTATTTAAATACATGAATTAATGCCCAGTCCCTTGACAATCGCAGACACTACCAGCAGCATCTCTGTGCTAAAGAGACATTAATTGTTTTTTTCCTCTCCCTTCAGCTACAGAGGAGGCTCGTCTGTTCTGGTTCAAAAATAATGATTTGTTTTATTCATCTCTCACTTGACAGTATGTGACATGGCCAGCCGCAGTTAGTTTTACTAATATGAGATCACTCCACACTCGGCAGCTTATTATATTTACTGATAGATGTATTTTGGTTCCTGACACAATTCAATCAGCCTTGGAGAGAAAAAGTCAAAAACGGCTTGTAAAACGCCTCTTGCAGATCACAACCCACAGCTTCTATTATCTGCCACAACCCCCGCCTTGTGTTCTCTGAGTCTGAAGGTTGGAGGAAAGATACTACATTCTTTGTGTTGTTGGCAGAATGGCTCCCATAAAACTGATCGCTCGAGTGGGGGAAGAGCGGGGAGGGAGCACCAGTGGCGGTTGTGAGTGAACCTGGAAAGTGCACTTTCCAGAACAACAGGCAAACTGAAGCACGACTGTCCTTCAGATTTTGTGACAAAGTTCTCCAAGCAAATAATATGTACAAAATTGCACATATTCACGAAAATAAATACCCCATATATGCCTATTCGATCACCTTGATCTGCAGAATTTACACTTTATTTATTACGTGATTTTTTAATTTCTTTCATAAAATTTATACCTACTTCATTGTAAATGCCAGCAACAACTTCAAAGCAGTTTACAAACAATAGAACAGTAAAATCGAGGGAAATTCACAATACTTTAAAGCATGCAAAATTTAAAATACCAAAACAGTTTAAAATTACCTGAACTTTCTAAGCATCTTGGTAGGCTTGTCTGAAGAGGAATGGCACCAAGAATGAATGAATTTACTTTATTACAGTCACAGACCAACATAAGCAAAGCATCTAAATAAATAGCATAACAGTATGAGTCTAAGCGAATAATTATTAAATAAATGGGAGCAAGAACCAAACATAGCTTAAAGCATATACATAGAATACTTAAGTAAGCATAAATAAAGGATGAATGAAAGCTGATAAGAAAATTTAAAAGGACCAGTTAAAACAGCTCTATGGGGTGGGGCTTCAGAAGTGCGGATCTAACAATATGAGCCTTCAATTTAGGGCTGAACTGTAGCATAGACCATCCTTCGACGAATATCTATCATGACAACGCAAAATCTGGTGACTGCATATGTGACTTCTGGGCTTTCGTCCTGTAGTAACAGGGAGATGTTCTGTTGTTCTGAACATCCAGGAGCTTATATAAGATGGGTTGGATAAACCTAGTTCAAATGTCTATATAATACTGGCAGTGAAGAAGGGCACGCTCCGTGGTTTCCTGCTGCCCAGAGCCACGTGAGCATTTCCTCTCCTCGTGAGGTATCTTCCTGTATCGGCCTTCCTGAATTGCTGAAAGGAGGGCCTGGCAACGGGCCAAAGTGAAAGCCCTTCGTTGTTTTGGTATTTCGAGGTTAGTTATGTGTGGCATTTGGGAAGTCAAGTACAGTATCTTCTAGTTTCACCAATTAAAAATTGGGGGGACCTGGCTAGCTTTACCTGTCGTTCTGTATCTACCACAAATTGTTTGATGTTGTTTTTTGCTTGTTCGTGCCCCATGTTGAGTAGGATCTGTGGACTGAATCTTAGAGTCGTTATTTCCTAGTTGTTGTTATTTCCACTGCTCATTTCCATGTCAACTGAAATTTGTCTTTAATTGTCAGGGAAGCAAGGCCGCTCGGAAGGCTAGTCTCAGCCAGTAATTAAGAGTGGCGAGTCACACTCTGGCCTCGATTCATATGAATCCAGTTTTGAGGCGTATGGTGGCATTGGAGACATATTTGGATACTTGTAGGACAGATCTTAAGAATTTAGATTGCGCCAATTCTAATGGAGCGCAGTTGGCGAAGGGGCCTAATTGGGCACCGTATAACAGTTGTGCAATCAATTTGCCCTCAAACAATTTGAGGGCTGCTGGTATGGAGTGTCCACCTTTGGACCGAAGGCACCAAGAAAAGTACAGTGGAGACACCTGCTTGATCTCAATAGGCAGAGAGTTCCAAAGTGCAAAAGCTGCCACACTAAATGATCGGGAACTTACAAATGTGGAACGGGGATTATGTAGCAGCTGCAGTAGTGCCAGTTCCTCCAACTGAAGAGGGCAGGTGTGTACTTGGGGGGCACTTGCGAGGAGTCGATCCTTCAGTGTGGCAGCACCTGCTCTCTGGCACTCCCTGCCCGTTGTGGCTAGACAGGCGCCCTCCCTCTACTCTCTTAGGTGCTTGCTGAAAACCTTGCCGCTTGGGCAAGTATACACAGGTATGTAATTTAGTTGCCTATATCTATCTTATTTTTTATTGCTTTACCTTTGGCTTAATGATGTTGGTTTTATGTATACTTGCTTTTTAATTGGTTTGTGGATTTTAGATGTTTTATCTAGCATTTTACTTGTATATCACTTGGATAACATTTTGATCAATTGGTTTACATATCTGCTAAATTAATAAATGAATATATGAGGGACAAGGGGTAGCAGCTTGAAGTCAGTGGACAAGGGGGCAGCTTTATTATATGGCAGCTATTTGGCTTTAATTGTTTTTAGAGGTGTGTAGGAAATGGATTTTATTTGTTTGAAAAAAGTTTTATTATAACCTGCCCTGGGGGCTCCCTGGAGCCATGTTGGTGGGACAGAAATGAATGAATTAATGAATGAGTAGATGACTCATGTTTTCTCAGCAGCCCATGAATCTTTTCAGCAGCCCTGAAAAAAGACTGAAGTATTTTCACATAGAAAATAGGGCAAATCCGGAGGGGAGTATGAAAGGAGACTGCATCTGTCCATCAAATAAGGTTGCATTATTTCTAGCTGGACTTCTGCAACGTGCTCTACAAGGGACTGCCTTTGAAAAGTGCTCCAAAACTCCAGCTGGCTCAAAGAGCTGCAGCCAGACTCAGGCTGCTTATAGGGAGCAGATGACTTGCTAGAACAGCTCCCCTGGCCACAGGTATGTTTCTGGGCATAAGTCAAAGTGCTGGTTATCACCTATAAAGTCCTATTTGGTCCAAGCTATCTGAAAGATAAGTTTTTCTCATGTGAACTTGTCCAGGTTTTGAGATCTTCGGGGGAGGCCTTTCTTTCAGTCCTGCAACCCTCACATACCTGCTTGGTGGGGACACAGGAGAGGGCCTTCTCGGTGGCTGCTCCCAGACAACTTTGGAACTCCCTCCCAAGAGAAGCCAGACTGGCTCCCCCCTTGCTGTCCTTCCCCCAGCGGGTGAAGACTTTCTTGTTCCAACAAACTTTTGGGAACTGACTGTTTTTAATGAAAAGGCTGGTACCATGCTGTTTTTATTGTAATTATCTACAAGTTTTTATTAGATTTGCACACAGACATTGTTTTAACTCTATCAATGTTTAATTGTTTTTCAATGGTCCCCCCCCCCCATGCTTTTAGCTATTCCTGTTTTTATCTGTAAGTCACCTTGAGTCCCTGCCAGGGAAATGAATAATAATAACAACAACAACATGTTGTTAACCAAGGATAAAGAACTGACTCTGGCTGGTGGGGCTGATAATACACTACCTCCCCCACCCTCTCATGGGCCAAGTTTGACTGGTGGACGAGGCCTTGATTATACATTTTTAAGTGCCACTGTGAAAGTTTGCCTTCACCCACTGAAATCTTGGCCCTCATTGCTGAAATCCAAAATGGCATCCCTGCCCAAAGGAATTGAGCAATATGGAAACAGCAATATAGCTCTTCCGTTTTCAGATGCCTGTATATTTTTCCTATGTAAAATTTAGCAAGTAATTGTCTTTTTTGCACACACTGCTTCCAATTATCTTACAGGGTTTAGGGCAATTCCCCCCTCCCTGTCTGTTCCTGATGGGCAGAATCAAATAGCCAACATTCTGAAGCCAGCTCGTCTTTGAGATGAAAGTCTCTGGAGAAAATCAAAGGCAGATGTGAAGAAATGTTATATTTGACTCTGGCCAGAACTCAGTGTAAAGAGCTGTGGCTGATCAATACTAGTCCTATTAATTCTGATCCTAGACGGATGATCATTGCCTCTGTTCCCTCCCCTGAGTTAAATTACTTTGAAACAGCACAAAAAAACTGTTCGCAGGCGCTAGTCAGAATCCATGTGAAAATATTTTTTCCCTAGACTGCCAAGCATAATTCATAGTTTTCACAAACTTAATAGGAGAAAATGTGGACACTTAACTGCACCATTCATGTACCTAACACAACTCCTCCAAAGTAGTTTGCAATGATGAAGTAGGTCCCAGTGGTGCAATGCAAGGAAAAGCTTCACACATGGAGCCCGGCAGATTAAGCCTGCTACACTGAGAGATCTCGTAGTCGCCCTCTCCATGGGATCTTACACTTCCAACTGGCATTACTAACGACTGGTGGGCTGCTGTGAGCTCTTTTTGACATTGAATCTAACAGCATTGCACTACAATGAACCACCAAAGGGATAAGCATAACCTCTGCAAGGCACAATGAGAAACTGGAGAGCTATGAGTAATAGACCTCTAAAGGGATACATGTTCAGCTTACACCCTTGCCAGCTGGAGTGAAATGATACAGATTTAACTCCACTCGATCCATATACTTTTCATTGGCATTGATTCTGGCATTGGAAGGACTCTGGAGTTACCAGAGTATTTGACTCAAACCCAAAGTCAGAGTTTTGGAAGCAAGTGTGAACTGGTCAAAAGTGTTTCAGAAGCACACCAATTTGGCTTTGAGTCCAAAACCAGACTTAGAAAACACAAAGCTTCTAGCCTCACTCACTCTTCTGGGGACAATTTAAATTGGCCATAGCTACTGCTTCTTTTTACAGAAATGGATGAAATTTACAGGCATAGTGACTACTTCTAAGCAAATAACATCTGCCAAATTATAAACTAATAGATCTAGGATTTTTTGTCCTGAGCAACTTTGATTTTTTTTAAAAAAGAATCACAAGTTGTTGTTTGTTTTACACACACTTGCAAAACTGGATGACATTTGCAAGCATGGCAGTCCCTTCTGAGGGAACTGATCTCCCCAAATTTCAGTAGAATGGTTTTGCATAAGCACAGCCTTTACAGTTTTTTAAAAATACAGTGGTACCTTGGGTTACATACGCTTCAGGTTACATACACTTCAGGTTACAGACTCCTCTAACCAAGAAATATTACCTCAGGTTAAGAACTTTGTTTCAGGATAAGAACAGAAATTGTGCTCTGGCGGTGCAGCAGCAGCAGGAGGCCCCATTAGCTAAAGTGGTGCTTCAGGTTAAGAACAGTTTCAGGTGTGCTCGCTTCGGCAGCACATATACTAAGAACAGTTTCAGGTTGAGAACGGACCTCCGGAATGAATTAAGTACTTAACCCGAGGCACCACTGTAATATTTTTATTGGTTTTCATTATAACAAACATCTAACAATAAACATTAAGAAATAAAAAATAAAAATGTGAACAACTGTATCATTTTGCATAATGTTTGTACATTCAATACAGTACCAATATATGGGATTTCTCCAATCTCCCGACTTCCCTCTACCCCCTCCGTGGTTCCATTATTTCATTGTTAAATTGTGCATGTCCAAATCATATTTCTATCCATTCGTTTCTATTTTTATCTATTATGATAGTATTGCAAGTGTTTTTTTAGAATCTTGCTGATGTATTTACTTGTATACAATGCTTTGTCATACATGCAATAAAAGTTTCCCATTCATTTTTAAATTTGTTATCCTGATTTCTAAGTCTACCAGTTAGTTTGGCCATCTCTACACATTCCATTAACTTAATTTGCCAGTCTTTTTTTGTGGGAATTTTTTCCTCTTTCCTGCATTGGTCTATCAATATTCATGTGGCTGTAGTCGCATACATGAAAAGATTTTTATATATTTTTTGGTATTTCCCTTCCTATAATTCTTAATAGGAAGGCTTCTGGTTTATTAAGAAAGGTTATTTTAAACATTTTCTTCAGTTCATTATATATTATTTCCCAAAATATTTTTATACCTTTACATTGCCACCACATATGATAAAATGTACCTTCTACTTCATTACATTTCCAACATTTCTTACCTTATATATTTGTGATAACTTGACTGGTGTTAAGTACCACCTATACATCATTTTCATGAAATTTTATTTTATCAGTGTATAGGCTGTAAATTTAAAATTATTTCTCCATATTTTTTCCCAATCTGACATTTGGATATTATGTCCCACTTCTTTAGCCCACTTTATTATTACACATTTGACCTCTTCATCTTTAGTTTCCCATTCCAATAACAAGTTGTACATTCTTGATAGTACTTTAATATCACATTTTATTATTTCTCTTTGGAATTTTGAGATTTCATGAGCAAATCCTTTTTTCTTATCATTTTTAAATAATTCAGCCTTTACAGTTTTAGGGTGGTTTAAAAGGATTCACTTAATCTCCCTTATTGCCTTATGGGCAATTTGTATGAAAATAGTATCCATGTGAGAGGAAGCCTGAGGTAAAAACAGCAGCAGCAGCAGCAACAACAACAACAACAACAGTTGTTAACTTATGGATAAATAGGCTGAATCGATGTTTTTGCAAGGCACTCTTTAAAGTTGATTGGGGATGTAGACTTATTAAAGGTGATTTGCTTCTCTTCCCTGCAGATTTGTGAGCAACAATTTTATTATGAGGATGACATACATCATAGAGTTACCCCTAGAAAGTGGCATCCAAAATTTCAGAAAGGGGATAAGGGAGTTACAATGAAGGGGTGCAGAAACCAACCTCAGGCTTCTGCTCTGCTTTACTGGCACAAAAAACATAAAAATTAAGTGCAAAGCAGATTGGAAAGGAATGGATATGTGGGCCTGGGGACAGAAGTAGAAGGGCTTGAACAGCAAGCATTTTGCAAGTAAGAACCATTAGCAGAACTGGAGCAGAAGGAGCAGCTCTGCAGCAATGCCTCTACTGTGGGGTTGAGCATCAGCCATGATTTGCTTGTGTGACTAGGCAGTCACAAAGAGAACACTTCAGATGGAGAGGGGGAGGGTTCAAATCACCTCAAGCGCAATCCTTTTCAGTAAAGTTGCTGCACATTCTATTGCCAATTATCCAGGGCACAATAATTAAACAAAGAGATGTGGTATACATGCATGTGTGAACAAGGCCTTAGGGAGCATTTGGCAAGCAATTTCCCCCAGGGAAGTTCAATAAAGGAGTGGGAGCCTTGTTTTAGAGTAAAAAGATGTCTTTAAACATGTATTCTCTTTTAGAAGGTTTCTTAGATATAATAGCATATTAACTATATGGAAGGAGAAGAGAAACACTCTATAAGGACCTTTAGTGATGACGAAAAGGGGGAAAATAAAATCTCACTGGAGATCATTAAGCTCCTAATTCCTTCCAGCATGTAGAAAATCCATCACTGGACCCTATGGAGAATGAATTATTGTGGACAAACACTGAATGTCTTATCCTTAACTGATTTTTGAAAAAGGAATTGTGATTATCAGCTCTCTCACAAAATGAACTTGATTATGGATACAAAACAATAATTGCTATGTCAAATTAGTGGAAGCCTTATACTTTTTGTACCATTGTGCACAACACAATAAATTTCTGTTTATTCTGTGTCCTCAAATGGCAGGGTGATGATCCTTGCCTTTTTGGCTATGTTCAGAAGTGAGTCTGGTGATCACAATGGCTGGGGGGAAATGCAAGCACAATGGTGGGAGCTGCTACCGGCAGCTGATGTGCACAGCCTGGTTCACACTGACGGCTCCCTGGGAATGGAGGGCCTGCACATGACCAGGGGCAGTTCAGGTTGCTTGAATGTGAGCATGGAAAGAAAAGCCAGCGGTGAGGAGAGATGTGCACAAACTCCACTGGAAAAAGTGCTAGGCTAAATAATAGTAATTATAAATGATAATGATACAAATTTTATTATTCATACCCCGCCCATCTGGCTGGGTTTCCCCAGCCACTCCTTTTGGATTCAGACTTTTGGGGGTTCACTTGAAATTCCTCAGGTGTTTCATCCAAGGAAGAATCCTAAAATTCAGGTAGATGACACCAAACTGGGAGGGGTGGCTAACACCCCAGAGGACAGGATCACACTTCAAAATGACCTTGACAAATTAGAGAACTGGGCAAAAACAAACAAGATGAATTTTAACAGGGAGAAATGTAAACTATTGCACTTGGGCAAAAAAAAATGAGAGGCACAAATACAAGATGGGGGACACCTGGCTTGAGAGCAGTACATGTGAAAAGGATCTAGGAGTCTTGGTTGACCACAAACTTGACATGAGCCAACAGTGTGACGCGGCAGCTAAAAAAGCCAATGCAATTCTGGGCTGCATCAATAGGAGTATAGCATCTAGATCAAGGGAAGTAATAGTGCCACTGTATTCTGCTCTGGTCAGACCTCACCTGGAGTACTGTGTCCAGTTCTGGGCACCACAATTCAAGAAGGACACTGACAAACTGGAACGTGTCCAGAGGAGGGCAACCAAAATGGTCAAAGGCCTGGAAACGATGCCTTATGAGGAACGGCTAAGGGAGCTGGGCATGTTTAGCCTGGAGAAGAGGAGGTTAAGGGGTGATATGATAGCCATGTTCAAATATATAAAAGGATGTCACATAGAGGAGGGAGAAAGGTTGTTTTCTGCTGCTCCAGAGAAGCGGACACGGAGCAATGGATCCAAACTACAAGAAAGAAGATTCCACCTAAACATTAGGAAGAACTTCCTGACAGTAAGAGCTGTTTGACAGTGGAATTTGCTGCCAAGGAGTGTGGTGGAGCCTCCTTCTTTGGAGGTCTTTAAGCAGAGGCTTGACAACCATATGTCAGGAGTGCTCTGATGGTGTTTCCAGCTTGGCAGGGGGTTGGACTCGATGGCCCTTGTGGTCTCTTCCAACTCTATGATTCTATGAGTCAGAACATTGATCCACGTAGCTTACAATTGTTTTCTCTGACTGAAAGCAGCTTCCCAGAATCTCAGGTGGAGGTTTCTCCCCACATGCAACCCAATATACTTTTGAAACCCAAACATACTAATACTTGAACTTAGAGCCTTCTGCATACGTGCCTCCACTGAACCATGAGCAGCAGACAATCGAACTGCCAAGAACACAAAGGAACCTGGGCTGCCTATGGGCAGTGTGAGACCTAAGCGCCAGGTGCAGTCTCTGTCCTGGGTGGAAGGGCATGTCCAGAGATCCTTGTGCACTTGCTCATTAATATGCTTGATAGGTGCTGAGGTCTGGAAACAGAAAAGATGTGCCTGGCAGGGCAGGGCATTAATTACTTTCCTCCACATGTTACTCTGATGCTTAGCTAAGTATTCTGCAACTGCTGCCGTTACGATGTATAATTTGCACAGTGTTCAGTCGTGAGCAAAAGCAATTTGGCAAGCCCTCCTTCTAATTAGTTTAGAGTCTGATTATCACATTTTGCCTCTCACTCACACATGCAACACGCTGCAGCTGTGCTGTGCAGGATTAAGCCAGTATGCGGAAAGAAACAAAACGTGTTACCCTTTTAAGCATTTGCTATCCCTTCTTCCAGTAATCCCTCCCTGGGAGCTAGATTTAGCTCTTATCAAAAGCTAACAAAAACCCCTAAGCTTGCAGGCAAGTATCCTTTAACCCCTCGTATCAATAACATCTATCAAAGGTTTGCCAAGTTCCTGCTAACTGCCCAAGTGCTGGGATCAGTACTTTCAAATCTGCCATTAAATTGCCTTGGTTTCAAATGTATTTTTTGGATTGGAAAACATAACTTTTTGTTGTTGTTTAGCCGTTTGGTCGTGTCCGCCTCTTCGTGACCCCCTGGACCAGAGCACGCCAGGCACTCCTGTCTTCCACTGCCTCCCGCAGTTTGGTCAAACTCATGTTTGTAACTTCAAGAACACTGTCCAACCATCTCGTCCTCTGTCGTCCCCTTCTCCTTGTGCCCTCCATCTTTCCCAACATAGGGTCTTTTCCAGGGAGTCTTCTCTTCTCATGAGGTGGCCAAAGTATTAGAGCCTCAGCTTCAGGATCTGTCCTTTCAGTGAGCACTCAGGGCTGATTTCCTTCAGAATGGATCGGTTTGATCTTCTTGCAGTCCATGGGACTCTCAAGAGTCTCCTCCAGCACCATAATTCAAAAGCATCAATTCTCAGCGATCAGCCTTCTTTATGGTCCAGCTCTCACTTCCATACATCACTACTGGGAAAACAATAGCTTTAACTATACGGACCTGTCAGCAAGGTGATGTCTCTGCTTTTTAAGATGCTGTCTAGGTTTGTCATTGCTTTTCTCCCAAGAAACAGGCGTTTTTTTTAAAAAAAATTGTGACTGCTGTAACCATCTGCAGTGATCATGGAGCCCAAGAAAGTAAAATCTCTCACTGCCTCCATTTCTTCTCCTTCTATTTGCCAGGAGGTGATGGGACAAGTGGCCATGATCTTTGTTTTTTTGATGTTGAGCTTTAGACCATATTTTGCGTTCTCTTTTTTCACCCTCATTAAAAAGTTCTTTAATTCCTCCTCACTTTCTGCCATCAAGGTTGTGTCATCTGCATATCTGAGGCTGTTGATATTTCTTCCAGCAATCACTTTTTAGTTGTTGTCTATTCCTCTCTTTCAATTTACAGGGAGGTGTGCAGCTGCTGCACAGGACAGCTCCAGTTTTGAAACAGGAGCTTGCATTAGATTTCCCATGCAGCAATGCATTTATCTAATTCATATCCCATTTTAATCCCAGGTGAACCTAGAGCTGCTTAAGTGGGGCTCCCAGGTCGTTTCTCATCCAGGCACTGGCAAGTCCAAGACCTGCTTAGCCTTTGCAGTGCAACAGCTTCAGGAATGCTGCAGCTATTAATGATCTCCCATTCCATCAGAAAAAGCTGCAAATTTCTACTTGTGGATAAATGTTGTCAGTAAGCAGCCATCTCAAGACAATGACATATTCTACCCAACTATGGCCCCATCATTTAAAGTGGTAAGGAATTTAAAGGGATTGGTGTGCTACACTTTGGAACCACTGAAGGGCCTCAAATTGTGAAAAGAGGTCTGCTGAACTGGAGGCTTGAGAAAATGAACTTGCCAAGTTTGAAAACTTCTGAGCCTGCAATAAGCTGAGCCCCAATCTCTCCGATGTGTTGGCTCGGCTTGTAATGGGCTCAGGTGATTCCTATTCCCATGGTTCCCAGAAGCACTGGTCACGGCACAAGAAGTTTTAGCATCCCACTAACCAGAGCTCTGAAGATCTTTGCCACGTATTGTCAACTCAACCAATTAACCATCAACCATGCTAAATCTAAGATTCTGATTTTCGCCAGAAGTCGGAGATTATACGAATGGAAGCTTGGTGGAGCAAAAATAGAGCAAGTCCTAAAATTTCAATACCTAGGAGTTATTTTTCAATACAATTTGGGGTGGAAAGCACAAATTCAACACCTCCTTAACAAGGCCAAAACTCTGTCATATGCGCTCCTCCGATTTTTCTTTTCGGACGGAGCTCTGCATGTTCCCTCGGCCCTAAAGGTGTTCAAGGCAAAAGTGGTTCCCGTGCTTGCTTATGCTGCCCCGCTCTGGGCCGTGATGACAGACCTTGCTCCTCTTGAGACTCTGCAAAACCAATTCCTACGTCGGCTCCTAATGCTCCCCCCGTGCGTAAGCAACGCAGCCATGCGACTAGAATTGAAGATCGCATCCTTAGAAACTTGCCTGTGGAAGCAAGTCTTCAATTACTGGTTATCATTGTGGCATAGATTACCAGACCATTACCTTGTCCAATGCCTATGGCGAGATGAATTCTCCAGCCTTTGGACTAGTAGAATTCATGCCAAACTCCTGAGCTATGGAATCTCTCCCTTAGATTCCCTAAAACTAGATCAAATCACTGCTCAAAGACTGATCCGCCAAAGACTGGATGACATCGACTTACAGCAAAATTATACGCTGGGGGGAGGTGTTTGTTCGCCCCAGAACATTGGTATCACTTTAACTTACTGCGTTCCATCATACCTCTCCTCCCTTTCGACTGTTGCCCATAGGCTGGCCTTCACCAAAGCGAGGTTTAACGTTTTTCCCTCCAATGTCCTGAGACATAGATTCTCAAAGGGCCAAGCCTCCGCCATGTGCGAATGTGATAAGGAGACGCCGGAGTCGCTTCAGCACATTATGTTCACTTGCCCCTTATTCAAGGTGCCACGGGCAAATTTGTTGGGATCAATCATACAGAAACTAGAGGGTACCCCACCAAAATTCCACCTTGCCCAAATCTTGCAGGATAAGGATACCCATACGACCCTGAAAGTGGCTAGGTTCCTGGTCGCTGTCCTTACCCAAAAGCGTTGCCAAGGAGCACCACAAGCTAATTAAGGCGTAGTATGCCATTCCATCTTATAGTATTTTATTGTTATAGTAGTGTTTTAACGGCTGTTTTTTCCCACGTGCACAAGCTGTTATTTATGTCTTGTTTTTATCTGTATGGGCCTATGGCCGTAATAAATTATTATAATTATTTAGCATCCCATGAGATCTCTCCAAAGTCTGCAAACCCTCCAGCCTCCCTCTGTCTCTGGGCAAGGCCATGTAGGAAGCAAAGCAGTAGTGTTCTGAGGGGGGAAGGCAGGGGGCGGTCCGCCCCGGGTACCATTCTAAAGGGGGAGGGTTACAAAATGCCAACCCCCGATTGGGGGTACCCCCCACAGTGGCGCCACGCCTCTAGGACACCCGTCCTGCCCCCTGGGACACGCATCCCATCCCCTGGGACACGCGACATGCCTCCTGGGACAAGCACCACTCCGGGTACTGAAGCAGGTTGCTTCGCTACTCAGGGACTGAGCAGCTGTCCTGAGATCCAGTCCTATCTGGCCCTATCTGATTCAGGCCCAATCAGAACTGAGTCCCAGTTGAATCTCAGAACCTCTGTCTATAATCTTTGAGCCCCCGTCTTCAGGGATTTTTTACCTATGATTCCTGAATTGCAGGGGTTGGAGGAGCCATTGGGGTCCGTTCCAACAAAGAAGAAGAAGGAGAAGAAGGAGGAGGAGGAGGAGAAGGAGAAGCAGGAGGAGGAGGAGGAGGAGGAGGAGGAGGAGGAGGAGGAGAAGAAGAAGGAGGAGAAGAAGAAGGAGAAGGAGGAGAAGGAGAAGGAGAAGGAGGAGGAGGAGGAGGAGGAGGAGGAGGAGAAGAAGTCCACTCTAATCCATATCAACTCATTGTGATATAGTAGTAGGCTGTGAAGGCCCCCCCCCCCCCCGCTGCAAAATAGCATTAATGGCATGTATGTGTTTTACTGGTGTGTCCTAGTATCACTTAGAATGGTATACTTCTTTGCAGGGTGCCAATAATAAAGAACTGGTCTAGCATGTTACAAGATTAGATTCTAGAAAGTGGGGTCTTCAAGCTAAGCCACACACTGAAGTGAATCTTGCTGACTCTGGGAAACATGCTTTTAGAGGAAAATTTCAATTTCAATTCTCAAAGCCATAAGCTTAGAATATTTGCCCAGGTCACAAAACTTCAAATAAAACTTACCAATGTGCTAGATACTGCTTAAATGCTTTGATTGGGTAGATTTCAGTGAGCAAATATTCATACATGCTCTCCGTTTAAAAAAAAATGAACTCAGGCTTTGATGCAATGAGCAAGATAATTGCTTGAAAGAAATGATGAGTTAAAATTTCCAAAAATATTTTCTGAGGAAGGTAAGGCATTGCATGTTTTTGTGAATTATTAACACATCATTTTTTTTCCTTCATCATCATCTACTGGATAAGAGGACTGGCAGCCAATAAGTGGGATCTAGCCTCCGGAACCATTTTATTTGTCCCCTAGTAGCACTCCCAAAGTATTATTATTAATATTAATTTACCATGCCGTCTAACCAACTATATGTGTTTGCTAGAAAGGCAAACACAGAGGAAGTTGGATCTCACAGGGTCTACAGGAAATCCTCTCTGTGAGAGCCAGGTAAAGAGGGTGTAGCCTACTATATAACCTCGTCACCCCCCAGCCTGCTTCTCTTTCTCTGCTTCCTGCTATCTCATCTCATCTCTTCAATGCCTCATCCATGACCAGGGATGTAGGCCATCAGACTACCAAATATGTCTGTGACTACTTTTAAGCCTGCCTCAAGACTGCTACTGTGAAACTGAGTGAGTAAGTCTTTCTTTACTTATAAAGAATCCATCATTTATCCCATAGCAGCAATTACAAAGTAGACATACACTTCATCACACCCTTGTACCTATGGGACCGCCTCTCCCAATATGCCCCACAGAGAGCCTCAAGGTCCATAAATAGCAACACCCTAGTGGTCCCGGGCCCTAAGGAAGTTACATTGGCTTCAACTAGAGCCAGGGCCTTTTCAACACTGGCCCCGGTCTGGTGGAACGCTCTGCCTCATGAGACCAGGGCCCTGCGTGGTCTGATCTCTTTCCGCAGGGCCTATAAGACAGAGTTGTTCCGCCTGGCCTTTGGCTTGGAGCCAATTTGATTCCCCCTCCCTCTTTCTTTTTCCTTTCTCCTCCTGTGATGACATTTTAATATTTTAATGTTTCAACATTTTAATGTTGTATTTTAATTTTGTTTTTAAGTTGTATTCATTCAAGTTGTTTTTATTATTGCTTGTTAGCCACCCTGAGCCCGGCCTTGGCTGGGGAGGCGGGGTATAAATAAAACTTCTTCTTCTTCTTTTTCTTTTTCTTCTTCTTCTTATCTGAAGGAGCAGGCAGGTAGCTTAGGGAGACTTGTGGATCCTTTGCTGTCTCCTGAGGCTCAGGTGGCCTTGAGGGTGCAGAGTGCCTTCCATCCACTTCAGCTGGTTGCCCAGCTGCACCTGTATCTGGAAAAAGAGAGCCTAGCTTCTGTTCTCTAGGCTCTGGTAGCCTCTTGGTTAGATTACTGCAATGTGTTAGATGCAGGGCTGCTTCTAAAAGTAGTTTGGAAAGTTCAGCTGGTACAGAATTCGGCAGCGAGGCTGCTCACTGGGGAAGATGGTTTGAGCATATTACCCTGATCCTGGTCCAGCTGAACTGGCTGCCAATTAGTTTCTGGGCCCAATTCAAAGTGCCGGTTTTGACCGATAAAGCCTTAAATGACTAGGACTGCTTCTCACCCATATGACCTACCCAGACCCTGAGATCACCACTTGGGGCCTTCTTCATGTGGATCTTTTGTTCTAATAAAGTGCAGCAATGACATAGCAGTGCTAAACCAATCTAGTGTGAAAGCAACCCAAGAAAGTGCTGGGTTGCAGCAGTTATATACTGATTTGAACGAGCTGCAGTCCTCTTTTGTATTCCTGTGGTGCAGAAAGCCTGCAGGATACAATAGATACAACAAAAGAGGACCCATAACATCCTGTTCCTAGCATTGCAACCTGAAAGATGCTAGCAGAGACTATGACTTCCAGAAGCTGCAATAGAAACAAAGGGATATTCAGATACCGTCTGCAACGTCTTCATGGTGCAAATGTCTCATTTCTTCTCTGGGTGGGGTAGCTTTAAATGCTGACAATAAGCAGTGTGAAAGGTCAGAGAGCTAATGGAAAGGTCTGATGTTCAAAGCCTAGGATGCAATTAGCCATCTTTTTCAGCGAAACAGAAGATACATCCATTGTCAGTCCACCCTCATTCTTCTTGACTCCAGCATTCTAATGAAGCTTTAAAAAGAATTAATAATGAGAAAATCTTCTGATCCAAGTGTATGAATCACCATCAGTTCTTCATTTCAGAAATATCAGAAGATCATAATTATTTTGCTTTGGGTTAGGCTGACCTCATTTTTTTCCTTGGCACAATAATTTTGATTTCAGCAACGTTTTACATGTTCTTTTCAGCACACTCCTTCTGTGCTTTCTGCTTGTTTTCCCGTGAAATCTGTTGAACATCTTTTGTATTTGATCTGGTTTTTTCCTCTTCCGTACTCTTTGGCTTCAAATTGCCTTCTTTCTGATTTAGAATGCTTGAAACATTTGGAGAAAAGGACAGAGAGCATGCAAAAAAAACAAGAATTACCACCTGTTTAAAGATCCAAATCTTGAGACTGGAAGCCTTGTTTTCCTGGCTTTGGTTTGCTGTGCTGTTGTTGTACAACCATGCAGCCTGCTCCTAATCATTTAAAACTCAGATGAAGGTCCAAACTAGAGATGATGCAGGATATTGTATTATATCCTGCAGGAAGCGTTTGACAGGATTATGAGCTGGAGAGGCAGAGTGGGTGTTCATTCTTTACACCATGCCATTTTCTCAGTTAAAACTACCCCTTCTCTAAAGCTGCAACTTAGTCCATGAGGCAAAGCATATAAATATCATATGGCTATCTGTAGGGTGTGCCCTCTGGATAAAATACAGGCGGGGGAGGAGGGGAGCATGGGCAGAAAGGGCTAATCACCCCAGTGTGTCAGTCCTGATCTAAATTCCTCCTCATAGTTGAGTTACTATGAACAATTCTAAACACCAACAGAGTATCTCCGTCAGGGATTCTACCTGAGTTCTGTGAGATTTAGCTTGTTGTAAATGTGTTTAGGATGGCAGCCTCCGGTTCATATAACATGCTATCCTGCATCCCATAGTTTCTTCTCCATAGGCTATAAGGAAATTGAGGAGAGGCTGATTAACCCTGTCACTTGTAGTCATTCTCCAGCTCAAAATCACCTGCCCCAAGCTGATTTTCCATCCACAGGATGGGAAGAATGATTTGAGTCCATTTTAACTATTGATACCTTTCCATCCAGGTGAAACAAAAAAAGGTAAAGGACCCCTGGGTGGTTGGGTCCAGTCAAAGGCAACTATGGGGTTGTGACTCTCATCTCGCTTTCAGGCTGAGGGACAGACAGCTTTCCGGGTCATGTGGCCAGCAGGACTAAACCACTTCTGGCACAATGACACAGCTTGGGTGGGTGACCACACAAGGAAAGTTAAGAAGCAGCCCTTTCCACCCATTTTGCCTCTGCCTTGGCATGGCTTGCAGAAGCTGAATTTGGCTTCAAAAGAAGGTGCAGGTGGATTTCCTCCTAATGTATAGTTTGAACCTTAATTTTGGTGTCAAGATGTGGAAACTATTTTTTAACAGGGGGCTTATTCTGAAGGGATGCAGCGACTGAACACAGACCCTCTTTATTGAGATGCTCTGGGAGGAGCCAAATACTGCTAAACTAATCTCTCCCTCCCATATGAACAGCTGCAGAAGATTAGGGAGAGTTGCCCCTAACAGTCCTTACTTGCCCCTTCAACATGGCCTCTGTTGCTGTTCTACGAATGGAAGAAAATCTCAGTTTTGGTTCTCTCAGATGCAAACTTATTAAATTCTGTTCTACATATTTCTCCAGCAATTTGTTTTAAACAACACTCATGAGAACCTCTGCAGATTTTTAGTGTGACTTTATTCTAATGAGCACATTTTCGAATGTATTTTTGACTAGTGTACACATTTTTACAAGCAATTTTCCATAGTGAATGCAGTGTTTGAATGTTATTTCCACTAATATATTAATTTTTATGCACACTTTCTCTACTATACACATTTTTTAGAAACATTGTTTGGTTGGAAAATGGCAGTTCAAAATTCTGATTAGTGTGACTTTTATGCAATTTCTTCTAATCTTCCCACAAACAAATATGGATTAATGTTCATTAAGTAGTGACAGTCATCTAATCTCTCAGCAAACAAACAGGTGATCTGGAAGCAATCTCCATCTTTTTACAGGCCACTCCTATGCATGTTTATTCAGAAGGAAGTTTCGCTGAGCTCTTAAGGAAGTGGAGGGATGGCCTCCACCATCACTGTGCTGTGCCGGCTTCCCACTGCGTTTACCCGGGACAAAATAATGTTGAGGGTGCTGTGCAGTCAGGGGCCATTCTGGTGGCCAGAAATGGGCTGGGCTGACCCCCCCCCCCCCGTCTGCCAGTTGCCCATGATGAATGTGTGCTGCCATTTCCCAAGCACTTTTCATGCTGGGCTGAACAAGCAGTGAGCATGTCCAGTTTCCCTGAGTGAGTGCAAAGGGACTTATTCAGCAGAGGCTGAATAAGCTATCAACAGTCCGTTGCAGTTCTAGCCACAGTAGATTGTCAGGTAGATAGCCTGCTTGATGCAGACCAAATTATTTTATGCTTCGTTTGTTTCACAGCATATTTCCACATTTAGCTGAATTGTTATGCTGCATTTAGCCAGCTAATGACTCAGGAACTTTATTTGCTTTCTTCATCGAAAGCACCTGATCACAGCTTACAATTATATGAAGAAATTATGCTATGGAATTAACAAAAACACCAGTCAATTTAACAGGGAGACAACGTTCAACTGCTTTTTGACTCCCCTCCATCATGTTTAGTTGGAGATACATTGCATGTTCATAGGGTATACTCAAATATTACCTCGAGCAAATAGAAATTCTGTCAGATATAGCTCAATAGGTAGCAGCAGCAACCTCCTTGCATGCTAAGTTGCAAGAAAGGTGTGCAAAAGTCAAGCCTGAAGTATTTGGAAGTACTGGCATGCCGCTCCCATGCAGCTCACCATAATGGCCATATTTTCATACCCATGCTGACCATTGGGTGGACATTTCATAAGTTCTTAAAAAAGGTTTACAAGTAACCCAGATCTGCAAATCTTTTGCTTTTAAAAGGTTCTATGCTATACAGTTTATACTAAACTGTACCCTAGGAGTCCCAATTCTACAATTATATAGGGACTTTTAAAAACAAGTATGAGGGCTACATTAATGTATCAATCAATCAATCAATCAATCAATCAATCAATTCTACCCTTTACAATTACTTAGAGAAGCTAGTATCACCTCCTTGGCCATGCAGTAAAAAACAAACAAACCAAAAAAACTTTTTAAAAAATGGTCCCCGAGAGTGAATGTCTATTCCTTCCTGAAGACTTGTATGGATAAAAAGATGGCTTCTCACACAAGGACCCTTTTGGTTTTTTACGCTTGGCATGAAGGAGCCATTAGCTGATCTAAGCAGCTGTAAAATATTCAATAAAGACAGAGGCAGCCCTCTGACCATGTGGCAAGTACAGTTTTTTATTTTTGTAAAACTGGGCAGATTTTTAAAGGATTTTTCACATATCCACCCACAAATGGGATGAAACAAAGCCAGTTTCATAAACAGATGAAACCCACACAGGGTGGAAATAGATTGGCTTGGTAGGGTTAGATGGATCAATCTGTTTATCCTACCCTGCTGCTGCTGATCAGGAAATGGCAGTGTAAAATAATTTGGGAAGAGTTGCTACTGAATTTTGCCAAAGTCTAAATGTCAGGATTAATGCTTGTGTAAATCCAATGTATTTTGTGGGAAACAAAAGGATGTCTGATCAACAATTTTTGGGCCTGTGTACACAAATAGTTCACTGTGCACTAGTACAGTTACTCACCCTTAACACTCAATTGGAGTACAATATCTAGGTAGTCTACACAGGTTTGCCACCAACAAAAGGAAATGGCCTTCATGTCTCGTTAAAAGGACCATTGAAACAACCCCTTTTTACTGGCAACAAAGCATGATGGCTCTTTTATTCTTCATGATACAGTTTTGTACCAAGATTAAGAGCTGTAAGTGCTGTTTGACAGTGGAACAGACTCTCTTGGGAGGCGCTGGACTCTCTTTCCTTGCAGGTTTTTAAGCAGGGCTTGGATGGCCATCTGCCATGGATAACTTAGTTGTGATTCCTGCATTGCAGGGGGTTGAACTATATGACCCTTGGGGTCCCTTCCAACTCTATGAGTCTATGATGACTTTTTAAAAGAAAAAATAAATCACAAACTGATGTAGAAATGTAGAAAACCAAACTTAAACCTGGAAAAATGAGAAACTGAGAGAAACCAGATTCACTCATCCCTACAAACAGCACAATCTTACACCTGTCTATTCATAAGTAAATCACATTGATTTCACATTGCTTTACTTCCACGTAAATGGGTATTGTTTTGCATCCTAATGCAAGCATCTCTCTCTCTCTCTCTCTCTCTCTCTCTCTCTCTCTCTTTCTTTCTCTCTTCCCATAGATCCAAAGAGGCTATAAAACATCATTTTAAAGTACTCAGTTATCTTTTTGCACTGGGCTGCAATGACCTCATACAACTCAATTTTACCAATTAGTAACATCATCTAATTAAGAACACAAGACAATAAGCACTGCCCTGCTGGATCCATCCAGTCTGCCAATGTGTCTATGGTTCAGAATGCTGTTTTCAACAGCAGACAGATAGATGTCTAGATAAATCCTACAAGCAGACCAAGAAGACAGCATTTGCCTTCCATAGTTTGTCCTCAGAATCAGATATTCAGAGACACACTAAGAGTTCCATTCAGCCATCGTAGCTGATATCCATGACCCTGAACCTTTTGCAGCGGCAGAGCTAAGCCCTGGCACACCGCTCATTGAAGCACCAAAACATTAAAATAGAGGGAGAAATTGGAGACACTGTCAGGCTTCTCCTCCCATCCTAACACTTGACTGATCCACACCATACATTTAAAGCAAATACAAAATGCATTTAAAGTATTATTATTATTATTATTATTATTATTATTATTATTATGTCACTTTTTCTATTTTCTCAGATCCCAGCTGGTGGTGGTCCTGGAGAGAAATTCCTGTCTGAGCAAGGGATGAGCGTGGTGGTGAGGAGCCAGGCAAGTGTTGGGATCTAAGATCCATGGCTGCTGATCTCTGCGCTGCCAGCCCAGGCCATCACCCTGATCTCACTGCAAGTCATCCGGCCATTGGAATGAGGTGAAAGGCTTGGAGAAGGAAAAGGGAAGTCTACAGCAGCAGTAGCTCCTTCTTCTTCCAATCTGAGGCTCACCAAGTTGAAAACCAACCAGAATTTCCCACCCCTCTCTCCTGGCTTCTGTTCTCTTCCTCACTTGTAAGCTTTGTCTCCTGAAGTTCACTAAGAACCCAGAGTTTTCCAGCCAGGCTTTCTCGGTGCATTCAAGGAAGTGTTTTGTTCTCTGCTTTCACTTCTCTCACTACTTCGCATCAGAAGGGCACGGAAGTCTGCTCCTTCTCCCCCTACAAAGTGTGTGCTAAGCTACCAGACACCGAGAGACTAGAAGAACAGCATAAATGCCATCTCTATATTTAAGTCCCCATGCTTAAGAGGTTTGGTAGAGTACAGTTCGCACAATCATACGCAGATACACTCAAGATGTGTGCTGCTACACACTCAGTTTTTGATGCACAATTGCTGAGGAGTTTAATTCATGTGTTTTTAATTTGCCATGTGTATAGTCATTCACACAAACGTCTGTATATGTGAACAGATTTATTTCACATGTGTACAGCATAATGTGTGAAAAACCAAAGTTTTAATTAGCCAGGTTACAGGGTGTACACGTGGCTGATATAGACTGTCCTTGGAAATGGGCCTTGGTAGCACTTCAACTACATAAATAAACTTTAAAGCTCTTTTATGTACTTTCTGTCAATCTTTTACTGCTACAGGATGAAGAATTGAACAAAATGATGCCATTAGACTGAATTATAAGTAAGGATGCTGGCAAAGATCTCAGGCTCAGAAACAAACTTCGGGGGCTCATAAAAGTCTGCATCAAATGAGAGGTGAGTTTTACAACCCCCTGAATACTTCACAGCCTCAGATTTTAATCTGAAGCAGAGAAGAGCTTCCCACCTGCCAGCTCCCAAGCTCTTCCGCTTAGAAGCGTACCTTAGTGGGAGCAGCAGCAGAGTGCCTCTCCTCTCCCCGTGCCCCAGGGCCTTCGTAGACCACGCCCTAGAAACAAGGCCTGGGGGCCAAGGGGTGTTTTTATTTTTGTTTTCTGCTATTATTTCTTTTATCAATAATAGACTGGTAATTCTTAATTGCAACTGAGAGTGGGTTTAGGGGTGAAACTGGCTTGGGAAATGGACCAGGTTATTTTTGGTTTTGGAAGTAATTTCATTCATAGCCAAGTGAATTTAAGATGAGCAGAAATTCCTCTTTTCTGTGGGGCAGCAGCCTCTGGATTCTCAACTAAAGGCTACTGAGAAGAATACCATCTTCTAAAGGCCTGTTGATTGTAATCAAATCAAATCAAATCAAATCACTGTGTCTGTTTTAAAATGACCCGTGATGCTGTTATTGTGTATTAACTATTTTATTGCTTATTGGTAATGCAATCAGAATTGGGCTTGCTGTCATATAAATGATGTCCACTGGTGCTACTTATTAAACACGATTACTGCTTCTGAAGTCAAGAAAGTCCCTGAAGCCCTTATCCATTCCTCACGCCTGATCCTCCCATCTAAGTGCAGCAGAGTGCTTCTCATCCTGGGACAAAGGAAACTCTTTGGGGCTGGGATCTATTTCGTTTTGTGCTTTTACAGATAGGTAGCCGTGTTGGTCTGTCATAGTCAAAATAAAAAAATTCCTTCCAGTAGCACCTTAAAGGCCAACTAAGTTAGTTCTTGGTATGAGCTTTCGTGTGCATGCACACTGAAGAAGTATCTGAAGAAGTGTGCATGCACACGAAAGCTCATACCAAGAACTAACTTAGTTGGTCTTTAAGGTGCTACTGGAAGGAATTTTGTTTTGTTTTGTGCTTTTGTAACTACACAAAGCACCATAATTAATCAGTGGCTTGAATCGCCTGCTGCAGAGGCAACTCTCAACAATTGGGGATGGGCTTCAGGTGGAGTTTTCCTTTGCAAGTGGCACTCACTGTCAGCGCCGATCAGCTGAAAAAGGCAACCAAAACAATGGAGGGGATAGGGGAACACCCCTATGAGAAACAGTTACATTTGGGGCTTTTAAGTTTAGAGAAAAGGCAATCAAGAGAGAACATGCATAATAACTATGCATGAGGTGGAGAAAGTGGTGGAAAAATGTTGGTTGTGCTTCCTCTTAATGCTAGAACAGATACTGTTAGGTATTCAGTGGTCTGTGTTTACCTGAGCTTGAGTCTGGACTAAGGATTCTGAGCTCCTGTGTGGTATGCCTTGTGGTTGCAGTCAGTGATTTCAGCTCAGCTGAGGCGACAGTTCTCCAGCAGTGATTTCAGCTTGTGAAGCTAGTCAGGGCTGCGTACCTAGCCAGCATCCCATCTTCATCGCCAGTGAAGTGTAGGTGGGTTCCCACGAGGCAAGACACAGCAGTAACAGCAAGAACCTTTATTGAACTAACAGAACTGGACAACAGGGACAAAGCAACTGCTTATATACATTTCTGAAGGCCTGGGCCACTCCCACTCCCAATGTGATTTGCTGTCTAAACTTCCAAGCTGCAAATCATGAATCAGAGTTTAAGGGCCAATAGCAGAGGCCCAGATCCTGAAATGTTCTGTGATTGGATATCATGTATCGAATCAGAACACAGGAGCTCAGAATCCTTAGTCCAGACTCAAGCTCAGGCAAACACAGACCACTGAAAACATAACAGATACCATCCAGTGATTCTGATTGCTGGAAGATTTGGAACAGAAAAAAACACTACTTCAAGCAACACATTATTAAATTATTGAATCCCCTTCCGTAAACTTTAGTGATGGCCATCAAATTGGATGGCTTTAAAAGAGACGTAGCCTTATCCTCAATGAAGCTCTCTGTCAGTGGCTACTAGCCACGATGGCTGTGCTCACTGTCAGAGGCAGTATTTCTCTATATATCAGTTGCTGGGAATCACAAGTGGAGAGAGTGCTGCTGCACTTAGGTCCCTGCTTGGGGTTAGACTCTGCAACGACAAGATGCTAACTAGTTGGGCCTTTGGCCTGATCCAGGGGGCTCATTTATACCTCTTTCCCTGTAGATCTCTCAGGTGTTAAGATTAGCAGAGGGCACCCTCTGGGTAGTTCCTCCACCCTCAGAACCTCAGGGTAGTGGTCCAGGGGAGGACATTTTCTGTGGCAGCCCCTAAGTTGTGGGATTCCCTCCTCACAGAGCCGTATACCTTCACTATACGGCTTTCATTGTAGGCTGATGGTGTAAGACCTCTTTGCCGTGGCCTTGACACTTTATGTGCAATTGTAATTTGTTTTAAACTATTTTTAATGTTGTATTTGACATTGCTGTGATGCACCCTGGGAACTTCAGGTGAAGGGGGCAGGTAATTAATAATAACAATTTATGTTCTTTTTACTAGCAGTTTTGGGTTTAATAATGATTCCAGGAAAAAATATCAAATTGGCTGAATGTTCACTGTCAGAGCTAGCACAGCTCAAAGGCTTCCTTGTACTGATGTCAAACAGCCTGTCCATTGTAGTTCAGCAGCAATAAATGGAGCCCCAAAATCTGCTGGGGCAGAGAAACTTTACCTGGTCCCAATTATATGCATCACCTGCCCCCTCTGCATTAGAGCCCTTATACCTGTTTAGGTCAGACCACACCTTTCCTACACCTTTTCTTTGCAGATCAATAGCAAAACAGTATACTTTACTAGTAGCCAGTTTCTCTGGATGCTTTTGCTAACTTGGTTCATCCACAGATGTCAAATCTTCATTCTTACATCTGAAACATATCCAAACCCTGGGCTTTATTTCCTCACTCTGCTGAGATTAAAATGGGGCCCTGAGCATCTTTCCCTTTTTCACAATTACTTCAGCAGCATGCCTCCCTGAACGTGTGAGTGATAGCGGGTGCAAAATTGCAGCTGTGCTGATTGTAATCAGTACAAAATAGATTGGCCATATTATACTAATCTTGGCTCATCAGCTTGCATCAGCCTTAAGGTTTTTCTTACTGGTGTATGAGATCGTCACATCATCTTTTTGATCTCTTGTCTCCTTAGCATAGGTCTGCAACAGAACCCTGATGTTTCATTTCTGAACATTTTAGTTTGTCACTCATTCTTCCATTTTGCTGCAATGCATTGTATCTGCTGACCCTTTGATGTGCACTACTTCAGCTAAACCATAGCAGGAACAGTGAGGGAGACATTTCTGGAAATTACAGCACTAGCTGGGAGTGGAAATTAAGTATAAGAAACTTCCCTAAGTTCTGTCACTGAAGTCCAGGTCAACTTGTATTGACTTGTAGCACTGAACTATTAGATCATCTTGAACTTCAGAGGAACTAAGAAGCCATGCAAAGTGAGGTTTAATTTGATTTAATTTGGTATAGTTATCACATTCCATTTGTTTGTGTGTTTGTTTGTAACATGATATTTCTCCTGAACATTGGGAAGCTGAAACAAAATGTGTTCAGGAGTAAATTCTATGCTTCAAATTTGAAAAGCATCTCAAACTTTACACACATTTTCAAGAGGGCCAAGAATGGTCTGAAACACATGGTCTTGTCATATCTAAAATTAGTCTCTTTTCATATTATTCTTTATCTGTTATATTTTGTTACAGTCTATCTCACTCTTCCTCTACAAAGCTCAGAATGACACACATGGGATTTTAGAAAGGCATTCATGGCAGGTGTCACTCATTCAGGTGAAAGCACAGCCCAGACCTCCTTAGTGGTAGAGATTGAATAATACCAAGTGTGATTAATGCTGTAACAAATTAGAAATAAGCCTAAAAGGAAGGGGTGGAATATTTGGAGATGACCAGATTCCTCACAAGCACGTTGCTTGTTTATGAAGAATTGCTTTAGATCAATTAAAGAAGGGTCAGTCTTGATATGATCTATGTCAATTTCTCACTTGACTGACACAAAGTCATTCAATGCCATTTTCAAGAACATGTGTGGCTTTTTACTTCCTTACTCTGGTGAGATTAGATGGAAAACATGGAAAATCCACACAAAATACTTCTTTGTAAAAAGTACTTACAAATTTATGAGGTGATTTGAGGGCTGCCTTTTAAGCCCTCCTGCTTTCTTTTACCGTTTCTTGTCACCTGTGGAGTAACCCTTCAATCAAAGATCACAGGGCAGTTGACAACATAAAAATACAAAATGAGAACACAAAATTACACAAAATCCCAATAACTGCCCTCTTCCCACAAATACATTTAAAAGGCTCTAGAATATTAATCAGCCAAATGCCTGGTTATAGAGGAACATTTTTGCAAGGTGCCTAAAGATATGTAACAAAGGTGTCAGGTGAGCATCCCACAAGTGAGGAGCCGTCTTAGAAAAGGCCCCTTCTCATGTTGCCACCCTCTGACCTCACGTGGAGGAGACACAGAAAGAAGGGCCTCAGATGATGATCGCAGGGTCTGGGTCAGTTCATATGGGGAGAGGCAGTCCTTGAGGTACTGGGCCATTTAATGTTCCTGGGAGGCTACTAGGCCATTGGACAGGAAAATAAAGAAGGCTGTCTCTATCAGTAAATGGGGCTGCTGTTATCTCTTCCCATATAATGTGTGTGTGTGTCAGGGATGACACACCATCACATCCTGCTCCCAGGGGACATTTTTGGGTGCATTTATGGCAGGAGCCATGCTTTGTAGTTGCTTCAGGTAGCTAGAAGCTGTTTTAAAGTGTTGTCATTCTCCTCCCTGCAAAAAGGCAGGACTAGGCAGGAGTGTAGATTTGAGAGCAGACTATGTTCCAATCCGGGCATCAATTCGGCAGTTGTGGGGTAGGTGAATTTGTTCCAGAAGATGGATTCCCCTCCCAAATTCCTCAAGCATTCTTAGATCAAGAGATCCGTGTTTTCTGTTAGGATGAAGTCTGTGCCCGCGTGTGCCTCCTGTATCCTCATCTGATAGTCTTCATACAAATTACTCATCCTCCAGAGCAAAGGTGACTTGCACTGAGCAGAGATGGAAGAGTCATTTGAGACGTGAAAGGCAGACACAGACCTCCCCTTCAGCTGAGACCCTTTCAGTGTCTCTGCCCATGTGCATGTGGAGTTGGGGGAAGAGGAGGAAAAGACTCTGTGGGACTACAGGAATCCCCTGTGTAGGTAGAGGCTTTGCATTTAATTCTATCTTCCCTCTAAACTTTTATTGGCTTTAAGACATTTTGACTGTTTCAGGGGTTGATGTTGTTTTTAATATGGTGATTGAATTTATTGTTCTTATTTGAACTGCTGCTGCAGTTTTGTAGGTCATTGGCTGAAAGGTAGGATAGAAAAACAAGAACAACAAAAATGGTGCCAAGCATGGTTCCCAAAGAATCCTGGGAACTGCAGTGTGAAAATAAGAACTCACCAGAGAATGCTACAATTGGGATTTCTCAGATAGAGGATAATTAATTTAATTAATTAATTAATTAATTTTTATACCACCCTTCATCCAAAGATCTCAGGGGCAGTTCACGAGATAAATTCACACACAGGATAATTTCATGCAATGATTGTTCCAAGGGTTCCATCGACATATGGCATGACAGTTAAACCTGTATGATAGCCACTATACACATTTACTCTGGATTACTATCACTGCTATAAAGGTAAGAGTAATATACAGGTCCAGCAGAACCAATGCACTTGAATGAACTGACCAAGGTCACAAAGTGTTTGTGATGGGGATTTAATTTAGATTTCCTAAAGGAACTCTGATGAAACAATTAAGAAAATTATCTCAATCTGTTTATGTGGCCAAATTCTTTTTTGGTGCATGTGTGCCATTTTATTCTCTTCTTTTGTAAGTGGTCCCATGATATTCTGAACAGGAGTGAAAAATTTAAATGTCACAGCCATTGCTTCTGATAATCAAACGCAAACATAAAACAGATGTTTGGAACATGTGCTTACCAAAGGGAGATGTTCCCAGGAAACATAAGCAGGGCCTATGACATTAATAAAAAGATTCTTCCTTTTATGCTATATTTTGTTTGAGCAAACAACTTGCATCCCTTTAGCCTATGGAGGAAAAATACAAGTACTCAGTAACGAGTAAAAATGCCACAGCTTGAGATCAAAGGTTGTTCACTGTTGTTGATGTTTTCAAAACCTGTCCAGACTGTTCAGTGACTGATTGGCTATCCACTCTATTTGTACTGTTCAAACTTACAGGGAATCCTAATTATCCCATGGAATTAAGTAATTTTATCCAGCAAAATTTCGGTAACACTTGCAAAGCAGTTCCTGGCAGCTCCAATTTATGAAATTCAAATAGTGCAAAATCAGCTTCCATCTGTTCTGCAAAGATAAAGCAACAATTAAAGCACTGAACAGAGCAAGTAAGCATATTGGCCAACTTTCCATTGATTTTAAGGAATCGGGTCTTTCTATCTAGATTTTTCCCCTCATGAAGGGTGAAAGGTGTCTTTAGGAAAGTATGTTAAATGCCTGCTCTTTCTATGAACAACAATATTATGAAATATTTTGTTCTAGCTTCCACATTTTATAACTCAGCAGCAAGAAAACAAAATGCTAGCAGACTTTTTAAACAGCTGTGTTGATTGTCATAAAATGTTGGACTTAAAGCTAGGAAGCATGTACTTCATTTTTCTTAACAGCATATGGACCTGCAAACTACATTTGAACTGGTAGCAACAATCTATATCTCTTTAATAAGACAAAACAGGCGAGGCGTCTGTGTGGCCTCTTTGTGCCTATATGTGGCCAACCTAATTTGCCAACTGGATTTTCCAACTAGGGAGAAAAGAAACAAAACAAAACAAAAAGTAAATTTTGCATCACTGCTGGTACTGAATTGGCTTACAATAAAAAGAGGGGCAGGGGGTGAAAGCTTAAGTTTTATAAAGCTGTTTTGTCCACAGGCTGGGAAACAGGCTGATTTCACACTTGATCCTTGTTTTCTAAAGTAGCACTAGGAGAAAAGGATGCAGTGACGACTTTTCTCAGATTTACATCCGTATGGATACCCAAGAAGGGAGCATATGCTCATCCAGTCCAGAAGCCTCTTCTCACAGGGGTCAACCTGATGCCTGTGGGGAACCCACAAGCAAGACCCGAACGCAAGAGCACACACACCCCCCCACCCATACACGCCGATGGTCCCCAGCAACTGGTGTTTAAAACCATGATGCCTAGTCCTACAGGAACA
Organism: Podarcis vaucheri; assembly: GCF_965113315.1. NCBI lineage: Eukaryota > Metazoa > Chordata > Lepidosauria > Squamata > Lacertidae > Podarcis > Podarcis vaucheri. Next base: position 110,691,930 of record NC_138762.1, read on the forward strand.
AGAACTGTGCTCTTGGATTCAAACTTAACCTCCTCCAACCCCTCTGTCATTAACATGCACATGTAGTATTGCTAGTCTTTGTCAAATTGCACATGTCCCAAGGTATACTGTAAATCAGATTTGTTACGTGTGTTAGGCTATTACTCTAAAAAAAATTTTAAAATCAGTTTCTAGCATATCACATGCCTTACAAGTACAGATCAAAGGGGACTCAGCTCTAATTGGATTCCCTCCCTAATGCTATTTAATTGGAATGAGTGTGTGAAATTGTGCCCCCCGATTCACAACTGTTTAAAAACTTCTTCAGCTTTGCACTACACAGAGACAGCATTAAACCTGCACCTGCCTATAGAGGAAAGTCTACTTGGTAGTACGAGGGCACATTTTCCCAACCTTTGGTGCTGCATTGAAAATTAAGATAATCCACTCTCTTTATCAGGAACATGGACAGAACTCTTACATAGCCAGGCTGCTTGCATTTCAACTGGTTAGTGGGAGAACAAAGGTTTTAAAGAAGATGATGTTAACTGAATCACAGTTCTGCTGGCTTTGATCAGTAATGGGGAGGGGGATTTGACTGAGTTTGCATTTTAATGTGAACCTACTGAATTTGCACTTCATGAAACAATGAACAAACTGAAACACAGATATCCTTCCAAACTGGCAGGTCTCTGACTTTTGCAAGGAAGGCAGTTCTTACAACATATATAAAAATACACATATTACAAGAAAGTGCATATATAAGTGAAAAGAACTTACAAAAATGCATTACATTAGGAAAAATTAGTTGCAAAAAATGTGTGTATTGGGAGAAAGGGCTGACTAAAGTGCAGGTGGATTTTCAAACACTATCTGATGTGGAAATGTGCTAAATTGAACTTAAGGTTGGAAAAAATGAGAAACTGAGAGAAACCAAAACTGACAGAATTATCCATCCCTGGTAATTAGATGATTCAATACTTCTGCATTTTTTAGAAACAGCAAACTGGGGAGTCATTAATAGTCAGCTTGAGTTTTGTAGAATTGTTGTAAGGCAAAGTACAAATAAGGGTAATAAAAATATTTGTATTGTGTCAGTAGGTAATTATTTTGCAAACACCAGCATCCATTTTTTCAAATACATTCTGATAATTTATAGTTAGTTTTACATGCTCAAGCTATGCATGTTTTTAAATAGGCAACAATTTTAAAACAACACTAGATTCAGCTGAGGGAAAAGTAAACTGACACTACAGAATAGGTTTATTTTTATTGAATCTTCCCTTTCTTATTGTGACTCAGGATCCAGCCCAATGCCTTATCAGAGTTGTGATGGTTGCTATGAGGTTGGCGAAAACCTACATGTCGGCCAATTTGCTCGCATGAGAAAATTCCTCCCTAGCCCTGAATACGGCGACCGAATAAACCATAGAAGGTCTGGAGGCAGCTTGCCCACTTCCCCCGGGGGGGCCCCAGAGACTGGGTGGAAAATCCCACGATGATCTGCCAGGAAGGCGGCATGCGCCTGGCCACCCCCTTAAACAGGCTAGGGCTGGGCTGGTCACAACCCCCCAGCACCTGCCTCTGGCTGGGTAAGCAGGCACTGCCCACCCTTATCTGGGAGCCAGACGCAGCTGGAGGTGGGCAGCGCCAGGTGACCATCACCTCCCAGCCGCGTCGGAAGATGGCAGACTCCCCAGACCCACGGCGGCCACGCCATGTGGCAACAGCCACCTACCCGGGTGAAGAGATAATCATGTCAATTCATAATAGAATTCACTATGATCTACATCAACATCCCTAGTTTAAATCCAATATAACTGCCATTACATCATTTCAAGAACCCGTGGAGCTGCAGTTTTATGAGGAGATGCTGAGCATTCATCAATTGTTTAGTTGGGAACGAACCAAGTTTAAAACTGGTTTTACATTTGTAGGCACAGTAGTATAAAGGGACCTCATTGCAAGGCCAGAGTTGGGCCAGGACTTAGACCTGGAATCTGGTTTCGGTGCTATTTTTCAACCTTTGGATGCGTGAAATGGCCTAAAGGCATGAGTTGCTTTGATCATGCACAATTTTGAGTGAGTAAAGAGTTGACCCCAAAATTAGAGGAAGGAATTTTGATGGGAAAGTATATGGCTTACAGGCAAATTTGATTCCTAAAAAACTAAACATATGAAATAAATCAAGTATTTGTGAATCATATTTACTTGTATGTGCTTTTCTTCACACAGCCTTTCTCTATTACACCCCTTACAAGCATAATGCATCACTTAACCTTCATAAAAAAAAGTCTGCAAAAATAAATGTTTTCATTGTAGGCAGGTGGGAAATCGCAGTGCAACCTTTACAAGTGAGAAATACCTTGAAAGAATCCTCTGACACAGCAGGAGAAGTTGCAACAGCACATTCTAACAAATTGTTGATCTGAATAAATAATACATTTCTAATCATAAAGTGGCACTTAATTAACCTCAGGATTGGCTTTACTAATTCTAAATTAAATCATTATTTGAAACACTTAATTTAAAATGAGGGAGAGCACATTTCCCTGCTACCTTCTTCTCCTATAGGGGCTGCATGGGTTGTAATAAATAGTAGGTTAAGGATTGGCTTTTTGCTCTCTTTTCTCTGCAAAAAATCAAGGTGTGCCTGAAAGGATTCCTGCTGTCTGTTAATTGCTACTGGCTACAATGCAAAAGACAGGAAATACAGAAAACAAAAACAAATTAGGAGCAACAGCATGTGGGGGTGAGTGAGGAAAACTTCTGGTATTATTTTTGTTATAAATCCTAGTGTTTAGATTTAGTAGTTGGCTGTCAAGTGGCAAACATCAGCAAAACGACTACTTTATTGATACTATTCCTTAATTTTGTTTGTTTTGTTTTCTCTTCTTCTCTTGTGGGCATGGTCTTTACTGAATTACAAATCTGCAGCCAGGTTGTTTTATAGTGTTTGGCTTTCAGGAGGGATGGGGAAATGTGCCTGGGATGGGATCATCTGGGGAGAGAAGGAATGCAGCCAATCACAGTGGTTCTTGGCAAACAGAGGTACTCTCTCACCTCAGACACCGATTCTGGGCTGGAGGAGCTGGGACAGCAGTTGCTGACCTCAGAATACACCGAGGTGACTGTGAAAGGTACTGTGCTCAGAATGATTCCTGCCACTCCTCAGAGGAGAAAGAGACAGGAGAGGATGGACTTGGAGGAGTCATTTTTTAACCTAACCCCTTCAAATCCAAGACTACTGATCCTGAATGGGTATGCTGATAACCCACTTGCAACCTTCTATGGACAAAGGGAATTGCAGTCTGGAGCAGTGTCTGAAATGCCCATTTGTGTGCATTTCACTCCAGGGAATTTCATTAGTGCCAGCAGTTTCTGCTCTCTGGGTGCAGTACTTCACTTAAGATTTCAGATTAAAACTGCAGAGTGTAAGAAAAGGAGGACCTTTTTCTGCCTCCCTATTTTGGGAGGCATCTAAGGAAACCAGTGTGGCTGCATAAAGAACTTACACATGAGCTGAGATTTAAGAAGGGCATGTATAATAAATGGAAGAAAGGGGAAATTACAAAGGTAGAGTATGCACAAGTAGCCCACAGTGCCAGGGTGAAGGTCCAGTGGGATAAAGCTCAGAAAGAGCTCAGACTTGCAAGAGGTTAAGAATGGTGAAAAAAGGTTTCTTCAGCTATGACCAAAGTAAGAGGAAGAACAAGCAAATGGTAGGTCCTCTGTGTGGGACAGACGGAGAAATGCTATTGGGTGACAGAGAGAAAGCAGAACTGTTCAACACTTACTTTGCCTTTGTCTTCACCCAAAAGGAAAGCAATGACCAACATGGTAATAACAGAATAAATGATGTAAGGAGGGAGCTGCAGCCCAAGATGGGAAAGGAGATGGTAATGGAACATCTAACTACTTTAAATGAATTAGGGGAACAGTCTCCCTTCAAAGGTTGTGGACTTTCCTTCCTTGGAAGGTTTTTAAGCGGGATTTGGATGACCATCTGCCATGGGTGGCTTAGCTGAGATTTCTGAATTGCAAGGGGTTGGCCTAAATGTCCCTTTGGGTCCCTTCTAACTCTGCAATTCTATTATTCTAAGTCGGAAGGCCAGATAAGGGCAAATGACACAGGTGGTTATAGGCTACACCCTTCGCTTGTTGTAATATACAGTTACTGATGCACACTTGTGTCCATGAAAGAGTTAGCCTGAGCTCACAGCTCTATTTGCAAGTGGGTGTGGCTTAGCAGTCTCTCAGCACCCTCATCACCATCAACCTTTTATTCGACCTTCAGTCAGAAAAAAGTACATTTGTCAATACACAGTTAAGAGCTCCCGGAAGATTTTAGAACTTAGCCAACACTAAAATGGGCTAAACAGATAGCCCCATATCTCAGCACCCTCTGCTTCTATTCCCTTTTCCCCCTTCTCTTTGCGCTTCCTGGAACAAGGAACAAGCAATAAGCCATGCAGCCCATGGCTCCCTGCAAGTGAACTGAATCTCTCTAAAAGAAGATTTTAACCTGCATCTTTGATAACCCAAGGATTGCATTATTCTTTTTGTAAAGAAACCAAGTACTTTTCTTTATGTCATTTGCTGTAACTTCTGGGAAACAGTCACATATTTGTAAAGCTAAGTGTCTGTGATTTATTCTAGCCTAAGTATTTTTATGTGAACATTTGTTTAAAGGTGAATGGGCATGGGAGAGCAAGTTTTAATGTGCTTAGTCCCATCACCATTGTGCTTAACTCTGCTATGAGAGATTAAGAAATCTCTTTTCCAGACTTATCTCTCCATCAACACTGGCCCCTTCTCATCCTAAGGAATTGTGGCTATCTTTTTGGCCAGTCCTTTCAGCCAGCAGGCCTGTATCTGCTGGTGTTCCATTCTAGGTTAGCTTTGAATAAGGTCTCCCTTATCCCTGATTTGATTGTGAAGGAGGAAGCTGGCCTGGTCTGTATATTATCTAAGTGGGTGGGCAGGACAGAGTTGTTCTCACACAGTGATGCCCAACATGTTACTTAGCATCAGGGCAGACTTGACAGTTGGGGAGGGGGAACTTCAGTAATCTAGAAATTCAACCTCTCTCTCCAGACCTTTTGTCCACTTGAGTGGGGTTCTAGTGTGTTTGACCCTGGGGTTGGGTAATTGGGACAGATTCATGATCCTGCTGGTTTACAAACCACCTTCCAAAATATATAGTAGATAAACAAGAAGTTCCCAGTCAGAATTCTTGCTGTCTGTGGTGAAGCTGGGAACTGCACCAGAAGGCTCCAGTCTTTTAATCTTCATCAGGGGGGACATTGAAAGAAGTTCAGATATTTTACTACACAGCCTATCTCTGCACTAATGTAGCATTTCACGGGATTTCTGCAATAACCATTGTTGGGTCTCTTCATAAGAGCCCTGTAATAGCCGTAAATATTCCTCAGGAGAGCCAGAGAGACTCTGAAAGGCCTATAATAGCTATCATAAATGAATAATAAAATGCAGAAAGGACAAGCCACACCGAAAATGGCAAATGAATATGATGACGTGTGTGTATATGGTATGAGTCTGGGTGGTACATGAGCTCATTTACCTGTTTTATTGTTTTCAGAAAATCCCAGCAGTGTGTCAACAGGCACACAGAGGAGGCAACACCATTTATATTGGATGTGTGTGGCACAGGAAGTGGAAAGCACTTTTGCAGAAGACTCAGGGACAATTTATACAATCAACCATGCTGTTTCACTTTTCCTGGCCTGTTCCACTTCAGGCCAGCAATGTCACCATGTGTTGTGATTTCTTGCCTTAAAATATTAATCTTAGGGACTCACGATTCTCCAATACGTGGTGAGAATTATGATTTCTGAGTTTGTTTGCTCCTGCTAGAGAAAAAAACCCGACTCCTTTTTTTCCTTTCTTTTCTTCTCTTCCTACTTCCTTCCCACAGCCTTATATATTTTGAAAGCTTCTCCTCTGCCCATTTTGAGCATCTAGTCTTGCTCCATCCCACCATCTAAACTAAGCAATGTTTTATTTCAGGCTGGAATAAACAAGGTGTTTACATCTCTTTGCACCCTGCTTTTACATCATTTGCAGAAGGAACAGAATAGACATGCACACACATGCATGTGCACTTGCACATAGGAAGGTAGAACTGGGCCCTGCAGATGGCCCCACATCTCTGCTTCTTAATGAGGCACACAAATGTGTGTGCGTGCACACAAACACACAAGCACTGTTATAAGCCACTTTGGGGGGAAATCCTGGCTGAAAAGGAGGGTATAAATGGAATAAAATAATATTTAAATTATTTAGCCATTCCTAAAAGGTGTTAGATGATAAAAATCACACTTCAGCAGGCCAGGCAAATATCTAATTTCCACTGTTTCTGCAGACTAACATAGAAAGAAACATTTAATAGCCACTAATACTGCTGGCAAGCAATGAGGAACTGGCAAGATTTGACTCTGACTTATTACTACTTGTTGGAGAGTCGGTAGGTTTTGTGAGTATCAGTTTCTGAGCCAACTCACAGTTGAACAGCAGGAGCTTTCTACCTGATCAGGGAAAAGTTGGAATTTTGTCAGAAGCAGTCCCATCCAGAACATGGAACATCCCATTTCTGATGCTCACTACTTTCTCCTGCAAGGAGAGCGAGGCAGCAGAAAAGAGACGGAAGCTCATGTGGCAGACCCCTGGCCAGACATTTATCAACTGCTTCTTTGCTGTGGGACACAATGGATGATATTAAATGTCACTTTGGCAAAGTAAATTGACATGGCTATGTCAGTTGGTCCACTAGTTGGTTCAGAGCAAAACAAGAAATTTGCCTTTTGTTTCCCTTTGACATAGAATCATAGAGTTGGAATAGACCACAAGGGCCATCGAGTCCAACCCCCTGCCAAGCAGGAAACACCATCAGAGCACTCCTGACATATGGTTGTCAAGCCTCTGCTTAAAGACCTCCAAAGTAGGAGACTCCACCACACTCCTTGACAGCAAATTCCACTGTCGAACAGCTCTTACTGTCAGGAAGTTCTTCCTAATGTTTAGGTGGAATCTTCTTTCTTGTAGTTTGGATCCATTGCTCCGTGTCCGCTTCTCTGGAGCAGCAGAAAACAACCTTTCTCCCTCCTCTATGTGACTTCCTTTTATATATTTGAACATGGCTATCATATCACCCCTTAACCTCCTCTTCTCCAGGCTAAACATGCCCAGCTCCCTTAGCCGTTCCTCATAAGGCATCGTTTCCAGGCCTTTGACCATTTTGGTTGCCCTCCTCTGGACACATTCCAGTTTGTCAGTGTCCTTCTTGAACTGTGGTGCCCAGAACTGGACACAGTACTCCAGGTGAGGTCTGACCAGAGCAGAATACAGTGGCACTATTACTTCCCTTGATCTAGATGCTATACTCCTATTGATGTAGCCCAGAATTGCATTGGCTTTTTTAGCTGCCGCATCACACTGTTGGTTCATGTCAAGTTTGTGGTCAACCAAGACTCCTAGATCCTTTTCACATGTACTGCTCTCAAGCCAGGTGTCACCCATCTTGTATTTGTGCCTCTCATTTTTTTTGCCCAAGTGCAATACTTTACATTTCTCCCTGTTAAAATTCATCTTGTTTGTTTTGGCCCAGTTCTCTAATCTGTCACGGTCGTTTTGAAGTGTGATCCTGTCCTCTGGGGTGTTAGCCACCCCTCCCAGTTTGGTGTCATCTGCAAATTTGATCAGGATGCCCTTGAGTCCATCATCCAAGTCATTGATAAAGATGTTGAATAAGACCGGGCCCAAGACAGAACCCTGTGGCACCCCACTAGTCACTCTTCTCCAGGATGAAGAGGAACCATTGATGAGCACTCTTTGGGTTCGGTCAGTCAGCCAGTTACAAATCCACTGAGTGGTAGCATAGTCAAGACCGCATTTTACCAGCTTCTTTACAAGAATATCATGGGGCACCTTGTCAAATGCCTTGCTGAAATCAAGGTAGGCTACATCCGCTGCGTTCCCTTCATCTACCAGGCTTGTAATTCTGTCAAAAAACGAGATCAGGTTAGTCTGACATGACTTATTTTTCAGAAATCCATGCTGACTATTGGTGATCACAGCATTCCTTTCTAGGTGCTCACAGACTGTTTGCTTAATGATCTGCTCCAGAATCTTCCCTGGTATTGATGTCAGACTGACTGGGCGATAATTATTTGGGTCCTCTCTTTTCCCCTTTTTGAAAATAGGGACAACATTTGCCCTCCTCCAGTCTGCCGGGACTTCGCCTGTTCTCCAGGAATTCTCAAAGATGACTGCCAGTGGTTCTGAGATCACATCTGCCAGTTCTTTTAATACTCTTGGATGCAGTTCATCTGGCCCTGGAGACTTGAATACATCTAAACTAGCCAAGTATTCTTGTACTATCTCCTTAGTTATTCTGGGCTGTGTTTCCTCTGCTGAATCATTTGCTCCAAATTCTTCAGGTCGGGCATTGTTTTCTTTATCGGAGAAGACTGAGGCAAAGAAGGCATTGAGGAGTTCAGCCCTTTCTGTGTCCTCTGTTTGCATTTCACCATCTTCTCCTCTGAGTGACCCCACTGTTTCTTTGTTCTTCCTTTCCACTGTAATGAGGGAGAGATCCTCAAATGGAGTCTGTTCTTTGTCTAAGTGGAAGGTTTATGTGCTAGGTCCCTCGTTAAGTGCAGCTCATGTTCTTTATTTTTTTATTTGTTTTCACTTTGTTCCTTGTTTCAAGTGTTTTTGTTTGATAGACTTTCTTCTAATGGTAGCACCACAGAGGTACATTGGTCAGGCAAACAGTACATCATAGCTTTGTTATGCAGGGGGAGACAGCTGAAACCGTTGGCCACATGAAGGTCTGACACTCTTCCCACTTCTCTCTTTCCCTGCATCCCATTGCCTATGGCAGATGTCACCTCTTCCCTGCTATTAAAGTTATAGGCAAAGCTGTTCGCTGATCGTTTGCTTAGCAAAAAGCCACTGCTTTTTGGTTTGGCTTAAAGTGAACATTCTAGTTATATATGTACTCTGGTATTTCCTAAGCAAAAACTGAGATACTTGCCGCATTTCTTCTTTCACAAAAGTACCTTTCATCATTGCACATTGCTGAATAACCTCATTTACCCATTTCAGCCTGTGCTGAACTGCCTTCTGAAGCAGAACATGTTCACAAGCAACATAAATGGTTTTCCTTCTCAAAACAAAATCAATTTAGAGTGTGATTCAGCCAAAGTTAAACACTTTTAATTCCCTTTTATTTCAACAAAAAAAGTTTAAGCATGTGCTTCAGTTTCTACCTGAAATCAGTGGAACTGAGTCACTTAAGGGCTAACTCTTTCAAACTAAGAAAACTCTACCAGTGAGTTACTTCAGCCTAAGCAAACTCTACCAGTGAGTTACTTCAGCCTATAAGTTTCATTCTGGGAGCAAGCATCTACTACCCTAGGGTATATGTTGAGAACAAAAAGGAAGATTGCATGTCAGCCCTTCACGTGGTTCACTGTTATAGTTGCCTCCCTTGAGTAACAAGGCTACTCAAGGTAATGTTTGCTTGACTGACCTGCTCATAACTTTAGGGTTCCTCATATCTCTGAGGTGCTACCATGAGGAGAAAGTACATGAAACAATGAATTGGAAACCAAGAATTGAGAGAAAACGAGGAAAGAAATAAAAGAAGGTGATGTTGCAATTTACTGGGCAGAGGGGAAGGAAGAATGCCAGTAATGCCAAAAAGAAAGCGAAAGGTGAATCTCTTTCTTCACTCCAAACTGACTGGTAGCACCTTCAGTAGTTGAGAACATTTACTCTGCCAATACAAAACTAATAGTGTAACATGGTCCATGGCAAAGAATCAGTTGAGAGATATTAATGAATACAAACAGGTACTTAAACAGCACAGCCTAAGGGATACAAAAATGGGAGACGTGAGGAAGTCAGGATAATAAGTTAACTAAAGATGAGAAATTAAGAAAGAGGGAATTTTTGTTTTCTTTTATATGTGTTTTTTCTTTTTCTTTCTTTGTGTTCAATGTCTGTATTTTTGTATTTTGTAATTTTGTATCTTTTTCATTTTTGTATTTTTCTAAACTTTTCTGTTGATAAAACCTAATAAAATATTATATATAAAAAAATTAAACAGCACAGCCTAACCGTGGTGCTAACATGCCTTTATGTGAGTGAGCCTCATTCCTTGTTTTTGCTTGTTTTTTTTTGTTGTTTTTTTTTAGAAAGGAAGCACTTGTGAGAGGAAAGCAATAAACCAGACAGAGAAGAAACAGTATAGTGGAAGACAGGAAATTTCCTGCACACTCCAGTGTTTAAGTGCTTAAACTCAAGAGTCGTTCTGCTACCTTTACTGGGAGTACTTAGGAGGGACCATGCCATGAATTATTTTTTAAAAATAAAAAATACAGTGTGAATGCAGCACACAAATATATAGGAGGACTCAGGAAATGTTCCCAAGTAAATCCAAAGTCTCTGGAATCTTTATGGGGGCCATGAAGGATTATTTTTTAAAAAAATAATAATAATGCATTTGTTGCCTTCCCTTGTGTGTTCCCTGGTGAACATTTAATTGGACTTATTTGGCAGATTGGTTGTTTTAACTGTGACAACCTTTGGTCAGTGGAGTACATGGCAAAGGCCCATTTAAACCCAAATTATATCTGTCTCTTTTTCCCCTTCTGCTTCAGCAAATTAGGCCCCTAAAGATCAACATAAGCCAACCCAGAATCAGTTGAAACTAATAATATTAGCAGATTGCTTCAGATGAAATAAGCAGACGAAGTGAACCAAACCCTTCAGGGAAAGTCAAATATATGCAACACATTTTTAGGAATTTAAGCACACATGCTTCCAAAGGAAAATGTTTCCCCCCGTGTTTTAGCATATGCTGTACAGTACTGAACTGTTGATAACAGATAACATGTACATATGAGGAGCATATAAAATTACATTACTCTAGAATATCCACTTGCCACACCTGCAGATGTAAAGAAGAAAGAGCTGTGTATCAGGAACGTAACAATGCACTCCAAAACCCTGGATGACCTAACTCAGTAGTTTCATGTAGATGTTAAATAGCATGGGGGTTAAAATTGAACCCCCCAGCACGGAATACTGGCTCTGCAGGGACAAATGACACTTTTCAAGCACCACCCTCTGGAGACATTCATCCCAATAGAATCAGAGGCACTTCAGAGCTGTGCCAATCCCCAACCTGGACAGCCACTCTAGAAGTACAGTGGTGCCCCACAAGACAAATGCCTCGCAAGACGAAAAACTCGCTAGACAAAAGAGTTTTCTGTTTTTTGAGTCGTTCTGCAAGACAAATTTCCCTATGGGCTTGCTTCGCAAGACGAAACATCTTGCGAGTTCTTGCGAGTTTGTTTCCTTTTTCTTAAAGCCGCTAAGCCGTTAATAGCCGCTAAGCTGCTAATAGCCGCTAAGCCGCTAATAGCCGTGCTTCACAAGACGAAAAAACCGCAAGACAAAGAGACTCGCGGAACGGATTAATTTTGTCTTGCGAGGCACCACTGTATAGCATGGCTGATGGTACAGAAAGCTGCTGAGATCAGGGAAGATTAATAGAGACACACACTCTGTGTCTTAAAGCTCATCATACACCATGACCAAGGCAATTTCCATGCCAAAACGGGGCCTAAACTATGATTGAAATGGATCTAGAAAATGGTGACCCACAACCACAAAATCAAGAACCTATATTCTTGTTCTTCAAAACAATATTTTGAAAAATCATATCTTATTATTTTTTATCCACCTTGAATCAGGCATGTTAGTCTTAAAGGTATAATTTTGTCTCTTTTGCATCACCTTCCATTTGTAAATGGTGAGTTTGTGATACTGTAGGATAGCCAGGCAGCTGCAGTTTTACAGTTTTCTCCCACTATTTGCATACTGTAGCTCCAGACATTAAAGGCAAGATGCCATGGCTCAAAATCTGCCTGGAAATCTCACTGTCTCATTTCAAATCCCAGCTCCTTTATTGGAGATAAGAAGGGCCGCTTGCAGTTAATCAGCAGCAGTACAGAAAGGCAACTGACAAATGATTAGAGAGGCTCTTGCAAGCAGCCCCTTCATGATTCTAGAACTTGGCCGTGGCATGGCACTGGGGGGAGACGATTCTGCTCAGGGCTAAGTCCCAGTGAGCCTGGCTCAAGCTCTGCATTTGCCATCTCAAAACCCTGGAAGTGGCAAGATGGCTGCCATCCAGCCTCTTCGTTCCAAGGCAGCATCTTTCGCATGAACACACAGGATGCGCTCTGCACTGTGCTACTAGCTGGCAGTGCGGGCGGACACAGGTCAATATACCGGGGGGGGGGGGAGGACAATAGCATTAGGAGAGCCATTCCTGCTCAGCCTTAGCCACCCCCACCTGCCTCAGGGTTATAGTGTATGCTCTAAGTGTATGTGATGTGCTTTAAAGAGTTGTGAAAAGCACTATATGAGCATTAAGCTATATTATTAAGACAGTCTTGTAAATAATCCCACAAAAGTTACTAGCCCAAATACTAGCCTGCTAGGGGTTGGCAAAGGAGGTAGTGGGTGCTTTGCCCCTCCTCCGATATATTTCTATGCTCACTGCATAAAAAAAGACATTCCTTCTCCAGCAGCCCACCTGGTTTCTGTACTAGGCACTTCCCTGCATACAATTCCATCCCACACACGGCTGCTTGGTGAGTGCTAAATGCAAGCCTCCCCTGCTATCCTTTTTGGTGCATCTTACTGGATGACGCTTGCAGAAGTTACTAGTGCATGAGTCCAGATGTACTCTAGTTGAGGGCCCAGGTTCTTGCCACATTCAGAACCAATATATTTGCAAACTTGACCAATTGCCCAAACTAGCTGTGCATACAAAGACAGCCTAAAGTGTCCAGGTAATGGAGTACCTTAACATGGGGGTTTCAGTAGTTCCCCTGGGAGCCTTGATTCTTTGAGGAATCTGGAAACTTGACCTCATTGCCCTTCCATTATAAGTGGATATATCAGGGGGTCTTTCTCTTAACCTCACTGTTATCTCTTCAGTTTGCTCTATTGAGATGGGTGAAATATTGAGCATGCAGAGTCCAGGGCAGGTAGCTTTGATTTACTGATTTATTGGGAGTAACACACATTTTCTTCCAGGATGTGACACTTTCTTCAAGCCCTTAATTGTTGGACTTGAAGCACAAAAAAAGCCCACATACAATTTGACGATATCACTGGTATGAGATTAGATTTTTTAAAAGATATATTATTTGAACACATACTTATGGTTTATATGCATCAGCATTACTAATATTATCCATGGGTGCTTCTTTTCATTGCATGTACTTGCTTTATAGACCACTTAATTTAATTTAGGCCTAGTTTCCTCACAGAGAATATTGACTCTGCAGCTGCCACAAGCATGAAAGAGAAAATTGTGGTTGGCTTCTTGCAGCCCTGTTTGAAAGACACTATAACAATCCCCAGGGAAAGCTGAATGCGAGCTTGCTGGCGGAGGCTGAAATGACTTACTATTGTGCCTCAGGGCTGGTGCAAGTTAAGTGGCTGGGTTCCTATTCCTCCAGCTTTTGTTCCTGGGAAGCCTAGGGGAGAATAATTGCCCAGGCTTTGAGTCTCAACTTTCCAAGGCTGATAGCCTGCTTAAATTAGACTGCTAAAATGGAAATTAAATTTATCACTGTTATTTTCTATCTCAATATTGGATCCGAAGGTGAAGTTGAATCTGAAACTTTCATTACGCTATAAATGTCATGTACAGGTTTCTTAAACAATACGTTTTCCCTCTGAAAACCCTTTCAGTTTCAGGGGTGGGTGAGCCCAATTGTCTGCAGATGCTGATCTGCATGATTTTAGAGTGACCAAACACAAATAGCTGTCCTGCTATGTCCACTTGAAATTGCCCTGGACAAGTTGGAGTGGGAAGGGGGCGATGAGGTCCCAAAGGTGTACAAACAGAAATATTATTGTATTATTAATAATATAATTATTATTATATTTATATCTATATCCCGCCTTTCCCCCTGGACGGGGACTCAAGGCAGCTTATTCATTCTAAATCTAAATCTAAATGTGAATAAAACATCTTATACAAAGTGACCCAGACCTTGCACTTGTCCTCTGAGGCCCTTCTCTGTGTCCCACCTCCTAGAGAGGTTGGGAGGGTGGCAACAAGAGAACGGGGCCTTTTCTGTGGTGGCTCCCCATTTGTGGAATGCTCTCCCCAGGGAGGCTTGCCTGGTGCTATCATTATATGTCTTTAGGTGCCAGGCAAAATCATTCTTCTATGCCCAGACCTATGGCTATTAAATAATCAATGGTCTGCAAAAGTGGGGGGGAGAGGACTGTTATTATGAGGATTATTTTCCTCTTGGGCTCTTCTTGAAGGCAGGTGGGGATGGTGGACCTCCCACATCCCTGAGGAAGCTGGCAACTTCCCCTGCTGTTTTCAGCTTTGGAGCCCCATCTCTGAGTCGACCTCACTGAGGCCTCCACATCTGTGGGTGTAGACGGAACCCCGTGGCCTCATCTCCCAGTACTAAACAGAAAGGCTTCCATGCCTTTGGGGAATCTGGGAAGCTCCTTTTGTTCCCCTGAGGGAGCTTCCCCCACGCCTCCTGCTTTTCAAGGCTAAACATTTCTTTCTCATGCTCCATTCGAGCCTCTTTTCCTTTTTCCGCTTGTCTTCTGGTTGACTGCATCTGTTTTGTTAAAAGGCCTGTTCTCTCTGTCTCCTCTTCTGCTCTCTCTCCACTTCCAGCAATTCCGCCTCCTGACTGAGCCTCCCCTCAGAGGTTGTTCCCTCCGCCTGACTATCGGGTGTGGGGTGTGTGTGTGTGTGTGTGTGTGTGTGTGTGTGTGTGTGCCATTTCCTCACAGGAAATTTCCCCTCACAAAATAGAAAACTTTCTTCTGCCAGCACTGCCACCAATTCTGGCGAACGCTCTCTGCATAGACAGTACTCTAAAGATCACCACCACGAGTTATCCTACGGTTTTTGTGTGAGGTAAAACTTGGATCCTTGGAGACTCAGGCAGAAGCTGAACAAATAAGAAAGATTTATTTTACAGAACAAAGTTCATAAAACCAAAGATGTGTCAGGGAACTTATTAGAACAGTTTACAGCTGGAACCCCTGGAGTCTCTCACTGCTCAGAGATTGGGGAGGTAGGCAACAATAGTATTAAAATAATTATACAAAAGGGTAAAACTAATCATCTTTTACTTTTTATACTTTACTTTGACAATTTAATAACAAATGCCTTTAAAGCTTCTGTAACATGTATATGGATGCTTAAAATATACAATTGAGAACTAAGCAAAATGAAGTTAAAAGTTGTCTAATGTCAATAATCCACCAGTCAAGTATGTATTAACCAACCAACACATATACTACAAAAATGTACAAAATCTCATCCTCCACAGAACAAATTATTTTTAAATGACAAGCTATGAACTTGCAATCCTAAAAGGTGTAAGAAATGAACATTTAGATATTTTGTTACCTGCACAATAATACATGTATTACAGCATCTGATGTATCACAGTATTTTAATATTCTTTTGGAAGCCGCCCAGAGTGGCTGGGGAAACCCAGCCAGATGGCCGGGGTATAAATAATAAGAAGTTGTTGTTGTTGTTGTTGTTGTTGTTGTTGTTATTAGCCTCCTCCTGAAAAGGGGGTTTCTAAAATCATCCAGGAAACATGTCTCATAAAAGGGTACATTATGCATTCCCTGATAAAAACTTCAGTAAAGAAGAGAGACCATTTGAACCCCTGAATTGCATGAATGGTATTTAAAGGGAACAGCAGATCTGTTGTCTAAACTCTTTGAAGCTAAACCATTAAAATGCACCAATAAAATAATATTGTCTACAGTCCTTTTCTGTAGTTAAGTGCTATTAGAAAGCCCAAATCAGACCCAATGGCTGTGGACATTAGCGAACTCGAATGAAGGAGCCAGCCAGCAGTTATTGGTGATAATTTAATGGGATGAGATAGTGTGCTTTGTAACCGAAGAAATTCATGGTCTGGCTAAAATGAGTGCTTTAAGTAATAACGAGCATCTCCATCACATATATGCAGAGTTGTAAGTGAATTAACCTTTGGAATGAACCTTTTGAATTCACTGCATGAATAAACAAATCTGTAACTCGGGGAACTATTACACCTCCCTGTTCCCTAACTACTGCTAGTAGGGAATTTGGGGAGAAGGTTGTTTGTGGGGAGGAAACTGGCTGAAGGGAAGGCTGAAAGCCGTAGAGGGTGGCTTGGGAAGAATTGGTGGGGTGCAGATGTTTTCAAAATTTTGGGGAACTGTCAGGAAGTAGAGCCTTCAGCGGAGGAAGAATTTGTTTACAAAAAAGGAGCCCATTCCAAATCAAGACTGGGTGGAGGAGTGCTTTAAATAAATATTGAACTGAGAAGTGTGGAAAGCATCATTTATAGAACAGAAGATACCTCCCCCACACGCCTCCTTGCTTAGTGAAAGGTTAGCACTGCAGTAAATGATACTGGATTTTGTGGCTACCTGACATAATCTCTGAAGCGTAGCGCAGGTCCCTGTAACTCACAGCCATTGCCATGCCACAGCTTAACATGCCCTTTTGAAAGATGGTTTACAACTGGCACAAATCACTTTTGTACAGCTGTGCATTCAGCTTCATAAAATACACATTAGATAACAGGGACAGTTGCCAAGGATTATTGGACCAGAACCAAAGTATTTGGAGATAGAGAGGAGAAGCTCTGTTCTTTGTGCAATCATCCATTGAGACCATGTAGATGAGACAGTCGCAATAGTTCTTTTCATCAGCAACCAATTGATGTTGATTACACCCTTTGAGTCACAAAGGCAAGTGATATTCTTGTCAAACGTGGCAGGCCTTTGTTTCACACAAGTCACCTGTTGTCTAATCAGTGGTGTAGGAAATTGATTATGTAAGAATACAGTCTCTTCTTCCAAGCCTTCTGCCAATTTCCCTGCCTTTCATTTCTTCCTTTCCTGCCTGAAGTTGCTTTGAACAATATATACCTGGTGTGGTAATACTAGACTTCTGCATGTGGAAGTCAATCAGAACTTCTCTCTCTCTCTCTCTCTCTCTCTCTCTCTCCCTCCCTCCCTCACCCCCCCCCCAATTTTCCATTTCTCCATGGTTTGCATTCGGTTTTGGTAATAAGAGATATTTGGAAAATTACTCTGCCATAGCTTCTGGGTTCTTACAAAGCAGAAGCCTTGGAAATTCCCCAGGATTCACTCACTGGTTCAAGAAGCAGCCGTCCTCTTTACATGTGTGCACACCCACACCCACACATACACAAACACACATTCCGTCCTGATGGGGACTGAATTCATTTAAAAGCCAATAAGAAATTTAAAAGAATTTCAGTATGGATTGTAAAAAGCTTGTTATTTTCTACCGAGGGGGAGGTTCTTGGGTGTTATTCCAAGCCCCCACAGTGCTGAAACTCAGCGGCATGACCAGTTAAAGGTCACACAACCTTTAACCCATTTATTATTTATTTAAATACATTTAT
Source organism: Podarcis vaucheri (assembly GCF_965113315.1). Classification (NCBI taxonomy): domain Eukaryota; kingdom Metazoa; phylum Chordata; class Lepidosauria; order Squamata; family Lacertidae; genus Podarcis; species Podarcis vaucheri. The sequence continues at coordinate 110,709,446 of NC_138762.1, forward strand.
TTTCTACATCTTGCTGTCTTGTTTTGTGTACAGAAACATGTAGGCACCTCCCTAAAAAGCAACAACAACAGGGAGAAAAGCAATACAGAGTTCTGGAATGAAATAAAAACAGGAGACCTGTATACCAAATTACAAGCATACTTCACTGAATATCAGTTGGTTTTTAAATACCCCAACCATAAGGAAGAATGAGAAACTTGAGGGATATGGGAAACTCCCTCTTTGTTAGTAAATTCAAAGAAGGGAAACCAATCTGCATTGAAATACATTTCGAGACTGTTTAACATTCAGAAATCTCAAATTGTTCTACGATAATGCAGCATAGAAACAAGAATTCAGTATTAACAGTCCAAAAGGCCAAGGAAAGTCTAGGCAAAAAGACATGTCTTTATAAGATATCTGAACCAAGAGATGGATGATGCTTCGTGGCAGGCCAAGGAATATTCCACAATGCAGAGGCAACAGCTGAAAATTGCCATTTTCCTGTGATGTTCTGTAGGATGGTACTTATTTCTTCTACATGTTTCTGTAAGCTGTTATTAATGAAATTTGTTCATTTAAAAAATACAGTCTGTTCCCACAGTTCCCCTGCTGAGATTGTGTGACGATTGTAACACCCCCTAAACTGGAGAACCTGCTTCAAGGCTAGTTCTTGAGATTGGGTCTGAGCAGTATGGCTGGTGCAGGAGAATTTCCTAGTAGACAAAGCAATTGTTTTCAGGATCTAATTTGGATAGTGAAAGTGAAACTACTTTTGAACACAAATTTATTGCCTTTGTTCTCAGGACAATGAATGTACGGTGGTACATCAGGTTAAGAACTTAATTCATTCCGGAGGTCCGTTCTTAACCTGAAACTGTTCTTAACCTGAGGTACCACTTTAGCTAATGGGGCCTCCCACTGCCGCCGCGCCACAATTTCTGTTCTCATCCTGAGGTAAAGTTCTTAACCCGAGGTACTACTTCCAGGTTAGCGGAGTTTGTAACCTGAAGCATCTGTAACCCGAGGCACCACTGTATCTTCAAGCCACACTTCAGAGTGTCTGCCTGTCTGCATCCTAAGTTTTATTTTAAGCCTATCAGTTTTAAGCCATTGTTCTTCTGCAGAATTTAAAACTTTCTATGAAACAATTTATGTATGTTTTGCCCCCTCAAGAGATCTTAATGCATTTGCAATTCAGATGTCCACGAAACTGTACATAAATATTATAAAAAGAGGATGTCTTTGGAGGGAACCTTTAAAAGATGTGACTTCATTAATATGTAATATATTACTCCATTGTACATTTTCTACAATCAAGACAATCTCAATGCGTCTTATTTGTATTCCGGCCAAATAGATTTCTTGTGTACTCAAACCTCGGAAGATCTCAATACAAAAATAAAGGCAGAGGATTAATGTATCTGTTGACTTCATTATACTTTCACATTCATTTTTGATTTGTTAATATTCAGTCAAGAATTATAAAAACTTTGCCATCATAATTTTTACTCAATGAGATATAAAAGCCGAGTCATTAGGAACATGGACCTCTGCCATGGGAACAATTACAGCAGCTCGTAGTCAGAGACTGTGGAACCAGAGAGGTTTATGAGACTCATGTCAGAATTATGGGATTGACTATCCTTCCTTTCTGGCTCTTGACTCAAGCTCCTTGGATGCAAGCTTTAGAAGCAAGGAGTTCAGAAACAAAGGCAAACATTTCAGGAAGAAATTATTCTGGAACCCTAAGTACATGGTGCTGAAGAACCAGATAGTGCAATTTCCAAAGAGAAATTTCCACAGAGAAATATTGTAGGGCTGAGTCTGATGTTCTACAGGTTTCCTATTCACACCCATGCTGCTGATTTTACAAGGGAGCTGGCAGCTTTTACGTTAATCGCTTGCTACTGTTTTGAGCCACTACTGTCCTCTCTGTGAGGAGCTTCTGATTACCATCCTACATGGTAAGTTGCATCGCTCCAACTTCTTGGTGCTGATCACATGCGGCAAGCAGTGTCTCTACAGCTTCTCAGAGAAGAACTTTCTGGATTGATGTGGCCCAGGGTGGCCATTGGCTCCTACTGGGAAGGAAGAACAATGAGATGGTTTCCTATCGCAATGAAACATTGCCTGGCCAATGAGATCTACCCGAGCTATGTCTGAAATTCATGGCGTGTACCACCCTAAAGAAAAGAAAATGAAAATGATGTACCACTGGTATAGCACCCCTGTCGAACTAGCAAAAATGTACAATATAAGTAACAAAGCATGCTGGAAATGCAAAACAAAAGACAGTGAATTTTTCCACATGCGGTGGACATGTGAAAAAAAGAAAATAAATTGGGATATGATTTATAATGAATTTTTAAAAAAAATTTAAATATACTTTCCCAAAAAAACCAGAGGCAGTTTTGCTGGGGATGATAGGTGATGAACTAAAAAAAGCAGACCATAAATTATTTATGTACGCCACGACCGCCACCAGGATTTTAGTAGCCCAAAAATTGAAAACCCAGGAAATACCAACATTAATGGAGTGGCAGACAAAAAGGGTCGAATATGTAGAATTGGCGAAACTGACCCACAGGATCCGGAACCATGGGGAAACAAAGTTCAAAAAAGAATAGAGTAAATTTGTTGACTACATAGGTAACAACTGTAGAAGCTTAAAGACTGTAGCAGGGATGAAATGAATCTTGTGATGTGGATAGTAATTAAGAATCTGTGAGAGTGGAAATTTAATATGAAAGCTGGATGAAGGGAGGGAGGGAAGTCCGGGCGTGATAGTGCATGTGGTAATAAGTAGACATACAATTGTTGAACTGCAAAGTATTTATTTTGTTTGTTTATGTTATAGAAAACTTAATAAAAAGCATTAAAAAAAAGAAGAGCTATAAGGTGTCCTGTGTTTCTGGTCCTGCCTCTTGCTCTGGATTGCATTTGGTCCTGACTGGTTCTCAGCTCCTTACTAATCTCAGGCAGCCGCTCTGGGCCAGTCCAGAAACTCACTTGTTGTGGCTATGCATCACCCCGTCCCCAGCTGTTTCATTCATCCTGAAGTGATCCTAACAAATCAGGGATCGCATACTAGGCATGGTGATACCACAAGCCAGGTTTTTCTATTTCCTGATATTAAAATGAAGCCTATATTCATGAGGCAACCTTTCCCAGTTCACTACTCTGGATGTAGAGGTGCAGAGCGGCAACCGCCCTCCAGAGTCTAATGAATATAAACAATGTTTATTTATAGGTTAGACACAATGAACAAAACCAATTAATTAGCAAGAATAACAATGAATAAGCAACAACCAAACACAAACAGTAAACCACAGTTGATTGCATGGTACAATGTCAGCAATCTGTTGTGTGTCAAATATGTATTATACAAATTGTGAACAGTGGTGTTGCAATGCTGTGTGGTAATTTTATTTTTGTTTGTGAATACCGTTGCCCTAGGATCACAGACCTAAAAAGAAACACACACTGCCCTCTTCACTAGACTGCACTTCCTGCCACTTGAGAAGGAAATGGGAAGCCCAACCTGGCTCAATCCCTCGGCCAAAGAAGAAACTGTGAGGAGTTTGCTTTCTTCCCCTCCCTTCAAGAAAGAACACTCTGCTATAACTGCCAGTTTCCCTGGCAGTGCAGAGATTAAAGAAGGAACACTCTGGCCTCTCCCAGCAAATTGGGCACCAACAGCCACCAGCAGTCTGTGCCCCCTTCCTCCCAGGAAGAACATCATGGCAAGGAAGAGAACAAACCAGCCCTGGCAATCAGCCAGAGAAGGAGTAACTGCAGGGAAGTATATGTGTGTAGATTCCACCCAGATCTTTAGAAGAAGAAGAGTTTGGATTTGATATCCCGCCTTTCACTCCCCTTCAGGAGTCTCAAAGCAGCTGACATTCTCCTTTCCCTTCCTCCCCCACAACAAACACTCTGTGACGTGCGTGGGGCTGAGAGACTTCAGAGAAGTGTGACTGGCCCAAGGTCACCCAGCAGCTGCATGTGGAGGAGCGGGGAAGCGAACCCAGTTCACCAGATTACGAGACTACCGCTCTTAACCACTACACCACACTGGCTCTCAAGAGATAGATCAGAACAAATGGCAATCTGGTAAAACCCGAATTGCTGTTTGTTCCAGCTGAGAACTAAAGAGCGGTTTCCCCGGGGGGGGGGGGGGGCTGCAGGACAAGAAGTGTGGATAAGCTCTAAGTTGGCTGCATCCATTGAACAGAGAAAGTGCAGCTGCTCCAGTGCCTGCCTTCCTTTCTCTGCCCTTGCTTTCCCTTTTGTATTGTGCCTGTTCCTGTGAGACTTTTGATATAAATGCAAAGTATTTTTTAAAGTGTTAAATGCTTTCTAAATCTTGACAATATGAAACAATGAAGGGTGTTTTGAGTGAAGGCAGTACTTCCAAACGAGATCCAATGGGCTAATAATCAGATTTTTAAATAAACTACTACAACAACTAATTTAAATTCCTGGGAAGATTTTCACAAAATCTTCCTCTCCATTTTAGCCCACCTGTATAATTTGAAGTTGAATATTTTATGCCCTGGGCAATAATCATTACTTGATCTATATAAATAGCTATGTGCATGCGTGCTTTTAACAAATATATGTAACTTCATGAGCAGCTGTTATAATGATCCTTCTATAGCAACAAATTCCATGGAATCACCTGAGGCCACAACAGGCATTTTCTACAATAATCAATATGCTAAAGTGATATAATTCCATATCTACATTCCACATCCTGGTTGAGAGCAATTGCAATTAGTCCAAACAGTCACAAGAGGATTTCCAGTTCTTGGATGGGCTGGATTGTTCTCGGGGCAGCAGGGACCATCAGTGCAGATCTGAGTCAATGCCACACAACACCTGTACAATTAACTTGAACTTTAAAACTGTATGTGCCACTCTGCCACTGCTTTTCTTTCTCAGATGTGATAATATTTGCAAACTTCTTGTTGTCTGTTTGGTACACTTATTTGCAAAAAAAACAACCACCATAGTTTTTTTGCTTCAGGAGAGGCAAATCATGGGTATTCAGAGCACTGTGAGAGAAGTTGTTTCTTCTGTGAAGGATCTAATGTGACAGTTTTTGCTGTAGCTGTTTCTGAAATAAAGGTTGACATATTAAGCACAAAGCTTTACATCAAGGTGCATAATCTCAACCACATTATATGCAGGAAGGTGTGTCACTGCAATCGGGTTTTTTCCCTCAAACAGGAAATATTGCTACTGAAAAGTGTACAGTTACAGTTTTTGCCGACAGCCACAGAAGTCTTATATATATATATATTTCCAATGACAACAGGAATCTTACATACACAAACACCTGGCTTTTCATGTCTAAAGTATGGAAGAGGTAAGGAGAGGAACCACAGTGTTTCTTATTAAGCGTGTTCTCCAATAAATGAGAGCACATGTTGCAGTGTGGGCCACCGGGCCAGGCCTCTTGTTGCCAGGCAGGTTAATAGTTGTTGCCTGGCATTGTGATTGGATAACCGGGTTGCTGGGACAAATTGTATGTTGCGAATTGGGTGGGTGGGACCATAGTCTTTAAATATTGGGGCACTCTGGTTTCTCTTTCTCTTTGCAGAGTGCATCGGATCAGGAGCAATCTTCTCATGTCTGGTTATATTTCTTTATTTTCCCCCTTCTTTTTAATCCTCTTTAGTCCCTTAATTAATCTAATTTCCCTTTTTTCCTGGTTGATTTCCCACCCCACCCCTTACCCTGCCCTGTGGGAAGATTCTCCCTGTATCTGTGGCTTGCCTTTCCTAATAATAATAATAATAATAATAATAATAATAATAATAATAATAATTTATTATTTATACCCCGCCCATCTGGCTGGGTTTCCCCAGCCACTGTGGGTGGCTTCCAAAAGAATATTAAAATACTATGATACATCAAATATCATAGATGAGCCCCCATTAGGGGCTTTCCTTTGCAAAAAGGTTTCCCCCATTTTTGCCTGTTTAATTGTGGGGCTATTCCAGCTTAGCTGGAATCACTTTCGTTTATAGTATCCTCATAGGTTGGCTTTATTTTGGGTGATTGCAGTGCTGTTGGCTGAATTTTAATCTAGCCTTGGGCGGGAGCACTATATTGAGTTCCTTTAATATTGCAATGAGACAATAAAAGGCAGAGAGCAGAAGCAGGGAGGTCTTCACGGCCTGCACATATCATTCAAGCCTAAGCCTGCTACAGTTAGCAGTACAGTAAATTGTTAAGTCTCTGTGACATGTGACTCATTCTCTCTATAAGAATTTATCTGTTTGTTTGCAGGCTCACTTGTGCTAATGTATATCTTAGGCAGACAGAGGGCGCCAGAGGCTCTCTGTGCCTCCAGTGAGCACTCTGTGTATGCTCTTTAACTATGCTGTTTCAGAACAAGTTTATCTTCTTCAAGTTTGTTTTGCCCTGATAGTGGCAACTGCTATTATAGAGACGAGCCATTGTGGCTTAGTGGCTAGAGCGCAGTACTAGGACCTGGGAGACAGGGTTCATATCCCCCACTTAGCCATTGTTATCACAAATCAAAACAAGCTGCTCCTTTTGGACTATTCTGTTGCTGGGTAGTTTGGCCCATTTGTGATATTGCTCCCAAAAAGAACTTTGGGTTTCTTGAGGAGCTGCTTCCCTCTAAAGGGCAAACGGGGGCACCTGGTCAGGCAGTGGGCTGCCTCGAGTTTGTTATCTCATTGGAAACATTTATGTCTGGCCTAGCAGGTGATCTTAGGGTTTGGCCCACTTGGCCCTAGAATTTGATGGCCTCTGGTAGCGTTTCCAGCCTGAATAGCTTCCCCATGTGGTGCACAAAGCATTGGTTTCACCAGTTCCTCACATTTAGTTTTTTGCAGACTATGGCAGGGCCTTTGCAGATGCCTCCAGAGCTTGCCTCTCCTGCAGAGGTTGACTTGCTGATGCCCTAGGTGCCTTCTTCCAGAAGGAAGCGTCTTCAGAGGTGGCGATCCAGGAGCAGGGAAAAGGGGAGCAGGGATGATGCTTACACCTCCTTGCAGGTACGTCAAACCCTTTAGGGATCATCCTGGATAGTTCAGCTGGTCAGCGTATGGTGCCGGTAATCCCTAGGTTGCAGGATTGGTCCCTGTATGGGACAGCTGCATGCTCCCCCATCACTCTGCCCAGACACTGAGGTCCAGCGCCGAGGGCCTTCTGGTGGTTCCCGCACCATGTGGTGGACCTTCTCGGTAGTTGCACCCACCCTGTGCTACGCCCTCCCACCAGATGTCTACTACCAGACTTTTAGAAGACATCTAAGGCAGCCCTGTTTAGGGAAGCCTTTAATGTTTGCTGCATTACTGTATTTCAATCTTTTGTTGGAAGCTGCCCAGAGTGACTGGGGAAGTCCAGCCAGATGGGCGGGGTACAAATAGATGATGATAATGATGATTATATTGTGGGAGAGTGGACTAGATGATCCTCAGGGTCCCTTCTACCCCACTATTCTTTAAGTTGCAATTCACTATGATGGGAATGTTAGACGCAGGGCTGCCATCATCCCCACAGCTTGCTAGGATCACAGGGACGGGGACATGTGGACCACTTGCGCAGCTCCACATTTCAAATGGAAATTCCCTGAGCAATCGAACCTGAAGCTGGCATGCAGGAAGCTGGCTCGGCGGCAGCTTTGTTGGGACTTCTTTAAGGGTTCTGGCCAGCGTTGGCCCTGCAAATTTACACATCATGGTGGCAACACAAGGCAGGGCGTTCCAACCAAGTGGGGGCTGGGGGCTAGCAAGCAATAACTCAATACCTCTTGCCCATAATTCCATAAAAATATCTTCCTTGGAAGCCTGGCTAAAAGGTTATCTAGATGGGTCAGTGGTTTTGTGCTTGTGGGAAGGGTTTTCCCAAGGTTTGGGATTCCTCTGGTTTTTCAGCCAGTGGCTCAGAATACAGCAACTCAAAAGCCAGTCAGAGAGCTACCTGCGGTAGCCAGAAAGAAGGTTGGGAAGCAGCTTTCATTAGGACGTTTGGTGGGATCCCCTTGATTCTTCTCCTATTCCTGATTTTCATTTATCCCCTTTGGGGATCGTCCCTAAGAAAGCCCCATATAATCCATATTTATCGCATCCCAAAGGCACCTCAGTGAATGACTCTCTGGAATTGTTCCGTGAAATATGCATCTTTGGATCAGGCAGTTGAGCTTACCAACAAATTGGAAGAGGGCCTGGTTGGCATTATGCGATATTGAATTGGCTGTTAGGCTGCTGCCGGTTCACCCTCAAGATTATAAGTAGTTGGGCTTTAATTGAATGGTCCTTACATTGATAAGGCGATGCCAATGGGTTGCGCTATAGGCTGTGCAGCACTCGAGTCCTTTAGCGTCTTTCTGGACTGAACATTGCGAGTCAAGACTCGTTTAACTGGGGGTACCATTATTTGGATTATCTTACTGACTGGTTCATGTGACACCAGCCTCTGCTAAGGCTTACTGGACGCCCCTTTTATTCCCTGAGGAGCTGGGTGTTCCGTTGGCAGTGGATAGGACAGTGGCCCCTACTGCCCCTTTTAACGTATTTGGGGGCTAGCTGGATACCATTGCTCATACCTCTGCTTGCCTGTGGAAAAGCTGTTTGCCTTGAAGGATGTTATTCTTGTAATACTTCCTCTGAAGCAAGTGTTGCTTTGTCAGATTCTATCATTCCTAGGTCAGTTAAAAATTGGCATGCAGGGTGGTTGTTCCAGGCTGCCCCTTCCATTCCTGCTTGGCCAGGTGGGGTCTCATGGCCCAGGGTCCCTTCATCATCATGTACAGTGGCCTTGAGCCTGGCAGGGCAAGGCAATCACATGTAACTTAACTTTTCTCGAGTTTTCCCCATTGTAGTGTCAGTGCACATCTGGACTGAGGAGTACAGGGACCATCGGGTCTGTCTTGGTCTGATAACCAGGCAGTGTGAGGGTCCTTGCAAAATGGTCCTCATGCTTTGGCAGAGTCTCCGCCCCCCTTTTATGTGCTTTCCAGCTGCACTGCTTAAGGTTTAATATTGCGTTTCTGCTCGCTTTATTACGGGATCATCTAATGTTTTCGCTGTCACTCTATCCCGTTTTCAGTTGGAGAGCTTCAGATCCTGGGCTCCGGACGCCCAGCTATAGCCGGATTTTCTGGAGCTCCCATGGCGCTTTGGCAACAATTGATAATTAAGAGGAGTAGTAGCTTACATTTCCCCTTCTGCTTTCAGGTCTTATGAGAAGGCCTGGACTGATTTCTTAGCGTTTAGCTGGCAGTCCTCGGCCATTCAGAGGAACTTGCCTCCATTCTCTGAGCAGGACCTGCAGTAATTGGCCTACCTGCTGCAGATCGGATGCACTGTTAAATCTATCAGAATTCAGTCCGCTGCAATGTCTGCTAGAGTAAAGCTTTAATTTTTCAGAGACCCTTCTAAAAATGTGTTGTGGGCAGGGTCTCGGAAGGTTGGAAAAGACTCCAGCCTTCACAGGACTGCAGGCAGGAAGCCGGTCAATCTTGACCTATGCAGTATCTGCAACAAGTTAAGACTTGTCTCCTGGTTCTAGATCTAGATGAGACTTCTTTCAGTATTCCATTGTAATTTTGGTGTACTGAGGGTTGGGGAAATTGTGTTGGAGCCAGCACGGGGCTGAGAGTTTGGAGGCTTATTGCCTCAGGATTTTTCCTTATCTGCTTTGGAGCTTGTCATAAGTGTCTAGAGCTCTAAGTCAGACCTAGTGAGCAGGGTTGCCATCATCATGCTTCCAGTCACAGGTAGGGTGGGCCCTTGCCCTGTTATTGGATACCAGAAATATTTGGCTTTTCGTTCCACTGGGGGGCTGGCTCGATCCTAGAAGTTGCTGGTTCTCATGGGTTGCTCCTTCAGGATATATGCGTTTCCCTTTTGGAGTTGAGACTTGTAGTGCGCAACTCCAAAACTGACCAGCTGGGTCGGGGGGAGGTTGTCCGCCTCCCAGCGACTGGGGAGGTGGGCCCGTGCCCGGTCAAGGATGTAAGGAAGTACTAGGCCTTGAGACCTCCTGGGGACGGCCCCCTACTCATGCATGAAAATGGTCACCCTTTGGCGCGACACTAGTTCACAAAAGTCATGCGTAAGGCCATCTCTGCTTGTGGGATCTCGGCCTCTGGTTTTGCCCCTCATTCCTTTCGCATAGGTGCAGCGACTATGGCAGCCCATTGGGGCTTCTCAGCCGCCAGGATCAAGGATTTGGGACATGGAAATTGGATGCTTTCAAGGGTTATGTGTGAAACAAATGCTGAGTTTGGTACTAATGCTTGTTTGTTTCAACCCTTGTAGATCCCACGCTGGTCTGCATCTGGATAGTGGGACACAGCATCGTTCATTGGGCTGGCAGTGGAGCGAGGCAGTCTGCAAGGGGAGCGTGTCTCGGCCTCCCACAGCACATGCCAGTGTCATGGTTTTCCAGACGCGGAATGTCATGGGGAGAGTTTATGCCGCTGATTGGTCGCCGGCTGCTCTCGGACCTCCCCACCCTATGGCCATAGTGGTGCAGCTGGGGGGAAATGATGTGGCAACTATTGATTGCCTTGCTTTGCGCACCTCAATCCAAAAAGGGATTTGGAGGCATTGGCAGCCTTATTACCTTCAGTGAGAATAATTTGGTCTCACCTGTTGCAGAGGCAAACCTGGCGCGGCGTTTCCCTCCCGGAGGCTGCTGAAAGGGCCAGGAAGCGCATTAACTCTGCTGTTTGCGGGAAGGTATTGGAGCTGGGTGGTTTGGTGATTTCACACCCAGACATTAATTTTAAGGCTGAGGCCCTTTACCGGGCAGATGGAGTGCACCTCTCTGATTTGGGGAATGATGTTTGGCTGTATGCAGTGACTACTAAATTGGGTTCATGGTTGGGTTTATGAGTGGTTGGCGGCGAGCGTTAGAGCTCGTGTGGCGGTTAGGCATTGGTTATAATATGCTGGTGGTGGAGGGGTCAAGATAGGCTGTGCCTGCCCCTCCTATTGCACTGAAGGGAATTCCATTAAAGGAATCCTGGGGCTTGCCATGATTTCGTCCAATCCCTGTCATGGGACCAGGGCTGCCCAATCCCTGTCATGGGAATCCTTGTCATAGGATCTGGGCCGGCAAGCTTTCGGGGAGCTGCTGGGGTGAATGGCGTGGGTCCAACGCTTAGCTCAAATGACCCCCAAGTTTGACTTTCCCTTCTACTGGCTACCGATCAGACCTCGGGATGTCAGTTCTGTCCCAGGCGGGGGGACAGATAGTCATAACCAATGTCTAAACAACCACTCACTGATTTTGTATTTTAATAAAGTTGTGGCCAAAATAGTGCCCAAAAACCAAAACTAAATTACGTGTTATGTGTGAAGTTATTTGAGGGGTGGCCTGGGGACCTACACACGCAAATACACAAAACAGTGCAAGCTTTAAACAACAACAGCCAAAGAACACCCACAGCTGCCAGGGTCACAAAGCAACAACATTAAGCCAACAGGCGCATGGACTGATTTCAAGCCCAGGTGCCGAGCAGTTTGAAATGCACAGGCTCCTTCTTGTGAAACAATCATTCACTCAGAGAGTGCTATTGTCCTGAGGACACCATGAATGGCATGCCTGGTGAATGGGCACATATTTCCTTGCCTGCTAGGGAAAGTTCCAGGCAAATGTGCAAAATGGGAGAACTTGCCTGCCCTTCCCTGATTTGCATGATTTTTTAAAAAATATGTTTTTATTTAAAAAAGTATATACAACTCTATCATAAATATATATAACAGCAGTTTTACAACTGCATAAAAACACGAAACCAAACAATAAAACCATATACAGTTAAAAACAAGTTAAAAGCAAAAAGAAATTAAAATGAACTTATCACCTTAATTCAAGGAAGAATACCATATTGCGCTACCATTCTGCAGAAAGAGCAATAGTGGAGGCAAGCAGCTGGACTTGGCCTAGTGACAAAAGTTAAGACTAACTGATGGTGTCAAAAGATAGAAACCATGGTGCTGGTATCCAAACCTTTCTTAGGTTCTCCCTTCCTCAAGCCCTGTGAGATGTCAGGGACATTAAACCCACAATTGTCTTCCATAAACACGGTTTTAACAATGAGTCCCTAAGTGACTGTGGAGGCCAATTCTGGACCCACATGTCCTTCCACAGTGGGGACATTGGTTCCCGGGCAGGAGTTGATCACAGTATGGATTTGCCAAGCACTCCTTCCTCTTAGCACATTTCTCCCTTGCGTTCTAGCCATGTAATGAGTAGAAGAGTAGCCCTCCTTTGCAGAATGAGTAGCCCTCCTTTTCAGAAACTGTGGATTAATATATTTTAATTCCCCCCCCATAGATGCTTTATTTAATCAGTACATCACTTTACTGGCAGTACAAACACTCATCACGCACACTCACACTCATACACACTTATGGTCCCTCTTCTACAACACGTTTTTTTTCTTATGTGAATGGACAGGGAGGGGTGGGCAGCAGGCTGGCGACATGGAGGGCAGAGACAGAAGGTTGTGTTGGGACAGTAGCACAGGGAGGGTGGGGTGACGGCAGCTATCTCCACTTCCCCACTCCCACCCTTTTCCAGAAAAGCAACCCAGCCCCAACCAGCGGCCTCTCCGCCCCATTCACATGTTCAGCTCGTGCAGGAGGAAGCACGGCTAGGAATCCGAACTAGGAATGCCAATTCAAGATTCCTCCCTCGCTTCCCACAAACCCCCAGCTACAGGTTAAGCGGTAAAAATTTGCTCCGAGCAAGTCACTGATTCAGGGGACCGGGGTGAAGAGAGATGAGCCTTGGGGGGGGGGACAGGATCTTGCCAGGGGGAAGATCCGAGGCGATCTACTCCTCTGCTCCTCATTCCAAGGATTGCAACATGAGCTGCTTCAGACCCTTCGCCTGGCTGGTCCCTCGGATCTTGCCAGCTAGGAACATATCGTCTACCATGGTGTAAACCTTGTAGAAGTTGAAGACGAGGTCGAGCTCACAGACGTTGTGGAAATATTCATTCAGCACCTCCACAAAGTTGTGAATGGCTTCTAGGTAGGTGAGGTTGCTGTCGTTCACATCCACACAAATGCAGAAATAAAGCCCTGCGTAACACCTGTAGATAATTTTGAAGTTGCGGAACTCCACAAAGTTGGTGTGCTTTGCGACCCGCACAGTCACAACGGCATGGACCTCCTCAATGAGCTTCTGCTTCTTGTCATCGTCAAACTGCATGTACCACTTGGCCAGACGCCTTTTGCCAGCACGGATCTGGATCAGAATAAAGCGAATCATGGCAACCCCCTGCCCTAAATCCTCTTTCCACGCAGAGCTCGGTGCAGCTGCTCCGACCACTGTGGATTAAAATATTGTCCTGAGCACTAGCAAGACCCCACCTTGCTGTTGTGAAAGCCTGAGCAGCCTGCTTCACAGCCATGCGTCTTCTCCCATTATCTCCCCATGTTCCCCAAAGCCCTCCTTTGTCACACATATATAATTGCACTGGCAAATACTTGAACAGCTAGGTCTGTACTGATTTTTTTGTGGCTCTCAAGCTTTCTTACCCAAACCTCTCTTCTCAGCAAGATGGAACCCATAGGCAAGTTATGAAAAAGAAAAAAGAAAAATTGAAGGAAAGAAATAAGGTTTTTCTAGGCAGTTTTGATGGGAAATCTTGCTAGATTTGCTGTTGTGTTGTGTGGAGAAACTGTCTGGCAGAATCATGCCATTCCCAAGCGGCACACCTCAAGGCCTTAGGATCAGAACTAAAGGAAAACCTTAGGGAAAGGATTTATGCAGTCTTTGTGCTAATTCAAAAGTAATATGCTTCAAGAAGCTGCCCTGTTAGCTATGGGAATACACAGCTCTTTTCTGAGGTCTGTCCTCTCAGGATTGGCTTGTGGAACTTTTCTTCTCAAAGCCTCGGGCATGTCTCCTTAGAGTTCACTAGGGAGGTTGCAGAGCTCAGTGGGAATTTTAAAAAATAACACTTTTCAGAGCGCGGCTGACAATGTGTATTTAACTCATGGCACTAGTGGAACACGTCTAGCAGCTTATTTGTTTTTTGTTTTTTTAAAATGTACACATCCATGGAGGTATGGTCCATCTACAGCTTCTAGTCATGACAACTAAATGCAACCTCTCCCTTTTTCAGAGACAGAATTCTTCAGATTTAGCACTGGTGACTGGCAACAGGGAGGTCTGTTGTCCTAGTCTTCTGCTTCTGAACTCCCAGAGGCTTTGAGAAGCTGCAGAAGAAAGCTGACTTAGAGGGATGATCAAGCAGAGCATTAATTAATTGTCCTTTAAAATCAACAAAAAAAATGGATGTGTTTTCTTTCCTAAAATAAAACAAAATCCAAATCCAAAGAGAAATTGCTATGAGGCAATTCCATAAATGTAATTCATGCCTGTAGTAAGCAGCTTCTGGTTTGATGAAGAGGAGGAGTTTGGATTTGATATCCCGCTTTATCACTCCCCTTCAGGAGTCTCAAAGCGGCAAACAATCTCCTTTCCCTTCCTCCCCCCAAACAAACACTCTGTGAGGTGAGTGGGGCTGAGAGACTTCAGAGAAGTGTGACTGGCCCAAGGTCACCCAGCAGCTGCATGTGGAGGAGCGGAGACGCGAACCCGGTTCCCCAGATTACGAGACTACCGCTCTTAACCACTACACCACACTGGCTCTGTGGTAAAGTCTCAGGTACTTTATACAATTCTTCAAAAACCAACAACAAGTCAAGATTAGGTTGACAGAGGCTACAAGTAATCATTGTGAATAAAAAGGAGGGGTCCTTGAATGAAGGGTGGAAAGGAGAACCGTAGTCTTAAGGAACAGGCTATCTTTAGGACTGCCTGATCCCACATAACCCAGTCATGGCTCCTAACTAATAGGAGCTGCACATTCAGGCCCCTTCCTTGCTAAACTTCAGGCACATGATTAAGACCATCTTGTTCCTGCAGGCAATTTAAAGTGGTGTTTGGTTTTACAGTAAATTGTTATTGTTACAATACCCCATTTTCCGGGGGTTTTTTATGCACACCACTTAGAAATGTTCATAATTAAATGGTACGTAAATGTCTTAAATAAATAACTTAATTTATGACAAGTAAGGATTAATTTTTGCCATTTACATAAAATACTTCCATAGTATTATTATCTTTACCAATATTATGATAACATGAAAGACGGAATATAAAATGCATGCTAGGAAAATAATACTCCTTCATGGTTTTGCTTCTTGCTCTTGAATCATGCTATAGTGGGTAAATCCAGGTAATTTGCATTTGAAAAGAGTTAACAAAAGTATTGCCCTCATCTCTTCATTAAATAACATACATCATTTGTTGTTTCGAACACCTTGGAATGCAAGGTATGTACACTGAGTTTTGTCCCTTCGGTCCTAATGTATAGGAAGTGGCTGCAATTCAAACCTTATTTAAATCTGCTTTTAAAACACACCCTGTTTTATTGTGTAATTAAATCAGTCAGTTCACCCCAATTGGCATTTTCTTTTTTTTGGGGGGGAGCACATTGCTTAATTGGAGCTCACCCATATAATCTATGGAAGTGACATAAGTGATACAAACTTTACTGGGGTGGGGGGAGTACTAGTGCCCATTTTTCCAACTAGAGTTGAGAATAGGTGACTCTCCTAGGGGTATGAGCATTAGATTTCAAAATCTGATGAAGTAGAGGAATAGAGCGGAGAGGAGAATCAGGTAAGATAGAGAACATACTAGTATGAGGGTTCAAGCCAGAGTGCTGGAGCCAGAGTGAAACCTGGTGTGTTATGTATGGGTGGAGGTTATTGACATTTCAGGTTCCAAAATTGGCTGCTTGAGGAAACATCGATATCCTGCTTAGACTGCTAATATTCTGCCAGCTCTAGAGCTTCTTCTGATGCCACCCTAGTGGCCTGAAAGTCACAACAGTGTGTGCTTTCTGTCCTGCTCCAGTAACAACTGAACCCCAGGTTATGTGGGAGCAGCCTCTTTCCCTTTAGAAACTGGAAAAACACTACACAACTGTCTTCAACATTACTGGAGAGATGTAGGTGGGACAGCCACTGCATCTGCTGTCAAGCATAATGATCTATTGGACAACTGAAATGGAAAATGCCTGTCTATTGCTGAAGCTTAACTGGAAAATTCCATTGAGCTATATAGAGGCTAAGAAGAGCTCTTTGAGCAGCTAGATGGGGTGTTAATTAACTGTTGATATTCTCTGCTGACTCTCATGTATGTGTGAGAGGTAAAGGTAAAGGTAAAGGGACCCCTGACCATTAGGTCAAGTCGCGGCAAACTCTGGGGTTGCGGCGCTCATCTCACTTTATTGGCCGAGGAAGCCGGCGTACAGCTTCCAGGTCATGTGGCCAGCATGACTAAGCCACTTCTGGCGAACCAGAGCAGTGCACGGATATGCCGTTTACCTTCCCGCCGGAGCGGTACCTATTTATCTACTTGCACTTTTATGTGCTTTCGAACTGCTAGGTTGGCAGGAGCAGGGACCGAGCAACAGGAGCTCACCCCATCGCAAAAGTGAGTCCAAATGCAAGATTTGCCAGGATGAATGGAGTTATAAATAGGTGGCTGCACTTCTAGAATATTCTTTTAAGATCCAGTCTACACCTGGAGGAGATTAGAGTGGGATACTGAGCTGGTAAGATTCTGGACTATTCCAGAAAATGGATATGTACCTTGTTTCCAAAGGCCTTCCTGAATGTAGGTTAAACCATCTCCCAGTTATGCTGGTTTTATAATGCAGGGATATTTTTACTAACGAAAAGGATAATGTAGCCACGAGGAAGTGTACATTGCTGTTCTTTCCCCACCTTTTAGTCTTTGGGCAGTTCTTTCTTCTGAATTTTCATAGGATATGTACCTTCACATTCATTTTTTGTTTATTCTGTTCTTTGCCGTTTACCTTCCCGCCGGAGTGGTACCTATTTATCTACTTGCACTTTGATGTGCTTTCGAACTGCTAGGTTGGCAGGAGCAGGGACTGAACAATGGGAGCTCACCCCATCGTGGGGATTCGAACTGCGACCTTCTGATCGGCAAGCCCTAAGCTCTGTGGTTTAACCCACAGCGCCACCCGTGAGAGATATTCAACTGCAAATTGCCATTTTAGGGCGTTGGTCTTTGGGTTTTTCTCTGGAAGCCACAGAGAACAAAGGTTGTGCCCATGAGGTCTATCCTGAAGAGAAGCTAATGAAGACTGTGTAGAGAGACACACATATCTGGTTTTAGGTCTGTTTGAAGTTATTTCAATTTTCTAAGATGATGGAACCTGTGCTGGACATACGCATGACGTTTGGAAGTAACATTATTTGTTTTATCTTCTGTTTTTAAGCAAGTTTTGTAAGTAAAGATTTTGATTCATGGTTTATGGGTCTGGACAATTGTTATTGCAAGAGGAGACAGTTTTTATGCACCCTATTGCTTCAAGCTGTACAATATTAATATCTGCAAAATCTGTTCCATATAACAACATCAGACAGGGTTGTCATTGTCTCCTCCTTCTGTGCTCACAATGTTCAAAACAACCAGTCCATAGAAGTAGGTAGAAGTAGTTTGAATTCAAGATAGTCAGAATAGGGTACAGAAAGAAGTTGATCATTGTGAGTTATACTCATCCATTTTAAAGGGGGGGGGAACCTTCCAGTCCTAAACACATTATAGTCCCCACTCATTTAAACAAGGCTCACTTTCACTTAAATCAAGGCATTTTTATATCAGTGTTCAGCAGCTGCCTGTTTGAAAATAAATGAAGGCTACTGTGCCTGAAATTTATACAGAGCGTTACCTCCTTTTCTGTCCAAACTATGACACATTTTAAAAGTACACGCACATGTGCTTTGATATTTAACGATCACCACTTAAAATATGAGAAAAGATTTAAATTATTTCAACACTTCTTCCATTCCAAATTGCCAGCGTTATCGTTCTGTGCCTTCATTGCTATTATTATGCCACAGTGGATCCTTGGAAGGAATTCTCCTGTCTGCTTCAGAAAAGAGAAATTGCTTGTAAGTTGAGCGGCTACGGTAGGTTCTTGATAGAAAGAATCTTCCTCCTCTTTCAATAATTAACTTTCTCCTCCAGATTTCTGCCTTTCCTTCTAGGAGTCCCAGCTCTGAGGGTCATCTATATTGATTTGCTTCCAGTGTCAAGATAAAGCCATGAACTGAAGAAAGAAACCAGAGCAGTGGTTTGGCCAATTAGATCAGCCATAATACTCAGGTGGCAGAACAAGTATTAATAAAAAGCCCAAAGAAGGAGAACTCCTATATTTTATATTCTTTTCATTTGAGTGAATTCCCAAGTTTGCAGTCTGAACGATTTTCCTTTCTCTCGAGTCCAAATCAGTCTGCCAGGCAGGCAGGAGTTTTCACGCCCCCAAAAGGAGTGAATCGAGAAATGACAGTGCAATCTAAAGAGAAGGTACAGCTACACACTGTACCCACTGCCTCCCCATCAGGGAAACTGATCAAACACAAATATGCATGTAACACCGGGGAATGTGTGAGGGAATTGTTAAAGGGGTTGCCATGACTATGGCTTGGAGCATCTAAGGAAAATGCAAGAAGTAAACTATTAATCACAATAGAACAGAAGGCATAAAAAGTTGGCTTTTTGTGAGATGCTACAATAAATAAAGCCTTGCACTCTAGAAATTCTTTCTGGGCAAAATGAAAATTATAAAAAACAAAACACAATGTGATTTCACTCCAGAGGCAAGTTCTAACATCTGATATGTGGAACTCATTATATGGCAACCTATTCAAAAATCAGCTTGCTTGACAGGGTGAGGTGAATGCAACTTCCTTTCAGCTCTGTGACAAATTAGTTCTTTTTCTACAGACTTTCACTGGAGTCCAGACACAAGAAATCACCTACAGCTGAAGCAGGAATTTAACTTTTATTTAATACTGCCAACTCTTCCTCTGAAAATCGCTCCTCTGCCATTGATAAATGTGCAGCGTTTCAGAATTGAGTTCAGAATTAAAACTTGACATTGGCCTTTAGCACTGCAGTGATACAACAGGCTGCCTTTACGCCAAACTCCAATGCACAATGACCACCTTGAAACTTGAGAGCTGGCAATGCTGGCAATGCCCCCTAAAATGGGGAGAAAGTACCGTATATACTCGAGTATAAGCCAACCCGAATATAAGCCGAGGCACCTAATTTTAGCACAGAAAACTGGGAAAACTTATTGACTCGAGTATAAGCTGGTTCACCACACCACAGACCTGGTGGTGGCGGCAGCGAAGGCAGAAGGAGCAGCCCAAAAGGGCTGCTTTTGGGCCGCTCGTCCCTCCACCGCCGCCGCCCGCCTCACTCGAGTATAAGACGAGGGGGGCTTTTCCAGCATTAAAAAATGTGCTGAAAAAGTCAGCTTATACTTGAGTATGTACGGTAAATGAACCGCCCAGCTCCTGCCAAGGCAGCAAGGTAGGAAGGAGGGACTTGCATATAATCAAAGCAAAAACAGTTTCCCTTCCGCTGCTTCCAAGTCTTCAGTGCTGGTGTGCATTTTGGGGATGTATCAGGGGAATGGGAATGGGAATGCTGTGAATCATCTGGTTTCTCCTAATCTGCCCCGGCATGATTCTATCAAAGCTAGAGCTCTGGTGGCAGTAAGGCAAAATGGCCAGAGAAGTTTCCATGGCAGATGGTAGGGGCTCCAAGACTGACTCTCTCTTTCTCTTTCCAAAGCAAGACATGCCCTTTGGCCCCCTGGGGTGCCTTCCAGGTGGTGGGGGCACAAGATTGCAGCCTGAAAATCATTTCTCAACTAAACACATATCTAAACAGTTCATCAGGGAATCCACTAGGAATGTGGCTCAAGAGCTCATCAAAAAAGAAGCCCCAACCTTGCTTTAGATTTTTCTTTCGGCACACCTATGTTCTCAAAAGGCTCACAGGCACTGACCTGAGTCAGACACTGGAAATAGCAACGATGGAGACATACAAGTGCAGAATGGCTCCACTGCTCTCTGAATTGTGAGACACCATCTACTCTCTGGTACCTTCTTTCCTGTTAACCTCGAGTTTGGTCAAGGATATATTGGATTAAAGATGCCAAAACTGTTATTTTGCTGCCTAGATTTTACAACTTTGACTTCATGCCATAATAATTAATAATATAATATAATATAATATAATATAATATAATATAATATAATAATATAATATAATAATATAATATAATTTTATTATTTATACCCCGCCTATCTGGCTGAGTTTCCCCAGCCACTCTGGGCGGCTCCCAATCAAGTGTTAAAAACAATACAGCATTACATATTAAAAACTTCCCAGAAGATGTCTTCTGAATGTCAGGTAGTTGTTTATCTCTTTGACATCTGATGGGAGGGCGTTCCACAGGGTAGGCGCCACTACCGAGAAGGCCCTCTGTCTGGTTCCCTGGAGCCTCACTTCTCGCAATGAGGGAACCGCCAGGCTAAACGATGGGGGTGGAGACGCTCCTTCATGTATACATGACACAGAAGATATGATTTCCACCAAATCTCAAATTCTGTTTTTCTTCATAACTTTCAATATGTGATATGGGAATGGCAATGTACACAGAACATTCTCCCTTTCTTGTAGAAGTAATGGTATTTCTCTAGATGGGCCTTTGGTGTGATCTGAAAAAAGTGGATAGGTGGTTTGCAAATAATCTCAGAAGTAGACTTACACAGGGCCTCTGAGTAGTGGCTGGCAGGATGAAGAATCAACCCATCTCTATTTATTATAATAACATGTATAGAAAGGGTTCAAGACTATGCAGCTAGTCTCTTCACTCAAGCTAAGTGCCCAGGCCAAGTCCATGGTGGAAGTCACCATGTTTTAAATGGGGGCCATCCACCAACATTACTCTTCATTAAGCTAGTCCTTATATTCTAATGGCTTTGCTGAAATGGCTCCATGAAATTAAATGGCAGATATCCTAATTAAGGATGCTGTTATGTCTGTCTTTTATTTATGGGTGAATATTACAGATTTGCAGCTGCCTTGACAGATTGCCATCTGCTATGGATGCGTTAGTTGAGATTTCTGTATTGCAGGGGGTTGGACTAGATGACCCTTGGGGTCCCTTCCAGATCTACGATTCTATGATTGTAGAATTGACCCAGCTGTGGGTTTCTGAACAGTTTGCTTTGAGTCAGGAACTAGATGTGCACTAATAAGTCAGCTGGATTTATAATGGGGACCAGACAGGCAATAGCAAGTAGGTAGAAACATTCACAGAGAACCAGTGGCAATTAAGCCACCTTTTCCCACCCCATCAAGAACAATATTTAACAAATGTTTTCAGTGGGATGTAAAAATATGCTTCTGTTTAAAAACAAATGAAAATGTAAAAGATCTCTCATCTTAAGAAAACAAACTATATTACTGCAAGGATCTACAAAGAAACAGATCAGAACATTCTGCCTTGCAAAAAAATGGCTATCTGCTTTTCTGAGTGAATGAACAAGGTCTCATCATGAATAACAGGAAAAGTTTCACAAATCTCTCCCATATCTGTGTGCTGTGACAAAGTTCTTAATGGCTGTGTGTTGTGGCTCATGGCCATCATGGCAAATGGAAAGACGTCTGCTATTCAAACAAGATCAAGTCAGGTCCCTGTCAAGAAAACCTTTGATATTTTCATGAGTCTCTCTCTCTGTTTTTACCCTTTACTTTCTTCTGTCAGTGTCAAACATAATGGCAAGAACATTGTTAAGAAATGGAGCAGGTTTTGATTTACCCTCACAAAAGCCACAAAACACAGGTCTGCAGCTTTCCTCTCCATTCCTGAACTCATTTCATGGCCCCTGTAGGTATTACGGAGGCCTGAAAAGACTTGTGTGATCTTATTGACCATATGTGCTATAATCCTACTTAAACACAAAAGCTGTGTAAAATAATCCATCAAAAGCCAGGAATGACAGAGTTAAGACTTCTTATTCTATCCCTAACTGTTCCACACATTTAGGGACTGCACTCTTGCTTCTGGGAAGGCTAGCCCATGCATAACCATGTCTTTTTTATTTTTTCTTTAGAGGTGTTTAATGGATGCTTGAAATTGATGCCTTTAATTTTATGATATCTAAAGTTAGGCTACCCACACTTCAGGCATTACCAGACACATAAAAGCATAAGTATATCTGTTCAAGCCTCCTGTGAAACGTCTGAAGCAGCGAGTTACATCCCCAAACCACTTTGGATGCAGAATGACCAAGAAAAGGTAGTCCACAAGCAAAAGGTAAAGGTAAAGGGACCCCTGCACATTAGGTCCAGTCGCAGACAACTCTGGGGTTGCGGCGCTCATCTCGCTTTACTGGCCGAGGGAGCCGGCGTACAGCTTCCAGGTCATGTGGCCAGCATGACTAAGCCACGTCAGGCGAACCAGAGCAGCGCACGGAAACGCCGTTTACCTTCCCACCGGAGCGGTACCTATTTATCTACTTGCACTTTGATGTGCTTTCGAACTGCTAGGTTGGCAGGAGCAGGGACCGAGCAACAGGAGCTCACCCCATCGCAAAAGTGAGTCCAAATGCAAGATTTGCCAGGATGAATGGAGTTATAAATAGGTGGCTGCACTTCTAGAATATTCTTTTAAGATCTAGTCTACACCTGGAGGAGATTAGAGTGGGATACTGAGCTGGTAAGATTCTGGACTATTCCAGAAAATGGATATGTACCTTGTTTCCAAAGGCCTTCCTGAATGTAGGTTAAACCATCTCCCAGTTATGCTGGTTTTATAACGCAGGGATATTTTTACTAACGAAAAGGATAATGTAGCCACGAGGAAGTGTACATTGCTGTTCTTTCCCCACCTTTTAGTCTTTGGGCAGTTCTTTCATCTGAATTTTCATAGGATATGTACCTTCACATTCATTTTTTGTTTATTCTGTTCTTTGCAGATAGCAAGTGGGTCATACTGCTTATTCACTGTCAAAATGCATCA
Organism: Podarcis vaucheri; assembly: GCF_965113315.1. NCBI lineage: Eukaryota > Metazoa > Chordata > Lepidosauria > Squamata > Lacertidae > Podarcis > Podarcis vaucheri. Next base: position 110,732,364 of record NC_138762.1, read on the forward strand.
TATTGTCCTCCTGCTATGCTACGCCTGCTTTTCTCCACAATAATACTGTCTATGTACAAGTGTATGTCTTCTTCATAGTTGCCCCATATTGATCTCCAGCCTGCTAATACAAATACGTTTCAGGTGAGCCTGAAGATGTTTCCTTGCCAGAGGCTACAACCTTGAGCAGAGAGTGGCTCAACTAATCCCACTCTTCTGCTGCTGCTGTCATTGCTGTAGTCTTCCTCTGACAGAATCCACACACACAAAACTCCCTGTCTGCTAACCAGCACTTGCCCATATATGAACTTTTCCTTGCCCTTTCCAGGCAGAGGCAGCGCTAGCTGCTCTGGCACCTGGAGCAGCGCACATGCTGTGCACCCGGAGGCAGGGGGCGAGCGTCCCAGGGGGGCAGCGCGACGATGTCACCCCCCCCTCAGGGATGACACCCTGGGCAGAGCACGCCCACTGCACCCCCTTTCTCCGCCAGTGCTTCCAGTCCAACCCTGGCCAATCACAATGGGTAACTGAACAATTTAAATCTGCGCCCCACCACTTAAACAAAATGAAGTGGCAGAGTCCAGGAAAGACTATGCCATATGATTCTGCTGTGTATGTAGAGGAGTTCTAATAAAAAGGTAAAGGGACCCCTGACCATTAGGTCCAGTTGGGGACGACTCTAGGGTTGCGGCGCTCATCTCGCTTTATCGGCCGAGGGAGCCGGCGTACAGCTTCCGGGTCATGTGGCCAGCATGACTAATCCGCTTCTGGCGAACCAGAGCAGCGCACGTAAACGCTGTTTACCTTCCCGCTGGAGCAGAATCTATTTATCTACTTGCACTTTGACGTGCTTTCAAACTGCTAGGTTGGCAGGAGCTGGGACTGAGCAACGGGAGCTCACCCTATCGTGGGGATTTGAACCACTGAACTCCTGATCGGCAAGCCCTAGGCTCTGTGGTTTAACCCACAGCGCCACCTACGTCCCAGAGGAGTTCTAATATAGATCTTCAAAAAAATAAATCAATCATTAAGCAAAATTAAAAGAAATGCTTTCAAGGATGAAGCCGGTCACCACAAGTAATAGGCCAACACTTACTCTAAAATCAAGAAACTGCAATGCATAGGGTCAGAACTGTTGCCTTCTCAGCACAGAGAGAGTAATGCAATGTGTTACACAATGCCCTGGAAACTGATGGAAGAATAAGATTTGTGGGGCTTTGAAATCCATTTCTAATAATTTGATGCTTTAAAATCATTGGAGAGCTTGATAATGGAGAATATGGTGGGCATTAGGGATATTGTAAGGAGTCAAATGGGGCGCGGGTGGTGCTGTGGGTTAAACCACAGAGCCTAGGGCTTGCCAATCAGAAGGTTAGCGGTTCGAATCCCCGCAACGGGGTGAGCTCCCGTTGCTCAGTCCCTGCTCCTGCCAACCTAGCAGTTCGAAAACACATCAAAGTGCAAGTAGATAAATAAGTTCCGCTCCAGCGGGAAGGTAAACGGCGTTTCCGTGTGCTGCTCTGCTTCGCCAGAAGCGGCTTAGTCATGCTGGCCACATGACCTGGAAGCTGTACGCTGGCTCCCTCGGCCAATAAAGTGAGATGAGCACTGCAACCCCAGAGTCGGCCACGACTGGAGCTAATGGTCAGGGGTCGCTTTACCTTTTAAAGGAGTCAAATATGGACATTTAGAGGGAGAAGACACCTTCAGTTGTCCCCAGCACTTTTCCAGCTACTGCAAGTAAGTTCCTGGGCCCCTGGGAGTGCAGGGCACATGGCAGCAGGAGTGATGGAGGAGGGTGCTCTATGGGCGCCTTTAAGCTTTTAGTGAACATTAAAAGCAGGTACTTGCACAAGGCTCAAGCTTTTTTTCAGTCCCTAAATTGAGTGCTCATAAAAATTCAATGCATTAGGGGTTTGTGCATCTCTCCTGAAGAAGCATAATCACAGCAGTCTCATCTCTATATATTCAGAAATGTGTAGTACAGCCTTCCTGGGATTACCCCACTTTGGACTGTAAGTGAGATACTGGATGTTTAAATTATTCCTCATGGGGGGAGGGGGAAACACTGCATGTTCTTATTTTACCAAGGGAATTTCCATCACATAAATCTGTAGAGCAGCAAAACTAGCACAGGAGAAGGCTAAGCTACTTCTTTTAAATATTCAGAACCTTCTTTCATGCAGAAAGACAACATACCTGTGCATGCTCAAAGTCCTTTGGACAGGTAGTACGCACATTGCTGGCTGAGAACACAGCCAGGTCGTTCTTTTTCTTGATTCAGACCGAAGCTGGTTTTGAGGGAAAACACCTCAAAATGCAATATTTCATAAGAAATGGCAGGGTAGATGTGAGTTGTGGTTAATGTCATATGCACACCACTTTCGAAACCAGCAGCTGGAGCTCACTCACTGGTGAAGAATAAATTAGAACACACACAGCCTGAGTAGATGGTACACAGCTAGACAGACTGACAACCTGACTCAAAATTGGGCAGAAGCATCACATATACAGTTTTGTTTTAGTGAAAAGCTTTCTAGGCAGGCTAGAATATGAACTTTTCAATTAAATCCTTCCAAATGAGATTAGACGGTATAAAATTTATAGTGTTGCCATTAAAAATATCAGCCAGCATGCAGAAAGGTTAACCCTAATCCCACAATTCAAACACAAAAAGAAAATGGGGGCTTTTGCTGGTGGCCTCCCAGCTTCTTCTTAATTTCAGGACTTAAATGGACCTTTCAAAAGCTGACAATAATCCTATATAACCCCTTTGTAGAATATTAGAAAGGATCCAAACACTGTATTCAAGAATGAAAAGATAAATGTTGCAATTACAGTTTAATCTCTCCAGCTACAAAACTCCTATTTGCTTACTTTCTCACCCAGTATCATTGTCCTTAATGCTGCCTTCCCCTCCACAGTCACACTAATGACAAATGCAAAATGTTATGCAGATGGTTTTAAAAGGCTTAAGCCTTTCAAGACTTTCATGAAAGATCTAGGAGAGGAAATGGTTGGCAGACACTGTTTGTGGCTCCTTAAAGAGTCCTTGAAGAAAATGTAATGCAAATTTTATGCCATTTTTTCATGTTGCATACTGTGCCCACAATAAGTGAACAAATTATTGATTTTCAATAGGGAAATTATATCAAACACTTATTTCATGCTTTCTGGGTCAGCGTTAGCCAGCAATAAGCTTGTCAGGATGACATTTATTTAAATCCAGTAACCTCTGTTATGTCAGAGGAGGAGATGCTGAGTTTGCACAATGAATCAAAGCTGTCTGCTTTAATGTAGATATCCTAGCACATTTCCTTAAAATCAATTTTAAGAGCAATGGAACATCCTCAAAGCACATGAAGCATTCTTATTGTGTGAAAATGGACCATTCATTTGGCAGGCTTTGAAACAGCAATTGTGTAGTGTTTTGCTTCTTTAAGGTAGGCCAGAGTATTACAGTTCCTCAGTCTGAAGGGGTTTAAATTGAAAACCTTTGCTGTCCATTCCAGGAAAGGTGCTATTTGGGGATTGTTTGGTGGAATGTGTCCCCATGATTTTGGCAGTGGTAATAGCTGCACATACAAAACTGGCATATAATGGAGATGACTAAGGTGGCTTCTTTCTTTCACCTGATTTTCTGTGTACAGGAAGAGGTTTTTACATATGATGGAGCATTCAGTGATTGATCTCCTTCCTCTTGTGGTCTAGTCCAGGGACAGTGTGATGACCTTATCTGCTGTGTGTAAAGTGGGCTTCAGAGAGAGTTGAAGGAGCCAATCTGCCAGCCCTGCCTGTCCTCTTCAATTCCCTCTCCTTGTACATCTATCTTCAAATGGAGATCTGTGGGCAGGTTTCATCTTGAGCATTTAATTCTGCAATGTGCATAGCCCTTTAGGTACTTTAACAATTAATCACCAGAAGATAGGAGAGAATGAAAAGCGAGAAAGGACATGTGAGTCACTCAGGCGTCCTGTTCCCCACATATCCTACCTTCCAATCCTGCTGACATACAAGTAGCTAACTGGATTCTGAAATCTGTAATAACACTGACAATTATCAAGAATATAAGGCCTTTGAGGATCTGACTGCAGAGCTGTAAAATCAAAGGCTATAGAATGCATTTGGTGAAGCTTTGACCAAACTGTGGGAGGCAGTGGAAGACAAGAGTGCCTGGCGTGCTCTGGTCCATGGGGTCACGAAGAGTCGGACACGACTAAACGACTAAACAACAACAACACAAATTTAGCATCAAATGGAAGACACACTGCTGAAGTCCACTCAGGATCAGCCGAATGGAGCTCCTGGGTCAATCCAAATCTGCCTAAAGCAGTGTGACTAGCATTCAGCAACAAAAGCAAGGTGGGCTTGTAAACAGAGCAATCGGGAGCCTTTACTGAGTGCAGCATTCCTGAACTGATCTGCCCCAGCACTGCAGCTTGCATTTGGTGCCAAATTTCAACAGTGAGAAACGCAAGCTGCTTGGCTCTGCTTAAATTTGGCACAGAATGCAAATCATGGTTCTTCACCTGGGCTTGGATTAACCAGATGTCCTATGATGTCATGGGGTATAGAGGAGCTGGTCAAAATCAGATCTGGCCCACTGGCTGAAACTGGTCCCATACCCCTGCAGTTCATGAACCACCCCTGCATAAACAACTGCTGGACTGCAACCAGTTTGGTGCATCCCAAGGTGTACAGGCTTGAATGAATCATAGAACGGTAGAGTTGGAAAGGACCCCCACCTAGCCCAACCCCTTGCAAAGCAGGAATCTCAGCTAAAGCACCCAACCTCTGCTTAAAAGCCTCCAAGCAAGGAGAGTCCACAATCTCCCGAGGGAGACTGTTCCCCTGTCGAAAGGCTCTTAGTGTCAGAAAGTTCTTCCAGATGTTTCGTTGGAATCTCCTTTCTTGTAACTTGAAACCACTGGTTTGAATGCTACCCTCCAGAGCAGGAGAAAACAAGGGTGCCTGTTTTGTTTTTTTTAAAAAGTCCAGCTTTGTTTTTAAAAGTTACTTACACAGTGAATTCTAGTTTCAGAGTCTGTTATGAATAAGTCTACCTTTACTGGACTTTTCCCCCTCATAATGATTGAATTATCACCCGATTTTGTGTGTGAGTGTGTTCTTTGCGAAGTGCTCAATGTCATCTTCCCCTTTTGTTGAAAAGTAAATTAAGCAGCTCAAAGAAGCTTTGTGCCAATGTGTTTGCTTCTTTATTCTGTCCGGGAATATTGGGAATTCAGATCGCCTCCTTTCTTTGCAACACCAAGTGTAATAGCTTTAAGAAGAGCATAAGAAGAAACGTTGTAAGCAGAGGGGGAGAGAAAATGCAAATACACTGTGGCAAAGGTCCCAGGAGAGAAATAATACATGCAGGCATGATGCATTTTTCTATGTGTTTGAAGCAACATTTCAATTCCTTGGTATTTATTGGAGGGGAATAATCTGATAAAACTTTTCACCCATTTTGGTAGTCCTCTACCAAGGCAGTGATACAGAAGAGCAGACTTGCTGAAGCTGTCATTCTTGCACTGAATGAGGGCCACCACAATTGCACAATGCAGGCATGTTGTTCTGGGTTGGTGTTTTGGAGAAGAAACAGGAAGCAGGCAGCCTGCCAAAGAGGTATGCATGAGAAGGCAGCTTCAGAATCTCTAGCTGCAAAGGACCTGGTGGAACCCTTCTGGGCCTTCTGACCATCTGATGCAAACCATCTCCCTCCTACTTTGATGCTTCATAGAGCCTGTGCTTCATTGACTGGCACCTTACACATAGAATCATAGAATCATAGAATCATAGAGTTGGAAGAGACCACAAGGGCCATCGAGTCCAACCCCCTGCCAAGCAGGAAACACCATCAGAGCACTCCTGACATATGGTTGTCAAGCACTCCTGACATATGGTTGACATGCAGAGAGCCTCTTTGGGTTCCTCACGGTGTCTCCACTGAGGTGCTGGAAGGTCATACAAGGGGCTCCATTACACATGACCTGGGCATTGGAAAGGTGGTTTCATGAGGTGTTGCCCTTTCCAGGTATGATTCTCACAGAGGGGAGTCAACTTCTACAGACATGAGGATTTTGTGCATTTATGTATTTATTTATTTGCTTACATAATGCAGTGGTACCTCTGGTTGCGAACGGGATCCATTCTGGAGGCCCGTTTACAACATGAAAAGCCCGCAACCCAAAGTGCCATATCTGCGCAGGTGCGCAGTGCGATTTGGCTCTTGTGCACATGCACAAAGCGCAATTTAGCGCTTCTGCGCATGCACGAGCGGCAAAACCCAGAAGTAACCCTTTTCGGTACTTCCGGGTCGCCGTGGGACGCAACCTGAAAAAAAAGTATCATGAAGCAAAGATACCATGAGGTATGACTGTAATGAATTTGCACCCCTCCCTAAATCTATTTAAAAATACTTCACTAAAATCAAACTAAAAAAAGCAATGGTAGAAAGAGCTTAAAAGTAAGCAACGACAGTCCCTCAGAAGGTGGTGGACTCTCCTTTCTTGGGGGTTCTTCAGCAGAGGTTGGATGGCATCTGTCAGGGATGCTTGAGCTGAGATTCCTGCTTGGCAGGGGGGTGGACTAGATGAACCTCGGGTCCCTTCCAACTCTATGATTATTTGATTCAGTCAATAAGATGACAGACAAAACCAGGTCAAAAACAGTTGCGCCACAGATTAAAATTTAAAAGTAAAAGCTGAAGGAGGGGGCATTTACCTGGTGCCAAAAGACATCCAAGTCAGAGCCAGGTATGCTTACCTAGAATAATGTTACCTAAGTGGGGCGTCACAACCAAGAAGGTAGTCACCACAGGTAGTGAAGTACCCCTGAAGATCACTTAAGACTCTTTGTGATCCATTTTATTCCCCTCAGCTTTTTCCGACCTCAAAAAAGGAGGGTCCTGACAACTCAGAGGAAGGTTGAGGGGAATGCAACCTGTTCACCCACACTGGGTGCTGAGCTGAGCTGAGAGGGAGCTGCAGGAGACGCCACAGCAATGGTGTAGAATGGAAGGCGAGAGCAGGATGACAAATTGGGGTGTCACACCGCTGAAATTTGGAAGCCCAGAGTCCACCACTACAACTCATCTTTCAAGCCACTCTTCCTCAGTGCAAACAGCAACAGAAGCTGTCCTCCTTCTCCCCTCACATTCATTGGTCAGGCAAATGGGAGCAAGCCGCTGAGGGGCAAATTGGATGCAATCTCTTCCAAGCCTCAATAGCTGTTCATATTCAGGAGTGTGGTGAGGGAGAGGCCGAGCTCTCAGGAAGAGAAAATGGGAGTGGGGGGAGTGGGAGAGGCATCGCTTCTGCCTTCTATCCCTTGGTCAGTTCAGAATGTGGCCTTACACTCTCACTAAGCCAAGGACTAAACTAGAACATGCTCCTTCTTCCTATGTGTTCCTTCCTTGTTGCAATGTTCAGTTCTCATCCTACTTGTTTGTCTGTTTGTTTTGTTGCTGAATGAATTATTTCTAACTCTGCATTAATATTTTTCTACTCTTAGTCAAACAGGGCGAGGGCACAAAAATAGTGTTGCAAAGCAACAATTGTTATGTCAGTATTACGGTGGTATCCAAATGGGATTTTTGAATGTGTACACTGAAGTTTGCTCCTAGATGCTGCCGAGACCAGTACCTCCTTAATGCACAAACCAGTGGCAAAATCTTCCAGAGCCAGGATGGTCTAAAGAAGGAATTATCTGGCATCAAGGCTAATATCCAAGTCTTTATGGGTTTAATTGAGTTGGGAATTTTATCAACAGTCGCTGTACCACCCCCACCCGGCATGACCTAATACATCGAACCAAGATCTTGATTGCAATTCAAGTGACCTTGAAACCCTAGCTGACATTGCCCTCAGCAATGAATGGGATTCTGGGAGGCATGCAGATGTACCCTTACAGGATATACCCCCTCCAAGCAAGACTGTTATCAGAACGACCTACTGGAAAAGTCCCATCTTACTATAGCTGATCCTATCCTGCTTCTTATTGGTGAATGGCAATAGGCTTTGGAGGGGAAAATGGGTGAGCTTGATTCAGTAAGAGACCAAAATGGACCGGTTTTAAGGGTAAACTTCCATCAATAAAGCAGTGACCTGATTTTAAATAGTTCTACTCAAAAGAGACTTTTCAGTCTAACCCTGATTACTATATCTCTATATTCAAATGGCCGCTAATGTGTGTAGATAAGAAAGTTCAGAGGTATTAACTGAAATAATATCAGTAGCTGGGACTGAAAAGAAGGTTCATGGGGATTTGACATGTTCATGTTTATATTCCTTGGGGCACAATGGAACAAGAGGTGTTATTGATTTGTCCTTCTCTTCCTTGGAGTATTGCAAAACTTTTTGGTCTTTGCTCCCTAATTTTGCAAAATATAACATGTCATTTAAATTGAGGTAAGCATCTCTTAGGTCAAAACCCCCCATTTCACATATACTAGATGCTGCCAAAATTCAAATATGCTATAGGGAACATTGGAATATATCTAGATATTTATTTAATTAGTTTCCAAGCTGCAGCCTTCCCAGTGGTTAACTAAAACTGTGCTAATTTATATATTTTTTAAAAAATGCACACTAAAGTCACTTTCTGCTGGCAAAAACCCAGCCACAGAAGGTGGACATGATTCTAGGGTTGCAGTTGATTCATGCTTTACCACATAATAATTGCAACTATTCTGAAGCAGTTTGGTTCTCTGAAATAGCTCTTAAAGATCAGCTGCCATGGATAAACTTTTCTTATCATATCGATTAGTGGAGTCCAGCTTCTCAAATGAGATGCTCATCACTTGACAGCTGAAGGGTAGTCAGCATGGTGTGCCAAAAAATAGAATTATACACCAAGAAAACTCAGATTTTGGGCCAAGTAAATTCATAAAAGTATTACAGCAAGTCACATTATATAAATTAATATGAAATTACACAACATTTATTCTAACTTGGCCTATACTGAAGAGAGTTTAACGCTTTCAAAACTGCCCAACCTAAACATAAAGAATAAATCATGCATTTTAAAAATTACTTGAAATAAAATGTATGCTGCCCTTTGATAGTATGTATATATATGCGGGAGGAATGTGACTGTGTAGTGATGTTAATATTGTTTGTTTGTTTGTTTGCTTGCTTGCTTGATTGAAAAAAGCCTCTTCATAAAAAATTGTTGTTATGTACTAATGTGCACTGAAGGACTTTTCAAGCCCTGTTGTTGTGCACTGATGGGCATAAATGGCTGTATTTTTAAACACATACATTAAAAATTTTGTACATTTTGAATGATCACTCCAAATAACCAAACATTGTATGCTTTTCAAGAAGGCAAAAATGTTCATGGAATTCACTTCCTGCCCTGTTTAGCACAACAACAATAATATATTAAAATGGGAAATATCACATCAGTTTTACAAATGGGGGCTTGAGAGCGAAGTCAATTGTCCTTCTGGGGACTGAAGCTCCACCACCGCTAAATACACTTTCACAGTTTTGCAGGTAAGTCTGCATGTTGCCACTCTTGTTCCTTTACCAATAATTTAAGAACTTTCACCACTTTGTAACAGCTAAATTTTGCTGCCTGTGCAACCTATTCTGAAGCACTTGAATCTGACCTTTGAGGAATTTGTAAGGAAACCGTATTTTTAAACCGTACTTTTTTTAACTTACAAAATGTGTGCATTTTCTCTGCTAGGGGCAGCAGAGAAGAACTTTGGAAGGAAATTAGAAGGGCATATTTCAAAGGTCTAACAGCTTAAATTTCCACGCTTTACTTTGCTGCATAATTTGTAATTTTGAAACTCTGCTGGGTTTCTCTCACTAAAGAGCACTTGCTCCAAACCTTGATCTTAGCATCCAGGGAATTCTTTTTTTGTATATATTTTTTCCTCCCCACCAACAGTAAGTCCTTCAACAGGAGTGTCCTAGGGCCATGGCAGTAGTGGGACCCGAGAGGGGACTTAGGCTGGATTCTGAGCCCATTCAGCAACCCAGCAACAGAGCAGGCCTTTAAAGGCTTGTTTCCCCCTGTCAGGCTCTGGCAGAGAATCAGCATTGCTTAGGAGTGTAGATTAGTTATCATTATTAGTTATCATTATAGTGGTTAGAATTATGGAGCTGAAAAATAGCTAAAAATAATGTTATGTACTCGTGAATTTTCATAAACATCCTATAAGAACTTTCTAGTAGAAAAGTGGATGCAATTCTTCACCCAATGCTAAATAAGTGGGGAGAAGCAGCTGCCCACTCACCACCCACTGCTGTGAATTACCATATAGTATATCAACTTTGGTTGAGATTAACTGCAGCAAATAATTACCATAATAATTACAATAATTGTTATAGAAATGGAAAAAAGCCTTGTAGAATAGATTGGGGTAACATGCATTCCTTTTAAAACAAAGGACTGACTCATTATAACAAGACATATTTTCTCTCCGAAACTAATTAACTTGTCAGTCAAATTTACTTGAACAATGTTTAAAATGCCTGTGGAATTCTGGAAAAAAGTTTCAGAAATGTTGAGGGTGGGTAGGTGGGGGAGATGGTGATCCATCTTCATATTTTCTTTCTCTTCTCACTTCCCATTTTGCTATATATACATAAGCATCAATGAAATTAATGTATGTCACATCACTTCACATTACTGGGAAGAAGGGAGAAAGACGCACAAACTTTGTAGCCATTGCCACCTAGTCTGGCTCCACTGCACTCCCACTGCTGGCGCATGAACCTGAGGGCACTTGATGTCAGTCACAATCTAAATGTAGCCCGTAGATTTTTGAGAACTAGATCTGTATTGAACCAGCTTCCATCCAATTGACAGAATTTTTGACAGAATTACAAGCCTGGTAGATGAAGGGAACGCAGTGGATGTAGCCTACCTTGATTTCAGCAAGGCATTTGACAAGGTGCCCCATGATATTCTTGTAAAGAAGCTGGTAAAATGCGGTCTTGACTATGCTACCACTCAGTGGATTTGTAACTGGCTGACTGACCGAACCCAAAGGGTGCTCATCAATGGTTCCTCTTCATCCTGGAGAAGAGTGACTAGTGGGGTGCCACAGGGTTCTGTCTTGGGCCCGGTTTTATTCAACATCTTTATCAACGACTTGGATGATGGACTCAAGGGCATCCTGATCAAATTTGCAGATGACACCAAACTGGGAGGGGTGGCTAACACCCCAGAGGACAGGATCACACTTCAGAACGACCTTGACAGATTAGAGAACTGGGCAAAAATAAACAAGATGAATTTTAACAGGGAGAAATGTAAAGTATTGCACTTGGGCAAAAAAAATGAGAGGCACAAATACAAGATGGGTGACACCTGGCTTGAGAGCAGTACATGTGAAAAGGATCTAGGAGTCTTGGTTGACCACAAACTTGACATGAGCTAAAAAAGCCAATGCAATTCTGGGCTGCATCAATAGGAGTATAGCATCTAGATCAAGGGAAGTAATAGTGCCACTGTATTCTGCTCTGGTCAGACCACACCTGGAGTACTGTGTCCAGTTCTGGGCACCACAATTCAAGAAGGACACTGACAAACTGGAACGTGTCCAGAGGAGGGCAACCAAAATGGTCAAAGGCCTGGAAACGATGCCTTATGAGGAACGGCTAAGGGAGCTGGGCATGTTTAGCCTGGAGAAGAGGAGGTTAAGGGGTGATATGATAGCCATGTTCAAATATATAAAAGGATGTCACATAGAGGAGGGAGAAAGGTTGTTTTCTGCTGCTCCGGAGAAGCGGACACGGAGCAATGGATCCAAACTACAAGAAAGAAGATTCCACCTAAACATTAGGAAGAACTTCCTGACAGTAAGAGCTGTTCAACAGTGGAATTTGCTGCCAAGGAGTGTGGTGGAGTCTCCTACTTTGGAGGTCTTTAAGCAGAGGCTTGACAACCATATGTCAGGAGTGCTCTGATGGTGTTTCCTGCTTGGCAGGGGGTTGGACTCAATGGCCCTTGTGGTCTCTTCCAACTCTATGATTCTATGATTCTATGATTCTATGGAAACACAAGCCATGGTTCAGCCGAGGTGTGCACACTTCAGACAACCTCTGCACATGGACAAATGCTGGATCAGGCCAATGGCCTGTCCAGTCCAGCATCCTAGACAGTGGTCTGTGGGAAACCCCACAAGCAGGATTTGAGCATAATAATAATACTAATAATAATAATAATAATAATAATAATAATAATAATAATAATAATATTTATACCCCCACCCATCTGGCTGGGCCACCCCAGCCACTCTGGGCGGCTTCCACAGACACCAAAAATACACTAAAATGTCACACGTTAAAAACTTCCCTGAACAGGGCTGCCTTAAGATGCCTTCTGAATGTCAGGTAGTTGTTTATCGCTTTGACATCTGCTGGAAGGGCGTTCCACAGGGCGGGCGCCACTACCGAGAATGCCCTCTGCCTGGTTCCCTGTAACCTCACTTCTCGCAATGAGGGAACCGCCAGAAGGCCCTCGGCGCTGGACCTCAGTGTCCGGGCAGAACGATGGGGGTGGAGATGCTCCTTCAGGTCTACTGGGCCGAGGCCGTTTAGGGCTTTAAAGGTCAACACCAACACTTTGAATTGTGCTCGGAAACGTACTGGGAGCCAATGAAGGTCTTTCAGGACCGGTGTTATGTGGTCTCGGCAGCTGCCCCCAGTCACCAGTCTAGCTCCCGCATTCTGGATTAGTTGTAGTTTCTGGGTCACCTTCAAAGGTAGCCCCACGTAGAGTGCATTGCAGTAGTCCAAGCGGGAGATAACTAAAGCATGCACCATTCTGGCGAGACAGTCCGCGGGCAGGTAGGGTCTCAGCCTGTGTACCAGGTGGAGTTGGTGGACAGCTGCCCTGGATACAGAATTGACCTGCGCCTCCATGGACAGCTGTGAGTCCAAAATGACTCAGGGGCACAGTTACCCCATTCAGGACCAGGGAGTCCTCCACACCCACCCCCTGTCCCCCAAAAACAGTACTTCTGTCTTGTCAGGATTCAACCTCAATCCATTAGCCGCCATCCATCCTCCAACCGCCTCCAGGCACTCACACAGGTCTTCAACGCCTTCACTGGTTCTGATTTGAAAGAGAGGTAGAGCTGGGTATCATCTGCATATTGATGGACACCTAGTCCAAACCCCCTGATGATCTCTCCCAGCGGCTTCATATAGATGTTAAAAAGCATGGGGGAGAGGACAGAACCCTGAGGCACCTCACAAGTGAGGGCCCAGGGGTCTGAACACTCATCCCCCACCACCACTTTCTGAACACGGCCCATGAGGAAGGAGCGGAACCACCGTATAACAGTGCCCCCAGCTCCCAGCCCCTCAAGACGGTCCAGAAGGATGTTATGGTCGATTGTATCAAAGGCCGCTGAGACATCCAGCAGAACTAGGAAACAGCTCTCACCTTTGTCCCTAGCTCACCGGAGATCATCAACCAGTGCGACCAAGGCAGTTTCAGTCCCATGATGAGGCCTGAATCCTGACTGGAAGGGATCCAAATGGTCCGCATCCTCCAGGCGTGCCTGGAGTTGTTCAGCAACCACCCACTCAATCACCTTGCCCAAGAATGGTAGATTTGAGACTGGGCGATAGTTGGCCATACTAGCCGGGTCTAAAGATGTTTTTTTAAGAAGCGGTTTAATGACCGCCTCTTTCCGTGGATCTGAGAATGTTCCCTCACAGAGGAAAGCATTCACCACCCCGCAGAGCCCATCGGCCAGCCCTTCCCGGCTTGCTTTTATTAGCCAGGATGGGCAAGGATCAAGGAGACAGGTGGTTGGTTTCACGCGTCCAAGCAGCCTGTCCACATCCTCGGGGGTAACGGATTGAAACTGATTCCATGCAACTTGATCAGACAGGGCTCTAGCACTCTCCCGCCCCGGCCCTGCTCCCACGGTGGTGTCTAGCAAGAAGAGCACACTCCCCTCCTTCACTTTTCAGCAACTTTTATTCAGAAGCATTACTGCCTCTGACGGTGAAGCCAGAGCATCGCCATCATGGCTTGTGTCACCTCTTCCTCACATTTTCTCTAAGCTAAAAAGTACCAAATGTTTTGATCTTGAGTCACTCCATCCCCTTGATCATTTTGGTTGCCCTTTACTGAACCTTTTCCAACTTGACAACATCCTTTTTGAGGTCAGGCAACCAGAATTGCACACAGTATTCCCAGTGCAACCATGCTATAGATTTGCAAATCTAGCGCATGCACAGGTGATGACTTCCTTGAGTTCAGGAGGTAGGAGGCTACGGATGCAGGGAAACCAAGCTGGTAATGTGCATCAGGTGAAGTCATGCCCACCCATTCACTGGTGTGTACTGCAATGTAAACATGCAATTTGAAGCACAGTGCACTCATACAGCTTCACTGTGTTTCAAGCTGCTAATGTGTACCATGGAGTGGAAGTGGCCTGATATTTTATTTGGCCCTTAAGCTTTGATTATTCATTTATTGGCTGATTGCAAAGTTGTGGTTGTGGTCCTACATTAAGGGTGAGGTGGATGAATATCATCCCACCAGGATTTTCCTGCTGTCTAATTTCTTTGTGCTTCCCAAACACACAGAGAGAGGAACAGTAAGACAGAAACAAAGATAGGAGCATAATTTCAAAAAATATTTAGAGAGTATCCAAGAGGAAATAAGAAAAAGTGTGTGTTTGTGTGTGTGTGTGTGTGTGTGAGAGAGAGAGAGAGAGAGAGAGAGAGAGAGAGGGGCAGAGAAAGCAGCAAGCGTCCTGGGGTTGCGCCAACCATGGCAAGCATCGGGGGGGGGGCATGTGTGGCAATGTCACCCCCCTCAGGGATTACACCCAGGGCGTGTCGCACCCCCTGGATCCCCCTTTCTCTGCCAGTGGTGTATGTACTGGCACAGTGCTTGTTAATAGCTTAATTACTACCATCTGAATGGAAGAGAGATTGAGGGAGAAACAGAAAATATTACAAAAAAGTATCCACATGCTTGTGAATTCTTAAAAGTTCAAACAGTTCTATCTGCATTTGTTGTGAAGTCTTTCCAGTAAAACTAATGAGAGTAATTTGATCCATTGAACAGTTCTAAATTTAGTGACAGTAGAAAAGCAAGTCGTGCTTTTATTTACTTTAAGTGGGCTGTTGCAAATTTGATGTGGGCCTATCAATAGTGAGAGGATTCTATTTGCCCACCTTACAGAGTTGCTTCAGCATATGCAAAAGTGATATTTAGGTGCTCCTGGCAGCTTCTCAAATGTTAGGATTTAAAATATCTTCTTAGAGGTCATTCCAAGTATCTAGCAGAGTTTGCTGTACAAATGTGTTTCATCCCACAACCTGGGTGGCTTCATTTGTTAGAATCCACAGCACACGGTTATAGCTGTTAGAATATACTGTTCTAAACTCCTGTTGCAATTTTTCATTTCCATCAAGTCCCCCTCTGTTGTTTTAGCCTGTTATTGGACTTGTGTAGCACACAATTTGGAGAAACAGGAGGATAGCAGCTGTCCGATCTGTGATTAGTTCATGAATTGTAAATCAGGTCAGTTCACTTTAAAATGTGACTAAACAAATTTTTTTTTGAGCATTTCTATCTGATCCCTGGAAGCAAAATGTTTCAGAAGCTCCTGTGCGGAAAGCAATTAAACAAACATTTTCATAGGACTAGCAGTTTTTTTAATGGGAGTTTTATATTTTTCTACTAATGATGCATAACACCCCCACTCCTTCTCCTTATTTTCACAGGAAAAGAGGACAGTGCCATAAACCCTAGAATTCTTGAGAATGGTCAAACCAGTTTTCTGTTTTATTGAAGGTGAAAGGTGAGGAAAGTGCAAAATATTTATTTTTTCCTTTTTAACATTGACTATTTCCATTAGCAGGCTGCTTAGATCTTAGCACTCACATTAGGACTCTATAGGAAGTACTTGCCAAAGAAAATTGCTGTCACAACCTTTCGTTACTTTACACAAAAATCTGTAGGAACAGTAATTAGACAGTGATAAAAAAGACAGTGATTCGTTTTTGAGGGGCGGGATGCAGAAAATAAACCTTGCACCATAATGAAGTCCTTTGCCCTTCCCTCTAGTCCACCAACTGTGTTCTGCTCCTCACCTAATCAAGATCTCATCTCCCTTCCTCCTCTTCTCCCCCTTTCCCTAACATTCCTCCTTGGCTTTGCCTTCCTCTCTCCTCACTGCTCTTCCACTCTTCTCCCGTTACTTCTGATAACTGCTGGTAACTTTTCCATGCTAGGCCAAGTTCACTTCACTGGTTTGTCTTGTTTTATAATTCCCCAAAGTATTTTTCTACACTTTATCAGCATGTTCTAATCCTACTTCTTATTGCATACCCCCCCGGTATTTTGGGAGGGCAATTCAGGGCACCCCACCCTATTGAACCCATTGCTCGCTCCCTCCCTCCTCCTGCAAGTGTGAGGTCACACTGGCCTGCACAGGATTGAGAGATGCCATGCCAACCTGCACGGCCTCCACCTCCTCCAGCGCTGCAGAAGTGCCATGATGGAGGGAGGAGGAAGAGTGGCAATGCACAGGGTTTTCCTTCCATTTTGGGGGGTCCCATGCTCTGGTGTGAGCCAGCTGACTTGCGCCACAGCACCGAACAAAAAAGTCTGTCTTTTGGTCCTGCACTGTGGGGCAGCCAGAGCATAGGAGTCAAAACAGGACAACTGGGATTGGAATCAGAAGACGGAGTGACTTCTGTCAATCTGTGATGTGCCCCGCTTAAATCAGGACACTTGGAGGGTATGTTATTGGTATATGGGTCCTATTTTGAGGCTACTAATTTTTAAATTAGTTTTAATAACTCTACCTCTCCAAATGTGGTGTGCTTTCTTGAGAAATACTTGGGGTACTGAATCCAGTTAACTGGCCTCTTGGCCAGACTGCTACTGTGGTCATTTGTTCTAGGCTCAAGACTGGCAGTGGCAGCTCTTCGCTCTTGCTCCTCAAATCTCAAGTGATGTCCGGTAAGCAAGAAGCGAAGCCTTCTCGCCCTGCAGGCTTAGTCCAGACTTCTTAATAAAGGATCATGCAGGCTTCCCTTGGGCTCAAATGAAATATACCCTCTGCACTCAAATCCACTCTTCTTTTCAAGATTATTCTTCCAGCCAAAGGCCATGACAAAGCTGCAGCAATAAAACAATACAGATCCATAATATGAGCCAGCATCCATGATGTAAGGGAAAAGTTATTAGAGACAGTGCTTTTAAAAACAAAACAAACAAACAAAAACATTTAGGGGTATTCTCATTCCATTTGAGACTCAGGAAACACCGTGACAGAAAACGAGGCTGCCGGGGGGGGGGGGAGCAACAGAACTAACGAGTCACCATGCTAGAGAAGAAACTAGAATTTTTTATTTTTTATTTAGTTTCTTCTCCTGTTAGATTCACAAAATGTTTAAGGGTATGCATACCCCTGCGTCCCCCAGAAAAAAGCACTTATCAGAGACATCAACAAATTCAAATCCATCTTAATTTCAAATTAAGCCTCTGAATCACCACAACAATTAATAGTGATTTTAATTGAACTCTTTTTCCAGACTTTTTTGGCAGCCAGTGCCACTTTCTGTGTTATGAAAGTATTATTGTCACTCAGAAGAAACTGGATTTCTGCTGGGGTATACAAAGGTCTCAGAAAGTGATCTCTTGGGTCTCTCTAAAAGGGGCAGGCTAACAGATGATGAATGATGTCATCCACTTGAGGCGCATCACAAATATAAAGTCTGCCTGTGTGTGGGGCAGCCATGCAGTGGGCGTCACTGGGGAAATCTGGTGTTTTTAATGAGTTACAGGTCCCTTCTAGATTCTATCCCTTAGTTGACACTTATTCAAGGTCAAAGCGGAGCTTGGCCTTTTCAAGACTGCCTTAGTGCAGAAGGGAGTTTATGCCTGCTCTTCCCTATATGCCTGTGAAGTGCTATGGCAGAGAAGCAGGGGCGCTGACTTGGGCCCCAGGTTATGGGTCCCCAAGGGCACCTATGACATAACGTGACGTCATGGCGTCATGGAGTCATGTTGCATTGGTGGCACAGCAGCGCTTACGGTGCCTCACAGGCTCTCCAAGGGCCTCACGTCCAAAGCCCCGCAAGGCCTCCAACGTGACTTCCGGTTTCTACCAGAAGTTGTGTTCAGAGGCCTGGCAGAGCCTCGGGTGTCACTTCTGAGACCTTGCGGTGTCTCAGAGGTCACATCTGGGGCCTTGCGAGGCCTCTAACGCGACTTCGGTTTCTACCAAAAGTCACGTTCAGAGTCCTACATTGTGGGTGCACCCTGCCCCCCCCCCCGGAATCTATGTCAGAGAGGATTGGGGCCCAACTAATCCCTGATTATTACATTCACTTTGCAAACAAGAGTTGAATGTCTGATAGCTTGCATTCAAGCAATCATGGGAACTTTAGTTCAGTGACAGATGAGAGCCAGTCTGGATGGGACGCCTTGTAAAGAATCCTCAGCAGCTGCTCAAAGCTCCCATTCCTAATTAAAACAAATTGAACAGCTGTTTTTAACGTGGTTAATAGTTGCACAGGCAATCAGGCTGAAGCTAAGCAGATCTGGTCAGTGCCTGGCTGGCGGATAACTTGAGGACTTCATGGACACTACTTTGAGTTCCATCATGGATGAAAGGTGGAGTATAAATGCCACCAATAAATACATGTGCACTGATGCATCTTCCAGGTCAGGCCTTGGTATTCATAATGCCATTTCATCCTGTTTCTGAAATGGATCTCAAGAATTTCATGCACATGAATGAACATGTATACTCACATCACCTATCATGTAATGCTCCCAGTTGGATGTTTGTTTGTTGTTTGTTTGTTTACTATATTGGCCTATACCCACAGGTCTCAGGGTCGTCCACAAGTTAAAATACACAAGGGATATGCAAAGCAGCCCTAAGGACGCTTCACAGAGCAGCATGCATATAAAGATTGGTCCCTAACAGACTTGTCTGTTCATCTGCTAGAGGCTTATATTCTGTAACGTGCATGACATTATATAGTACATACAGTGCAGTGAATAAGACACACGCAGGGGGTATACAAATTGCATTTGGGAGGATTATATGTAACCAAATCTGAATGATGAACACATTGTCCATCTGCTTGTTTTCAGTGACAAAATTACCAGTCACAGCATTAATATGGAAGCACATTGGTGTGATAAGGCATACTTCAATTTGCAGGAGGTGGACACAGATTTTGAGCATGCTGCATGCTGCAGCAGTGTTTATCCAATTTAAGCTTATTTTCACTGAGGTCATTTCAGTCTGTCGGAATAGCTCCTAATACACATAGCAAGACAGATTCAACAAAAAAAGAAAGAAGATTAAGTGGGCGGGGGGAGAGAAAGGGATTACATAAAGAGGATGTTCCGTGTGGCAGAGGAGGCTCTCTGGCTTCGATTTACAACACAGTGCAGTCAAAGTTCCACAGAGCACCAGATTCCGGCAACTTTGAATGTACAAGACATTGACCCTTCAGAATGCAAACCAGCTGAGCTTCTCATTTGGCTCTTACTATTCAAAGGATTTGAAGCTTTAATTAAGGAAACATCCCAGGACGTCTTTCTCTTTAAATGGGCAGCACCTGCATCAAATGAAAATGATCTGTTTGGACTGCTTGATTTCCTAACATTACAGAGGCAATTGACAGCACCCATATGGCCATTAAAAGCATCTGATGAGCAAATACACAGGAACTGCAAGATGGTCCATTCAGGGGAGGAAAAGAAGATGAAATATGATTCATTCCTTGAAAAGTAAATTGCTTATGATAGAGCCATAGAAAGAAACACTCTTTCTGAAATTTGCACTGTGGATGGACAAGATAATTAAGACTGCCGCTGTAATGGTTTTGGCCTTCAGAATATTTAGCATAAGACTATTCTGTGAAAATTACCTCAATGGCATACGTAGATTATATCTTATTTTTGAACTGAATGTCAAAAATCACATCCTTCTTCTTGTTTTCCTGTGCAGGAGTTGGTGGCTGTGCCACAGCATGGCAAATTATCATTCCCAGCCTCATACACCTGCAAGAAAGATGTACATAATTTAAAGAAATGTAAAGGCTTTAAAGAAAACGTGGGAGTCTTTTCCAAAAATCTGCATTGAAATCATGCTTGCAGAAGAAAATGTGGAAACAGCTGATAGAATATAATTATTCAGACTGAATCAACTCACAGGAAACATTCAGACTGAAGTGTAATTCTATGATTTTAATTAATACAGAGAAAACGGAGCTGCACTATAAGTTTTTCTACTAATTATAAACTAATATTATAAAAGCATTAATACTCCCTGAATAATGTTGACTAGTCAGAAAGCTTGGAGTTCTGAGGATATTATCGGAATACCTACAATCTAGAAATGTGACTTTGGGCTGGATTTCACATTCTGTTTTCCATGCCCCAGTCACCTCTGTGTGCAGAATTTCTTCCTCCCTGATGCATCATCATTTATTTAGGAGCATTTCTACCATAGCTACCAAGGAAGTTCTTCAGGCAGCTAACAATATATTTAAAACACAATAAAATAGACATTGATTGATTGATTATTTATTTTTTTATACCACTTAATATATTAAACAGATATTAAACATATATTAAGTGGTGTACAGAAAATAGAGGCAACAACTGACAACTTAAACTGTTACAAAAATACAGTTACATATAGAAATGTCACATTAATACAAAGTTACCCATTTTTATGTATTACTGGTATCAATTTGTTTTCTTTTGACACACCCTCCCTCTCAGCCTCCGGGTTCTTACCCAGGGTCCAAACAAACTCTCAGCTCCCCCGCAAAAGTCTCACAGTGAGAAGAGTACCTGGAAACAGTCTCTTAATCTGCTTTTCATGGGGAGGCGCAAGATGGCTGGTCCTTCCTCAGGCTGCCCACAGCTGCATCTCATTCAGCTGCCCTCTCCATACCCAGTTCCAGCGTGTTGGTTGGGTTTCCCAGGGGCTCCAGACGATGGGGAAAGGGCCCCCTCCACTCACAGCTCTCCCCCCCCCCGTCCTCTCCCCCTCCTCCTCCACCAGCTGTTTTGGACAACTTGCACAAACTAACATCCTGTGATATGGCATAATTAAGCAGCACTGTAATACATGTAATTTCAGTGCTAACTTAAATCTCTGCCCTCACACCATGTAATGGTGTGAGAAAACGTGATATTTCATTTCTAAAGCAAAGCTTGCCACAGACGTAAACTGATTTAGGAAAGAGGAGGCATCCTATGTCCCCAGTGGCACAGGTCAGTGCTCTGGCTCTCAACCAGAAGAGGGGGCAGGTGGCACTGTTGTCTACACCACTGAGCCTCTTGGGCTTGCTGATCAGAAAGTTGGTGGTTCAAATCTGCACGATAGGTGTGAGCTCCCATTGCTCTGTCCCAGCTCCCGCCAACCTAGATAAACGATGTTTCCATGTGCTTTGGTTTCCGTCATGGTGTTCGGTTGCGTCAGAAGCAGTTTAGTCCTTCTGGCCACAAGCTGTCTGTGGACAAACAGCAGCTCCCTCAACCTGAAAAGCAAGATGAGCACCCCACAGTCGCCTTTGTCTGGACTTAACCAACCAACTTAACCAACCACCTTTACCTTTACCTAACCAGAAGGTTGGTGGTTTGTGGGCGGCTGTGGGCAGGGCTCCTGCATTACAGAGCTTGGGCTAGATGACTCTCAGGATCCTTCCCAACTCTAGAATTCTATGATTCTATATGACAGACTTTGGTAATATGGCACCCTGAGCGAGGGAAGGAAAATGGCACTCCCCCACTCAATATTTCCTATTTTCACAATAATTGCTTTTGGTATACAGTGGTACCTGTACCTGTTCCAGAGCCCCGTTCGCATCCTGAACAGAACGTAAGACGCGACTGTGTGCGTGCACGGGTCACGTTTTGCCACTTCTGCGCATGCTTCTGGAACACAACCCGAAAATACTTATTCTGAAGTGTATTTATCTTGAGGTATGAATGTAGTTGCTATTTTAGTTGATCTTCTCAAAAGTCTCTCAAGTACACTCCCATGGCTGGGAGTTTGTTAAGTTTGTTAAGAGGGAGATAGTAAAAGCACAACTTCAGGCAATACCAATGAGACGGAAACATGGAAGGTGCCTAAAGAAGCCAGGGTGGCTATCTAAAGAACTTTTAACTGAGTTAAGATTAAAAAAGGATGTGTACAAAAAATGGAAAAGGGGGGAAACCACCAAAGAGGAATTCAAACAAATAGCCATCACGTGTAGACACAAAGTCAGAAAAGCTAAAGCACAGAATGAACTCAGGCTTGCTAGAGAGGTTAAAAGCAACAAACAAGGCTTTTATGGGTATGTTCGTAGCAAAAGGAAGAACAAAGAAACAGTGGAGTCACTCAGAGGAGAAGATGGTGAAATGCAAACAGGGGACACAGAAAGGGCTGAACTCCTCAATGCCTTCTTTGCCTCAGTCTTCTCCGATAAAGAAAACAATGCCCGACCTGAAGAATTTGGAGCAAATGATTCAGCAGAGGAAACACAGCCCAGAATAACTAAGGAGATAGTACAAGAATATTTGGCTAGTTTAGATGTATTCAAGTCTCCAGGGCCAGATGAACTGCATCCAAGAGTATTAAAAGAACTGGCAGATGTGATCTCAGAACCACTGGCAGTCATCTTTGAGAATTCCTGGAGAACAGGCGAAGTCCCGGCAGACTGGAGGAGGGCAAATGTTGTCCCTATTTTCAAAAAGGGGAAAAGAGAGGACCCAAATAATTACCGCCCAGTCAGTCTGACATCAATACCAGGGAAGATTCTGGAGCAGATCATTAAGCAGTCTGTGAGCACCTAGAAAGGAATGCTGTGATCACCAATAGTCAGCATGGATTTCTGAAAAATAAGTCATGTCAGACTAACCTGATCTTATTTTTTGACAGAATTACAAGCCTGGTAGATGAAGGGAACGCAGTGGATGTAGCCTACCTTGATTTCAGCAAGGCATTTGACAAGGTGCCCCATGATATTCTTGTAAAGAAGCTGGTAAAATGTGGTCTAGACTATGCTACCACTCAGTGGATTTGTAACTGGCTGGTTGACCGAACCCAAAGGGTGCTCATCAATGGTTCCTCTTCATCCTGGAGAAGAGTGACTAGTGAGGTGCCACAGGGTTCTATCTTATTCAACATCTTTATCAACGACTTGGATGATGGACTCAAGGGCATCCTGATCAAATTTGCAGATGACACCAAACTGGGAGGCTAACACCCCAGAGGACAGGATCACACTTCAAAACGACCTTGACAGATTAGAGAACTGGGCCAAAACAAACAAGATGAACTTTAACAGGGAGAAATGTAAAGTATTGCACTTGGGCAAAAAAAATGAGAGGCACAAATACAAGATGGGTGACACCTGGCTTGAGAGCAATACATGTGAAAAGGATCTAGGAGTCTTGGTTGACCACAAACTTGACATGAGCCAACAGTGTGACGCGGCAGCTAAAAAAGCCAATGCAATTCTGGGCTGCATCAATAGGAGTATAGCATCTAGATCAAGGGAAGTAATAGTGCCACTGTATTCTGCTCTGGTCAGACCTCACCTGGAGTACTGTGTCCAGTTCTGGGCACCACAGTTCAAGAAGGACACTGACAAACTGGAACGTGTCCAGAGGAGGGCAACCAAAATGGTCAAAGGCCTGGAAACGATGCCTTATGAGGAACGGCTAAGGGAGCTGGGCATGTTTAGCCTGGAGAAGAGGAGGTTAAGGGGTGATATGATAGCCATGTTCAAATATATAAAAGGATGCCATATAGAGGAGGGAGAAAGGTTGTTTTCTGCTGCTCCAGAGAAGCGGACACGGAGCAATGGATCCAAACTACAAGAAAGAAGATTCCACCTAAACATTAGGAAGAACTTCCTGACAGTAAGAGCTGTTCGACAGTGGAATTTGCTGCCAAGGAGAAGGAGTGTGGTGGAGTCTCCTACTTTGGAGGTCTTTAAGCAGAGGCTTGACAACCATATGTCAGGAGTGCTCTGATGGTGTTTCCTGCTTGGCAGGGGGTTGGACTCGATGGCCCTTATGGTCTCTTCCAACTCTATGATTCTATGATTCTATGTTCATAGTTACAGCAACTCAGTCGCCCATCTGACTGGGCCTAGCTATGAGTATGTACCCATATAAATATTTGTTGTTGTTGTTGTTTTATTTTGAGCTCCCACGGCTTGGCGCCCTGTGTGAGGGAGCCACCTGCACTGCTCTAAATCTGGTGTTGCCCTAACCACCAAACGTGATGTGCCCAGGAGCCAGAAATCTCTCCCATTCATACATTCAGCCCACATGAGATGGAGGGAGCCGAGATACTACTTCACATGAAGGTTCACAATCGCCAGCAAAAACAACGACACAGACAAGGGATACCACTATGCACTGGTGGAGGAAGGTGGGTGCAAGGGGTGCACCGCTCCGGGTGTCATCCCTCAGCGGGGGTAACATTCGGTGCTCCGCCTGCCTGCGGCTCGGACTCCCACGCCTACCGCGAGCCGTCGAGGGCAGGGGGAAGCTGCTACGCTGCTTTGCCGGTTCCTTCCTCTCTCCTTCCCGCTCGCCTGCCTCCTTCCCATCCTCTCCCCTGCCTGCCTGCCTGCCTGCCTGCCTGCCTCCTCCAGCCGGGAGCGCGGCGCAGCAGCTCCCCCCTTCCCGTGAGAGCTGGCTGTAGGCGCGGGAGTCACAGGCGGGCGGTGCGCCATTGCCCTGTGCTGCTGGCTGGAGGAGGCTGGCAGGCAGGCAGGCAGGCAGGGGAGAGGACGGGAAGGAGGCAGGGGAGTGGGAAGGGGAGAGGAAGGAGCGGGATCAGTGGGTGCGCGCGTGTGTAGCTATCCCGCACCCGAGAGGGCACCCTCTGCACCCCTCGGGAGTGCGCCCGCCCTGGGCAGCGCAGGCATATGCTCCACCACCGCCACTATGGTAAGAAGTTGGCAAATAACTACACACTTCTCACTTTGCAGGAACCCTTCTCATTTGAAAATGAGAGGACACTTACTTAATTTATATACTTCAACTATCGACCAATTAAGGAGTAAGGAATTAATAACACATTTATTAACAGCAGCTAGTATGGTAATAGCCAGAACATGGAAAATCTTGCAACTAATGAATATTGATCACTTGCATAATATAGGCTGGCAAACAGCCATAATGGAAAAGCTGTCGTAAAAATTGAAGGTGGCAAGGAGAGAAAAAACAAGATAAATTTTACACTGTATGGTATAATTTTATGAGATATACAAATGAAACATGTGGACAAGAAACATTTACAACATATATTGCAACATGGTGTGTAGATAAGCAGGCAATACTCTTTGCTTCACTTCTATTATTCTATGCTTACCAAGTTGATTTATTGAAGATTTCATTTTACTGTTTTACTATAATCACCTCATTATCATGTGCTGTAAAATAATATGTTTAGTAGTTTACCCCCCTAGTGATGCATTTTTGTTTGTTATGTCATGTTTTATGATTTATATGTGTACAATTTTGCAACAACAAAATAAAAAAAATGTTTAAAAAAGGGAACTGAGAGATCACCACAGATGTTCCCTTCCAGAGTGAAGAGAGCACTCGCTGAGTAGCAAGCACCTCACAACTCTCTCTTGCACTGCTTCTAGAAAAATCTGCAGTCGTCTCATCAAAGGCTTGTGAATCTGGACTGGTTTGGCTAACATAAGTGCCTGGCATCACAGTGGACTCTGGAGTGCCTCCTCATTCCTCAATGGCAGTGGCACCCATCAGTTAAAAGTAGCCTCTGCCTCACCAGCTTCCCAGGTAATAACAAATACTTCACCTTGCACTCCCCGTTTAAAGGCAAAATGAATAGGAAGGATGTAGACAAACACAGCAGTTTCCATATATATGATTCCTTTTTTTAATAATATTTTTTATTGCATTTTTTCCAGATACAGATACCAAGTCAGCATATATATGATTCCTTGGCTACCCGTTGGCTATCCCTGTTGTAAATATACTCAAAGTGGCTGGATAGGAAATTGCCTGGAAGACTCATGCAAGCTACTCAGGGAAAATATAAATGTCCTGAGTAAATAAATATCCATCCTGTCTTTAAAAACACAAACAGAAAACCCATCCTCCATCCTGATAAAGAGCTTTGTGCAGTTCAAAAAGTTTACAAATTACCCTGTGAATGTTGGTTAGTCACAGTAAGAGCATTATTTTATTGACCCTGCACATTTTATTCCAAGAGACCAACAGGGCTGTGATGTTTTGATCTGTTTCCAGAAAGGAATTCTAACAGATTGCAGCATGATCCTTCTTTCCTAATAATTTATCAACATACCATACGGTGACAAAAGCCAAAATCTCTAACCTAATTTACATTTTTTTAAAACACCTTTTTGTAGGTCATCCAAAAACCTGATGAGATCCAAGGTGGCAGCTCTTGCCTGTCTGTTTCCCATCAGAGACAGAGTGGTCAGAAGAAAGGGTAAGAAGCCCACCTGCAGACCCTCATTTCTCATCTCTCAGTGGCAGCTGGGAGTTGGTGGTGAATGCATAGAAAGCAGAGATTATTTTTACAAAAGGTTGTGCTCTGCAGTTCTGCTCACAGCCTCTGCTAAGCAATTTGGAAACATTAGACTTTCTCAACTGACCCTTCAGTAGCCCTGCAGCAGCAGCCGCAGCAGCAGTAACAACAACAACATACTAGCTGTTGGTCATGGGAATTTTCAGGTGGAATTTTAGTACAAAATTTCCTGTACACAAATTACAATCCTTTCCATTTCCTTTGTTTGAAATATTAAAGCAAGCAGTAGTGTTCCATAGCTCATGAAAGGATGAAAATATTCTAATAGAAATCAGATGGTTTATTGATCAGAACAGGTTCCCATGTTGTCCCCTTGGCCCAGCCTATAAGGGGCATTTTAG
The DNA here is from genome assembly GCF_965113315.1 of Podarcis vaucheri. Classification (NCBI taxonomy): domain Eukaryota; kingdom Metazoa; phylum Chordata; class Lepidosauria; order Squamata; family Lacertidae; genus Podarcis; species Podarcis vaucheri. The sequence continues at coordinate 110,759,250 of NC_138762.1, forward strand.
TACAGAAGACATAATCTGTATACAAGAAAAGTACATAACAAGAAGATGAATATCAAGGGAGGAATTGTATACAGAAGAAGCTGGCACATAGGAGCGTCTCCACCCCCATTGCTCAGCCCAGACACTGAGGTCCTCTTCCGAGGGTCTTCTGGCGGTTCCCTCGTTGCGAGAAGTGAGGATACAGGGAACCAGGCAGAGGGCCTTCTCGGTAGTGGCACCTGCCCCGTGGAATGCCCTCCCATCAGATGTCAAGGAAATAAAGAATTACACAACCTTTGGAAGACTTCTACCCTCTATGGGGAAGTTTTTAATGTTTGATGTTTTACTGTGTTCGATGCTTTAATTTGCTGGAAGTCACCCAAAGTGACTGGAGCAATCCAGTAAGATGGCCTTAATAATAATAATAATAATAATAATAATAATAATAATAATAATGTAAGCCAGTGTAAATTAAGCTGCAATTAAGTTACACCAGAGCCAAACTGTGGATCCAAAGAATTTCAATTTTTGAAAAATAGGCAAATGATACTCAGATTTTGCCCTTTCAGTATTAAACCTATGTTGTTAATTACTCTAAACAGTTGAACTCAGATGGTGGCCCATATCTGGTGGTTCAAGTCCTCACCTGGGACTTTTTTTGTTCTTAGCTTAGGAATCAGAGTCTCTCTTTCTTGGGTTGATGCCAGTTGTCATTCCAGTGAAGCTTCAAGTTCTTTTAATACATTTCCATTTCTCTCTACAAACCTCAGTGAAACATTCTATCCAGGTTTCTGCAGATATTTGCACATCTTTCAGAATTCTCTCCTACCTTCCATAGAATAATAACCCTCCCAAAATGTATCTCCTCTTTTTACTGATAAGCTTAAGGTAAAGGTAAAGGTACCCCTGCCCTTGCGGGCCAGTCTTGACAGACTCTGGGGTTTGTGCGCCCATCTCACATTTATTGGCCGGGGGCCAGCGCTGTCCGGAGACACTTCCGGGTCACGTGGCCAGCGTGACAACGCTGCTCTGGCGAGCCAGAGCCGCACACGGAACGCCGTTTACCTTCCCGCTGGTAAGCGGTACCTATTTATCTACTTGCCCCCGGGGGGTGCTTTCGAACTGCTAGGTTGGCAGGCGCTGGGACCGAGCAGCGGGAGCGCACCCCGCCGCGGGGATTCGAACCGCCGACCTTTCGATCGGCAAGCCCTAGGCGCTGAGGCTTTAGCCCACAGCGCCACCCGCGTCCCTGATAAGCTTAGATCTTCCCAAAACATGTTTTTTTAATTATTTCCACAGATAATTTCCCTTTGAGCTCACTGTTTACCATTCCCTCTCCCTGGCAAAGCATGTCCATATATTTGCCTTTGATGAAGTAGTGTGTGGTCTGCAAATGCTTATGCCATGATGAACGTATTAGTCTTTAAGGTGCCAGCAAATTTTATTGTTTTAAATTGCTTTCTTGTTTTCTTTAAAGGTGTGTGTGTGTGTGTGTGTGTGTGTGTGTGTGTTTAATCAATTCCTCAAGGGTTCCTGTTGCTTTTAATCATTGTGAAAGTCTCATGTATTTGTGCAATTTCCTCTTGGCTATCCTACATTCTAAATCAAACCACCCATGGATCTGGCTTCCTAAAGTCTTAACTGATGCTGTCTTAACCACTAAGCAAGAATCTTATGATATAAATTATTAAATTTAGAAATTTCAAAATACACTGATAACACTAGATACACTCTGTGCCTTCCATAACTTTCTTTCTACTGTCTCACTTAGGGTTCTATATGCATCAATTTACCTCTTACCGAATTTAAAATTGTACTATGAGGCCTCATGCCTCTGTTGGATTAAAGAATGGATTGTCTTAAAAAATACTGATTCGTTAGATCTAGAAGGCTTCAATACCAGATTCGGATGGCACACATATTTGTGGCACGGCAAAGCAAAAGCACAGTGTCCCAGGGCCCCTCGCAACTTCATGCAAACAGGAGCTTCATCAGGCCGTGCTCACATGTGGCCGTGACCCTAAGGGCTGCACCACTCACTCCTTTTGTATTGGGGAAGCCGCCACTGCCTTTGAACAGGGTCTTCCTACGACACAGATAAAAACACTGGGCCTCCAGCACTTCTCGGCTTACAAGCATTACATCTGCTCTAGCAGCCACCCAGTACTGACCTCTTAATTGTCTGTTTCAGGTGTGGTATCGAGGAAATATGGATCAGTGCACTGCCTGATGGGGTGTACCTGTCGGTCACTGGGAACAAACTCTGGTTGCAGGATCTGGCCAAGGGCCGAAGGAGTGGTTGTGAATCTGAGTGGTTTGGTGGTGACACAGCAAAATGGGGGGGGGGCTCGGGGGCATTGGGTTGGATCCTTAGCTAAAAAATCCATGTACGAAAAAGTAAGAAACCTTCACTTACCAGAATTGTAAGCCCCTCTCTCTGGATAACCCCAAATTGTTTCAGGTGAATTCAGCTGAAATGCCCTCCAGAATTCAATCAAAATCTGAGAGTGAAGCAGAAGGAAACCAGCCCTATTGAAGATTATGCTTCACTTGCAGTGAACTTGGTTTATCATTACAGCTCCCTCAAGTCTGAACGTCATTGGAATCACTGATGTTATTACCTAGGACAAAAAATATTCCAAGACCTCTGAGCTGATAACATGCACAGAAATCCCTTCTGCCACAAAACCATCTCCCCTTATGGTCTGCACAGTGTTGTTGACATCTGAGAATCTGGTATCCCATTTATAATGACTATTGTGTGTAGAAAATATTAATACTGTATGATTTCTAGCTCAGTGCCTGAGCAAGAAATATGTTGCACATCAAACAGTCAGCACCGATGCGACAATAATAGACTCATTTACAAGACGCGTCAACAAATAGTTCTTAAAGCTAGTGCAAATGTATTCCTAAAAGCATCAGTGTTGGAAATGGAACACAGAGAGTCTGCTATTCCCCAAAGTTAAAACTTCTTCTAAAAAAATATTTTCAGCATGCTTCCCCTCTCTAAAACATAAAAGATAAAAATGCTGGGTGTAAGAAATATGCACAAGATTTACAAGTGGAGCAGATTGATTCTGTCCTTCCAATACAAGGAAGGGTTTGCAGTTTCCCCCACTCTCGGACCAGGCTGCTTTACACAGGCTTAACTGGGTAAGTGACTGGCTTCACAGTTTAAAATCTTGCACATCGCCTTTTTTTTTTTAATTGAAGGATGCAAAAATACATAATTTTATATATATATATATATATATATATATATATATATATATATATATATATATATGAGATATTTATTGGGGATTTAAAGTTACATAAAAAAAGAAAAGCAAGAACAAAGAGATTAAACAATACAAATCAGTAAAAAGAGAATAAAAAGTACAAAACATACAATACACTAAAATCAAAAACAAGAACAAAAGAATAAATTTAAAAACAAATCCAATATTCCCATATCCTTATCTTCATTAACTTGTTTCATCGACCTCCTCACACCTCCCTTTTTTGTATTCTAATTATTAATTATCTCAGCAAATCCTTTCCATCTTTCACTGTATTCTGTCCTTTAGTTGTCCTAATTTATTTTAGCCTTATCTTACCATAAAAAACCTTAGAACTTAAAAACTTATTTATACATAACTCCTTATAACATTTCTACTAAAGCCTAATAGTTTCATTCCAAGATTTTCCTAACAGTCATTAATTTTGCAATATTTCTCTAAATGAATTTTTAAACTTTCTGCCAATCTTCATCCACCGTCTCTTCTTCCTGGTCTCGGGTTCTGTCAGTCCTTTCTGTCTGTTCCATCTAGTTCATCAACCTGGTGATCTTATGTCCGAGGCTCTTAACTCTTTTCCATGTCCCTTCTGCAGATCTTCTTCATAATTGTACCTGCACTTTACTTTGTCTTCTGCTGGTCTTGTACTTAATTTCCTTCCTTTGTCTCTGAGGAGTAGATCTTGGGGGAACACCCTAAGAATGTCTTTATCCCTTCTCGACCGGTCAGCCCGTTCTCCATGGTTAGCACTAAAATCCAAAAAATATTCCAAAACATACTTCAATGTCCCTCCAAAGTTGAGGGCCTTGACCACTCCAATCTCCTCCTGGCCCAAAGCCAAATCCCAAAAGTCAGGACATCCCTGCATAGGAGGATCTGACCAACTTGCCATCTCCAGTCCTGACAGGACTCCGTCTCTCCAAGTCTGACTCACTCCAGATTCAGTCATCAGAAACGACAGCTTATGTTCTTGCAAGGCCACATCTCTCTCAACTTGTATTACTTGAGGTTCAACAACAAGCTCCTCCTTTGTCTTCTCCGCGGCTTGCCCTGTCAGGGCAGATTCCTGGGTCAATTCTTGAGCAGGTTCTATATCAGTGTTCACTGTTTGACCGAAATTATCAATTGCAGTAGTCATCAAATCCATCTTCGAATGAAGCTGCTCCAAGAAAGCACTTGTCCTGCACAAAGCAGACACTAAGACTTCCTGTGTCAACATTCTTGTCCAAGGTCAATGTCTGTTTCTCACGATCCTTAATCTCTACAGCTGTAGAGTTCCCCAGGTCCACTCCAACAGTTCAAAAGCTCCCTCTAGAGGAAACAATTTCTATTTGTATCCATCCTTTTACAAGCAGATCCAGCAACAAAATTGCTTTCGTTTTTCAAATATTTGTTCCTTTTTAGTGCAAAAGGAAACATTGGAGTCAATATGTTTCTCTTATTTGACTATCTGTCAACATACATTATTATTCACATTCAATGAACTTTCCCCAAACGTCTATCTTTGACAGCCCGTTCCCAGGTTCAAGACGATAAAAATTTATCTTTCTTTACTTCCTCTCCTGCAGGCTTGAACAATTTAAGATTTCCCCCCTCTTCTCCCGCTTCCAAGGGGGGTTTTGTAGTTTTAACCGATGGAAATTTAGTCCTTTACAGATAACTTTCCAGACTTTAGCTTGTGATGCCTTTGCTTCAAGCTATTTACAAAAGCGGAAGGCGGACTTCCTGTTTAGACCTTCCCGCTCCGGTGCCAAATTACGAAGTTTAATAATCCAATTTTCTGTTCTACTCACGGGTACTTGTTTAGAGTCCAATTGTCCACAGGAAAAAAGTCTCTCTGACAACAGCAATGCGGCTTCACTCTGTGAAAAGAGCAATTGATTCGAAGCACCACGGCACTCACCCCACGTCGCTCCGGATCCCCATAGCTGGGTTTCCCCGCGAGTAGGGGAGGCGCAAAAGGTGCCAGCCGAATCCTAGGTCCACAGGCTTCTCCCGCCTGTGGTTTTTGATGGGTCTCCGCCTCGCCGTGGCGGTCCAGACCCTGATTTTCACGGAGCGGATTCCTCCAGATCAGAGGAAATCCGCCATTGCCGGTGGTGCTAACCCGGAAGTCCGCAAAAATACATAATTATATCCATTCTGAAGGAAATCAGCCCTGAGTGCTCACTGGAAGGACAGATCATGAAGCTGAGGCTCCAATACTTTGGCCACCTCATGAGAAGAGAAGACTCTCCCTGGAAAAGAGCCTGATGTTGGGAAAGATTGGAGGGCACAAGGAGAAGGGGATGACAGAGGACGAGATGGTTGGATAGTGTTCTTGAAGCTACCAGCATGTTTGACCAAACTGCGGGAGGCAGTGGAAGACAGAAGTGCCTGGCGTGCTCTGGTCCATGGGATCACGAAGAGTCAGACACGACTAAACAACTAAACAAGAACAACAATGTGCACTAAACATGGTGAGATGTAAATAAAAGAGAAAAAGAAAAAGAGAGACAGCACACATGTAGAAGACAAAGTAAAGGGGGGAGGGGAAGAAAACCAAAATTGCATACTTTACAAAGTTGTTATTGTAATTCACCAGATCCTAACCTATTACAATATTTGTAAGAATGGATTCCAAATACCATTGAATTTGTCCATGGCAAGTCTGTGTTTATATGCAAGTTGTTCATATGTGAGTTTGTATAGGTCTTCAATCCAATCGTAGAAGGGAGCTGTCACATTTTTATTTTTCCAATTCATCAGACCAAGTCTTTTTGCCTTGGTTAGGGCTTGGAGAGTCCATTCCTTTTGTAAAGTTCCATGTGCTGGGTATACAATTCAAAAGGATATTTTGCAACATAAATGTAAGATTATTCTGTACAGGTCTGTTGATAGTTTCTTGATAGCTTACCTGTGTTATAATACTTCCAATTCAAAAAAATTGCTCTGTGATCAGAAACATGACATACATCAATATCACAGTTTGAATTTGATGGTACAAGGATGCTGTTATTAAGAAAAAAATCCAACCTAAAACAATTTTTATGCACTTGATTATAGAACAAAAACTTTTGGTAGGATGTCTTAAGCACCAAGGGTCAACCAGATTGACTTCTTGCATGTACTTTTTGAGAGTTTCTCTAACTAATGAATCTTTTTTTCGTGGTGGTGTGTTTCTATCCAGGTTAGGATCAATTATTTCATTGAAATCACCTCCCATTATAAGTTTACCATATGTACTTTGACTCAGATGACTAAAACACTGATAGAACGCATCTGGGGAATCTACATTTGGCCCATATATATTATTCAACATTATTACCATTTTGGCAATTGTCACACTCAAAATAAAATAGCATCCATTTTCATCACTAATAACTTGTATATCCATCTTCAATCCTTTTCATATCAAGACCTCTAGCATTAGTGGTATAATTTGTAGTATAGTGGTACCTCGGGTTAAGTACTTAATTCGTTCCGGAGGTCCATTCTTAACCTGAAACTGCTGCTGCACCGCTGGAGCACGATTTCTGTTCTTAACCTGAAGCACTATTTCTGGGTTAGTGGAGCCTGTAACCTGAAGCGTATGTAACCTGAAGCGTATGTAACCTGAGGTACCACTGTATATACATTTCCTACCCAATCCTTCATTAACACTTTTTTGTCTTGTTGCAACAAATGTGTCTCTTTTAAATACGTGATATTAGTATTTAAATATTTTAAATATTGCAGAATTACTTGCTGGTTTTTTAAAATGTCTCTACATTCAGACTAACTTCATATTGTACTATTAATTTTCTTTTGGCCCCTCTTATCTCAAGTCATAAATCTTGCACATCACTTAACAACCCAATCTTGCTGACATTAAGGCAAGTGGGGAACAATGGAAGATAAATATGATTTGGGGAATCATCAATTCCCCTGACAATATCAGTGAGGGCTAAAAAGAGGGGGTGTTGAAGCTACTTCCCACTGGACTGGTCCATCTATGTGGACATAGGCAAGGACTTCAGTTTGAAACCTTGGAGAGGCAGTACAGAGTCATCGTCATCATCATCATGTGTAATGCAGCAGTAAAAAGGCTATTGCAATTCTAGGCTGCTTCAACAGAAGTATAGGGTCCCGATCAAGAGAAGTAATAGTCCCACTCTATTCTGCCTTGGTCAGACCACATCTGGAATACTGCACCCAGTTTTGGGTGCCACAATTTAGGCTGGAAGGTGTGCAGAGGAGGGTGACCAATATGATCCAGGGTCTAGAAACCCAGCCTTATGAGGAATACTTGAAGGAGTTGGGTATGTTTAGCCTAAAAAAGAGGAGAGTGAGAGGAGAGATGATTATAGCTATCTTCAAATATCTTAAGGGCTGTCACATAGAAGTGGAGCAAGCTTCTTTTCTACTTCTCCAGAGGGTAGAACTCAAACCGATGGATTCAAATTATAAGAAGGCAGATTCTGACTAAACATTAGGAAGAACTTTCTGACAGTAAAATCTAGACTCTCCTTCCTTGGAGTTTTTAAAGCAGAGGTTGGGTGGCCACCTGTCATGGCTGCTTTAGTTGTGATTCCTGTATTGCAGGGGGTTGGACTAGATGAGCTTTGGGGTCGCCTCCCACTCTACAGTTCTATGATTCTATGATCTCCTTAAGGTTATAGCTAACCTTAAGGTGAGATTAAATAGCAGGTGAGCACCCTTAGGCACCTCAGTGGAGAGTGTTTCTGGGGGCCAGCTACTCTGGGTTATGAGGCCCTTAGCCTGGACATGAAACACCGTGGCTCTAGCTGTTGTTGGACTAAAACAGCCATTGTCCTGGCACATGGCTCATGCTTGCCAGTTCTGAGAGGTGTTGAAAGTCAACAGTATGTGGAGGACTACAAGTTCCTGCCTCACATGATATAAGCAACACATCCAATACAGTCGTACCTTGGAATAAATACGCTTCACGTTGAGCGCTTTCGGGTTGTGCTCCGCGGCGACCCGGAACTAAAGGAGTGCGTTACTTTTGGGTTTCACCGCTTGCGCGTGCGCACTCAAAATGATGTCACATGCATGCGCAGAAGCAGTGAAACACGACCCGCAGATGCGCTGTTACGTCTTACATTCTGTTCGGGATGCGAACGGGGCTCCGGAATGGATCCCGTTCGCATCCCGAGGTACCACTGTCATAGTAATGCATCTTTGCCAGTTTGGAATATCTTGCTTGTTGATGTTTGAAACAGTGGGATTGATGCTGCTGCTGCTGCTTTAAAGAAGGGAAGTGTTCGTTTCCTGATGACACAAAAGGACAGGAAATGTAGCAAATATCTTCCAAGAAAAAAAAAAAGATGTGTGTCCTATGATTTAAAGAACTTCAAGACCAAACAGAAAGGCACCTGGAGGAAAACGACATGCAAAGGTACAAGAGGAAGACAGCTGAAGAGAAACAAAAAGAAAGGGAAAAATATAACAGAACAAGGACACCCAGAGGCACAATCTGATCCAAATTATTCTGAGCGTCACAGCAGAATGAAATATCCAATCTGACTTCCCCTTACATACACTTGAAACAAATATCCCATCATTTGTGCCTCTTGAAGTTTTGTGGTATGGATGTGCATACCTATGCAAAATAAACACTGATGAGAGAGGCAGAGGTGAGCAGAGACTCCAAAATGAGAGACTTTAGCAGCAGGCTCCATAGGTCAGGATCCAGCAGATCTCTGGCTGAGCTGGAGGTTAACTCCCTCCTTGTTGGCTCAGTATATCTCCCCTGGCTCAGTGGGCTGAGCCAAGCTGGTGTAAGTCCTGAAAGAAAATGGTGTGGCAGAGGCATGGCAGGGGAAGGGCGGGGCAGGATGGCTTAGGTTATATATTAAGCCACCTGGCCAAAATGAAACTGGCAAAAAGGGTGGCATAACTCAAACACTACTGTAAAGGCTTAGGCCAGCTGAGGCAGCAGTAGCCCCACTGCTGAATGGAGTTTGGATGTGCTGCAGCTTTATGCCAGCTCACCTTACACTGTCCTCCTTTGTGTGGACTTCTTGTGCATAGGTTCGTTTCCTTGCAACAGGGCTTCAGTTTCCTTTTCTTCCCCTGTAACCCACCCAAATTTAGCTCCCCTCACCCTGGAGCTGATTTTGAAGGCTCACAGAGCCCTGGAGGAGACAGAAGAGGCAGTGCCACTCCACACACAGAACAGAATTCCCTTGTGCCAGTAGAGCTGCCCAAAGTGTGGCTAAGAGGAATGCGGTCTGGACTGGAAGTACAAAGTGGAGGTACACCATCACCCACAACCACCAAGCCCAAGAAGGCTTGTAAAAGAGTTTTTTTTAAATGACTTTTTAAAAATAAAGAATAACATTAAACATTGCAAACAACCAATAATGGGCAATGGTCCCCAGGGCCTTTAAGGGAGCTGCTTAAGCCCTTCCCTGCCAAGCCATCACATGTTTAGAGAACGCATGCACTATGTTCCCAGTGGTGTGCTGCTCTCTGGCTGGGCTTCCCAACATCTACACATTCAGGTGTATGCATGAAAGAGCACCCTGGGTACACAAAGTCGAATACACACGGGAGCGTTCACACAGTTGGGAACCCCAAAGGTGCAGGATTTCTGATTATATTCATGTCAGGCTAATAGTGCTTTCCAGGCGTCCTCACCAGCTGCCTGTTTCTGAAGCCTCTCACCTGCCGGTGCCCTTTTTATCCTGTCGTTTCAGCTGCCCAGTAAATATTAATTATATCCCAAAGGCATCATAGACACTATGTCAGGTTTTAATAAAAATGTATACATCATTCCCCGCCTTCAATGTACTGGGACTGGCCCGTTTCTTCTCCAGCTCACTCAGAAGCTTCACTCCTCCCTTGAGAAGATGAGCTCTTTTCAAACAAATTCTAAATGCTGCGTGAAGTTACAAGGAGGCCTGTCACTTAAACGGGTTGCAACTACGTGGGCCAGAATCAGAGGGGGAGGTGCCTGCCCAGAAGGGTGCGCCAATGTTGGGAGAAGGCCTCATATATTAATAAATGTTGTGCTTTAGTGAAAGTTAAAGAGCATTGCCAGCACTTCTCACATCAGCAGTGCTGAACACATGCTAGAGGTGGTAGACAATGTTGTCTCCCTGGGCTCCACCATAACTGCAACCTTTCCATTGATGCTGAGTCAGACAATGGCAATTCTTAGGCCACTCTTCTGAAGGTGGTTCCGAAGGGATCCTTGCTGTCAGAGTTGCTCCTCTACTGGAAGAAAAACAGAGTGGCCACCTCTTCCTATTCTCTCCCTACCCTCTTCCTTTGCAATGAAACAGCGGACACTTAAATAATTGCTGTTTTACTAATACTTCACACCTAAACATGCTTGGCATATGTCAGGAAAATTCCTGACATGTCCTGGTTTTTGGGTGTAAAAATGGTGTCGGGGGAATTATGTCAGATTGGCAAACTGTCGGGGAAAACCAGGATGTATGGCAATGCGATGGAAAAAGCTCAACAATTTGGGTTTTTTCCTTTTAAAAGTTCATACCGAGAAACCATACATTATGCAGACGCAAGCCTCACTGAACTCCATGCAAATTGTTCCCTTATATCCATGTCCAGGATTGTAGCCTGAATGGGTTAGTCTTTAAGGTCTCACACAGGACTGTTAACAAGGGTCCCCATAAATTTCCAGGTTGGTGGGAAAAGACTATTTCCCTCCCCTAAATGTATGCACGTCTATGTCTTATTTCCAGAATGTGGAATAAGGTAGAAGGATATAAATGGACTCGGGCCAGAGCGATGAGGGTTAAGATCACCACCCTGCCATGAAATTCACTGCGTGAGCTTGAGTTGCTCAATGCCTCTCGGTGTCAGCTCCCTCGCAGGGTTGTTGTGATGATGGCATGGGGGGGGGAAGACCAAGGATTTCCACCTTGAACTCCTTGGAGGATACAAACTCAATAATAATAAATAAAGGATGATAATAATACAACATCTACTCCAGCCAACCAGTCTCTAGTTTTGAATAGGGGGAGGGTCAGGTTAGGAATCATGAAAAAAGACAAACCTAAAAACAGAAGGAGAGAAAAATGGTGATTTCAAAGCATGGCAGAAGTTTGAGCAGAATGAGCAGGTGATGACACTGAGGAGGGAGTTTCGAAAGGCTCTACCTTATCTTTTTGTGTTTGCCTCTGTGCTGCACCCATCTCTGCTATTTCTCCTTGTTAAAACTGGTTTGATTGTATTAAATAAACTCAGTGTGCCTCTATCCCAACTTTACTCAACCTCTGCTGTTGTTTAAAACTACCATTTCCTTCTCAGTATATTCCATCCCTGCTTTACTCAAACCTTCACACTTGTTCATGTGTAAAATATGAACGGGACAGGAAAGAGTTTGTGGCTTTGAGAATGTGGGAAGGGATTTAACAAGAACACTTGAGATTCTCATTGGCAGAACTGTACCCTGTACCAGCCATGGACCAGCTTCCCCTAGCTAGATGGCATGCTGGCAAACAGGAAGCCCAAGGCTTCCCCAATGCCATGTCCAAAATACTCTCTAAGCAAAATTTCTTTGCAAAGCACCTGTGAATGTGGTGAGAACTGCACCTCAAAATGAGGCTGGATTTGAAATGCCATCCAAACTTCTGTTAGGAAAGGTCAGCATCTCAACCAAGGTGCAATAATTGGGCTAAGGAACTAGTGAGAATTCTAGAGGAAGGTATAAAATGCCCAAAGCTGCCTACTGTAGAGCTGCCAATGGATTTTTAAAGAAAATATTCAAAATGCCTTAGAATTGCATTGCTCAAAGATCACAGCATTAACTGACAAATATTTATTTAACAAATGTAAGGTAATTAGTAAGAATTTGCAGAATTGTTTCACACAACTACTGCCTATGTTCTCACACTGTATAAGGCAACGACATGTGAGAATTTCATGGGGTATGAGGAAATGACACACAGAAATTACTTTTTCACACCTGGGCAGGAAAAGAAATCTCTCTATCTTCCAAAGGTAACCTCTACTTTTGTTTTTCTCCACAGCTGTACAGTATAAATCTCTTGGTGTCACTAGAAATGTTCCCATTGTTCCTCATATAACTGAAGTACATGCATATCTTCATTAGCACTGAAAGGAAAAACTGATTACCTGTTTCAGAGATGCTTCTGCTATTGAAAGCTAGAGTGTCACAACAAACACATGATAGTTACTGGTACCTGGAAGCTCCTTACATAAAGTATCAAGACATGACCTGGAAATGAATAGAGGGCCCCAATAGTAATGCCAGGGCAACATTAGGCCCTATTCAGCTCTGCCCCCAGCAGTAGCTGGCCAGACTAGTAAAGCAGGAAGTTGGTGGTCATTCTTTGTGGCTTGTCCCCAGCATCTGGGAAGCAAAGGTTTGCTGTCTCCAGAGATGGCCCACCCGTGAGGCAGACCGAAGCCGCTGTCTTGGGTTGTGGGATCTCATGGGCTCCCCACCCACCCCTGCCACCACACAACCCCTGTCAGCAAACCTCTGGCCACCTTCTTGTTTCACCTCTGAAGCATGTTTCCAAAGAGAAGTACACTAGCCATTTGGATGCATGCTCATCCATGGAGAAGGTCACATTGTGGCATCCCATGGGTTGGGAAGGGTACTCAATGTATGAGGAAACCTTGCAGTGTCCTAGTACCAGGAAGCAGTAGCAAGAGTGAGTAAAACTTGTGTGTGTGATCAACATAGCAGCTAGGACCTGCTACATGTGTAAGACCAAGGTTCCAGTCTTGATAATCCATATTGTCCAAGAATGCCTACATCTGCCACACACATCTATCCTAAAGGGGGAGGTGTTTGCAACTAGTCAGCAGTTAGTCTAGACCAATAACTCCAGCGCCGTCTTCTTTAGGAATGAGCAAACCCTTGCCTCTTTCAAGGCAGTAGAGACTCTCCCCTGTTTCATAAGGAAGCATTAACCAGGCCAATCAAACCCTCTCTGCTAGATTTAATAAGCCAAGAGGGACAGGGGTAAAGAGTGTGCTTGGTTGGACACAGAACCACAGGACCCTTGTCCACATCACCAGGCTGCATAAACTGAGTGGTCCACCAACACATTTTGGTAGGGAGTGCAACAAATATGGAATCGAGGTCTCTTCAAAGTTGAATGACTTTATCCTTGAAATGTGCAGCTGGTTGGTCAAAGCAGGTCTTTGAGGGCTCCAGAGATTATTTCTCCTCTGTTGGATCAGCAACCTCTGGACCCACCAGAAAAAGCTCCATCAGGCAGTTGCTTGAGAATGAAATGCAAGCTATGAAGTTCACTGTCTTCATTGCCTGCACTGCCACACAGTAGACACGGTCCTATGCACCAACCTGTGTTTTGTCTGCTTCAGAGTGAGACTTGTGCTTTTGCTCTAGTCTGTATGGCTTGCTTCATAGCCCATAAGTTCATGAGCATATTTGGAGTGATATTGTCAACCACTCACCTCATCTCACTGACTGGGGCTTCAACAGCATTGTTGACTTTCTCCACTGGAAAATTCCCCAGAGCAATCCAGAATCTGTCAGATTTCATTAGTCTCTGGTGGCAGACCCATCCAAATAATCCAGCTGCCTTGCCAGGGGATGGGGGTGGGTATTATCGCAAACAATCCCAACGTCACCAAATGGTGGGCAGACCATGACAATATGGTGCACTCCAATTCCAATGCCCACCTTCAAAACACCCCTCACATCACTTGTGAGAAAAGACATCAGCAAACGTCTGCCCTTTTTGGTGTGTTGGACTGATGTCTCTTTGAGATAGTCCTATTGTTGGCATGGAGTTTAGAAAGTGAAACAAGTTCAAAAAGTTTGGGAACCAAAGTTTGAGAATCTTCTTTCCAAAAAGAAGCAATTCTGGGGCAATGGTTCACAGGTTCTTGGAGTCTAGTATAATGCAGGTTAATGATTGTATAAAAACAAGGCAACAGAGGAGATAAAAGTGTTACATTATTGGATAATCCATGCATCATCTGTAATAACCAGTAATAACTTCACAGGAAAGCGGAGCACTCAGACTGAAAGTCAAAGTATAGACATACAGTATGTGTTTCAGTAGGGGGGAAACCAAGAAAGCTTAGAAAGATTACAGAATGCAGTGCCAAGTGTAGCAATCAGTTAAAACAGTAAATGTGAAATGAAATGAAAATTGCAGCAGAGGTTAAGATAAATAATAAACCATGTTTTCAAGTACACAAGAAATGAGAGGTCATTGAAGGAGACAGTGGGATTTCAAAGAGATAGCCTGGATAATTTACTAACCGAAGAGGCAGACATTGCTAAAATGCAATCAAATGAATTCTTTTTCTCTGTGTTCACACAGAAGACTGGGGGACAGATGTCAGCAACAGACATAAATTTCCCAGGAGAGCCAGTAAAAAATATCCAAGGCAGATAGATTCATGCTAGAACAGGTGATCAAAAAATTAGAACATCTGAAAACTAGCAGAGCTTCAGAGCTGGGCGGGGGGAATATGTGGATCCTCGCAGGAATTCACAAAGAAAAGGCTACAAATGGCAGGGAAAACAATACCAGAAAGATTTGGAACCCTTTGAGGAATGCAGAGGGGACCAAGCTGAGGAACTATTCCCAGACGGTGGGCCTGGTCATTCTCACAGGTTGGCAAAGCTTTGCAGGTATAAATAAAGGCAAAGGTAAAGGTACCCCTGATCGTTAGGTCCAGTCGCAGGCGACTCTGGGGTTGCGACGCTCATCTCGCTTTATTGGCTGAGGGAGCTGGCGTACAGCTTCCGGGTCATGTGGCCAGCATGACTAAGCCGCTTCTGGCAAACCAGAGCAGCACATGGAAACACCGTTTACCTTCCTGCCAGAGCGGTACCTATTTATCTATGCACACTTGATGTGCTTTCGAACTGCTAGGTTGGCAGGAGCTGGGACTGAACAATGGGTGCTCACCCCGTCACGGGGATTCAAACCGTTGACCTTCCTATCGGCTAGCCCTAGGCTCTGTGGTTGCAGCAACACATAGGGTTGAGATTGAGAACCAGCCTTGCTGTAAGATAAATTATGGGGGCTGGGTCCCCTTTAACAAAAGTTTGCAAACTGATGGCAGGTTTTTTAACGAAAGCCTGAAACAAAAATGTGGGCCTGTTCCAACACTTCATTAGTCTGCCTTTAGAATTCTGCCAGTGCCTCAATGAGTCTCTGGAATGTGGAGATGAGCCGGTTGATTGATATGATCCTAGTATGCTAGAATGGTAGAGTCTGAAGTGGTCCCAAAGGTCATCTAGTCCAATCCCTGCAATACAAGATTCTCAACCAGATCATACCTGGCAGATGGTCACCCAACCTCTGCCTAAAAACCTCCAAGGAAGGAGAGTCCACCACCTCTTGTGGGAGTCTGTTCTGTTGTCTATATGGTTTCTGGTACAGACTATATAGCTTTCTGGTTTACTGGGATGTTGAAGCGAAGAGTGAACACAGCTTAGGGCTCTGCTTGTTTTAGAGGGATTCTTCCTGGTGAAAACGTTGATTGTTTTATATTTACTATTGTAGCCCACTGGTATAAGGCTGATATTTGTTTTATAAGTTAATAAACAGCCTTGACAAGGTCCTCTCTCATCAGGAAGGGTCATGGTTGGTGTATCACCTGAAGCTGGAGAAAAGCACCCCATGCCACTGGTGCCACCTGGGCACCTCAACAAAAATGCCTGGTTGGGGAGAGTGCACCCCAATTCCAAACAGGTTAAATATCCAGCCCCTGAGTCCCAGCTGACGACTTCCACTGCTGTCCTAGAGTCAGATGTAAATGAGCGAGAGAGCCCATGGGTGACTGTGCAGCACAGATATCCAGATGACGCCACCAAGCAGTTTCATGCAGGTGTTGAACAGTGTGGGGGACAAGATGGAACCCCAAGGAGCCCCAAGGGAAGGGCAGCAGCCTCTCAGCACCACCATTTGGGTCCAACCTCCCAGGAATGAAGGAAAGAACAGAGTGTACACAGAGCTTGTCTCTACAAGGTGGTCCAGAAGGATACCATGGTCGCTGAGAGGTCCAGAAAAACCAACAGGGTCACACTCTCTGGTCCATCCATCTCCCATCACAAATCAGTAGAATGGCCAACCAGTTTTATTTCCCAAAACCAGTTAGGAAGTCAGACTGAAAAGGATCTAGATAATCAGTTTCATCCAGAAATCCCTAGAAATGCTACACATCTTGTCCAAAACAGAAGTACTTAACAGTAGGTGATAATTGTTCATACTGGAGGAGCCATAACAAGAGGGAGGAAGGACCTTCACAACAGGGGCTGAAAAGCTGACAGTCCTCACACTCTTATTCCACAGGTGCCCAGACACCCACAGGAGGGATCTCTTTGCAACAGCTATACTCTTTGGTTAGGGGTGGTTAAGGGGTGCAGAGACTTGATTGGCCAGAGAGCAGGTGATCTGCAGAAATGCCTCCACAAGCTTCTGTAAGGAGCATAAAATATGTATGGGACAGAAAAGATTGTGTGGGTTTGATTACTTTTGGGTGGCTGGGGGCTTTAAAAGAATTGCTTGCTGTTCTCATTGGATGGTTGTGCCCTAGCAGCTCCACCAGAACAGCCTTCACTGCTTTTCTGATTTGAAAATAAATTGTCCCATGTGAGCCTTGTACTTCCTTTTTTTCTTTTTGGAAAAGCAACCCTTGGTCTACGTGCTGGCCATGCATATTTGGACTTAGCAAACCTCTTGACACCCTTCCTTTTTCTCCTTACTTCAGCAACTGTAGATATAATGGCTGATTAAGCTAATTTGTCGTACAGCATCTTGCAAGCAACTTAGAACAATCAATCACCTCACCATCACAAAGGTTAAAATAAACTACCCACCTGAATAATTCAGTCTGAATAGTTTCATAATTATATACTCATATTGCAGGGGGACTGACTATGACTGAGTGTGGGTTATGTCAGCCCTACAAAGTAGTCTAGTGTTGTTATACCCATTTTTCTGAAGGGAGTGGAGAGGAAGTTTGTGACAATCATGTTGTTAATTTGGAGAAGTGCAAATTTTGAAGAATAACTGTGTTTCAGTTTGCATAGTGATCTTTGCCACTGCCAGTTTCTTACACTTGCTAATCACCATCATTCTATGGGTGTTTCCAGCAATCGTGGGGCCATTTCTCCATGGCCACCAACTGTTCATCTGGCACTGCATGTATCATAGAAGAAGGTGGGTGAGTCGCCTATAACTCAGAGCACTCGGTGTCTGTGCTTTTGAAGGAATGCCTTCATCTCCCACTCTCTTGTGCAGAGATATATGTTTAATTCCAGGAGCAGCCCTGAAAAATTAGGAAACTTGGAGGGCATGCAAGGTCCCTTGAAAGGAGGGAAGCGCCACCTCACGATGCTGAGACCTGGCCAGGATCCCCATATGGCTACTGCCTCCAGGAGCTTGCAGCTCAGGTCAGATAAAGTGTCCCTATTGCAGAAGAGGCATTGAAGCATGACTTACAATAAAATGTAATCCAGGCAGATCAGAAAAATCAGGAAGTATGTAATCATAGCTACCCATTATAGAACAGTACAGAGCTAATTATCTCCTTTGAACTACGCAACAAGATATATAAAGCAAAACATAATTAACACCACTACAAGACTAGTATATCCCAGACCAAACACCAGGTTTTTCCATTTATTATCAGAATTCTAAATCTGTTCCAAAATGCATTTATCTACTTCTGGAATGGGGACATATGGTGTGTGGTCTATGAGAAAATTATTAATTTGAATGGATAGTTCTAAATTTTAAAATACATTTCTTTATATTTCCTGAGGAAATATTTGAATGCACGAAGCTATGCCTGGTTAATGGAATAGAGCCAGGTTTCTGATCCCAAAAAGTTTAAAACAACAACACACCCCACACCAGTTCAAGCCCCCACGGAGAGAACCTGGGAACCAATTTCGACTGGGTGATACGCCACACCATTCACACACCAGACAGCAACTCTGTACAGTATTTACTTCAAACACATTAGGCAAAGAAGAAGAACACTAGAGGACTAAGAACAATTCCAATTTCATTCCAAGTATCCTAGAGTCCTGTGTCATGGGTTTTTCCCCATTTCACTTTTAATTTGTGCATGTAGAAAACAAGCATGTTGTATGGAAATCTAGCCTAGCCTTCTCTCTCTTATATGCTATTTTTCTATGTGCAGGATTTTTTAATTTTATTTTTGTATTCAGTTATATGAGCCCACATCTGCAAAGCCCAAACTTGGGTTTCGCACCTCAGCAAGTATTACACTTTAGAAAACTTGTTTAAGAGCACTGCATAATGACTTGCTTCCTCCCCCTCTCTTTCTTTTCTGACACTGGCTTGGGGCATGGTGCAGCTTTTGCATCTCTCTAAGGACCAACTCTGGCAGAGTGTGTCACAGGAGGTGAGACAACTACAGGTTGTGCATGCATTTTTTATGCCTGTACACACCAGAGTTTACAGATGTGACGTCTGCTGATGTGCCCCCTTGCTTTAACCAAGTAAACAAAGAAGAAGAAGAAGAAAGTCTTATGCATTTGATATTTATTTTCTCTTTTGATATTTCCTATCTTTTCTTGTGCAATCTGTCCCTTCGTATTTCGGAGGGGGAAGAAGGGAGGTAATGTGCTTTAAGATCTTCATTTCTCTTTCTCTCTCTTTTAAAGTCTTTTTTTCCATTCTGTAAGAGAGTAATGATCAAGAGATACCTACCAGGTCTCCATAGTATCTCCTTTTTAAAAAATATGTGTGAGCTTGTACAGTATATATAAGATTTAAGTGAGAGAAAGCCACCTGAGGTTTCATTAGGCAATAATTCAGGAAAAAAGGTAAATTCACATCCCAACCATATGGGTGTTGAACAGAAACAAAATCTTGATAAAAGACACCTCACAATATTTAAAGCTACATCAACTAAATGATTAATACAGTGAAAGATATCGTGCTGACACGGGTGGCGCTGTGGGTTAAACCACAGAGCTTAGGGCTTGCTGATCAGAAGGTCGGCAGTTCGAATCCCTGTGACAGGGTGAGCTCCCGTTGCTCAGTCCCTGCTCCTGCCCACCTAGCAGTTCGAAAGCACGTCAAAGTGCAAGTAGATAAACAGGTACCGCTGCGGCGGGAAGGGAAACAGCGTTTCCATGTGCTGCTCTGGTTCACCAGGAGCGGCTTAGTCATGCTGGCCACATGACCCGGAAGCTGTATGCCAGCTCTCTCGGCCAGTAAAGCGAGATGAGCACCGCAACCCCAGAGTCAGTCATGACTGGACCTAATGGTCAGGGGTCCCGTTACCTTTACCTTTATCATGCTGAAGGAGCTATGGGAGCAAAATGAAAGTTAGGCAAGTGAGGGGGAATGAAAGGGGATTTAGTAGGGTTTGTTTTTACTTTTACATCCATGTTGAGGCAGCAGCAAAAATAGCTCTTCTAGGCTGCATCAACAGAAGTCTAGTGTCCAGATCAAGGAAAGTAATCGTACCACTTTATTCTGCCTTGGTCAGACCACATCTGGAATACTGTGTCCAGTTCTGGGCATCACAATTTTAAAAGGATGTTGACAAGCTGGAACATGTGCAGAGGAGGTGACCAAGATTATCAAGGTTCTGGAAACCAAGCCCTATGCGGAGCGCTTGAAGGAGCTGTGAAGGTTAGCTAGGAAAAGAGGAGACCAAGAGGAGATAGGATAGCCATTTTCAAATATCTCAAGAGCTGCCACGTGGAAGAGGAAACAAGCTTGTTTTCCCCTGATTTGAAGGGTAGGACCTGAACCAATGGCTTCAAGTTACAAGAAAGGAGATTTCGACTCAACATCAGGAAGAACTTTCTGACAGTAAGAGCTGTTTGACAATGGAATGGTCTCCCTTGGTTATGGACTCTCTTTCCTTGGAGATTTCTAAGCAGAGGCTGGATCTGCTATCTCAGGTTTAGCTGAGATTCCTGCATTGCAGGAGGTTGGAGTAGATGACCCTTGGGGCACCTTCCAACTCTGTGATTATACTATACCACTGTCATCATTATGTCCTGTTACAAGTTAGAATGCTCCTGTGGGCAGACTGATCCAGCAAAGGGCATCCTTACATTCACTTTTAACCAGTGCTTTTTTTAAAAAAAAGAAAAAGAACTGCCGGAACTCACCATGAACACCTCCCTCTTAGAATGAAAAAAAAGCCCTGCTTTTAACCCAAACATGCATTGCAGGACCCATTTCTTAAAATTTTACCACATATTTGCATAGTGGTGATGCTCCTTTCCTGTTGTTAACCACCAGCTGAAGACCAGTTCTCTATTTGGTTGCTAATTGTTTTGCAGAATGTAGACATCCTCTGGCATCTTTTTGTATTTGCTATTTATTTAAGATGGTTTAATCTAAAGTGTATACCACTTGCAGATTTGTTTAAATATTAGTGCTATGAAAATTGTCAATTTTGTATTTTATTTTTTGGAAGAAAAATTGAATCTGCCCTGGGAGCACTTGCTGAAGGGTGAATTACAAATACATATAATAAACAGTAAGATAATTCCATTTGGTTCCCCTATTACAACCTCCAAAACAAGCAGGAAGAATAGGTAGTCTAAATCATAAATTTGTAGAGGTGCCATCAAATGGAAGCTCAGAGATCCTGCACTCAGCCACCCAGTTGGACAGTTGTACCAGCACTTGAAAAGGCATAAGGCAGAGGAGCAGAGGAGGTTCAATCCAAGCAAGCTTATGCAAGGTAAAGGTAAAGGACCTCTGGACGGTTAAGTCCAGTCAAAGGCGACTGTGGGGCTGCGGCCCTCCTCTCACTTCAGGCCGAGGGAGCCGGTGTTTGTCCACAGACAGCTTTCCAGGTCATGTGGCCAGCAGGACTAAACTGCTTCTGGTGCAACGGAGCACCATGACAGAAACCAGAGTGCACAGAAATGCCGTTTACCTTCCCGCTGCAGCAGTACCTTGCTTTCGAACTGCTAGCTTGGCAGGAGCTGGGACAGAGCAATGGGAGCTCACCCCATTGCGCTGATTCAAACTGCCGACCTTCTGATTGACAAGCCCAAGAGGCTTAGTGGTTTAGACCACAGAACCACCCGAGTCCTTGTGCAAGCTTATGTGTAGCATTGAGAGCCCTAGCTGTCAGTAACACTACATGACATTCAAGATCATAGACCCATTAATAATGTTTTTACTAGTGGTGATATAATCTTTGATGCTAGCAGTAATTGCAGGTTCCTTTGCTGAATTTGATAAAGCTGTTCATGTGTTCATCTCCATGCATTCTCAGGATGTGTGGCAAGAGAACGAAAGCTGAACTGGGCATGCTAAACCTATCCATCCCCCTTGCCTCTGCCTGCTGTAGAAGGTCTAACGGGGGAATAATCTTTGCATTTAGAATTCTCCACATGATCAGGAAGCCTGGGTGGTTCCCTCTTTTTATTATTTTACAACATACAAATGTATTTTATGCCTTTGACCTTCCCCACTGAACGTTGATTTTGTTCTTCGCCTGCCAGAAATGATTCTGTCTGTAGATTATGTGTGACTAATCCATGTAGTTCGTATTTATGCTGTGGATGGAGGTAAAAGTTTCTGCAGTTCCTCTCCTTCTTTTAAATAAAAACTAATTGTGGTCTGTGGGAGGATATCAGATATCCTCATTACTCTTCTCTGAAAACAGATCTGTGGGCTTTGTTGTCAGTGGTGCACAAATGTCAATATGTATTGGAGTTCAGCAGCTAATCAGAATCATGTAATCCATAGAAACCATTTCTGGCTAACTGTAACAAATAAAAGCAGTTGCGTAAAACTGTGCAAGGGCCTTAACAGTAGAGGAATGCTCACAAGACAAAAAAGTGTCTCCCAAAAAATCAATATCCAAGCCTTGGCACACTTCAAGCTCCTAAGTGCTTCAATGCTTTTGTGGGGGGGGGCGGGGGGGGTTGCAGGGTTTACGTAGTTTGGAATAGTCATAAAGACAGCTCCTTGGCACTTGCAAGTGTGAGAGGGGGAGAATCTTCATTTGCAGCAATTTCCCACTTGCAGAATCTAAAAGCCTTCTTTCTTTGTTTACCAAGCCAGTTTTAAGCACTTGCAGGAGACACTCGCTGGAGTCCACGGGCCAAAAGGGCCAGTCTGCCATCACTTCATATATTTTTAGCAAGGTAAGTAGATTTGGGAAAAACAGACCATCCATAAAACCACAGACAGCAATGCTGCTGCTGCTGCTGCCTGGAAACATCTCTCATTTCTGTTCACTGCAGTTCACTTACTTCCTTGTATGTTTTCCCAGTTTTCAAAAAACAAATGAAAACACTTATGCAGACAGTACAGTCATGGGTTTGGATGTTAAGCGATATGCTAGACCCCACTGATCCCGGGATCCAGCAAGTGTTAAAATCTAATCAAGCTTTCTAATTCCTGGAAACAGCCAAGCTGGCTTTCTGGCGAGGTGGTGGGGACTGAAGGGCTCAGTGTGAGATGGCAAATGGGTGGCTCCCCTCTCAGAACAGACAAGGCAGAGCTGAGGGCAGAGAGCAGCAGTGATGTGAGCTAGAGGTAAAAGCAGCAAGCTGGAGAGAGAGAAGAGCCAGGACTGATTTGTTTGAATCCAAGGCTGCAGCTCTGGGACAAGCAAGACCCTTTTGGAGTGTTAATGCTGTGAAGCCCTCCATTGCAGGCTCCGGATGCGTATATGGGCAAAGAAACCATATATCCCAGGCATGTCCAGCTCCCATGAGATTGTGATCTACTCCCAGTTTTTTAAAAAAACTGGTAGTGATCTACCCATTGTCATTGGAGGGAGGAGGAGCATCTGTGGGGTGGGGGTGTGTGGATTGCCCAGAGTTGCTGAGCTTTTTTTAGGAGGGCAGTGCCCAGAGTTGTAGAGCTTTTTGGGGGGAGGGTTCCACAGTTTTTAAAAAACTTTTCCCCTGTAACTTTTTGTACATGATAAGGATCGCGCAATCTACCAGGATCAGCCGGAGATCTACCGGTTGGACATCCCTGATATATCCTAAAGACACCACAATCTCTGCTGCCCCTCATTCTGATGAAACCAAATCCTGGGAAAATGCCTGAAAGCCCTGGAATCTCACAGCGCTCAGATTGGTGTGGCAAGAGCACTACACCCACAAAAAAGGCAGTCACACTAGGATTTGGGGCACAATTTTAGCCTGAGCCTTAATATTGTTCTGCTGTTTATTTTTACTTGGCTTACTGCAGAAAGGGCAAACATGATGCATGCATGGATGGATGGACACACATACCCCCTTGGCATTCATGTGGCACATTTCCAAAGGCTCAGAGCGCTTTGCCTCACAGCAGTGCAGTAAGCCTAGTATAAATGTGAGACCATTTGTTTTGCATCTCTATGGAGTGCTGCTTGGCCATTGTCATACTCAAATTAGCTCCCTAAACCTATATGTGTAGCATTAACTCACGTGGGACTGTTCCTGGGTCTGTGTACAGCACTTTGCCAAGTTAATGCAGCATTCCTGGGTGTCGAATAAGGCAACAAACTGCTTGAATATAAGAAGAGCCCTGATGGATCAGACCAGTAGCCCATCCTGTTCTCGCAGTTGCCAAACAGATGCCTGGTATTCACAAGCATACTGCCTCCAGCTGCGGGCCTCAAACATAGCCATCAGGGTTAGTAGCCACTGGCAGCCTTATCATTGGAACTAAGGGAGATCCAATGATGCTGTCCATTTCACTTTTCAGCCCTTCACCAAATCTTTGTATCCCAGGACAAATCTAACAAATATGTAACATGCTCCCATTTTGGTGTGGCTTTGCTCTTCTGGAACTGGCATCTTCCAGTTTAAGTCTGGACACTCTTCTCGCTTGCAGGGAAGTAAACATGGGAGGGGGAGTGTGAAAGGCAGAGGTCTGAAGTGGGCAGCCTCCTCACTGCTCTCTGTGCAATTGTGCAGAGCTGTAAATCCCACATCCGTGAGCAGAGGAGGTCTTGTGCTCCAGACCTTTACCCTCAAACTTGTGTAGGGCTGCAAACTGGCAAACCCTGATGCACTAGAGGGGCTTGGCAGTGCACCCCAAATCACCTCTCCATGCTCACGTGCATGTGAGCAAAAAGGATGCCCAAACGGGGCTTGAAAAGATTTGCTGGCTGGAATAGTGTCACACATGTGCATTTGGTAGATGTTTTAGTTGTGTGTGTTGGAGTCTTTCTGTGGAAATCAAAGGAAATCTATTTCCTCCCTGAACATCTGCGTTATATTCTCTTAGGTTTTCCTTTCCTCTCCCACACACGCCTTGCTCACAATAATGCAGCAATATGTGCTTTGGGGATGTGAACCTGCGGCATTCCAAGAAATCCATTACTTTCACAACAGTTGGGTAATGTCTAGTTTCACAGACAATACACAATTATGCAGTCATCACTTCTTGCAAAATATTTTCTTCTGAGGATACTTGAACAATCCCCGAATGGAATAGTGCTGGACAGCAGTGAAATAACATCAATTCTCTGAAAATTGGGATCTCCATTAGCACAGCTTCCATCTTATTTCATAGAAGGTAATTGTTTATTTAAGTTACTATCCCCATCTGTTCCAAAGACACAGACCCTGTTATCTTTGAATATTCAAAAGACATGGTAACAGTATAAATCAGTTTCTCAAGTAGCCACTTGCCAGTAAATAGACACCTAGTGGCAAGCCACTTGCCTTTGTTGTGTGAGGACTGCTATAAGGTGTTTGGGGGGGTGATTGCGTGTGTGTGTGTGTGTGTGTGTGTGAGAGAGAGAGAGAGAGAGAGAGAGAGAGAGAGAGAGAGAGAAATCCTACCCTTCCTCCCAAAGGAACGCCACCTCCACTGACTTACTAATGTTGGGTACTTTGGGTACTTGTTTGAAAGTAAAATTACTCAGCAGCAGTTGAATTGCAGACACTGAGGTGTGGCTCACAAGGTAAGTGTTGAAGTAGCAATGCCACCACATAGGATTATCTCCTCAGCATTACTGCTGCATCAGATCAAAATGTTTGCTGTTCTGTTCCCACACTGGCCAGCCAGGCGCTTATGGAAAGCCCAAGATTTGATGAGTGCGATAAAGGTGCGCCACAGCCCAACTCCAGGCACACTGGAGCACAGGGTATGGTGCCCAAATGCATGTATGTATTTATGTAGGTATAACCTTTTGAATAAAAATTCATCCAAGGTTGCACATTGCCCCAAAGGTCAGGCTCTGGTTACACATATTTCTTCTTCCCTGTCATTTCTTTGTAATTTTGTGGGGACAGAGTGAAGCAGCCGGGTCAGGGGCAGTGATGGCAGCAATGGCAGAAAGCTCAACAGCAGGAGCAACTGAAAAGCCAGCCCAGCAGGATTTGCATTCATTGGTGCAACTCACCCAGCCCTTAATAAATTGTTTTGGGGCTAGAAAAGTTCAAAGCCAAAAGCGGCTGATTTCCCCGGAGCCAATCAATACGAGAAGTGTGCTGGTGTTAGGATCACAGCTGAGTGGGTTTTGTCCTTTCATCACTAGCTGCAGATGGCATGTAATTTAGGGATGCCCGTTTGGTGAAATTTACTAGCTTCTCTGGAGATTGCACATATGGGTTTGCATTTTTAAAAAACCAATTGTGCCATATATAGTATGTAAAGTAACAGATGTAAGTATTGACGGGAAAAGGATAACATTTTTAAAAGAAGCTATATCTACGAAACAGATACTGTGTGTGCATGTGGTATGCTTTGAAGCATCCTATGTGCCATTTTTAACTTCACAGAAAATAGACAGAAAATACCAAAGCTCCTAAATTAGATATGAGAATCTGTCATTACGGTTTATGGCTTTCCAGCATCTATATTGCATTGCTCTTGTGGCAATGAAGCCCATGACATTGCCTGGCTCAGAATTTTCAGTTGCACAGGAAAGACTAAATTTCTAGTGCAGGTTCTGTGAGGGAAATATTATCTCCAGTTTGTCAGGTTATTTCCTGCTTGGACTACTGCAATGCGCTCTACATGGGACTACCTTTGAATGTGACTCGGAAACTATTACTAATCCAGAGTGCAGCTACCAGACTAGTGACTGGGAGCAGCCACCAGGACCATATAACACCAGTCCTAAGAGATATTTGCTGACTCTCAGTACATTTCTGAGCACAATTCAAAGTGTAAGTGATGACCTTTAAAGCCCTAAATGGCCTCGGCCCAGTATACCTGAAGGAGTGTCTCCATCCCCATCGTTCAGCTCAGACACTGAGGTCCAGCACCAAGGGCCTTCTGGCGGTTCCCTCACTGCGAGAAGCCAAGTTACAGGGAACCAGGCAGAGGGCCTTCTCGGTGGTGGCACCTGCCCTGTGGAACGCCCTCCCACCAGATGTCAAGGAAGATATCTGAAGGCAGCTCTGTCTAGGGAAGTTTTTAATGTTTCATGTTTTCATTTGTTGGAAGCCACCCAGAGTGGCTGAGGCAAGAGGCAACCCAGGCAGATGGGTGGCATATAAACCAAAATAATAATAATAATAATAATAATAATAATAATAATAATAATAATTATTATTATTATTATTATTATTATTATTATTATTTCCTCACATGGAGTCAGCTGAAAACTGGAGAGCTATCCTAGCTGTAGTGAAGATATGAAACAGGAGCTCAGAGTCAAAGAAGTTAAAGGTCGGTGCACAGAAGATGGTGGCCTGAGACAGAACAACCTAAAGAAAGAGTATATGGAGAATGTGGCTTCATGGAAAGGACAGCAGATGCAGGGAACTCAGGAGAGATGAGGCTTACTAGGCAGATATGAAGAAGCCTCAGAGTACTTAAGGGAAGAAATGAGAAAAGTGCTTAGGAGACCAATAAAAAGCTAATGGAAGTAGGTCAAAGCAGGGATGGTGAACAAAGGAAAAACTAATGAGAACTTACAACTGGGGCAAATCTATATAGGGATTGGAGAAGGGATCCTGAGGGTCATATAGTTCAACCCTCTGTAATGCAGAGGCCATCCAGCCTCTGCTTAAAAGCATCAAATGAAGGAGAGTCCACCACCTTCCAAGGGAGTCTGTTCTCACCAGCTCTTACCATCTAAAAGTTCTTCCTGATGTTTAGATGGAATCTCCTTTCTTGAATTCATTGGTTTGGGTTCTATTCTCCAAAGCAGGACAGAACAAGCTTTCTCCATCCTCCATGTGACAACCCTTTAGATATTTGAACATAGCAATCATTTCTCTTCTCAGTCGCCTCTTTACCAGGCTAAACATACCCAACTCCCTCAACCGTTCCTCATAAAGCTTGGTTTTAGGACTCTTTATCATCTTGGTCACCCTCCTCTGCACATGTTCCAGCTTGTCAATATCCTTCTTAAATTGTAGTGCCCAAAACTGGACACAAGACTCCAGATGTGGTCTGACCAAGGCCGAATAGTAACGGCTAAGGGAGCTGGGCATGTTTAGCCTGGAGAAGAGGAGGTTAAGGGGTGATATGATAGCTATGTTCAAATATATAAAAGGATGTCACATAGAGGAGGGAGAAAGGTTGTTTTCTGCTGCTCCAGAGAAGCGGACCCGGAGCAATGGATCCAAACTACAAGAAAGAAGATTCCACCTAAACATTAGGAAGAACTTCCTGACAGTAAGAGCTGTTTGACAGTGGAATTTGCTGCCAAGGAGTGTGGTGGAGTCTCCTACTTTGGAGGTCTTTAAGCAGAGGCTTAAATAT
The DNA here is from genome assembly GCF_965113315.1 of Podarcis vaucheri. Classification (NCBI taxonomy): domain Eukaryota; kingdom Metazoa; phylum Chordata; class Lepidosauria; order Squamata; family Lacertidae; genus Podarcis; species Podarcis vaucheri. The sequence continues at coordinate 110,787,112 of NC_138762.1, forward strand.
GTCAGGAGTGCTCTGATGGTGTTTCCTGCTTGGCAGGGGGTTGGACTCCATGGCCCTTGTGGTCTCTTCCAACCCTATGATTCTATGATTCTATGAATAAAGAGGTACTATAACTTGCCTTGATTGGGAGGCTAGACTTCTGTTGATGCAACATAGAATTGCATTAGCTTTTTTGCTGCTGCGTCACACTGTGGACTAATGTTCAGTTTGTGATCTATTAATACCCCTAGATCCTTTTCACATGTACTACTGGGAAGCCAGGTGTACCCCATCTAATATTTGTGCAGCTGGTTATTCCTGTCTAAGTGTAGAACCTTACATTTGTCCCTATTGAAATTCATCTTGTTAGTTTGGGCTCACTTCTCCAGTCTGTTAATGTCATTTTGAACCCTGATTCTGTCTTCAGCAACATTGGTTATCCCTCCCAGTTTGGTGTAATCTGCAAAAGTGATGTGCATCCCCTCAATGTAGAAATGGATTGAGGCACTGGGAGAGGATATATTATTTAGTTATTAGCTTTCCTTACACACGTGAGTGAGACAGCAGAGTACCATCCTTTGCAGCTTTAAACTTGGAAGCTAAAACAAAGTTGATTTAACCTTCTAGAAACAATAATCCAGGATACTTTAAGGCAGACCGGATTTTTGTGATATTAGCCCTCCACCCCCTTAAAAACAACAATCACACACACACACACACACACAGAGAGAGAGAGAGAGTTTGGTGAAGAAATAAAAGTAGACACATCTACAGCAATTACAGTAGCAAAATGAAGGCAGGTTAATAAATACTATCTAAGTTGTTGTTGTTGTTTAGTTGTTTAGTTGTGTCCAACTCTTTGTGACCCCAAAGTACAAAGTGTAAATTCAGAAATGCAGAGCTCAGAAGCTTGGAAGCATGAAGAAAGAGGAGGCTGCCCAGACAGGAAGGAAGTAGTAGCATATCTCTCTAGTAAGCTCTGTGAGCCTCGGCCCCTTCATGTGTCTATCTAGCAAAACCCAAAATTGTGGGTTTGACTCAATAATGTCCCATACCTTCATCCAAGTCATTTATAAAAATGTTGAACAACAATGTCCCAGGTCAGAACCTTGCAACAGACCTTAACCTATTGGCGGAAAAGGCCATTGTTCAGGAAAAGAAGAAAGCAGAGAAGCAGAAGGTATCTAAGACTGGATCCAGGATCATTGTAATCCACCTCAAGAGTTGTTAGGCTGAAGGGTGGTATTGTCATGTCTTCAATACATGCATTAAAAACGTTAAACCATCAGACAAACAAAGCATCCAAATGTACGGCTGCAGATTCATATTACATTAATTACGTTATATTAATTTTTCATAGGGATAAAAATTTCAGGTCAGTTCTCCACATATTCCCATCAGTTGGCAATTTAGAAATCCTCATAAAATTCATCTGCATTTTAATCTAAATTTCTTCTAATATACACATTTTTGTATGCAATTTTGCCTAGCAAACATATTTCTGCAAAGTTATTTCCCCCAATGCAATGCATTTGGGTATGTTATTTTCAATAATGCACACATTTGTATGGACCCTTTCCTCCAGAATATACATTTTGTACACATTGCTTTTCTGGAGAACTGTATCACAAATTTGGAAAAAGTGCACATTTCAAAGGATGACTGATTCAGTTCACATTTTGATTCAGGACACGTGAACTGGGCAAATTTGCTTTTAAATGTAAACTGAATCCAATTTCTCCTCCATCTCTGAATATCACAGTCAAGGTCTTAAATCTCCAGAGTTTACTGAACTACAGAATGAAGAGCTTTTTAGTTCTTGGTGTAGAAGACTGGAGCCAAGAAGAGTATTAGATAAAACCTACCCTAAATTAAATGGCTGTGGTTTTTAAAAAATATATTCCTTCATGAACATACAAGAAAGAATTTTGAGTTCTAGCCAAATTTTTGTTTGTTTTTTAAAAGTATGTGTGACCTTCCAGCTTTGCAAAAATGTTGTCAGTGCAAAAATCCTCCACAGATATTGTTGGACTACACCTCCCATCAACCACAGTCACTATGACCAATGGTCAAGGACATAGGCACCAGGTTCCACCCAACTTTTGGGGGGAGGGGGAATTGCATGTGTGTGACGTCACCCGTATGACACACACATGTGACAGGGCCTGCCACAGTTGCAGGGAGGCCTGACATGGCCCACTGCAGTGAGGCCCAATGGGTCTTGGCCCCTCAAGATTGGGGGGGAGTCCGCTCCATCCCAATATGTTTCCTCAGCCCCACAGAGTTGGCACCTATGGTCAAGGATGATTGGACTTGTAACCTGACATTATTGCAAGGGCCACAGATTCCCCATCCCTGGTGCAGAACTTTTGCCATATATTACAGAACTTGTTCCCGCTCACCTTGTATTAATCTTGGTTTTTTTGTTTAAATGATCTTGGTTTTTTTATTTAAAAAAGAAACCTTCCAAAACATTCCTAGATATGTGAGTAATGCTGAAGGCGGAAGATCTTTTTTTAGCTACATGGGAAGTGCCTTGTGGGTGTTTTTACTGTCCGCGCTATTCTGTTACTTCAGCTCTTTTATCTCTTGGTTATTTAAGTGGTTATTATGTGCTAATGGTTTATTGCTATTGAGACTGTGATATTCATATGTAATTCTGAAATGCTATCTGAGGAACCTCGTCTGAAAAGGCAAGAGGGGATCAATCCAGATATAACACTAAACATGCAGCTGCTCTGCCAAAAACAGCAGCACCCCCCTCCCCTCCCCACAAAGTATGGTTGTGATATTGTGATGCTGAAAGGCTCTTTGCAATCTTCCTACCATCACAGATGTGGAAAATAGGTGGTAAAATCCAGAATTATTATGACACGAGGTAAATTGCATTCAATATTTCAAAGAGTGAGCGGTTGCTAAATGAATGGCTTTTGTTTCCAGCACCATCTTATAATTTGGCCCTGATTAATACCATCAGTGAAGCAGCAACAATGACTTACAATGCAATGGGGCTTCTTCCCCAGCGAGCATGCACAGGATTTCAGGTTTAGCTTCAGAACAGGTATAAAACTGTATGGAGAACAGCATCAGCCTTGTTCTGGCAGGGCATGTGGTGGTACCTGATTTCCATTTCTCTATTCAGGTGTTTAGCGAGCACATATGCTGGAGACAAGGGATCTGCCCAGACTTTTCTATTCAGCAGCGCAATCTGGTGTCTCTCTCATCTGTTCATTCTGCCATCACATATGGAAGCAAAACATAATTAAAAGATTGGACTGGTCCACGAGGCTTTCTGACAAGGATTGTTTCTAGACTGCACATAATTTTGTGCTATTTCTCTCAGCCTCCTGACGTAAATAGCCAGGACCGCAATTTTGCATGCAAATCATGGGCATTAACAGAAGATCTGATGGAGGTTCCCACCCCCTGTTGTTTATGAATGCCACGCATTTGAAATTGCTAGGCACGGAATAGCTTTCACCTTGCAATGTTCTCTCCACACTTCCTGAATAGGAAGCAGGTTCTCCAAGGAAGAGCAAAGGCTGGCTGCCAAGACAAACCCAGGTTGGGTTACACTGCCTCCATGGTGTGCCACAAGGCTGGGGAAATTGACTGAGTGATGACTGTACAAGCAGAACCATTCTTCCCGCATGCAACTGCATTTTTGAGCTCTTGCAGGGACATGCAGAAAGCCAGTCCATACACAGTCCTGAATATGTGACTGGTAGTCAGGATGCTGACAGTTGCATGGAACAGCTACAATACTGTTTGCATGAGTGGTCAGGGGGTTTATTTACTTCAGTCATGTAAGGTTCCCGAATTCCTGTGGAGAACGGAAGGTTGACATTGCAGTTACTTCCCATGGCTGGCTTTTGGGGGAGATGTATTGGCAAGGGAAGCAACCACATTGGCCTTTTGCAAATGATTTGGTAGGCGTTACATTACCAGAGCAGCATGGGAATATGTCTTTAGGGCTTGTCCTCACTTCTGCTTTTCCTGCTGCTTCCCTCTGGGAAGAGCCACTGTTTTCCGGGGGGGGGGGAGTTCTGCAGATAAGACGTTTTTCTGCAGATTGACGTTTGTTCTGATTCAGTGCTAAACTGGGTTTTCTGGGGAAAGTGGTGACACAAGTGAAAAGCCACTTGCAGCTGTACCTAGAAAGCATGGGACAAGCGGGAAACCTCTCAGCCCCTTGCTCTTCTAGGCCTGGGTCAAGCGGAAGCATGGATGACGTGCCCTTAGTCTCCCCATAATCTAAGACTGACTCCCGAGGCCTCTTCCATCCTCTCTTGGCAGCAGATGAAGTAGAGAACAAATGGACAGTGGGTGAATGAGTGGGAGTCAGTAAAAAAGAGGAGGAAAAGTGACATCTCCATGCAGTTGTCTTTGGCCCACCACTGATATGCTGCCCCAAAGGGAATGTGGTGCCCATTCCAGAAAAGCTGGCTCACCCTTGCAGTAAACAGTCAAGACTTTCCCATTATGAATTTCCAATACTTTTTGTTTCACTTTAGCATATGAACACCTTAATGTTCTTTTTTTAAAATATAATTTTTATTAAGAAACCAATCAAATCACAATAATTCCAAATTACAAAGCCAAAATTTTAAATTTTTGTTGGGGGTACCCATGCTTCGAGCTCCGAAAGGGATCCAAACATCTCTCTTGCTGCTGCTTTAATATTCACAATTCTGTCCAAATAATATTCACAGTTCTGTCCGATCTTCACTTTATTATTTTCCTCATCTTCTTGTTGTTATCATATATTCCTTTCTTTGTGACCTCTGATAGTGTCCACAAGCGGGTTAAAAACAAACGTTGTTATATCCTGTGTGAATTTTCCATTCCTCCAAGAGCCATATCCATACAGAAAGACGCCATTTCAACACTTCCGTACACAACATTCTTAAAGTCTGCCCGCTAATCTTCGCAGGCCTGTCAGTCTCTCCTCTTAGTCTCTCTTCTTAGGGGGTTCTGCCAGGTCACACTCACAGTCCGATATAATGGTCTCCTCCCCCTCGATCGCAAAACCTTCAGCCAGACCTGCTTCTTAATGAGTCTCTTTTTATAACTGCGTCATTCCAAAGGCCTTTCATTCCTTTCCAGATATTACACAAGCCATGTCTTTGATTAGTAATTCATTTCCACAGTTCTTAACCATCCCGCTTATAATCAGTAATTGCAACGATTCTTCTTGGGGGGAGGTTTGTAGGTAATCACATAAGATAAAAAAAGTCCCCCCCCCCATTCCGTCCCGTTCCGACATACCGACCCTTTGATGTATCTTCTTCTTGTTATATTATCCTGTTGAATCCAACCCACTTCACAGAGGTCACTTCCATTAGCAGTCTTAACTCCCATTCTTCACTCGAAATATGTGCATTTGCTTCTCTCTAATTGTTTATTTTGAGCTCCTGCAACCAGGCTGCGCGATCAGAGACAGCGTCAGGGAGAGCCGTCCCATACGGGTGCTGTGCGCCTTGTGCCCTCACCCCCTTCTTTTGAACTTGGGGGTGATTTATGACAACCGCAAGCGAGGCAGTGTTCCCCATTCCCTTGGGGTAACAAGGGAGGCTGCATACTCCCATATCAGCCTCTTAATTACCAATGCGCCCCTAGCGGCCCCCGAACACCTTAATGTTCTAATAGTAACTGCAGAGATGAGATAGATAGATGATAGATAGATAGATAGATAGATGATAGATAGATAGATAGATAGATAGATAGATAGATAGATAGAAAGATAGATAGATAGACTCAATTATATAGATCCAGGTGTCTCTATAAGGCCCTAAATATTGTTTAATCAGGATGAAGTTTAAATATTTTTGACATTATTGTTCCTGAAGTACAAAGAGAAATTGTGACCTGAACAGCTGATAACTCAAATCCAGCAAAGAATCAAATCTATTGTCATCAAATTTATATTTATATTTATATGCATGGAACATTTTAATTGACACCTGATTAATTAGATTGCTTGAAGAGTGACTAGTGGGGTGCCACAGGGTTCTGTCTTGGGCCCGGTCTTATTCAACATCTTTATCAACGACTTGGATGATGGACTCAAGGGCATCCTGATCAAATTTGCAGGTGACACCAAACTGGGAGGGGTGGCTAACACCCCAGAGGACAGGATCACACTTCAAAATGACTTTGACAGATTAGAGAACTGGGCCAAAACAAACAAGATGAATTTTAACAGGGAGAAATGTAAAGTATTGCACTTGGGCAAAAAAAATGAGAGGCACAAATACAAGATGGGTGACACCTGGCTTGAGAGCAGTACATGTGAAAAGGATCTAGGAGTCTTGGTTGACCACAAACTTGACAGGAGCCAACAGTGTGACGCGGCAGCTAAAAAAGCCAATGCAATTCTGGGCTGCATCAATAGGAGTATAGCATCTAGATCAAGGGAAGTAATAGTGCTCTGGTCAGACCTCACCTGGAGTACTGTGTCCAGTTCTGGGCACCACAGTTCAAGAAGGACACTGACAAACTGGAACGTGTCCAGAGGAGGGCAACCAAAATGGTCAAAGGCCTGGAAACGGTGCCTTATGAGGAACGGCTAAGGGAGCTGGGCATGTTTAGCCTGGAGAAGAGGAGGTTAAGGGGTGATATGATAGCCATGTTCAAATGTATAAAAGGATGTCACATAGAGGAGGGAGAAAGGTTGTTTTCTGCTGCTCCAGAGAAGCGAACACGGAGCAATGGATCCAAACTACAAGAAAGAAGATTCCACCTAAACATTAGGAAGAACTTCCTGACAGTAAGAGCTGTTCGACAGTGGAATTTGCTGCCAAGGCGTGTGGTGGAGTCTCCTACTTTGGAGGTCTTTAAGCAGAGGCTTGACAACCATATGTCAGGAGTGCTCTGATGGTGTTTCCTGCTTGGCAGGGGGTTGGACTCGATGGCCCTTGTGGTCTCTTCCAACTCTATGATTCTATGATCACTATTATCAAGAACCATTTTGAATTATCCCCCACCCCTCATCACTAGAATTGCCATTTCAGATTTCAGTGGGGAAGAACAAATGACTGTTGAAGTAGCTGCCGTCCAGAACTACTGCCACTAAGTACGTAGCAACTGAGGGGAGGCTTGTCTCTTACTAGCTCATCATGCAGAGAAGTGGCTGAACTTTAGCTGGCTGTGCTCAGCATGAGCCACTGGTATCAGCAGCCAACACTCACATGGGGAGTCCATAGCTGCACCCTGAACTGCGCCGCCTCCAGTGTTGCTGTGTGGTGCCAATCCAAAGGCCAAGTCCTTGCCTTCTCAGCAGCTACTCTGCCAGTGGCAACCACTGCATGATCCATCACCTGGTGACAGTCATGAGAAACAAAATCAACCAGGTTTCTTTAGACCAAGTATGGCAAAACAGAACAATACATGAGGGCCATATACAAGAGCTGGGGTGATATTGCAGACAATTAGAAGACAAGCAACCTGGCCAGAGATAAGGGACACTCCTCTTTCAACCATGGTGTCACTATTAACATGCAGCATGCCAACGCATTGGGAGAAAATTGCAACTACTTTGCTCCTCTCCTCTGCTGCCACCATTCTGCTGGGAGTTAATCCACGGTTGGCTTAGAAGTACGTCAGATGTCTCAACCCAGGCTTGTGGTTTGTTACCCTGAAACAACCATGAGTTTACCATGGTTTACAAATCAGAATTTGTTGAGTTTGGACTTAATGCTAAGGCAGGTGAAGGAGAAAAATGACTGCAATTTTGTCCCCACATACCAGCAAACTGAGCATCCATCTTTAAAACACAGTTAAGATTCATTGTGGTTTAAAATGATGTACAAACCAGGGGGCAGCCTGAAATATGAGAAGGAACTCCACCTGCTCTTTGGACAACTTTGCATAGTCCAAACGACTAAATCAAATCATGGGGGAAAATAAAGGCATACTAAATGCAAAAAAAATCCCCTAAGGATTTGTGTTATGTATGCACATAAAGTGAAGGAATACTAATGAAGAGACTAAATGGAATTTCATTTGGATTTTTTGTCAGAAATACAGTCACTTCAGGGGGGGGGGGTTACTCTAAATCCCTGCATATTTGAATACAGGACCATGGGAATTGCCAAATGAAATTAGACCAATGGTTCTTTTCGTGCTGCATGTTCACCACGAGTGTTGCTCAAGTATGATACATCAGCAGATGGAGTATTAGATTGCAAAATGAAGAAGAGTGAGCAAAACATACACTTTGTCCTCTTTTCTCCCTTCCTTCCTGAAACATCCCCTCACCTTAATCGCCCCCTGGATACATGCTGTCAGGGGCTTGAGTGCAACTCCTCTCCTGATACTCTTCCTCCCACCCTCCCACTTTTCTTTAAGTTGAACATTTGCATGCATACCCATAGAACCACACGTAAGCAGAGGCCCTCACCTTGCCCAAGTGTGACCGCATTAAACCACAGGTGGCACTGGAGTTCGGCATCAGGAGGAATAAATGGGAACCCACAACAAAATGTTCCTGGGTATTTAAGGTGTGACTATGTTTCAGTGAGTCTATTGCTGAGGATGCTGCAAAAAACCCCAAAGCTAGCAGATAAGGAATCCCTGTTCCTTATTCAATATACAAAATTTATTGTTTTTAGTTTCTGAACATTTAAGAGTGCACCCAGTCTGCCAGTGGAACATGAGATCTTTGCTACAACGTGAGAGCCATGAGGAAATTTTTGACTGGGAATCCAAATCAGCCTCAGCCCCATCTCTGGTTTGCAATAGCTCCCGGTAGCAAACACTCCAACATTAAATTCTCCCACCCAGTGCCCCCTAAAAATGTGGATTTTGAAATATCTTCACACCGTCATAAAATGCACGTTTACATGTCAGGCTCCTGAAAATAGGTCTGGTTCCCTGCTAGTATATCTTGAAATGACACAGTCCTCATTCATATACACACAAGCATTTTCTTTCTCCCTTTTCCCAGTAAAACAAAGCAATCACAAAGACACAAAGCACATTGGATAAGAGGTCTAGTATTCCTATGACTTAAAGGTGTGGTGGCAGTTGTGGGAGCAGCACAGTCATGATGTGATGATGAACCAACCTTGTTCAAAGCCTTTCAATCCCCTGTCCCCAAATTAGAAAAGGGGAGCACTACAAATTACTGTAAGAATATCCCCCACTTACATGAAGGAAACAGTATCCATTTTGGGGGAGTGGGTTCCAAGAGCATCAGTGAAGCAGCAATTCCTGCTCTCCACATTAGGCTTGGCATTTTCCTTTCCCTTGGCGCAAACTGAATGTGCTTAGAAGGCAGAAATTCAATGGATGAAACTTTGGTCGTCTCCCCCCCCCCCAAGTTGTGCAGAGGGGGCTGTCATTACCTTTGGAATTTCTGCCTAAGGGCAGGTGGCCCTCATGTGGGTCGGGGGTGTGTGTGTGTGGAGAAGTGGTAGAAAACCTGATCCAACCTGTGGGACGGGGGGAGATCACCAAGGCTCCAGTCTTTGGGAATTGGGAGAATAATATAAAAGGAGGGGGGTTTTCAGGGAGAAATTGGGCTGTAGGGTGCCCCCTGCCAAAGGTCAAGCATGAACCCTATTTGGCCACCAGCTTCTCAGTTGTTGTTTCCCTTATTTATGGTTAAAATTTCTTGGTTTGCACATAATGTTCTGCAACACACTTCATAATTTCCAAAATCCACATGTTGGGGCAGGCAGCACAGAAGGTTTTTTTCTTTGGGGGGGAGGGGGTGTCACAATGGGAAAGCAGCAGAACCTGGTGGTGTAAGTGCTAGTGGAAGGGAACCCTTCAATGACACAACATTTGCAATGGGGAGGGGAGACACACATCCCACCCACCCCAAGTCAGCTCCTCCCGCCTGCTAGTCCAGGATGGCTCCAGAGTTTTTAGCTGGCAGAACACCCCCCCCCCCGGGTGGGATCCTGCTCAGGGAGGGGTGAAGACAGAGAGGAGAGGCTGGGGGGTCAGACACAAAGCAGGGAAGAGGACACACAGCGAGTCTCTCCTGCTCTGGACTCAACAGTGAGCAGCTCAGGAAACCAGAAACACATCTGGGGGGGGGCATGGGAGTCACTTTCTCCACCATTAATTCTGCTACACTCAGCTGTGAGGTGAGCGAGAAGGCCATCTCTCCATGGGCAGCATACAAAGCACACAGAAGCCTGGGAAGCAGGTAATCCAGAAGGGATCTGACTCTACTTTGGAAATTTCAGTGTCCAGGAAATGCAATTTACCCCCCCCCCCCAATGCAGTTTGGCCCTCAAAGGTACTGACTAGCACAGTGCAGGAGCAGCAGCAGCAGGTGGGCAGCGGACCATGGGATCAAGGGGGCCGCACTGAGCCCCCCCCATCTCCCCCTCTATCCAGCCAGGAGAGGATCTGAAATATATTCCGAGTCCTGTAGTGATTTCATGCGCTTTATTGAAGCTTGTAAAACAGTGATTGAATTGCCCCCCAAACCTCAGGCTTTTATATACATTATTTACACAATGAGTCCCGTCTGATTGGCTGATTCTGCTTCCCTCCTGGAGCCTGATTGGTCTTTTCCTGCAGGCCAATCAGTTGTTGCATTCTAGGATCCTACTTGCCTATTGTTCTAGGATTGGAAGAGAGGAAAAGATTCCAGCAATCAAGACCCCCCCCCCCCGAGACCTGCCGTATTCTGGGAGAGTTACACTGCAGGGCTGCCATCTAGGCCCCTCTCTTCCCTCACACGGCCCCTTCCACCCTTACGATTCACACCAGGCCCTCTTCCCAGGTGCAAGGAGCCCACAGAAAGGGAGAGCAGGACCACGGTCTGAGATTCCCAAGGTGCAATTACAAGAGAAGTCTAAAAGGAGTACATTTTTGAGTCTCTCTCTAGAAGCTATGAACACGAAGCTGCCTTTAAAATGCTTACAATACTTTTGGACCTCCCATTTTCATATCTAATGGCCAAAATTCATAATTGAAACCTGTAATTTCTAGCACAGCGAGAGCCAATTGGTCATGAAATAGAATTTGGGGCTCTTGAAGTTACTTTTGCCTTCATTTTCAGGATTTGATGTGGGGGAAGGCACTTCCTGTAACAAAAAATAGTAATTTACATGCAGAGTGGCAGCTTCATTAACTACTATAGTGAAGCTATGCACAATCCAAAATTAATAGTGATTTTGGAGTCCTTTGGCTTGTGGAATCCTCTTGCTAGATTTCTGAAATGCAGTCCAGCAGCCTCATGCAAACCAGTCACTGCAAGGGAACACAGTAGTTAGGAGACCATTTATTCAGTTCTGCTTCATTATTATTCCACAGTTCCATATTATTATGCCTGGCCTTCCACTCTGGTCGTCTTCTGGCAAGAAGAGAATTTCAGAATAATAATGGAATTTTTGCATGTACTCTCACACTTTACTTGTCACACATTTTCACCCTTCAAATGTCTTCTTAGGTTTTTCTCTCCCTTCCTGCACAAGTACACTAGCGTGGAGAATGTGCCCCGCTAATATAAATAAATAAATTAGAGAAGAGAAGACCAAAATAGTGTTATTCCCCTAGTCTGTGCTTCCATTTTAGCTGTAGGTATGAGTGCAACAGACCTGAACCCAAACAATTAACGGAGGCACACTTAAAACTCCACCTCATGTCCTTACAGGTGAGTGATATACCCCCCCCTCCTCAACCATGTTTACTGCATTGTCTCTCAGGCATGTAGGTGTGTGTGTGTGCGCGCTCCTAGCAATTGTGGACTTCTTGGTCCTTCAATAAATAAAGGCCTTTTTTGTTTTTCAAGAGCAAAACAGAAAGGAAGAAAAGAGCTGGCAGCACATTTGAAAGCTGGTGTTGCTGGAGTGCTTTCTATTTTATGCCTAGAGGAAAAAGTGATGAGACGTGAGTGAGGGAAGGGATGACATCTTTCTGAAGTAGTTGAACCTAGAGTCTGGATGCCCGATAGGAGCTTATTTTCACAGTGAAAGCAGCCCTTTCTGCATAATGAATAAAGATAAGATATTTGTGAAATGAAATATGCCACTGCCCCTTTCATTTCTGAAAGAAATAACTTATTCCCATGAAAAAACTGTCAGCATGGCGCATTGCTTTCACCAGAGTGTTAGCACATTTTCTTGACAGTTTATTAAAGTTTCACACAGAAGTCATGCAGATTAGTCTAAATATCTTATTTTGCCTTAACGCCATATTCCTGGTGGTGGTGGGTTTAATTTAAAAAACAACCACCAGGAATGAAGTCTTCAGGTTCATTCATCATCATTTGGTTCTGAGCTTGCAGTATGCCAAAAAACAGTAAACACTTGTGGAATCTGTAGTAATTGAAAGCAGCAGTAAATTACATTTTAAGTGCTCATCAAGGTAAGAAGGAGGCTCTTCAGGAACTCATCGTAGGCTCTTGTTAGGAAATATGCCAAAGGAGGCCAACATGAAAGTTCAGAGATGGTGCTGATTCCCAGTCTCTACACACACACACACGCACACACACACACACACACACACAAACACACACACACACACCTTTTCATTCTGGAGTGCAGGAGAAATAGCATTCCTGGTTTTGTTTAAAAAAACAACCACAACAAAGTGGCAGGATAAGGATTTCCTCCTCCTGACTTTTCAAGTGGTCTGCATCATAATGAGTTCAGTTTTCAGAGCTCTCTTGGAGAATTCCCACAGAAACTCAGAGTTTTCCAAGCTTTTCCCTAGAAAACTGAAGGCAAAAACCAAGGCCAGATTGCTCATTCCCAACCTTACCTATTGGAAACAAATTTTCCCTTTCTGAAATTCAGCAGGACTTGACTGCTGACATCCGTGTTCCAGTAACGTTCTCTACTGTAATGCCATCTAGGTGGGCATGTCTTCAGAGATGCTCAGGAATCCTATCTGGCACAGAGTGCAGCCACCCAGTTGTCATTGGATGCTGACTTGCACACCGCATTTCTCCCCAATTCTGAAAGCAGTTAGTTGGCTTCCAGTCAGTTTCTCGACACAATCGGAGGTGCTGGTTTTAATCTTAAAAGTTTCAAATCAAGCTTATGAAATGTAGGCTCAAGCAAGCTCTTTTTTTTTTTCTTTCCAGATGATCTTTATTGAATTTTTAGTTACATACTATACATATACGTACATTATGTTTCGCATTTGTTCTTGCGCTCCCGAGCTGACTTCCCTCCTTCCTCCTTCCGGCTTTTTTATGTCGTCTTTAACTTTTCGCATTGTCTTTGTCCATTTTTTTAAAAATATATATTTTATTCAGGATTTTCTTGTTTTACAGAAGTGTAGTGCCTCATATTTTTTTTCCATGTAACATTTTTACAAATCCGTTTCATTTGTTGAGGCATTAGGGGGAGAAGAAAAGAAAAAAGAAAAAAGAGAGGGGGTGGAGAGAGAGAGGATGGATAGGGGTGGGGTCGGGTGGCGGTGTTTCTATTATGTTTAATGTATGTAGAGTTTGGTGTCAGCATGCTTGTGTTGTTCACTTGTGTTCCTTTGGTGGTGAGAGAGGTTGGGGTTGGCCCAGGGTGTGATTGTTTGCTTGTGATTGGCGGTGGTGATCTTTGTTTTCGTGTGTGAGTGAGGTGGGTGGGTGTTTTGGATCAGGTTAGCCATATTGATTTGTATGCTGTTGGTGGATTATTGTCACTGTCCTGTTGGGCTGTGTATGTGATAAAGGGTGAAGGCATCTTCTTCTGTTTGTCCCCGTGTCAGTTTCAGTTTGTTAGTTAATTTTTCTAGTAGGGCTGTTTCCCATACTATTTGGTACCATTGGTCCATGCTTACTGTCTTTGTCCATTTTATATATAATTCTTCTTCTTAAATTTTTTCCATGAAATGCCTGTAAACAAATAAATCTTTCTATATATACAATTCTTGTTGTCTGTCTATATTCATTTACAAATATTGTTCAACAATAGTCCTAATATACATTTTTAATTCATTTTGATATTATTATCCAATAAATTTCTTGTGTTTTCCCGTTATGAGGTTTATTTTAATTCTACTGGTTTCCCTATTTCACATCATCTGCTCTATATATAACATAAATTTTCCCCATTCTTTTTCATATGTTTCATCACCCTGATGTCAATTTTTTGCAGTTATTTTGGTTATTTCTGCATACTCCATAACCTATTTCACATCATCTTCTCTATATATAACATAAATTTTCCCCATTCTTTTTCATATGTTTCATCACCCTGATGTCAATTTTTTGCAGTTATTTTGGTTATTTCTGCATACTCCATAACCTTGTACTGCCACTCTTTTTTTAATTTTTTTTATTCAAAGTTATAACAAAACGTATTTTCCAAAAACATATCCTTATCCCCCCCATTTTCCTCCCCCCACCCCCCACAAAACCCATCCCCCCCACCCCACCCCCCAACTTCCCTCAGTTCCAGTCTTTGGTTTCTCCAATAATGCTATTTCCTGTATGTTACAGAGTTGTATAGATCCTCCAACTGTTTAGCTAATTATTATCAATAAAAAATTGTGGATGTTTATTCAAAACCTGCCAAGGAGTCCAGTTCACTTTGTTGCGTCTTCAGATACTTTGTGAAAGGTTCCCATTCATCTTTAAAGTCACAGTTATCCTTGTCCCATAGCTTATGTGTCAATTTTGCCAGTTCTGCATAATCCATCAATTTTTCTTTAGTTGGGATTTCTTCAGTCTTCCATCCTTGTGCTACCAGAACTCTCGCGGCCGTTGTCACATACATGAAGATGTTTTTCAACTTTTTTGGCAGGTCTTTCCCTATAACCTTGTACTGCCACTCTTCTATTGTAGACAATTTTTGCTGTTTCTACACCTAAGCCAGAAATAACCTCGCTGCTGTTGTTGCGTATAAGAACAGTTTCTGGTCATTCTTGTCAATATCCTCTCCCACCATTCCCAACAGGAATGACTCTGGTTTTTTCAAAAACGCATACCTAAAAATCTTCTTTAATTTGTTATATATATATTTTCCCAATACGTTTTCACTATGTCACATGTCCACCACATGTGGAAGAAACAGCCTTCTTTCACCCCACACTTCCAACAGTTCTTATTTCCTGTTTTATACATCTTTGACAATTTAATTGGCGTGAGGTACCATCTGTACATCATTTTTAACAGATTTCATTTTAACAATGTACAAGCTGTAAATTTTAGGCCAGAGTTCCATAATTTTATCCACTTTTCATACTCAATGTTGTGGCCTACATCTATTGCCCACTTAATCACAACACTTTTGATTTCTTCATCTTTTGTGTGCTATTCTAGCAAATACTCATAGACCTTAGACAGTGGTTTTTGTTTTGTTTTTTTGTTATTTTGTAGTACTGCAGTTTCTAGTATTGATTTTGTTTGTTCATACCCTCTTGCTTTCTTATCTTTTGATCAAATGTCATTCATTTGATGGTATTCCATCCAACTTGATAATTTGTCGTTTAATTCCTCATAAGATTTCATCTTAATTACATTGTTCTGTTCCAATAACATGTCTCTATAGGTCAACCATATTCCTTTCATATTTAGTCTTTTCAGTGAAAATGCCTCTTGGGGTGACAGCCACCATGGTGTCTTCCTTTCAAACCACTCTTTAGATCTAATCCAGACTTCAAATAGTGGTCTTTTTATGATGTGATTTAAAAAGTCCCGATGTACTCTGACCTTGTCATACCAAAGGTATGTGTGATACCCGTATCTGTTTAAGAACCCCTCCAGATATAATATATCTGTATTTTCCAAGTTGAACCATTCTTTTAACCATGTTATACATGCAGCTTCATAATATATTTTGAGGTCCGGTAATGAAAAGCCTCCTCTTTCCTTTTTATCCGTTAAAAGTTTGAATTTTATTCTAGGCTTTTCCCCCTGCCATACAAACCTAGAAATCACTTTTTGCCACTCATTGAATTGGCCTTGTCCTGTTATAATTGGAATAGTTTGAAATAAAAAGAGTGTCTTCGGTAGGACACTCATCTTAATAGCCTATGGCCCTCCAGATGCTATCATCCCTAGCCAGCATGCTTTATGGTCCATGATGACAGGAACAGCAGTTTGATTGTAGTGTTGGGATGCTGCCGGGGAGACGGGGGCATTTGGCAGGCCCCCAGCTGGCTCCAGCCACTAGCCGGGCGAAACTCCGGTTCTCGGAACAGCATCAAAACTGCGGCTCAAGCCTCAGAAGCCTTCAGAAGCTTAAGCACGCAAGCCAGCAGAGATAAGAACTCTTTGCAATGGAAGAGGCGGACAGAGACATGTGTAAGCATTATTTAAAGGCGTTTATTCAGCATAGTTCAGGAACAAAGGAAAAAACATGTCTGCTTCCCTTCGTGTCCAAGCAAAACAGCAGTAGCAAAAGCCATATACAAACGGAAATTCCTAGGAAGCCTGTGCTGGAAGTAAACAGGCATGTGACACACAACAATCATGTCTGTTCCTTTTAAGGTGAAACGAAACTATATCCTAACAGGCAGTGGCAGGGCCACAGATTCCCACCCCAGTGCACAGCCCTTGAGTGGAGGCTATTCATTTACCTGATGATATCAGTGTTAGGGGTGTGGGAGGAGATGATAATGTTTCTGTCTGTATACTGTGCTTCTCCCTCCCTCCCCAAACAATATGGGAATGATCCCTACTGTGGAGCAAGCAGGGGGAAAGGGTGATGCTAGTGATGTCTCTTAAGTGGGTGCCCCTGCCCTCTCCCCTCAAAAGAAAACCTTGGCAAACAATAAGGAAAAGCATAATAATGATGATCTTGATGGTGTTTGTGCACTTTCCCACCCACAGGCAGCTAGGATTCCAACCCCCCCCCCCAATCAAAAATCCCAATAACTTTTGAACAATTCAGGGGGAAATGATGGTGGTGATGATGACTCCCCCTGCCAAAAGCCAATAACTTGGGAGCAACCAGGAGAGATGTGATGATAATGATGCCTACATACTGCTCTCCCCAACAACTTGGTAATAATCAGAAAGAAAGAATCATAGAATCATAGAATCATAGAATCATAGAATCATAGAGTTGGAAGAGACCACAAGGGCCATCGAGTCCAACCCCCTGCCAAGCAGGAAACACCATCAGAGCACTCCTGACATATGGTTGTCAAGCCTCTGCTTAAAGACCTCCAAAGAAGGAGACTCCACCACACTCCTTGGCAGCAAATTCCACTGTCGAACAGCTCTTACTGTCAGGAAGTTCTTCCTAATGTTTAGGTGGAATCTTCTTTCTTGTAGTTTGGATCCATTGCTCCGTGTCCGCTTCTCCGGAGCAGCAGAAAACAACCTTTCTCCCTCCTCTATGTGACATCCTTTTATATATTTGAACATGGCTATCATATCACCCCTTAACCTCCTCTTCTCCAGGCTAAACATGCCCAGCTCCCTTAGCCGTTCCTCATAAGGCATCATTTCCAGGCCTTTGACCATTTTGGTTGCCCTCCTCTGGACACGTTCCAGTTTGTCAGTGTCCTTCTTGAACTGTGGGGCCCAGAACTGGACACAGTACTCCAGGTGTGGTCTGACCAGAGCAGAATACAGTGGCACTATTACTTCCCTTGATCTAGATGCTATACTCCTATTGATGCAGCCCAGAATTGCATTGGCTTTTTTAGCTGCCGCGTCACACTGTTGGCTCATGTCAAGTTTGTGGTCAACCAAGACTCCTAGATCCTTTTCACATGTACTGCTCTCAAGCCAGGTGTCCCCCATCTTGTATTTGTGCCTCTCATTTTTTTTTGCCCAAGTGCAATACTTTACATTTCTCCCTGTTAAAATTCATCTTGTTTGTTTTTGCCCAGTTCTCTAATCTGTCAAGGTCGTTTTGAAGTGTGATCCTGTCCTCTGGGGTGTTAGCCACCCCTCCCAGTTTGGTGTCATCTGTAAATTTGATCAGGATGCCCTTGAGTCCATCATCCAAGTCGTTGATAAAGATGTTGAATAAGACCGGGCCCAAGACAGAACCCTGTGGCACCCCACTAGTCACTCTTCTCCAGGATGAAGAGGAACCATTGATGAGCACCCTTTGGGTTCGGTCAGCCAGCCAGTTACAAATCCACTGAGTGGTAGCATAGTCAAGACCGCATTTTACCAGCTTCTTTACAAGAATATCATGGGGCACCTTGTCAAATGCCTTGCTGAAATCAAGGTAGGCTACATCCACTGCGTTCCCTTCATCTACCAGGCTTGTAATTCTGTCAAAAAACGAGATCAGGTTAGTCTGACATGACTTATTTTTCAGAAATCCATGCTGACTATTGGTGATCACAGCATTCCTTTCTAGGTGCTCACAGACTGTTTGCTTAATGATCTGCTCCAGAATCTTCCCTGCTATTGATGTCAGACTGACTGGGCGGTAATTATTTGGGTCCTCTCTTTTCCCCTTTTTGAAAATAGGGACAACATTTGCCCTCCTCCAGTCTGCCGGGACTTCGCCTGTTCTCCAGGAATTCTCAAAGATGACTGCCAGTGGTTCTGAGATCACATCTGCCAGTTCTTTTAATACTCTTGGATGCAGTTCATCTGGCCCTGGAGACTTGAATACATCTAAACTAGCCAAATATTCTTGTACTATCTCCTTAGTTATTCTGGGCTGTGTTTCCTTTGCTGAATCATTTGCTCCAAATTCTTCAGGTCGGGCATTGTTTTCTTTATCGGAGAAGACTGAGGCAAAGAAGGCATTGAGTAGTTCAGCCCTTTCTGTGTCCCCTGTTTGCATTTCACCATCTTCTCCTCTGAGTGACCCCATTGTTTCTTTGTTCTTCCTTTTGCTACGAACATACCCATAAAAGCCTTTTTTGTTGCTTTTAACCTCTCTGGCAAGCCTGAGTTCATTCTGTGCTTTAGCTTTTCTGACTTTGTGTCTACACGTGCTGCCTTTTGTTTGAATTCCTCTTTGGTGGTTTCCCCCCTTTTCCATTTTTTGTACACATCCTTTTTTAATCTTAATTCAGTTAAAAGTTCTTTAGATAGCCACCCTGGCTTCTTTAGGCACCTTCCATGCTTCCGTCTCATTGGTATTGCCTGACGTTGTGCTTTTAGTATCTCCCTCTTAACAAACTCCCAGCCATCATGAACTCCCTTTCCTTTTAGTATTGTTGTCCATGGGATCTCACCCAGCACTTCCCTAAGTTTTATGAAGTCGGCTTTCTTAAAGTCAAGAAATTGAGTCCTAGTATGCTTGGCTGCTCCTTTCCGCTGTATAGTAAACTTCAGAAGAGCATGATCACTCGCGCCTAATGATCCTTCCACTTCTACCCCACTAACTAGGTCATCAACATTGGTTAGGACCAGATCTAAAATGGCTGTTCCTCTTGTTGCTTCTCCCACTTTCTGGACAATGAAGTTGTCTGCAAGGCCAGTGAGGAATCTGTTTGACCTTATGCTCTTGGCTGAGTTTGACGTCCAACAAATATCTGGGTAATTGAAGTCCCCCATTACTACTATCTCCCTTCCTTTTGCATGCTTGGCCATCTGTTCCAGGAAGGCATCATCTATGTCCTCCGTTTGGCTTGGGGATCTATAGTAAACTCCCACAATGAGGTCTCTGTTATTCTTCTCTCCCTTAATTTTGACCCAAATGCTCTCACTTTGGCTTTGAGGATCTAAATCTTGGATCTCTTCACAGGTATACACATCCCTGACATATAACGCCACTCCTCCTCCTTTCTTGTCTGGTCTGTTTCTCTGAAATAGATTGTATCCCCCCATTATTACATTCCAATCGTGGGACTTATCCCACCAGGTTTCAGTGATGCCTATTATGTCATATTTAGTTTGCTGTACCAAGAGCTCAAGCTCATCTTGTTTATTTCCCATGCTTTGCGCATTAGTGTACAGACATTGAAGTCCATTAATCATTCCCCCGTGTCTCTTATTTAAGGATTTTTTCCTCCCACCACTAGGTCCGCGTGCTGTTTGCTCCATTTGGTCTATGACATTTGGATGATCATCTTCATTAATTGATAGACTCCTACCTTCAGGAGCACTGTCTCCCTCCCCCACATTAGTCAGTTTAAAGCCCTCCTGATGAGGTTTCTGAGATTTTTGGCAAAAACATTTCTCCCAACCGTTGTGAGGTGCAGCCCATCACTTGCCAGAAGTCCATCTTCAAGAAACTGCAGTCCGTGATCAAAGAGATGGTGATGCCATGCCCTCCCCTCGCCCTCAGGTTCAACTGAGGCCCGTCTCACGTAGCTGCCTGGTTCACGTGCCAGCAGTCAGCCCCACCAACACAGCAGCAAAGGGACAATTCCCATGTTGCTTTCTCCAACCGCCCTCCCCCCATTTTCAAAACAGCTGCCTGCCACATGGCTGGCACGCAACAAAACAAGTTACAGACAATTTCTGTGATTTCCCACGCCATTCCAATACACTTTTTTTCAAAGTAGCTGCCTACCTACTGCTCCATGTAGCTGCCAGGAGACAAGACAAAACAAATGAAGCAGCAAACAGATGAATCTTGCACTTCTTCTTCCACCACTGCAGAGCAGCTGCCTGCTTTCTCCACCAGTCCAGTGGGCAGAAGTGGCAAACAAGCCATGACACTTCTCTTCCTCCCACTTTTCAAAAAGCCACTGCCACCACCGCTCCCCCCCCCCGCTTGAACAAGAGAGCTCCCTCCATTTTTTCATGAATAGGTAGCAAATCAAAGAGAAGGCAAACAACCTTGACACTTCCCCAACATCCTCCCAAAAGGGTTGCAACTATCTTATTTCCTTTCCATCTTTGTCCCACAACAGCTTCCCAGGCAAACCCTTCACTCCAGAAATGCCAAATGGAGTTGGAACTGCTCTGTGCTGCAGGATCAGAAGAAGAATGATGTCATCCTTCTGCTGGTGTTGGGTTGGAGACTCCAGCTTTGAAGGTTGCCTGCACATTATGTTTCTTAACTGTCTTTCTAGAAGGGCCAGAGACTTCTTACAAATGAAAGCTCAGCATCTAGGGTTGCTGGTGACACTGGCCCTGGTGCAATTACTCCAATTGTTCAGCCCTTTTAGATCCCCAGGGAGAAGAAGAAGAAGAAGAAGAAGAAGAAGAAGAAGAAGAAGAGGAGGAGGAGGAGGAGGAGGAGGAGGAGGAGTGTGGATTTGATATCCCGCTTTATCACTACCCCAAGGAGTCTCAAAGCGGCTAACATTCTCCTTTCCCTTCCTCCCCCCAACAAACACTCTGTGAGGTGAGTGGGACTGAGAGACTGCAGAGAAGTGTGACTGGCCCAAGGTCACCCAGCAGCTGCAGGTGGAGGAGCGGAGACGCGAACCCGGTTTCCCAGATTACGTGACTACCGCTCTTAACCACTACACTACACTGCTAGAGCTGGACTATAAAGAAGGTTGATCTCTGAAGAATTGATGCTTTTGAATTATGGTGCTGGAGGAGACTCTTGAGAGTCCCATGGACTGCAAGAAGATCAAACCTCTGTATTCTGAAGGAAATCAGCCCCAGAGTGTTTGTTGTGGGGGAGGAAGGGAAAGGAGAATGTTAGCCGCTTAGAGACTCCTTAAAGGGAGTGAAAGGCGGGATGTCAAATCCAAACTCTTCTTCTTCTTCTTCTTCTTCTTCTTCTTCTTCTTCTTCTTCTTCTTCTTCTTCTTCACTTCCAAACATCACTACTAGGAAAACCATAGCTTTAACTATACAGACCTTTGTTGGCAAGGTGATGTCTCTGCTTTTTAAGATGCTGTCTAGGTTTGTCATTGCTTTTCTCCCAAGAAGCAGGCGTCTTTTAATTTCGTGACTGCTGTCACCATCTACAGTGATCATGGAGCCCAAGAAAGTAAAATCTCTCACTGCCTCCATTTCTTCCCCTTCTATTTGCCAGGAGGTAATGGGACCAGTGGCCATGATCTTCGTTTTTTTGATGCTGAGCTTTGGACCATATTTTGCGCTCTCCTCTTTCACCCTCATTAAAAGGTTCTTTAATTCTTCCTCACTTTCTGCCATCAAGGTTGTGTCATCTGCATATCTGAGGTTGCTGATATTTCTTCCGGCAATCTTAATTCCAGCTTGGGATTCATCCAGCCCAGCCTTTTGCATGATGAATTCTGCATATAAGTTAAATAAACAGGGAGACAATATACAGCCTTGTCATACTCCTTTCCCAATTTTGAACCAATCTGTTGCTCCATATCCAGTTCTAACTGTAGCTTCTTGTCCCACATAGAGGTTTCTCAGGAGACAGATGAGGTGATCAGGCACTCCCATTTCTTTAAGAACTTGCCATAGTTTGCTGTGTTCGACATAGTCAAAGGCTTTTGCATAGTCAATGAAGCAGAAGTAGATGTCTTTCTGGAACTCTCTAGCTTTCTCCATAATCCAGCACATGTTTGCAATTTGGTCTCTGGTTCCTCTGCCCCTTCGAAATCCAGCTTGCACTTCTGGGAGTTCTTGGTCCACATACTGCTTAAGCCTGCCTTGTAGAATTTTAAGCATAACCTTGCTAGCGTGTGAAATGAGTGCAATTGTGCGGTAGTTGGAGCATTCTTTGGTACTTCCCTTCTTTGGGATTGGGATGTAGACTCATCTTCTCCAATCCTCTGGCCACTGCTGAGTTTTCCAAATTTGCTGGCATATTGAGTGTAGCACCTTAACAGCATCATCATTTAAAATTTTAAGTAGTTCAGCTGGAATATCATCACTTCCACTGGCCTTGTTATTAGAAGTGCTTTCTAAGGCCCATTTGACTTCACTCTCCAGGATGTCTGGCTCAAGGTCAGCAACCACACTACAAGCCATCCATATCTTTCTGGTATAATTCCTCTGTGTATTCTTGCCACCTCTTCTTGATGTCTTCTGCTTCTGTTAGGTCCTTTCCACTTTTGTCTTTTATTATGGTAATCTTTGTACGAAATGTTCCTTTCATGTCTCCAATTTTCTTGAACAGATCTCTGGTTTTTCCCATTCTATTGTTTTCCTCTATTTCTTTGCATTGCTCGTTTAAGAAGGCCTTCTTGTCTCTTCTTGCTATTTTTTGGAACTCTGCATTCAATTTCCTGTATCTTTCACTATCTCCCTCGCATTTTGCTTCTCTTCTCTCCCCCGCTATTTGTAAGGCTTCGTTGGACAACCACTTTGCTTTCTTGCATTTCCTTTTCATTGGGATGGTTTTAGTTGCTGCCTCCTGTATAATGTTACGAGCCTCCACCCATAGTTCTTCAGGCACTCTGCCCACCAAATCTAAATCCTTAAACCTGTTCCTCACTTCCACTGTGTATTCATAAGGGATTTGACTTAGATTGTATCTTACCAGCCCAGTGGTTTTTCCTCCTTTCTTCAGTTTAAGCTTGAATTTTGCTATAAGAAGCTGATGATCTGAGCCACAGTCAGTTCCAGGTCTTGTTTTTGCTGACTGTATAGAGCTTCTCCATCTTTGGCTACAGAGAATATAATCAATCTGATTTCGATGCTGCCCACCTGGTGATGTCCATGTGTAGAGTCATCTCTTGTGTTGTTGGAAAAGCGTGTTTGTGATGACCAGCTTGTTCTCTTGGCAGAACTGTATTAGCCTTTGCCCTGCTTCGTTTTGAACTCCAAGGCCAAACTTGCCAGTTGTTCCTTTTATCTCTTGACTCCCTACTTTAGCATTCCAATCCCCTATAATGAGAAGAACATCCTTCTTTGGTGTCATTTCTATAAGGTGTTGTAAGTCTTCATAGAATTGGTCAATTTCAGTTTCTTCAGCACCAGTGGTTAGTGCATAAACTTGGATTACTGTGATGTTAAAAGGTCTGCCTTGGATTCGTATTGAGATCATTCTATCATTTTTGAGATTGCATCCCAGTACAGCCTTCGCCACTCTTTTGTTGACTATGAGGGCCACTTCATTTCTTTTATGGGATTCTTGCCCAAAGTAGTAGATATGATGGTCATCCAAACTGAATTCGCACATTCCTGTCCATTTTAGTTCACTGATGCCCAGGATGTCAATATTTATTCTTGCCATCTCATTTTTGACCACATCCAACTTACCAAGGTTCATGGTTCTTACATTCCAGGTTCCTATGCAATATTTTTCTTTACAGCATTGGACTTTCCTTTCGCTTCCAGGCATATCCGCAACTGAGCGTCCTTTCGGCTTTGGCCCAGCCCCTTCATCAGCTCTGGATCTACTTGTACTTGTCCTCCGCTCTTCCTCAGTAGCATGTTGGACGCCTTCCGACCTGAGGGGCTCATCTTCCAGCGTCATAACTTTTATATGCCTGTTGTTAAGAGCCTTAATAGCCCAACTCAAAACACAATCCACAAATGCTTAATATCTGGATAGTCCTAGAATCATAGAATTGTAGAGTTAGAAGGGACCATGAGGGTCACCTAGTCCAACCCCCTGCAAAGTGGGGATCTTTTGTCCAATGTGGGGCCTGAACCCACCACTCTGAGGTTAAGAGTTTTGTGCTGTACTGACTGAGCTACCCAAGTCTTTTCACCCTATTTTGATTACCCACCCTTTAAATTTATTTCCATTCAATTTATTAATATTAGAAATCCTTTGTTCTGTTTTAATTTTATTTGATGTCCCGCCACCTCAGATGTGTGAGGCCCCTTCTCCTTCCGCTTCTGCAGACTTTGCCTGTGCCTGCCTGTAGTCTTTTTTAATCAGTCTTGAGTGATTTTATTTCAATTATGTATCCCCATAACCCTTTATTATTAATTACTATTGCTTTGTATGTGTGCCAAATATTGGTTTTCAATTTTTCAATATTCATTCCTGTTATTATTAATTATTGCATACTGTCTTCATGTGCCTGTTTTCCACATGGATACTAGTGATTGCCATAAGCACTTGCTGTGCAGCTGGAGTCACTCAGTCTGTCCTCAAGGGAGTTTCTTCATCTACCTACCTACCTACAGCATTGGTGTGTGGTTTGATTTTTGTAAATCTGCCAGAGAATAAAATAGAATAAAACCAGGATTAAGGGGTTTTCTCAGGATGGTGGGCGGTGTGGGGGGGGGTGGCACTTGGCCTTCTTCTGATAGGGAATGCTCTGCGGGTGGTGGACAAAAAATGGGTGGGGGTTGAGAAGGGTCACGGGGGGGTGAGAACTGGGGGGGGCAGAAACCCAGGTGCTGCTGGGGCAGCTGCCAAGCAGAAGAGAAATGGACACACACAGAGACTCAGATAACCACCTGTTTGTCACATGGTCCCACCCTGGGAGGGGCCAAGCGTGTGCTTTGGTTAGAAGGGGTCCCACTCCCAGAAGTACCTGGCACTTACCCTTCTTCTGGTAGGAAATACTTTGAATAAGGGGTGGGGTCAAAAAATGGGGGTCAGTGAGGGTCAGT
Source organism: Podarcis vaucheri (assembly GCF_965113315.1). NCBI lineage: Eukaryota > Metazoa > Chordata > Lepidosauria > Squamata > Lacertidae > Podarcis > Podarcis vaucheri. The sequence goes on from NC_138762.1 coordinate 110,812,325, forward strand.
TGTGGGGAGACTTCCTGTGGCCGGCAGAAACACAGGCACCCAAGGGGAAGGACACCTTCCAACATTCCTCTGATAAAAATGTCCCTATTTCCTCTGAGGAATGTCGGAGGGCATGGAAGCGGCTTTTGTTTCTCAGAACTGCAGTGCAGAGAGAAGGGAATAGCCCTAAATCTCGCTCCAGGGGATTTCCTCTCTGCGCAAGATCCCCCTGCCTAATTTCCACCCCACTTAGACTGCAGTTCCATGTAGCAAACTGTTGAGGAGGAGTCCTTTCCCAGAGAAGCTTCTTGAGGACACAGAGGACTGGGGGGGGGGGAGGAGCTCCTCTTCACTTACGCAGCGTTTTGATAAACCCTGTTCAGTCATACCTCGGGTTACAGACGCTTCAGGTTGCGTTTTTTTCGGGTTGCAGACCGCCGAAACCTGGAAGTACCGGAATGGGTTATTTCCGGGTTTTGGCGGTCGCACGTGCGCAGAAGCGCTAAATCGCACTTTGTGCATGCGCAGAAGCACCAAATCGCAACCCGCACATGCACAGATGCCCCGCTTCTGGTTGCGGATGCTGTGGGTTGCAAATGTGCATCCCACACGGATCACGTTCGCAACCCGAGCGTCCACTGTATATTGCACACATACAAATATGTTCCTTCTGAGCTTGGTGCCCTGCAATCCTCGCTACAACCACCATCAAAGGTTATGCAGCTTCTTCCTCCCTGGCCATGTTTCTTGCTGCAAATATGAACTTGCTTACTGATGAGTTTCTGGGGAGATGCCAAATGAGACTAGGGCAGTAGAGGCTGTTGCCAAATTGCATTAACCCTTCCTGCTGCACAGAGGAAGCACCATTTTTGTCTTCTGTTGATGCAACCATCAGTTTACCCTTTCCACATCAGATTTATTTAAACAAAAAAACAAAAACAAAAAACCCCAGCATTGTATCTTATTTTCAAAGTAATATATTTGACGTCTGAATCAGAGGATCACCTGTCTGAATGGCAGTTCCCTCTTCAATCCTTGCCACAGTTTCCTCTGCCCTTACAGGCTTCGATTCCCCAGCTCCTATTTAATATTCAACTCACTCAAGAACATTCAATGTACTTTTGCAACAATATCACTTTTCATCTTTGCCTAGACCTTGAAAGTGAGAGAGGAGGATATATGCCTATTAAATACTTTTTTAAAAAAATCTTGACGGAGTTCCTCCATCTTCTCCAAAATAATTGCACCGTTACACTCATTCACATTCTTCTATAACTGTCAGGTGCTAGTTTTGATATGTAGCACAAGACAAGCATCAGGTATAATCAAGAGCTCTTTCTTTACAACACAATTTCAAATAATTTTGAGAGTAATCTGAGCACAGGTCATTTCCTTATCTGCGATCCAGACAAGTAGTCGTCATGATCCACTATGCCTTTTGTAAAATCCTATTAGAACAATATTCTTTCAGCAACAATAGTTTGACTTTCGGTAGGGGGGATCTATCATTTAAATAACTACCCCAGTCACATAGGAAGATGCAATTATACCAGGTGTTATTGACTGATGTGTTTAATAATGTAATAAAGATGTCATCTCTGACTAAATTTGTTATCTGAGAATAGGCCATTTTACCTCTAAAGCTGGCATAGAAAAATATTGCTTACAGATAGGGGCGGTCTGCCAAGTTACCAGTGCTATACATTCAACATGTAACATACACTCAGGGATTTCAGTGGGATCTGAAACAGAAGGCTGAGAGAGGCTATAAGCAGCTCACTTTGATCAAAATCTGGAGATTCACTGTCAGGATTGTTTGGACTTCAGCCAACAGCCTCTAAATCTGCCCACTGGAGCTCACTGTGGTGGTTTAGTTACAGTGCACTGTTATCAGTTGACAGTTATCAGCTTTTCAACAATCATGCTATTGGAAAACTTTTTTGCCCCTCAGATGGTTTTGGAGAAGAGGTTAGGGCAGCTATAAACATCCTTCCATAGTTTTAAAATCTGGACACTTTCTGGTCATGGTGGCTGGGAGTGATGGGAACTGGAGTTCAACAACATTTGGAGGGTACAACACTAGTTTCCCCTCCTGAACACCATATGGTGAGTCACAACTGTTTATCCCTACAGATTCTGAATTGCTCAAGTAATTCCAAACTTGTCATCTTCTTTCTGGAGGGAGACCTTTATGGGCCTGTTTATCATTTTGCACTCACCTCTACCATGAGGGCCTATTCAAGCCTTGCAGGGGTCCTGATTGGGCCCACAAAGCTGCTTCCCCCAAACCTGGCCCTCACCTGATGTCAGGTGTGGCAATGACACAGCAGCAAAGGAGCAATTGGGAGTCTTAAAATATACACCCAATTATTCCTTGGAAAGCAGGGCTTGTATTACATTGCAAAAGGTAAGTGCCACTGGGATTGACAGACGCAGGCCTTTCTCTTCCCATCAGTGGATGGGAAGTGAACTCCAGTGAAGAAGATGGCAGGAATAATGGAGTGCAGAAAATTGGAGATTAGGAACACCCACATCCATACAGATGCTTTCAGCATTCCCTCCATCTGGATGTCTCATATTTGGTGGTTCCAAAATACCTGGATCTTCTTCTGGAAATCAGGTTCTCCTCCCAGAGAGATCACCACAGCTGACTCTCTCTTGGGTGGGTAAGTTTGGATTGCCACAGCTACCCGATAGGTCCCTCCGAAGCATGGGACCTGTTCTGGCCAATGGGGTTGCAGAAATTGCTTCCGAGGGATAGATATATACCGCTGCACGTTGCTTTGAGATTCTTCTGTTTCGCTTCGTCCACCGGATCACACTGGAGATGGAGCTCAGCGGAAAAGACTCTGGAAACCTGCCGGAAAGTTTGCCTTTATTTTCCTTCTAATTTAAGGAATAGCCTTGGAGTTTTTCCACTGCATTTCATTCTCTTCCCAGTCCGTCCTTAACTCCCTCCCCCTCCCCTTCCCCCCTTCCCTTGCAGGTTTTTCTTTTTCCTGTGGGATCTATCCCCTTTATCCGTGTTTCAAGTGCCTCTCTGTAGTGGTCCGCTGGAAGCGTTTGGGCGACAGAGTCTCTGGCCAGCTGAGAGTGCAGTTTCATATCTTGCTTGGTGGGGAATTCCCTATTATTTTAATCCCCCAAAGGTGCTTGTGACTCGTTTGAGACTCTTTTGCGGACACATCATCCTGGGTGCCCAGTTTTTTTTGGGGGGGGGACACCAGTCGTTAGCTGAGAGCAAACCAGCAACGAGGTTCTCTTTACCAGGGTGGGGCATTAATGCTATGGAAGAGGGGCGTACGTTGCAAGTGCCCCCAAACTTGGCAGGAATATCATTGGCAGGCCCGGGAGGACTGGAGACCATGGGTAGTGATTAGAGGGGGTGCGAGGGCAATTTTCTTTAGAGCGCACAGCGGCCATTTTGTGAGTATTTTTTGGCACAAATGTCACTCCTGTGACTAAGCGAAGTTTGGGTGCCATTTTATGCACTCTGCTTTTGGCAGGAGCGCCATCTTGGATCCCCTTCGAGTGTGTGTGGGGGGGTGACGGCCATTTTAGGAACCTAACCTTTCTTCCTTTATTTTGTGCTGGTTGAGGCCTCTTGAGGAGCCTGCTGATTTTGCAAAGGGCTGATTATGAATTTTCTCTCCTTCTCCCTCATTAAGCTTGGTCACTATGCCTCCTAAGAGGATCCCAGCTTCTGCGGAGACGGCCCTTCCTTCCAAAAGAATAATCTGCTGGCCTTTGCACTTGCTTAGGACTGAGCCTTCATCCTTGCCACCGACCCGAGCTGCAGGATGCTTGGAGGCAGTCATGTCAGAGTTGACTCAGGACCCCCGGGCCTTGTTCCGCATTTCTGCAGAATTTGAGGGCCTGCTTCAGCATTTTGGCCCCACATCGGATGAACACCCAGGGCCTTCTTCTTCAACAGTCAGTGAGGCCCATGGCCCTTCTGACTCTAGTGATGATGGGGAGGCTTTACCACGGTCTGGGGTCTTATTTAGCGATTCCCAGTTATCTCGCATCCTGGTACCGGCCTCGTCATGTGGGCGCCAAGGTAGCTTAGATGCTTCTCTGCAACGCATCAGTAAAAGCCAGGGTCCCACCTACCACTGCTTTCACCTCGGTCTAGGTTCGAGCCAGAGATTGTTGCTTCCCAGATGGGCAGGGTGAGGGTCAGGCCAGTACCTCACGCTCTCAGTTTGTTCCAGATGAGTGCAGAACCTCAAGATCAGACCCCTGCTGTGGCTTCATCCAAAGAGGACAGCCTGCCAGTCCTGCCAGAGGCCCTCTACTGCCAGTCAGCAATGTGCCAGGCGAGGTTGTGATGCTGACACCACGTCTTCCACGGGTACATCTTCTTCTAGCTCAGATGCTGAGGACCAGGCAGTGGTGAGCATATTGACGAAACAGTTTTCGCACTCCAGTAGAGTATCGGCTGCGCTGCTTGAAATTTAACATAGTGTTTTCAGCCCATTTTATTCCTGGGGCCTCTAATGAAATCGCTGACGCTTTATCCCGTTTTCAGATGGAGCGCTTCAGGCTTCTGGCCCCGGACATCCGTCAATTGCCGGATTCTTTTCCGGAGCACCTTTGGAGCCTTGGCAGCATTTAGTATTACAGGGAGTCGTAGCTTCACTTTCCCCTTCCACTTTTCGTTCATGCAAAAGGGCCTGGACTGAATCCTTAACCTTTCGCTTTCAGTCCAGAGCAGTCGAAATTGGGTGCCTCCATCTCCTGAGCAAGTATTGCAATACTTGGCTCACCTATTTCAGCTTGGCAGGGCCAATAAGACCCTTCGGATTCAATCAGATGCCATTTCCTTTGCCAGAGATCATTGTGTGAAGTTTGTGGTGTGCAAGGCTTTGGAGGGCTGGGGTAAACTTCAGCCCTCAAGGTCCATGGCCAGGAAGCTGGTCACTTTTGACCTACTGGGTAGGACATGCAGCAAGTTAAGAGTCTGGGCTTGGACGTTGACTTGGCCTTCTTGGCAATGTGTGAGTGTCCTGGATATCCAGATGGGGAATGTGATGGGAGGAGTTCCTCCCGATGGTGCGGTGGAGGCTGTCCTGCGAGGCACCTCCCGCAGCCATGGTGGTGCGGCTGGGCGAAAATGATCTGCCGTCTTCCCCCGGCAGGAGTATGCGTGCCCGCATACAGGAGAACTTGGTTGAGATGGCAAGGGCTCTTCCTGGACTCCAAATTTTCTGGTCGCAATTGCTTCAGCGACATGTGTGGCATGGAAACCACTGCCCAGCTACCAGCACATAGGCAGTGGGCAGGCATTCCCTTCAGTGACACGGACTTGTACAGATCTGATGGAGTGCATCTTTCCAAGGCCGGAAATGATGTTTGGCTGACCAAGGTGTCAGCAGGGTTAAGGGATTGGTTACAGGTGTGGTGGTTTGGCGGCGAGCGCAGGTGCTCGTGTGGCGGTTAGGCACTGGTTAATGTGTGTGGAGGGGACGAGGTGTGGCTGTGACCTGTCCCTCCAATGGTTGCTGTGTAGGTATTCCATGAAAGGAATCCAGGGGCTCGCCATGCATTTGTCCGACCCCTGAAAGGGGGATAGGGCTGTGCAAGAGCCCCTGGGAGCTTTCAGTGTGTGATCTTAGGGATCTGCACCCATCCCAATCGATCTCCCGGGGTGCTTACCTTGACTGACCTCTGCAACTGGCAGTTGTCAGTTCTGTTCCTGTCCTGGATAGTCTGGGACAGGTTCAGATAGTCTAAACTAATGCCTAAGCAAACCAATCACAGCCTGTAATCAATAAAGTTGTGGCCAAAATTATGCCAAACCTCAAACTAAAATTTGAGTTGTGTGAATTTATTTCTAGGCAGTTTTGGTGATCTAACCACACAAATTCTTTTGATTTGAATTTCTACAAAGAGTTATTGGCAGATTTGTTTAACTGAAGATTATTGAAGCGTAGAACTAATGAAATGTTGATGCAACTGCAGACATTATCCCATGATTAAACGAAAAACTGCTTGGAAATGTCTTTTTCACACGCACTGTGTCTTCCAACCCAAGTGCTTTGGGACTATTTGTTTTCACAATTGTGAAAATTACACTGAGATGGCCTTGTAAGTGTGGTTTGCTAGAGTTGCGTGGTCAGCTTTGTATAGCTGCCTTGGACACAGATCACCTTATCTGGATCGGGCTGAAATTATGAAACCAGACTGGCCTTTTCAGGCATTAATTAACCTGCTGTCCAGGCGATTTGTTTTTCTCCTCTGTGCATTTCTCAGCAGGGGATTTGCAAGGATGATAAAGAAGCTTAAATGTAACTCCTGTGCTTTCCATTAACTAAACAAGATGTGTTTTAATACACATGATTACTCATGCAAATAGAAGAAACAGCACAAGAACAAATTTTGACATTAATGGTAGAATTCTCAAAGAAAATCTGAATGGTGGAAGAGAACATGGAGAACTGCTAGTCCCTTGAAGATTAATGGAATAAAACTGGGGAAATGAACCAGTCCATTCTTCCTGGGCAGCTTTCTTCCCAGTCCTGCAGGTTGCAAATATCTGATTTTTAGAAAATGGGTCTGAAACACCAAGTGCCCTCTGAAACTACAATGGCACTAGATTTGGTGAACAAGAATTTATATTCATCTAGAAAGTGGCCCTGCTGCACAGAGACGTTTCCCATAGAGATGGGCTGTATATTAGTGGGTGGGTGCCATCCTTAGCTTCATTCTCAGCAGGCTTCATTTACATCTTTATGCCTGTTTTCCCCGTTTTCGTATCTCTTACCAATCCTCGGGGTCCTTGCCTGTTCTTCTGCTTCCTCAGGTTCTGCATTCTCCTGCAGTGTAGTTCACACATTGTGACTGTGTTGGGTGTTGCAAATCTTTCAATGCCTGGAGTGGATTCACTCTCAAAACTACTTCAAGGCCTCCCATTGTCATTGTTTTATTTATGTCATTTAAAAAATGCCACCCAACAACAAAGTTCTCTTAGGTTATAATTAAAAAAACCAACAAACCAAGCATGCATTTTAAATAATAATAATAATAATAATAATAATAATAATAATAATAATAATAATACAATAAACCGTGCTAGTGCCAGCACTTTAAAAAGTCTTCTTACACCATGCAGCTACATAGTGTGGGTGTCATTTCTGCACTTCCTGATGGCGCTTGCAGCAACTGCTTCCTGCTGCTACCTGATGGTGCTGGCCTGCACACAGAGCAGTCTTTTCATTGGAGGAAACAGCCACATTCCCCTGGGGGTTTCCCAGGTGAAATGTTGAAGATTCCCCATGTGTACACGGTTACTTTCTGCTCTTCTCCTTCTTCCCAGTTTATAGTTCTCTCACATCACCAGCAAGAAACAGTTCAAGGCAAAAAAGTGGACAGGCAGATAGAGGTGTGGAGCATTATATGAAATGTGGGGGGAATGTTCCTTCAACTCTTTGCTTTCTTGTGCTGCCTGGATGTTACCCAGGCATTGAAAATGGAAAATAAAGCAAAATACCAATTTGGACAGTCAGGAAGTTGAGAGCAGGGGGAAAGATGAAAGCCTGAATCAGTGAATCCAAATCCCAACAGAAGTTTGGCAGGTGACCAAGCTGGTTCCTGTGATGCCAGCATCCGTGGCGAAGGGCCAGCGTCTAATCTTGGATGCACGGCGTGTGGCACCTCGTATCACAATTAGGGCATGTTTGAGGCTCACACAGGCACAGGCGCTGATTTTACTGATGCCAGGGCCATGTAGAGGAGATCCCGTGAACCCTAACAAATGTTTCCTTGACAAGATAATTGCTTTTAACCATTTGGAAGGAGTTATAAAAGCTTATACTTAATGGAGACATTTCCTCCCATTTTATTCCTTTTCCTTCCACCAAATGGAGGCCAATGTTTCCTAGCAGGAACAAAATTTGAGTCAGAGACTAAACACTGCTGTAAAAATAGCACAGCAAGATAGTTTTTCGATCTCTACTCACTTTCCCCCCTCCTCAAATATACATTGGGCATTAAAAAAATCATAAACTCACAAGTATTTATTATTTAAGCTAATTCTGCAGCATTGTAAAACAATGTGGAAACTGCCAGCTAGAGAGAAATAAAGTGTGCTGGCCTAGCAGAACTCGATTAGAAAGTGTGATTTGATTATCTCTGGCTTATTTGCATCACAGTGCTGGTTCAGTCGGTTGTACCTGACTGGAATATTTTCTTGGCAGCTCAAGCAGGAAGCTTGAGAAAAAAGCTTGAGAAAAAAGAAGCTTTCTACCATTTTCATGCTGGAACTTTCTGGCATGCTATTGGTTTAATCAATTGATTGATTGATTATCCTCTCCTGTCTCTGTTGCATTGCCTTCCTGGTTTTCTTGATGGGTTGCTTTGGAAGATCTCCACAAAGATGAAGTTGATCTTAAGGATGAGAAAAGGTGGAAGGATGGGATGCTAAGGAACTAAGTGTTTTCATGCACATGGATTGATGCAACCTCTTAATTTACTGTAGCCTTGAACGATGCACATTTCATCCGGTGAGATGAGGGAGATCACAATCAATCAGATTCTGATGTCTTTAAAAGTCACAATAAAACAGAAGACAGCTGTATATTTACTGTCTGGGAGCTGCAAAGAAGACCCTCCCCTGTGGCAATAAATTTTTTTAAAAAACACTACCTAACTACAGAGGTCAGCCTGAAAAGCAGGAAACGGAAACAAAAAGAAAACCCTGACTTTTTTGTTCTAAGAAGAAGGATCATTACTTGAATGATTAATTTTTCAAAGACTTCATCCCCCCTCCCTAAACATTTATTTCCCCCTAGTTTTCTCTTCTATGCGTTCTACAACTTCTTCAGCCAGGAGGGAGGATGCTCTGTCTATGAGCAACTGCTAGGGGTCCAGAGACTCCATCCCTGCCATGCTGCTTTCATCAACCTCCCTCTTCTTGAGCTTCCCATGCTTAATAATCTGGCAGGCAGGCAGTTCTTCAAAATTAAGATTTGCTATGAATTTCTGTTATTGCTCTGGGTTGCAACATAACTAGACATAGCAAGATGCTCGTGTACATTTGAGGGCATTTCAACTGGACAACTGGTTTAGCAGAAAAACAGACTGGTCGAATTCAGGGATGTGCAGATCCAGACTCATTTTTTGTAGTGTGGTATCATTTTATTCTGTACGCATGTAGAGAGGATCAAGTGAAATGGGCACCTCAAATGCGTTGAAAGTTATGAAGGGATGTGCGGCAGAGTGGAGAATTAGACAGAATGCCCATGGTTTTAATTTTTACAGTATATATATATATATATATATATATATATATATATATATATATGATATTTATTGAAACAAAAGAATTTTTTTAAAAAATACACACAAAAAACAAAATTACAAACAAGAAAAAAACAAAACAAAAACATAAGAAAAAATAAAACCATCCTTATCAAATTCTCCAAATTCCATTACCTTCTTTCCATGACCTCCTTCTCCTCCCATCTCTTGTATCTTGATTAATAATTGTCGCAGCAAATCCTTTCCATAGTTCATAATATTTTATCATTACGTTACCTTACTCTATTCTCATTTTATCTTATAAAAACCACCTTAGAGCTTAAAACTTAAATCCTTTTTACCAACTTCTCATAACCATTACCTTTTTGCCTAGTTCTTTAAACATTTTAACAAGAGCCAAGTAATTTCATTTCAACATTTTCCCAACATAAAACATTTCTATTAATAATAATACAAAAAGGTAGTACAATAAAATAAAAACAATCCAATCTTCTTCCAGCATCCCAGGGTTGTCAGTCTTTTTTTTAAAAAAAAAATCTGGCACATTAACCTGGTGCCCTTATATCCAAGGCCTTCAAGTCTCTTCCATGTACCTTTCGCAGCTCTTCTTCATATTTTCCTTTCACTCGCAGGAACTCCAGCTTTGTAGTGTTTTTGACCCTTTTCAGCAAATCAGCCCCTTTCTCATAGTCCAGACTAAGCTCCATGTGGTGTTTTAAAACATATTTCAGATTACCTCCAAAATTGGGAGTCCCAACAGCTCCAAACCTTTGCTTTGTTGTTACTGCAAGAAAACGGAAGGGTGACTTCCTGTTTATTTCGCCAATGCTTGTTTAAAATCCAGATATTTAGCGTTCCAGTACTCACGGTTAGTTATTTTAGATGCCAAATTGTCCCAGGAAAAAGGCAGCACTCTCCGGCAACGGCTGTGCGGCTTCGCTCCGCAGAAAAAGCAGTCGACTCACAGCACAGCGCCACTTCCCCCTCTTCACTTCGGAGCCCATTTCTGGGTTCCTTAGTGGGTTGGGGGCGCTAAGGGTGCCCGCCGAGTCCCACGGTCACAGGCTTCGTCCGCCTGTGATTTTCAAAAGGGTCCCCGCTACGCCGCAGCGGAAAAAGACCCGTTTCTTGCAGAGCTTGTCCCTCCAGTTCAGAGGGAGTCCGCCATCACTGGAGGCGCCACCCCGGAAATCTTAACTTTTACAGTATAATAGCCATTCCCTAACAAAACCTGTATGTGCACATATCCTTATATTTGGTTTTATTTAGTTTCTTTGTTCTTAATAATTTCTACAATGGTCATTTGGTATTCTTCAAACATAATACAAAAAACAAAGCAATAAAAAAAGAAAATAACATCCCTGGAATAATCTCACTGTTCCTTAGAAAAATGGAACTTTAGCTTGTCAGAGGTAGAGACTGAAAGTGACCAGGGGATGACATCCCAAATGTGACACAGTTAAAGGTGCATTCTGATGTGGGGTTGATTCCGTTAGTTTTCCTGGTTATGCTAGTGCTTCTGTCCTGATCTCTAACAGTACCTTTACAAAGCATTAACTGTGGCATTATACCGTGGTACCTCAGGTTACAAACACCTCAGGTTACAAACACTTTGGGTTACAAACACTTTGGGTCACAGACTCTGCTAACCTGGAAGTAGTACCTCGGGTTAAGAACTTTACCTCAGGATGAAAACAGAAACCGTGCAGCGGCGGCAGCAGAAGGCCCCTTTAGCTAAAGTGGTACCTCAGGTTAAGAACGGTTTCAGGTTAAGAATGGACCTCCGGAGCGAATTAAGTTCGTAACCAGAAGTACCACTGTATGGCTTTTTCATTGAAATACTGCTGTGACACAACAGCAGATGCCTCTGTTAGGTTTCCAGAACTAGCATATATGTCACATAAAATGCAAATATCAGGGATAAAGTACCGTCTGGATACAGCCATACACAACAGTTGTGAGTCCTCAGAAGCCATTGGATTCTTATATCTCACAGAGATAAAAACCAAGAAATGTAACAGTCATTATTGTCTATCATTTGACACTGGTTTATATGTTATCATCTCTTTTAAAGTGTGTGTGTGTGTGTGTAGTCAACTAAGAGATTTACCACAATGGGGAAGCCTATGTATTTACTGAATTTCATTTTTCCTGAGCATCTCTCTACCTTTGGTCTTCTTGAGGTTAATCAGAAATGGTACAATACAATCAAATCAAATCATAAATCGTCTATTTCAAACAGCACATTTCCATTTCACTGACCAAAACATACGGTTTGAGTAAAATTAAAATAGCAGCATGCTTTGACCCAGCTTTCGGTCTCCATCACAGGCACATTGGGGTCATATATAACATAGATTAAATCTACTAGGGCCAGAAATCTTCATTCCCCCCCCATTGTCTCAGAATATTGCCAGCCTCCTCCTGTTTTCATTATACCAATGTAATGCCAGCCATTTCCTGTTTTCATTAGACTATTGTAATGCTAGACTCCCACTGTTCTCATTAGTGCAGGACTCTGTAATGGCAGCCACCTCATGTTTTCATTATAACTTAACTGTATGGTGCCAGCTGCTTCTTGGTTTTTTCTGTACAGAATTATATTTGACCACAGCTTATATAAAGACACGTTGAGGGATTTCTAGGTTTCAGGAAAGAAACTGAGGAGAAGACTTCTTTTCTACTGACTCAAGGCATTGCTCCCTCTTGCCCAGTATGGTCTATCTGACTGGAAGAGGCTCCAATGTCAGAGCTATGTGAGGAAACCTTAGCAGATGGCTGGCATGGGCTCAGATGTGTTGGCCCACGGCCTTGAGCAGGAGAGCCAGTTCTTCCTCCCAGGGTCATAGAGCAGTCAGTTCAGATAGACATTCCTATATTCGGCATTCCTATATGTCACACGGGAAAGGCAGCATAGAAACCAGTAACTTAGCTAAAGCAAAATGATAGGCCAGGATTTGGACCAGGGACCATCTCAGATTAATGAATGTTATGATATTTTTTGGGAAAAAACTATTATGGGATGCTAGGTTGTATTTTATTTAAGTAGTTATGTGCTTGGCACTCCTGATTGGAGGAAAGGCAGGATATAAAAACAAATATTCAATAAGTAAATCAAATCACTCTCTCCAGAGAGGCTGCAGGCTTGGACACAGTACTGCAAATGCATAAATATTGAGCTGCTCTGCTAATTATCAGTGATTATTGTGACTCCATTGATGTGTGTTTAATTTAATGGCATCAAGTATGGAACCAAGATAAGTCGCCAGGGCATTCACAAGTTTTGTCATCCCGGAAACCTGTAATGCTCATTATTTCAGAGGATACAAACTTGTAATGACACAAAATTCCCTATGTACAGTATAATGTATCCCCTTTCACCAATCACATGCTGAAAATTCTCTCATCTCTGGCATACAAGAGAGGAAGGAATACTGAAAGTGCTGTTCAGTACCAGGACATGCCCAGTTGTGTGGTACATGGCTGATCCTCCATTGCCTGGTGAAAAGCTCTGTTCTGCTCTCCCTAGGCAGGGGTCTGCAACCTTTAAGACAAAAAGAGCCACTTGGACCCGTTTCCGGAAAAACAACAACAACTGGGAGCCGCAAAAACATTGCAACATTTAAAACAAATATAACACTGCATATATTGTTTCTGGCCTTAATGCTATATATACAGGATCGTGCAGTCAGCTGTCAATCTCAAGAAAAAAGGACAAATTAATAGCTAATTAAAATATTTAATTTACAACCAGGTAACCAGGTTAATGGGACTTTTACTCCTGAACCTCAGTGCTCAGTGTCTGCACATCAGGGCTGTAAGACGTCACCTTCATTTTCACACAGGCTTGCAAGCTGTCATCTGTGAGGCGTGATCGGTGTTTGTTTTTAATATAGTTCATGTTGGAGAAGACCTGCTCACATACATATGTGGAAGAGACCACAAGGGCCATCGAGTCCAACCCCCTGCCAAGCAGGAAACACCGTCAGAACACTCCTGACATATGGTTGTCAAGCCTCTGCTTAAAGACCTCCAAGGAAGGAGACTCCACCACACTCCTTGGCAGCAATTCACCAAACTTTCACCTGCTTAAGTTTAAAAAGGGGCTTCAGGCAACTAACTCCACGTGGAATTCCACACGACCGCGACTGCATAATCAATGCCACAAAATGCCAAAGAAAATTAACCAGGGCCCCAGTGAACCATAAATCATAATCAGTGCCTGATGTAAATAATAATTAATAATGAGGGCCCAATGTCATCCTCGTCATTATAAAAATAACCCCTCTCTTCGCGCCGCCCAGCCTCCCAAGAAGAAAACCCCACTTCAAACGGTCACAAAGCACAAATTCCACGCGACCGCGACTTGCTATGCCCAATAATCAATGCCCCAAAATGCCATAGAAAATTAATCAGGGCCCCAGTGTACCATAAATCATAATCAGTGCCTGATGTAAATAATAATTAATAATGAGGCATTCCTCATTATAAAAATTTCCCTTATTTCCCCCCCCCCAAAGTAGGTTGTTTTGTTTTTTACTTTATAGCAAGGGGGAAATGTTCTTTGTCATCTTCCAATTGCAGTATTATTAATATTACAAAACAAAGTAATTGACAGATGTGTAAAAGTTTGATTCAAATGATTAAAAGCTGCTGAAAACCACAAACTGTCAGTTTTCCCTGGGAAATAAAGACCCATCCATCTGCTGGGGGCTCTGAAAATGACTGTAATGAGTCACCTTTAAAATGACAGCTGTCACCCCAGGAACAAAGCCTTGAAGCTGAGCTAAAATATATAATAAATTATGTACCATGTAGGAAGAGCATAAACCCTCCCGACACAAACCCTAGACCCCAAAGTCAGCTTCTAATTTTGTGCTATTTTGATCGCTTTCCTCAAGGTAGAGAATAATATCTTGTAACATTATCTGCGATCACTAGCATTTGGGCTAGGCCCAAGTCAATAAGAAGATAGGGATGCCAGAGCGATGCTACTTTTTGATAAGGTGCAGAGTGTCAGCTTATATCATTGCAGTTTCCTGTCACATTGCATAGAATGAATGAGGTTTTACCGGGAGAGAGGCAAGTGATAGCATCACACCTGAAAATTAATTCTCTTGAGCTGTGCTACCCCCAAAAGAAGTTATGAAATATTCTTTTTGGTTACTGGCTTGCAATTTCTCCACCGACTCAGAGTCAGGCAGTTTTGGCAAGAGGAACTCTCCTGGGGGTGTTCCCCCTCCCCATTTTCTCTCCCTCCTCCCCCCCATCATCATTTTTGTCTCCAGTTGCTGGTGTCTAGTGTGAAATAGGGCAGGTGGAGCTGTAACATCCTCTGTGAAATAAAATGCAAATTCCACTATGCAAATGGACCATTAAGAAGTAAATTAGATTGAACAGCGGTGGTAAATCAGCAATTATATTGTTGTTGGCTTAAAAAAAAAGCTAGTGAGATTCCAACAGAAGTAAAACCTGAGATGTTTGCAACACATGTTGGGGGTGGTAATACAACTCGCCACTGGAAAAGGTACCCTAGGGCTGCTGATGTGCTTTGCTGGATCTGGCGCACATTTTGCTGCTGTTTTTGAAGTTGTCTTCAAAAGAGGGGATGCTGAGCAAACTGCCTCAAGATGGCTGGTATTAATTACTGTTTATAATAGCTTCCATTTTCACATAATTATTGCATATTTGGGCACATTATGCCAAAGGATATCCCCAGCATGGGCTGGTGATTAGGATTAATATTTATATTGTGGTTAAAATGTCCATGGTTTACCTTTTTCTGCTAAATAGCTCCCAGTCCTTCTGGATTACCCATAGCACCTTTGGACCATATTAAAGAACAACTAAGTTTAAAAACACCACCACACAGGGCAGTGCCATAGCTACGGGGGCGGGCGGGGGGGGGGCTTAGCTGGGTTTTTTTGCCCCAGGTGACGTTTCCAGAGGGGCACCATTGAGGCTCCCCAGCCTGTGTGTGTGTGTGTGTGTGTGTACAGAAATGCACACAGGGGGTTGGGGTGCAAAATTGGGTCTTTCACCTGAGTGAAATAAAGCCTAGTCTCACCCTAGCACAGGGTCTACTACCAATCCCTGTATTAGGATCAGCTCCTTGAACCAAAGAATAATGATTATTATTTATTAAATTTAAATATGGCCCTCCTTGTTCTAAACACTAGTCCTGCTGTTATGGGATATGTGGTGGATGAGCACTGCAGATGTGTGAGGAGGGAATTAAAACCAGAGCCTTGGCAGGATGCTGATTTGATGGGGGGAAACCTCATGACTTTGCCTCTGGCAAAATGTTGTAAGTTCACTCCAAGAAGGCCTCTGAACACCAAAACATGTTCTCTTTTATTTGGATGCATCTGATTGAACTCCAGATCTCAAAGGAGCAGGTTGATTTTTCAGGCTCCTCAGGTTCGGTAGATTTTTACACACATACACACACACACACACACACACACACATACACACATACACATACACACACACACACACACCTTGCTTGCTTGCTTGCTTGCTACTGGGCTGAGCTTCCTGCTCAGACTTCTGCCTCTCAAAATACTCTTCAGTTCTGTCATTTTAAGGGTTCTCCCCGCCCCCAACCCCTGTACCTTTTGGGCAAATCTGCCCATCTCAGTCTCTCACCTTCTTCGTCCTCCTTCCCAATCAACTGTCAACACCTTGGTGCCCCCCCCTTTATGGCCCACACGTGGTTTCCACATGTGAGTGAGGGATAAGGAGGATGCAGTGGTAGCTATTCCCATCCCATCATTCTCCCCTTGTGGATGAGATGGGAGTGGGCAACTGTGGCTCCCAGTCTCCTCCGCCATTTTCTTTCCCCATCTGGCTCCTATCTGGTGGAACACGCTGTCACAAGAGACTAGGGCCCTGTGGGACTTGACATCTTCCCGCAGGGCCTGCAAGACAGAGCTGTTCCACCAGGCCTTTGGCCAGGGCACAGCCTGACTCCCTCCTTTGGCAATCTGCACAGAACTCTAGCCCAATGGTTGCCATCAATTTGATTTGAATTAATTTTAGAATGAATGATTTTAGAATGTTGCACTATTTTATTGTTGTTAGCCGCCCTGAGCCCGGCTTCGGCTGGGGAGGGCGGGATATAAATAAAATTTTATCATCATCATCATCATCTTTCCACACAAACCTCCAACTCACAGTCAATCCCCATCTGCAAAATGGGCATAATAATGCCAATCTATTTTATAGGGCTGATGTTGTGTTATTGAGATGATCTAGGGAACGGCTTGAAGCAAGTTTGTTTGCCCTGGTTGATGACTTTTCCAGTGGGAAATGGGCAGGGGGGAGTGCAACCCTCTTCATTCTCCGGAACTTCTCAGCAGTTTTCAGTGCCATCACCTGTGGTGTTCTTCTAGTCCAACTGGTTTCATTACGACTTGGAGGTGTGGTGGTGGTGACAGTCCTTTCTGACAGGATGGACCAGAAGGTTGTGCTAAGGGACTACAGTTCTGCCACATGGACAATGACATTAGCAGTACCTCAGGTTGTCATTTGTCTTCCATGCTGTTTAACATCTACATGAATCTGCTGGGAGGAGTTATCCAGAGGTTGGGGTTAAAGTCTGAGGGAAGCTGTGGAAACTGTTGTCCACAGGCAGTTTTGGGGATAGATGAAACATTGTCCAGATAACCCAGAGGTACTACGGGTGGGGAAAGTTCTTGATCTGGATGGAGGTGTGCAACCAATTCTGGAAAGGGCTTCCCTCCTAAGAGACCAGGATCACAGCCTGGCATTTCACTTGGACCAAGTACTGTGGATAGTGATACTGGTACCTGGTCTTGTGTGTGTGTTTTCTAATTATAACAAACATCTATACCATTTTTTGTGTATTGTCCTCTATATGAACTCCATTGCAAAAGGATAGGAATAGGAGTTGATTGTTCAAATTTTGTTAGAAAAGGTTCTAATTTCTTGGTAATTTGTCTTTCAAGTGTTTTTTTAAGTTAATATAATAATAATAATTTATTATTTTACCCCACCCATCTGGCTGGGTTTCCCCAGCCACTCTGGGCGGCTTCCAACCAAATATTAAAGACAATACAGCATCAGACATTAAAAACTTCCCTAAACAGGGCCACCTTCAGTTGTCTTTTAAAAGTAAAATAGTTGCTTATTGCCTTGACATCTGCTGGAAGGGTGTTCCACAGGGTGGGTGCCACTACCAAGAAGGCCCCGTTCCCTGTAACCTCACTTCTTGCAGCGAGGCAACCGCCAGAAGGCCTTCGGGCGCTGGACCTCAGTATCTGGGCTGAGTGATGGGGGTGGAGACGCTCCTTCAGGTATACAGGACTGAGGCCGTTTAGGGCTTTAAAGGTCAGCACCAACACTTTGATTTGTGCTCGGAAGCATACTGGGAGCCAATGAAGATCTTTCTGGACCAGTGTTATATGGTCTCGGTGGCTGCTCCCAGTCACCAGTCTAGCTGCCACATTCTGGATTAATTGCAGTTTCCAGGTCACCTTCAAAGGTAGCCTCATGTAGAGCGCATTGCAGTAGTCCAAGCGGGAGATAACCAGAGCATGCAGCACTCTGATGAGGCAGTCTGCGGGCAGGTCTCAGCCTGTGCGCCAGATCATAGCTGTCAACTTTTCCCTTTTCTTGCAAGGAATCCTATTTGGAATAAGGGAATTTCCCTTAAAAAAGGGAAAACGTTGACAGCTATGAGCCAGATGGAGCTGGTAGACAGCTGCCCTGGACACAGAATTAATCTGCGCCTCCATGGACAGGTGTGAGTCTAAAATGACTCCCAGGCTGTGCACCTGGTCCCTCAGGGGCACAGTTACCCCATTCAGGAGTCCTCCACACCAGCCCACCCCCTGTCCCCCAAGAACAGTATTTCTGTCTTGTCAGGATTCAACCTCAATCTGTTAGCCACCATCCATCCTCCAATTGCCTCCAGGCACTCACACAGAAGCTTCACTGCCCTCACCGGTTCTGATTTAAAAGAGAGGTAGAGCTGGGTATCTGCATATTGATGGACACCCAGCCCAAACCCTCTGATGATCTCTCCCAGCGGCTTCATGTAGATGTTAAAAGGCATGGGGGAGAGGATAGAACCCTGAGGCACCCCACAAGTGAAAGCCCAGGGGTCTGAACATTAATGAATACTGTCTACAGATTTTTGTCCTGCATACAAGATTTGACCCTCTATTTTAGATAAATAGGGTAGGTTAAATGGTACAATATTTTAGGACCCAGTTTGTTTTTGATAATTCTAAATTTTTAAAAATTATTTTCAATATTGTGTTTTATTGCTGGAACTCTCCCTGGGAACTTAGGATGAAGGGTGGGAGTCACAATACCATCCGCAGAAAGTTGTAGGACACTTTGCATGGAACATCATCCTTCATCTTCTGTCTCTGGTGGTTTCTCCCTGATTCATGTTTGCTTTGCTGGCCAAGATTTGGATGACATCCAAGCCTGAGGGTGACGTGAGCAGCACCTCAGACTAAAATAATCTCCTCTTATCAGCAAAGCTGTCTCCGCTTTACATCCTTGATCCCACATTCAGGCTGGCATGCATCCAGAAAAGCTCTTCAGACATGATGAAAGTTTATCTCAGATGTTCTTCACCCACCTCTGTCTAGTCTGCTGTCCTCCCCACTCACAATTTCTCTATCCTTCCTCAGTTTATACTGACCTAACATGTTCCTGGCATTTCACTGTGTCTGCAAAAGGTATAGTGAACACAAAGTTCCATTTTCCAACCGGCGTGTGCCATCTCTGACCCCATTCTCTTCAGCTCGATGTAAACCCAAAATGAGGACTATAATGGGCTTTTAGAGCTATTAAGACTTACCAATTTGGTGACAATTGCTCTTATAAGCTTAATGGGCAAGAATAGGGCAGTAATTTTTTTGCGGGGAAAAAGCTAGTTCACTTAGAATTGCTGTGTAAGTCCATTAGTGCAATATTGTGGCTCTTTAGCCATGAATCATTCGTGTCATGGATGGATGTTTCTCCACATGATGCAGTTGGTGAAATGTTCACAAATGTCTGTGATCTAATGGTTTCTTCAGTTTATATTCCTCTGTTTTGGAGAAGTGTGCTACTTTGAGTAAGATTTAGAAATGAGGTTCAAGAGAAAGAAAGAAATGAAATGAAGTCGCCAGACAGACGGTGGCAAAGTAGCATTACAACGCATGCTGGGACTGATATTATGGGTTTGCCTAATGCCTGCTGGCCTGCGTGCGGATGTATGAGAAGAAATTGCCAGTTTCCACGGGCAGAGGCAGCTTCAATGCATTTAAGGCTGTGAGCTGCTTTCTGGCGGCTGGTGCAGAAGTCGGGGGCAAATCACAGCCTCAGTGAGCCTAAGAAGCTTATCTTGGTGCCAAAGATAAAGGCTTATTAATAGTTAGTAATCTACTGCTAAATACCTATTGAAAAACTTGTGAAATGCATGTTATTAAATCCTTTTCTCTAAAACGCATTTTTTTCACCAGGTCAAAGCCCCAAGAAAAAGTTATTGGCTATAATTGTCCGCTGCTAGGCATTTCATCTTTACAAAGGCATTTCAGTACCATTGAACAATGTAATCTACTTAACGGGAGAGATTTGTCTATGTCTTTTCTATTAATGGTTTTATGCAACATTGTTGTCATTATTTGCGTGTGGTCTTGGAGGTTCAAGTGACCACTGGGCTACTGTACCATAGAAATGAATAAGTCTCAATGTTTATTAGCACGGTGAGCATGATACGACTTCAGGCAAGTACAGAAAACATCTCTAAGGTGTGTCTGCTGTTCTATGTGTGGGGCATTTAGGGGTAGTGCACTGATACCAGGGGTTATTGGGAAGGGCAGGTGAGTTGGGAATGGGGTGGCAAGGCTCTGAAGACATGGGAGCCAGAGACGCATTCAGAGTGGTGCAAGCAGTTCCTCTGCACAGGGCACCGAGCCAAGGGGGTGAATAATAATAATAATAATAATAATAATAATAATTTTAAAACCCTGTATTTATACGGGTACCTACTGAGAAGATCCATTAAAAAAGCAACTGATCCAAAAGGAATCATGGTGAAAAGAAAGAAATTGGGGGGCTGCCACATTTTGTCCTCACTGAGGGCACCACATTACCAGAGTCCAGCCCTGTGCATCTCTGTGCAGTATTTCTAAAGGGCCCTTCCTCTAGTTCTCTACCACCGTGGCCTTGGCTATGCTGCTGCTGAATCCCAGGTCAGTACAATATTCATGGACAGCGGTGCTGTCCTGACTTAGGGGCAGGTGAACTGGGTGGATTTGTTTTGACCCAGCCGTGCCCACCAGGACCAGCATAAGTCATTGGACCAAGGAAGGGGGTTGCCATGACCCACAGGGAATCCAACTCCATCCCTAGAAAATCATTCTGCTTTGAAGTCATCATATTTCTTTTTGTTTTAAAATACTGAAATGCTACTTTTCTGGACAATGCCCATCCAAATAATAAAAACATCTCTCTCCCCCTTTTTGTCTCCAAGAATCAAGCAGGGTCACAAAAAAGCAAACAACTCAGAACTTCAGCATTGTAAACAATATGTGAGCCTTAATCTGGTGAGCAGGACAAAAAATTACCCAGGGAAGACCAGCCAAAACAAGTGAGTCCTCAAGGGCTTCCCAAAAGCCTAGCCCCCTGCTGCACCGCCCCCGGGAGAGAATTCCAAAGGTGTGGGGCCACCCCAGTAAAGAACCTATTCATTGCGGTCTCCCACCTCACGCCAAGAGGGCCTGCAACTGAGGTCCCAGTGAGCAGGCAGAATGGCATGGGTGTATGTGGCCCATTGGATAACTCTGGCCCAAACGATATAGGGATTTGAAGCTTAAAACCAGCCACTTAATTTCACCCTAGAGAAGCTAGACTGGCTCCCTCCTTGTTCTCCTTCTGCTGGCAGGCAAAGATCTTTACCATTGTTTCAGGTGTGCAGACTCATAATTTGCAAGTATATAAAGAAGAAAATTAAAAGGTGTGAGTTGAACACCAGTGAGATAAAAAAAATACAGTGGTGCCTCGCAAGACGAATGCCTCGCAAGACGAAAAACTCGCAAGATGAAAGGGTTTTTGGTTTTTTGAGTTGCTTCGCAAGACGAATTTCCCTATGGGCTTGCTTTGCAAGACGAAAACGTCTTGCAAGTTTGTTTCCTTTTTCTTAAAACCATTAATACCCAGGGTGCATTGCTTGAAGAGGTGCAGTTGTGACTTGACTTCGAGGAGCAACTCATAGCACGTGGTGTGGTAGCCTTTTTTGAGGTTTTTGAAGACTTTGGTGATTTTTTAAGCTTTTCCAAAACTTCTTTTGCAGCCATTTGGTAAGTTAAACTTTTAAAACTTTTTTGGGGGTTTTTGGATTTTGGGTTGGGGTGTTTGGAATTCAAGGACTTGGTGTTGGGGAGGGGTTTGCAAGAAGCTTGTGTGTTTTTTCCTGCATTTTTATGATTTTTTGTGACCATTGGGGCACTCTGCTGTTGTTAAAAAAAAAAAGATTTCTGGGTTTGGATTTCTGTGTGGTGGGTGGCTGGGGGGGTCAGGGAATTGTTGAGAAGGGGTTTGCAAGAATCTGGAAGCTTGTGTGTTTTCTGGGAGGTTTGGTCCTTTTGAATTTTTTGGATGTGAAGCACTGATTTTTTTTTGGGGGGGGGTTTGCAAAGGTAGGAGCTGTGCTGCCATGGGGCGCAAGAAGACTGCTGCTGCAGAGGCTGGCGAGAGGAAGAAGGAGAAGGTTACGCTGGAAATGAAGAAGGAGATCATCCGGAAGCACAACAGTGGAATGCGTGTGACAGACCTCGCCAGGGAGTACAGGAGGAATCCATCAACCATCGGGACCATCCTGAAGATGAGGGAGAAGATCCTTGCGACTGATGTAGCCAAGGGAGTCACCAGGATTGTGAAGAACCACCCCGCTGTTCTGGAGGAGGTGGATAAGTTGCTGCTCATCTGGTTAGAAGAGAAGCAGCGTGCAGGGGACACAGTGACTGAGGCTGTCATTTGTGAGAAGGCCAAGGCCTTGCACGCAGACCTCGTCCGGCAACAGCCAGGAACCTCAGGCAAGCCAGAAGTCTTCAAGGCAAGCAGAGGCTGGTTTGACCGGTTCAAGACGAGATCTGGAATCCACAGCGTGGTCAGGCATGGAGAGGCTGCCAGTTCTGATGTTCCTGCGGCTGAAGACTTTGCAGTGGAGTTCCTGGAGGGTGTGACGACGGAGGGCTACATTCCACAGCAGGTCTTCAACTGCGACGAGACCGGGCTGTTTTGGAAGAGGATGCCCAAAAGGACTTTCATCACTCAGGAGGAGGCCAAGTTGCCTGGCCACAAGCCCATGAAGGACCGTCTGACCCTGCTCTTCTGTGCCAACTGCTGTGCCCTGCTGGTGTACCACTTGGAGAACCCACGGGCCTTCAAGAAACACAAGGTCGACAAGGAGCAGCTGAGTGTCATGTGGCGATCCAACAGTAAGGCTTGGGTCACACGTGTTCTGTTTGTGGACTGGGTCAATCTTGCTTTTGGCCCTGGTGGACAACGACCTGCCGCTGAAGGCTTTGCTTCTGATGGACAATGCTCCTGCTCATCCTAAAGGCCTTGAGGAGGACTTGTTGGAGGAGCTCAGCTTCATCAACATCATGTTCCTGCCACCTAACACCACGCCACTGCTCCAGCCGATGGATCAGCAGCTCATTGCCAATTTCAAAAAACTCTACACCAAGGAGCTTTTCAGGTGATGCTTCGAGGTGACTGATTGCACCAACGTCACCCTGCAGGAATTCTGGAAGGACCACTTCGACATCGTCACCTGCTTGAAGATGATCACCACGGCCTGGGACGGGATCAGCCAGAGAAATTTGAATTGCGCTTGGCGCAGCCTGTGGCCGGACTGTGTGGCACCAAGTGACTCTGATGCACCAGTCAACAGTGGTGCAGGACATTGTTGCCTTGGGGACGACCATGGGCCTGGAGGTCACAGAGGAGGACGTCAGCGAGCTGGTGGAGGAGCACGACCACGAGCTGACCACCCAGGAGTTGGTCGAACTGCAGGCAGAGGCTGCACAGGAGCAGGCCTCGCTGGAAGAGGAGGAAGCAACTGAGGAATGGCTGTCCTCCAAAGAACTGAGGGACATTTGCCAGAAGTGGAAAGATGTGCAGGCTTTTGCACAGCGGCACCACCCTGACAAGGACCTGACACGTGACCTTGCGAACACTTTTGATACAAGATACAAGGGTCATGTCATCTTTCAGGGAGGTGCTGAAAAGGCGGATGAAGCAGCAGACCATGGACAGGTTCTTCAGCAAGAAGCAAAGAGTGGAAGAGGAACCTTCTTCGAGTTGTCCCCCAGAGTCTGAGAAAATGTATGTACAGTACACTTTGGTGATTTTTAAATGCTTTTCTGTCATGTTTAGAAACTTTATTTATTGTTCCTTCAATTTTTGAAATGCTCTTTACAGTATGTGTGACTTTAAAGAGTACTTAATAAACTCTTTTTGTACCAAATTTGGCTTTGTTTGGACTTTTTTTTACCATAGGAACGCATTAATTGATTTTCAATGCATTCCTATGGGAAACCATGCTTCGCAAGACGAAAAATTCGCAAGACGAAAAAACTCGCAGAACAAATTAATTTCATCTTGCGAGGCACCACTGTACAGTTGGTGATTATGAGCTTAATATGTACTTAGGTAAAGGGACCCCTGACCCTTAGGTCCAGTTGCGAACGACTCTGGGGTTGCACGCTCATCTCACTTTACTGGCTGAGGGAGCCGGCGTACAGCTTCCGGGTCATGTGGCCAGCATGACTAAGCCACTTCTGGCGAAACAGATCAGCGCATGGAAACACCATTTACATTCCTGCCGGAGTGGTACCTATTTATCTACTTGCACTTTGATGTGCTTTTGAACTGCTACGTGGCCAGGAGCTGGGACCGAGCAACGGGAGCTCACCCCGTCACGGGGATTCGAACTACTGACCTTCTGATCAGCAAGCCCTAGGCTCTATGGTTTAGACCACAGAGCCACCCTGTCCACTTAATATGTAACAATTGGTGAGGCCAAGACAGGAGGAAATTGGTGAGCCCAAGAGCACCCAGAAACCTGTCTGGAAATATTTTGTAGCATGTGATTTCTGCCCAAGAGCAGGAAAGCAGAGGGCATTGCTGTGTGTAGAGCTGATATGATTTTTGAAACTCTTTCTGAAGTCTAGTGCTGCAACTTATAAAGGGCATGTGTGCAGCTTTCATAAATTTGGGCTGTCTTCTAAGGACTTCATTTGAAAGCCAATGAAGCCCTGTGAGCAGAACCTTGGCTGGGAGGCATGGGCTGGAATACTTTGCATAATATGATCATGGACAACTGGCAATTGAATTAGAATGACCGCTGGGCTGTACTGAGGTGTAACACAAAATATATACTATAGCATTTTGCACACAGGCACCATATCACACAGTTATGTATGTGCTCCTAACACAAAGCTAAGCCCATGAAACCAGTGCGATTCAGCATACTTAGTGCTCTGATGGATTGTGACCTAAAAACAGATTATAACTTTCAAGGGCAGATGTTAAGAACATGGTTTAAGATAGGGTTGCCATATTTTAAAGAGTAAAAAAGAGGATGCTATGACGGCCATTCAAAGCAAATAAATGCAAATTGTCTCAAATTTTATCCCTGAAAAAGAGGATGTGTCCTGAAAAAAAGAGGACACAGAAAGATTATTGCCTTTCATTATATTTTATATCTGAGGTTTGGCTTATTTTATAGCCTTTCTTCTGTTCTTTAGTCTGTTAGATCTGTAAAATTGTTGTAAAATTTGATAGTGCCACCTGAGGATCGGATGGTTTTAATTGGGGGCTGGATCCAGACCTTGGGGTAACATACTGGTCTTCTCTTTAAAAAGCAACAAGCTAGTTACATCCTTAAGGTGGGAACTATGTCACTACAACAAACCCATAAAGAGCTTATTTTGTAGCTGGAACTAAACTATAAAATTCATCAGCAGTCTTTTGGCACAGCTTTCAAATAAGCATGGAAAGACTGGAATGACCACAGAGGGAAGCGTTTTGTCTTGAACTTCAGTGAAAGATGCTAGCAAGCTTCCTTTGTTAGCATATGCACGAAACGAGGTGGGAAGGGCTGTGTTATTTTTGCCCCCCGCTATTGCAGGCATCATGGAAAATATGTCTCCAAAGGCTTCGAGATGGCTCATTAAGCTCCCGATCCATTTCTGCACACGCTGCTGCTGCTACCACACTGACCTTTTACAGCTCAGACTACAGATGGGCATCTCCCCATTACTGTCAGTGAGATGCAGCCTGTGGGGACACATAACCAGCGGAAGAAATACACTTTCAGCTGTTTTTGTCTCTCAGACCCAGAAGGGGAATGGCAAGAGGATCTTTGTCCCATGAATGAACGAGCACACACACATCATTCTCTGTGGTCAACCTCCGTGGATATCAGATAACTTTTGCTGCTCCTTTGCAAAGAGGAAATCAACTCTGTCTTGGGGGATGGGTGGGCATGCGATGCAAGGCCTGTTTGGCACTTCCTTTGTTCTTCACACAGCAGCATGAACACAGCCCAGCTCTGAATTCTTTAGATGGAGTTGATGGCAGCAAGGCACCGAAACCTCATTGTGTCTCACAAGGCATATTCTGGCAGGACTCCTCACACAGCCACTTGCTGGAGTTTCGAATGCAGCCTGCGGAAGGGCAGGCATACGAAGCTGAAAGCAAAGGAGGGAAACAATAGCTGCCCCACCGCCAGGTCTGAGAATGGGAAGTAGTTTTGTTAGTGCACGGGGCTGCAGCAAAAAGAGAATGTCCAGCCGGGTGAATGAACTTCCTACCTGAAGCTTGGCAAAGCTCAGTCTCAAGAAAAACAGCAAAAGCCAACAAAAGACTTGAGTTAAAGTAATAATTAGACAGGAGGCACTTCAGCACATTGGCCAAAAGTTTCCAGCCTTGCCTTCTAAGTGAGGCTTTAAACTGAGATTTAAATTTATTAGAATCAATTGCTTTGAGTCACTGCACTCCATCAAATCACATAGTGATTCTTAGTGCCTTCCAATGTTTCAAGTATTTCAGTGGGTGCGATTCACCATTGCTCACTGGATGGAACAATTCCACCTCTCCTCTCCTCTCCTCTCCAGCTCTTTTGGGAGCTCCCTCTGATGCAGTTGGCGCCCCAATCCACCCACTGAAGGCCAGGGGTCTAGACTACAGGAATCTCCACCCCACCTCCCATCCCTTTTCCCTTGTCTCCCCTCCGCAGATAATTCAAAATACCATGGCTTGTAGTACAGGGGATGCAACTGAACGAGAAGCAATGGAATCAACTTTCCAAGGAAGTTGGTATCTGTCCATTTCTTCCTCTCTTTCCCTTTAAAAAAAGAAAAGGCACAAAGTTCATTTTAGACTTGATTTCTGGAAATCATTGTTTGTTTTGTTGAATGTTTAAGTTTCTAATTAAGTTTATATTTAATGATGATTATCTTCTTTTGCTAGTAATTCAAGCTTGTGTGTTGCATGGGCACCTTGTTACACTGGCAAGTTGGTGGCTGTTGCTGAATAATAATAATAATAATAATAATGATAATAATAATAATAATAATAATAATAATAATAATAATAATAATAATAATAATAATAATAATATATTATTTATACCTGGCCCATCTGGCTGCGCTTCCCCAACTGCTCTGGGCGGCTTCCAACAAAATATTAAAATACCGTAATGCATCAAACATTAAAAGCTTCCCTAAACTGGGCTGCCTTCAGATGTCTTCTAAAAGTCTGGTAGTTGTTGTTCTCTTTGACATCTGGTGGGAGGGCATTCCACAGGGAGGGTGCCACCACCGAGAAGGCATAGACTCCTAATGTGCCCCTCAAATATAGACGGTAAATTCACCAACCCCCTATGCAGGGATATATACATGACCAGGTGCACTTTGCTGGTTGCCAGTGGGAGGGAGATTTTTGTGTCCCTTACTTCAGATCTTAGCGATAAAGTGCCCCATTGTTATTTCTAGTTAGATGATAAAACTGTGTGTTTCATTTCTGGGTATTATGGAAGCACATTAGTCATTTGCAGGTGTCACTCATCGCCTACATTTTGAAGAGCAACGCAGCCAGGCTTTTCCCAACCTGGTCAACTGCTTTCTCACCACCTTGCAAAGGGAGGGGGGGGGATATCTGGCTATCAAAACAAGCAGCCAGATATAGCAAGTGATGAGAAAACATTGCTGCCATCAGCTTTGGAGGAGGCGCTATTATGTCAATCAATCAATCTTGTATGGATAGGCTGTTGCATTCCTCAACTGATGTACTCAGGGAGAAATAGATCCATTAACTTCTAGTAGGTAAACTACAACATCAAAAGAGTGTAAGAGGAGATCAGTTTCCCGCTAATAAGACACTAAGAGCTTGATGGTTGGTCTCCCCACACCCAATAAAATTCCACTTCTAGATTATTTTTCACTTGCATTGACTTCAAACAGACTGTCAGCCTTTGCAATTAAATATCATTTAAAATAAGATTTTGGAGAGCTTGCTCGCCACCCACATGCAAAACCAAACGTGTGTGTGTGTGTGTTTTACTGTGGTGCCGTATTCTTGCAAGGCACAGAGCAAATGGCAGGATGTTTACCGCAGCAGCAACTTAAAATACAAACCAACCCAGCAGGCTGGAAAAACCTCTGCTGCTTTCCTGTCGAGAGAAAACAGTCACACATTCTTAATAAAGGAAGCAGGAACTGTCAACACCCCCCCCCTTCTTTTTTGGCAACCCAGTACCTAGATGCAGGCACTGCAATGTCACAGTTGCTTTTTCTAATTACCTTTGTGGTCCCGGTGGTATGCCTTTAACGTGTCTTCCATATTAATGAAGGCAAGAACAGACACCACCACTATAGGAACTGCTTTATTACTACTCTACTGCTGTCTGTGGGGTTTGGGTTTCTTTTGTATTGTTACAAACAGTCCTATTTTCCAGATAGGTCATATCAAACACATCCACTGAATAACAGCTATTGAAATCATCCATACAATGAATGCCGCTTGTGTTTGTTCGCTTGTGATGTTCACTAATCACTTGTTGTGACTCTTCATACCATATGGGATCAGGGCTGATAGATGGGAGCTGCAGCCCTGGAAAATGGAGGGGCAAGAAAGTTGAGACCTTAATCAGCTTTCAGTCAATGATACTTAAAATCAACAGATCTTGATAGCCCAAACACCATTTGAATTAATGCACCGATAAATTCCTCCTGATGTCAGGGAATATAATTAGGTGGCCACAAGAGGGTATATATTATTGCCAAGTATCAAACTACTTGTTGACCTCAGCAGTGTTTCCTCCATTAAGCAACAAGAAGCTTGAAAGCTGGTTTGAATAAAATATTGGGTTCCATTACCAGCGACTGAACAGCTTGTCTGAAGTGCTGTTTTTCCAAGGGAGATAACCTCCTGCTTGTTGTTGACAGCAACATTTGATAAAAGAGAAGTTCTCTTTTAGCGGAGCAGCCCAAAGCATTCTTGATTTCCTGACCAAATATGAACCCACCCAGTCACCTAATGCCAACCTTTCCTTGACATTATATGGCCGAGTTCTTGATTTTTGAAAATTTGTTAATTCACACCTTGTGCTGTCTGTTACTTAACCAGCTTTCACTTGCATTGATAGTAGTGTATTATATGTATCTGGCTGACAGTGCAACAATACAATCCTCATCGCTATTACCTGGCCTAAATCTAGCTGTCCAGTATTTAAGTCCATTGGGTTGCAACTCTCTTGGCCAAATGATACCCTGAGCTTACTGGTGAGTACCCTGCCTGGTATCAACTGTTGCAACAGAACATCTTACAAAAAAGAATCATGTTTCCTCCCTTCAAACTTCTGGGTGACATCTAAATGCATACTTGGATGAAACCCAGAATAATGGAGAAAGGACACAGAAGTAATTCATGCTTCCTCTCTTGATGATTTCTTGGGGCATCATATATAATTTGTATTAAAGGGCCATTTGGCTGCCACTGCAAACTGAGTGGGGAATACACTCACTCTGCCCGGTCCGTTGTCAGTGGTTGAAGAGAAGATTGTTTTAAAAATGATTTAGTACATTTATCAAGTGCAATGGGTTGAGAGTTACACATTTGGGCTCAGATTTAGTACTAGTCATGATCAGGCAGTCACTTCCAACGCTTGGGCATAGAACACACAACAATTCCAATTCCTATCTTCCTCCTGCTGCTTCTGCACAGTAGCCTGTTTTTAACTGTGGGATTCCTTTGCTGGGTGGAGGCAATTACATTTCCTTCATGTGTAGCATTTCCTGTTCTTGACATTTCTAATATATTCTTGTTTATATCAATTTGCCTATTGCCAACAGTAGCCACAAGACACCTCTAAAATAGCAGCCAGGATAGATAATATCCATGATTTCTCAGCCTTGGAGAAGTGCAACAGTCTGCAATGCTTTATGTCAGGCATAGGCAAACTCGGACCTCCAGATGTTTTGGGACTACAACTCCCATCATCCATAGCTAACAGGACCAGTGGTCAGGGATGATGGGAGTTGTAGTCCCAAAAACACATGGAGGGCCGAGTTTCCCTATTCCTGCTTTATGTCCATAGCTCACTACTAGCTCCTCCTCCATGATCTCCTTTTCCTCCACTTCATGAGTTTGCAGACAAAATGAAGGTCAAGCCCACATTTTTATTTGAACTTTGGGAGAACTACCCTTGACTCATTCAAATCCAAAGTGCAATGGTCCATTTGCAAACCCTTCTCAGTTTGTAATAACAAACATGGATCTGGGAACAATAATTTTCAAACCTCCCACCTGTTCAGAAAAGTGACCTGCAATAGCAGAACGCCTAAATGGGACTGACTTGTAAGTGTGCTCAGAGTTGCAACTGCAGAAAATAATCCACGTTTCCTAAACCAAATAAGATGGCACTTCCTTGCCGTGCTACCTGGCACTGTTTTCCCTGAAGATGCCAAGGACTGAACCTAGGGCATTGCACATCTATGATTACATTATATGATTTGTAATCATACTGCTAAAGTTCAATGGGACCTCACTCCCTGTTAACTGTGTTAAAGATTACAGCCTATCTGTACATCACATCCCTAACTATATTTGAATTTTGCTCTTAATCCCATCAACCTTGTGTTTGATCACCCATATGTCTGGGGCTCTGCCATGCCATCGGACAATGGTCGGGTGTTGGCCAGCAGCCATATTGCAATTCAAAGGCCATTTCCCATTCAGAGAGACAAGGTGACGGAGTCTGTGACTGCTCCTCTCCACCTCCATGCTTGGCCAGTGCTGGAACTATCATTCTCTGGGGTCGAGTCATAGGCTCAGGGGTAGAGGTCCCAGCTTCAATTGCTAGATAACCAGTTACAGGATAACAGGTTCTGTGGAAAATTCAACTGGAGACTCTGGAGAGCTACAGAATGGGCAGTGTGTGCTTGTGTGTGTGTGTCAATGATTTAACCTGGCCTATGTACAAAGAAGCCCACTTGACTACTCACTTGATCCTTTGCACTCGAGGGGGATCATGATGTGTGGCCCCGTGGGATATATCTGTTGCTAGTCTATACTGCTTTAGGATGCAGGTGGAAGGCAGACTTAGAGCTGAGCCAAAAGTCATGCGGAGAACTTGGCTTCAAAATAAGAGGCTTATAGTGGCCACTGCCTGCTTGTATATATCTGGCGGCAGTGCTAGCTACTCCCTTTTTTCATTCTTGCTGGTTTCTATGTCTTAATACTGTTTCTGTTCTGCATTATGTTTTACATTCTGTTTCTGCACACCGCTTTAATATTCTTTGAATGTAGAGCGGTTTATAAATTATGAAATAACTAAACAAATACGGAGCACAACACACTTCCACTGCAAAATGCTCACAGCCTGTTAAGGGGCATTTTTCCTAGAGGGAACTTAAAAGTTTGGATGTCCATACCATCTGCCCCAGAGTTGTACTTCTGACTGGTGTGATCCAGGGCAACAGATCTATCGGTTGTGTGTTTTGCCTCTCAGTGTGGGAGCAGCATCGCAGCTCATGCCATTGGCATGACAGGAGCATTCCAGCTGTGGCATCCGACTGTGGTAGGGCTGATTTGCACATCATGACCTGATACTGTGGCCATGACAGCTCTGTTCAGGCCCTTCTTGTCTGGCCAAGCTTCCTGTTTGCAGGGAGGACTGTAACTGTGTTTGGTCACCTAGGCTTGTCATCCTCCTCCAGACCTTCCTGCTCAATGCCGGAATGTCAGCTGGGGAGTGGGAGGAGGCAGCATGTAGAGCACATTCATGAGCACCAGGGGGAAGGTCCATTGCTCAGAAGCAGGGCATCTGCTTTGCATCTCAGGGTTCAAGCCCTGGTTCAGGCTGGGCTGTAAGAGATGCCTGCCTGAAACCTGGAGAGCCAGTCAGTGGGTACCATGCTGAGCTATATGGATCAATGGTCTGGCCTGCTATAAGGCAGCTTCCTGTGTTTCTAAATAGGACTTGAATGGCCACAGTATCAGCCCCTGAGCAGTTTTCAGAGGACAGATCAGCATCAACTGGTAAAATTCTGGGTGATTTGCTGAAGATCTGCAAGGGTTTCTGTCTCCCCAATTGTTTAACAGAAGCAACAAAAAGGCTTTCACTCTTCTCAATTAGGCTGCTGAAATTAAGAGAGCTGTGAGCTGGGGGGAATTGGGAGCTGATTTTTATGTGTGAAGAACTAAGAGCTCAATTATGATCCTGAAAACAAATGGCTGTTTCATAATCTACTCTTCTGAACCACTGTTTTGCACCTGGTTTCAGCTGGTGAACCTTGAGGTTCTACTAACGAAGCAAGTCAGGTCCTGTAAGCCTGAAGTCTTCCCAGCCTGCCTTGTGACCTCTCCATGGATACAAGAAAGAAATGCCTGAGCAGGGCTTGGGTGAT
The DNA here is from genome assembly GCF_965113315.1 of Podarcis vaucheri. Classification (NCBI taxonomy): domain Eukaryota; kingdom Metazoa; phylum Chordata; class Lepidosauria; order Squamata; family Lacertidae; genus Podarcis; species Podarcis vaucheri. The sequence goes on from NC_138762.1 coordinate 110,844,511, forward strand.
TGTGTGAACAGTCCCAACAAGCACAGCCTTGCTGCTTCACCCCTTTTCTGTTTCACATTTGTCAGGCCAGGAAGCAAAACAATGCTTCAGACACAAACAGCATCCCAGAGTTCTATGGTGCCTAGTAATTGACAGCTAAATTAAATAAAAGCAAGATTTCCTAAACTGAGCATTACAGCTGTGAGTCATGAGCATTGCATTACCTAAGCCTGGTAAATAAATAATCACAACTAAATACAGATAATGTGTTAAAGAGCTAGAGCTAGTAAATCACCAGTGACAGAGCGCCTTAAGGTAAATGGTTTTTTTACATTGGCAAAGGCCTTTCTGGGAAGGCTCTGCATGTGTGTGTGTGTTTATGTCTTCAGACATGTAACAGTAACTGGTTACTTAATGCTGCAACCTTTTAGAAAATACATTTTACCTCCATCACTTAACATTGCTTATACACAGAAACTAAGCTTCTACGGAAGAATTATGTTGCTGGCAGTAACTACATGCCTGATGCTCCTTTCTAAGAAGGATATTTCAGATGTCAAAGCTACACTAGCTTAGAAAGTATTTCCTGGTAAAATAATACTTTATAGCACTCAGAACAACACATTTTAGATACATAAATTGATTTGTATCAATTAATTATGAAGAGGAGCTTCAAACATCAAACATGGCCATTTTGTTAATTCAATAATGGGCTCTCGGGTAACAATTCAAAGTTGTCTGGGGCATATGGCGTTCAACATGGGCAGGAGCACATGCAGACCTCAGAATGTCACTTAGGAGACATCCAGACTCCACAATTTGTAGGTGATTTGAAAACTATATCAAAGGAATTGTCATTTCCTGCTACCATCACTTCGAGGCAGGAGCAGATGCCATGGTGAGGCAGCGGTGCCCATCTCACCTTGTGATGTTGGGAAATGGGAGGTGGTGGCAAGGTCAGTGCAGTGCAATGCACCCCGAGAGCCAACCTGGCGCTCCTGCCTGTGTTTGCACCATGCTAACCTCACCACCACCTCCCACCTTCGTCTCCATCTCCCAGAAAGCAGCAGTGATGTGACTGAGCAGAGGTCAGGTGAGTGCCCCCCCCCACTGTCAGCTGCAAGGAGATGCAAGGAGGGTCACCCCGAAGCAATCTTAAATGTCAGGAAACAAGGCAGCTCCTGCTCCTAAATAACAGAGTCCAACTTGAGTATTGTAGGCTCATGATTCAAATATCTGTGTGATGGAAACCAAGTTCAAAGTGAGCTGTTTTCAGATACAAGGACAGGGAATTATTTTTAGTCCTATTTTGCTTTTAAGGATGGGATAACCATTGCACAACTAACATAACATCACCTCTGATACTACTCTCTCACTTCTTTAGTGGAGTGAAAAATGTGGAGTTTGAAGTAAAAGAATGGCTGTGGAGCCTGAAATTTGCCAGCCTGAAGTAAGTTTGCTTTTCACACTGAAAATAAAGTAAGAAAATGATGGGTTCATATTTAATATTGCTGCTATGTTGCACAGTTTACCCAAAACACAGATATGGGGAACTAAGGAGATATGTGAATGTTTTATGGTGCTCAGTTGTACTTACAAATTTAATTCAAAGAAAACATTAATTTTAAAACGTAGCTTTCGTAAGAATCAAATGCGGAACAGCACATAGAAAAGTGTGTGCAATGGACAGAGAGCGAATAAAATTACCAAAAATTCTAATAATAGAGGATGATAGGAGAGAGAGAAGGAGGGCTGTGAGCTCAAGCTGAAACCTCAGTCAATGTAACAGTAATTTCCAGGAAACCAGACAAAAGATTGTTTGTACCACATGGGCACCAAAGCATTTTCATGCTCCATGAACCGAAGTCTAGTATGAAACTTTGAAATATTAGGGTAATTTGAGAATTCAACCATGACTGTGATATCTAAACAGTCGGCCTGTGTTCATGTGAGTGAGTGACGAAGCTCAGTAAAGAACAAGGTTCCAGGTGTTGGTTCAAGTGTAATTTTTGTTATTAAACATGGGTTGCGACAGAAGCTTCTACAAGGACTTGCACATAACCATGACTGATGGATGTATTTGTCGGCCGTTCAGTTAGCTCCATCAACTCACTCAAGACACATTTTGAACAGATTATGTACTGTGGTACTTGGTAGACCATACATTAAACAAGAGACTGCTCTGAGGCTCTGCTTCCCACACTCCACAGGGGGAAGGAAAGAAAGAAAAGGAGAGAACAAAACTCATAGAGTTTGACAGCTACTGAGGCAACACTTGCCATTTACATCATAAGCCCAAATATATTTTTTTTGCAACACAACTATATATTAATTTAATAAAATACACAATATAGCTCTTATACACTCAACAATTTGGCTCAAATGCACTGAATCTGCAATAAATCAATAAAAATATGTCATTTGATGTAAACACATTGAATCTTCTTACATTTGCACATTTAAATGGTTTTGTGTGGATTTGTGTTGATGTCTGAAATGTTTGCACTCACTTGAGCTATTTTAGTGTCCACAAATGAATTACAAAAGGTGTTAATAATGTTAATTTGTCTCCTCTAATATTACCTATCAAAAGGTAATTATTATTTGTGATCTCATATTATGCCTCAGGTTTAAAACATACTGCTAGCCTAGAAATTTTGCTGGACACTAAAGCATTTCCCCCCCTCTCCTTTCCACGTGAGTTAGTTGATGCAGGTGCAGGACAAACAAGGACTCTATCATTTCACATTGAACTTTAATATGGCATGAGCTGTGTTACTAATGACCAGAATATTTTTGCTGAACAATGTTATGGAATGGATTCTTGGGTTTCTTTCTCTTTTTTTCCCTTTTTTTTGGTGGCAGATAACTTTATACAGAAATGGTTGTCACAAATGAGTGTTAATTCTTGGTGGGGCCTGGTTGACTACAAGACTTTTTGTTTCTTGGTTTCTGATTTTGGGATTTTCAGTAGAAGCCTATAATGACCGCTGGAAATCTATCAGAGAACTATTCCACCCTGCTTTTTATGGAGTCTACACATAAACAGTGAACAACTATCAGTCCTAAAATATCAGGTTCCATTTGCCTATTTTCCCTTTATATCTTTCTATTAGATTGTCAAAGTGGCATCATTTTTCTCCCTCTTCCTTCCTTCTTGTTAACACACATCACGCCGTTCTAATGAAAGTTTGGTAAAAACGAAACCAGTGTTATCTGTGGAAAAAGATAGAGCAGTGAAAAGAACATACTTGTGGGCACTTCAGATGTTCACTAAAAGCCTTAAAGCAGCATTGGTCTTCGTTCATCCCTGTATAAATTTTAGAACCAGGGGAGTTTTTTTTTTTTTAATTCAGCAGAAGAAGCAAACAAATGCCAGGCTGTCTTTTGTGGTTTTTGTTTCATTTCCTCACAGCTACAGGGTCATTTCCCCGACAGTCCTGCAAAAGCTTGTCAATCTCCCGCACTACTTCCTCTGCATCCACTGACTCTCTCCCTAGTTCCCTGTTTGAACGGTCTATCTGCTCCAACACAGAGTCCATCTCAGCGGAGTCTCGGCTCACCCGGGAATGCACCTCAGCAAAGACCCTGGCCATCTGATCGGACGCAATGAAGGCAGCGTCTCTGGACTGTTTACTAGGAGATAGGTACTGGCTGTCACTGGCTGTCATGTACTGGCTGCTGGGGTCAGCCAAGGCTCCTGTTTTGACTTCGCAACTATCCAGCGGTCCTTTTGTTGAGGTGCAAGGCTCAATACAGGTCTTGGTTGGGCTGCTTGATGCTGAGGGAACCTCTTGGAGGAGAGGGCTCAGGGCACGTTTGGCTTTGAGATAAGGTTTCACATTGGCAATGAGAATAGTGTGCTCTCTCTTGTCTTTCCCAAATGTACAAAAAGTCTTTTTCCCCGTGGGGTTCACAGTTTCGTAAGTCTCAGTCTCAACATTAGCTTCCACTGTGGGGACAAAGAGATTTGTTCGATAATCTGCATTTTCAGCCTGGTTGGCGGCAGGGAACTGGGGCATCCAACATCTGTCAGAATGACCAAGCACTCGGCATTCATCTGTGCAATTAACACACTCCTCTTGTTCTGCAAAAACAAACAAGGGGGGGGGGAATACAATGCTTTTAAAGTCATTAATCAGCTGCCTCAATCAGATCACAGCTTGCTTATTTGATCACTGGCCATCCTCATTACAAAAGGAATCATAATTAAAACATTTCAGGAGCATTGCATAAACCAACAAGTTGAGACCATCGATTTATTTAGAACTATTCTCAAGGTACATCAGTGGCTCTGTAGCCCAAAGGAAGCAGAAAGGGGCCTTTAGGGAGCTGCTCTCCACGGAACTGAGCTTCATCTGTAAACTAATCTGCGGTAGAAATCTGTTTGTCTCGCTACTGCTTAAATCGTTTGAGAGAAGAGCAAATGGTAGTGAACTAACTCAAGAGGAATTATCAGTATTACTTTTTAACACAAGAACCAATAACCGAACAATGGCTGACTCTACATAAACACAAACACTTCATAAAAATTAAGCAAGCTGAGCTTTCATCTTTGACATCTCTGTTGTTTGTAAATGTTTTGCTGCATGGCAGTCGTGTAATAAAAAGTGTTTCTCAAAAAGCTTCCTTTTCTAGCAGAAAAGAACAGGAATGGAATTTTTCCGCTTCTGCGCATTGAGTACAAGCTTGTCAAAAGAGCTATTGCAGCTGTTTTATTAGACATGAGTATGGATCGTGTAATTGGCTTTTATCTTTTTTGCTTTTGTTTTGGTAAGAATCTGTTGGAAAATTTGATTTCTGCAGCACTTACTATTAGGAAGTGTCATACATTTACGTTTTCTTACAGCTGATAATATTTTCCAGTCAGATTGCTTTCTTCTCTTTTCTCAAGAATCGTTAACAAAGTGGATTTTCTTTTCTCTGCCATGATATTCTCATGAGAATTATCAAAATGCCTGGAGTTACAATGGGCAGTGTGTATGTGTGAGTGCATTTAGAGGAAGGGCGGGTGGTGTGCACATGTGAAAAATGTGTCCTGGACACAATGAACCTTCCATGAGATTCCTGCTGGCTGACCACCCAGTGACAGGAGTAAGGGGCAAGCTTTATCCCCCAAGTGCAGTGCTTTGGATTTCTTGGTAAGGCTGAATTGCAGGGATTCAGTAGCATGAGAAAAAGTAACAGGGTGGACTAAGGGGTACAGCTAACATAGGAGCTAATCCTGTCCATGGCGATCCCAGTGGAAGGAAGAAGGGGCAGGTTTTACTGTATCTCAACTGATTGTCGCTATTCACTTTGTACCACTGGGCTGAGTGTCAGCCACTGAGCCCTGGGACATCACCCCCCCCATCTGCATTGATACCCACTTTCATCTCCATATCATGACACACCCCCCAGCCTGGTTCGGTATGCTGGTCACACCAATGTGTGACAGAACCTAGAAACTGGTTTTCAAAGGAATAAATATGAAAGAAGTAAAGGAGTAAAATAGAAAATAAGAAAGTGAACTTCCTTAATAACAGTCTGGGTTTCCCGAGTATTCTGTAAAACCCTGTCAATCAAAGAACAAAAAATGAACACTGAACACAATATAGTCCTAGTTAAATTACATCTAATCCCTGTTCATTTCAATGGGGACTTTTAAACACACATACATTTAACTGTCTTTGGTTGAAGTCAGTGGGACTTATGTGCTTAACCTTGGCTGGATGATGTCCAGAGTATAAATAAGCTGATTGCATGTGTAGGGCTTTAATACTTTGCATATTATCTCCTAAAAGAACTATCATCCTTCTATATATTATTTAAGAATTGTAAAACATAATACATAAAAATGAAAATATCCCATATAGATTGCTCTGGCCACTCTACAACTGTGTAAAAAACACAAAAATCAGAACATTACTACTAGAAACTTTCAATGCATAGATGTGTACCAAGCCAGTCTATGGATGGCAGTGACTAATATATCCCTCTGAGGACGTGGCAGGGATTCACAGAATTACTTTATTTTCTGTATCTTGATGTTTCTGTGTTGCTTTTTGGCCTGACGGCTTCCACAGCAGCTCACAAAACAGTTTCCAAACTACCTAAGCCACATCTGGTGGACTATGACAAGCCCAGTAGAATCACTGGCATTTTTGTTTTTGAATGGCAGTCCTGCCCCCACCCATGTCACAATGCCACGTCACAAACCACATCAGGAACATCCAAACCATATCCAATTATACAAGTTTTGCCAGTTAGTCCACTGCTATTAGGATTTTCTGAGCAATAATGAAGATGATCTCCCTTTAAAATACACCAGGGAAAGGAGGCAGCCACACAAACCAGACAACAGGCTGAAGGTGGAAGAGGCAGAAAACGTTTTTAGAAAGAAACTGGCTGAAAGAGTCTTTTTTGTTTTCACCACTCCCTCCAGAAAGAGTCCCCTTGTTCTCTGTGCAGGTGGTCCATCCTCCCACTTCAAAACCTTACCTAAGTGACAAGGCCAGTCCAAGACATTTGGGTGTCAGGGGACAAGGGAAATCCAGATGGCATTTCTCCAAGCACACACTCCTAAAGACACGTTGCAGGCTCTGCTGGAAACCTCAAATGGGCAAACCCCATCAAGATGAGCAAGAGCTGCTCAGGAGAAGGCATATTCCTTGTTCCCTGCCTCCCCAAACCCTGGCGCAGGGGGCCTGTGCAGGAAAGGGCTTCCATTGCCATTAGAGCAGCTCTCCGTATCCCTTTCTGCCACCCAGGTCAGAGGTGCCTGCCTCCCACTCTGCCCCCCTGAATGGTGGCCCACAATTTCCCAAGGCAACCATCTCAGCTTGCCTGGTCTCAGCTGCTGGAACCGACCTACGTCACTACGGCTGACTCCACTACTTTCCTCTGAACGTGTGAACTAACGATCCTGGTTTGTATTTATGCTTGCAGTATTGACTAAACGTCCACTTGAGCTACCAGGGATTCCTAGCACCAACTGAATTAAATATGAAGAGGGGAGAGTGGTTTTAAGAGGAAATAAGCACGCATTGACCTTGAAGGGAAAACCTACCCCTTCTCCCTGAGCTTTTGTCCCACTGGGTTGGGGGGAAAGAAGGGAGGGGGGACATCAGCAGCTTTCTGTCTCTTTTATTCACCTTCCTTGCTTTCCTTTTTTATGTCACATCACAGAAAGCAGGTTTGAAGTATTGATTATCATATATTATAAGCTGCTCACCTCACCAGTAGCCTGCAATTTTGACTTGCTGCAGCTAGCAGACAGGAGAGAAGCAAATCGAAGAGGTACTCTTGTACCAACAGCAAAAAAAACAAAACAAAAAGGCACCTATAAACTCAGAGTGAACTGTTACCACCCACAGCTAAATGAGTATTTATGAGAAAGTGAAATCAATTTGAAAGGTAAAAATAAATATATAAAATGGGCCCTCCTCTCACACTGTGCAGCAGAAGAGGTTGGTAAGGTGATCTGCGCCATTGGTCTTTATCACAACTCAGGTCGACCTGCTTCTCTGGTTGAAAACAAACCTTTAACAGTCCAAGGGGGTATAATAAACAGCAGCAGCCCGGAGGCTTTGTCAGTCTCTGGAGGCACCGGGGTAAACAATCAGAACCGCTTTGTGCACATTAGGGAGAGCAAATCCGAAAATAGACCAGAGAAATTAGCAGCCATAGAAAGAAAAGGAAACAAGTTACCTGGAATTAACCATGGCTGGCAAGTCATAGCAAACAGGAAAGCAGAGAAACAAGGCAGCTGCAATCGAATTTAGAGTCGCAAAACCCCAGGATGCAGCCCAGAGAATGTGTGGTTGTGCTAATTGTATACAAATAGGCAGGGCTCTCCAAGAATACTGAACATTTAAAAAAGGGGTTACAGGGTAAGAACAAACTGAAATTACAGCTGTTGAAAACTGAAGTGCATGTGCCACCAAAATGGACAAACTAGCTACCAAGAGGATAATGTTTAAGCAGAATGATGGGGAGTAAAATGGCAAACAAGAGAGGCTTGGTATAATGCAAATTATTTTTATTTTTGAAATGTTTTCAGTGTGCATGTTGCAGCTTCTATTACCTTCTGGATCAATAGGAATTCAGCTTAATGTATTGTTTATAAGGTGTAACTGAATCCAATGGAACAGAAGTGCTTTGTCCATATGATGAATGTGCTTTGTGACCATTTTACGTATTTTTGGCACTAAAGTTTATTTATAGCCCCCCTCCCACCGTTTCCTCTGGCTTCAAAGCAAATGACAACTGTTAAAATAAATCAACAAATATGCATGGATATAAAGCTAAAATTATCTCCATTTCTACTACCTAGAAAAATGGATAGATGTCACTAATTTGGAGCAGGGTTGCCAACAGCTTTTTATGATGGCTTCTGATGTAGCTCCAGCCACTTTAGATCGTGTGGGAGGGGACAAGGATGTTCTCTGTCCCAGATCAGGACTGTCTTTTCTTGGGAGAAGTGAAACACTGGGCTGAGATACAAACACACAGTCCTGGAGTCCTGGAGAGCAGCTTCCCTCTCTGAACTGGCCGTAACTGTCTACCTTGATGACAGTCATATCAAGAAGCTGCTCATCAGACAATTTAGTCTCTTGCAAAAGAGCTTTTTAAAAATCAGGCCTGGGGCACAGTTTATAATGGTTGGGATTTTTGAAAGAAAAAACCCTTTTAAGTGTTTTTTCTGGAGTGACCCCTACACCAGGGTGTCTTCAGATACATAGGCACCAAATAATATCTATCTGAGGCATGTGGAACTGCTCTGAGTATTTTGAAAGTGGTCTTTCTTAATCTGTGAAAGTGGATTTAAGAAAATCATGAAATTAAATATGCCTCTTCAGGAATTAGACAAGCACTTTTCCTTATTCCTTGCCTTTTAGTAATTTGTTGCCCATTCCCACAGTTTACATAACATGTTTAAAATAAACCATATGGGATCATTTCCCTGGAGAATGAGCAGCACTGTCCATCCAGATTATATTATGGTTAATAATTCTTATTTTTGACAGCTTTTGTTGCTGCCACAATAGTGTCACAAAATCTTCTATAATTCATATCAAAATATCTCTCTCTCTCTCTCTCTCTCTCTCTCTCTCTCTCTCTCTCTCTTTTGGAGGGGAGCAAATGCCTGCTGGAAAAGGAGCTGTTATCACAAGGTAAAGTTAAAGGACCCTCGGATGTTTAAGTCTAGCCAAAGGCGATTTTGGGGTGAAGTGCTTATCTCCACTTTCAGGCTGAGGGAGCTGGTGTTTGTCCACAGACAGCTTTCCGGGTCATGTGGTCAGAAAGACTAAACCACTTCTGGTGCAACGGGACACTGTGATGGAAACCAGAGGACACAGAAATGTCATTTACCTTCCCACCACAGAGATTTATTTTGCACTGGTGTGTTTTCAAACTGCTAGGTTGCCAGAAGCTGGGACAAAGCAATGGGGGCTCATCCCATCCTGAGCATGGATTCGAACCACTGACCATCTGATCAGCAAATCCAAGAGGCTTAGTGGTTTAGACTGCAGCGCCACCTGCGTCTGTCCAGGTATCTATGGGGGGAGGGGGGCAGAAGAGGAAGGGATTCTCCTGATGAGAAGGATCAGCTAAAGTGCTTCTTTTGATGCTGAATTCATCTTTAATTACAATTGATCTTGACATAAATAAGCAGAGACAAACAAATAGAGTTTTATGTTCAAGCTCCACGTTATTAAACAGCTCTCTGGAATCTACATATTTATATTGGTCTAGATGGTGTTTTCAGCTAGGGAAAGCAATTAGGAGGGTTAGATTAGAAAACTGATTGGCAATAAATACAGAACAATTCCTGCCCCCTCCAGGGGCCTTGCAGTCTCTTTTCTGTACAAAACATTCTGTCTCTGCTAGGGCTAGCCCTATATATGCAAGCCCTATATATTTTGGTGCCTGAGGCACCAGATCCCACTTACGCTAATTAATCATGGGGAAGTCTGCTCCACAAATGTCATAAGAATAGATTGTGCTCCTGCGGGATTGTGTCCATCATGCACCAAGTCTGTCCTCCACATTCCAGCTCTGAATGACAACCATATTCTGCCTTCCCTTCCTTACTGAGAGGGTTGTCTCTAGATAGCTCCAGCTAGCCAAGGATTGCTACCATTGCTCCTTAAAGGAAGATGTATAGCCATATCTTCCTTTAATGTGGCCCATAAACTTCTTGCGCTTCTACCATTTATAATGTGTGACATCCATATTATGTTTCCTGGGAATCACTGTTGCCCCACACTTTCCCCTTCCTTAATCCAGATTATCCCTACCCAGCAATAATCTGTAGAGGAGGAGAACGCTCTGATCAAACCACCGCCAGTGGCAGGTGGGTCTTTGCCTCTCCTTCCCCCTTCTCCCATGCTTCCCCTTCCATTTCTCTTTCCATCTGGGCCCCCGTTTATTTCTGGATCTTGTCTCAATTATTTCTTTCTTCTTGACAGAGCTTATTCTACCGGAGCTTCCAAGCACCTTATGTCGTCTTTTTCTTGCACACTTGTGTGGTATTTCTGCTTGGCAGGGGGTTGGACTCGATGGCCCTTGTGGTCTCTTCCAACTCTATGATTCTATGATTCTTTGGCAGGTGATCTGTGGGAGGTGGCAGGTGTTTCCTTCATCCCCCTTTTTCTGCGCTCAGCTGGAAACTGTATTTTGCATGTCATACATTTACTACTTCACAGTTTAACATTTCTTTGCAGAACCAGAAACAATGAATTATTATTTTTTAAATACTTCCTCAACCTCACTTTTTACTATGTGAGGGGCAGAGGTTTGGAGGTGGGTGGGGTCTTGTTGGATTTTTGTCCCTTCCTTTAGCTAGACAGTCAATGAAATGTTTGAAATGGCTGCTAATGGAGGAGGAAGGGGTGCTTTACCACATTTGAATGGTTGGTTAAAAGCTACTTTTGGGTTGTTGCTGCTGTTTTTTTAAGGCTCACTATTGGCCCCAAAGTTTTACAGTATATTCCAGCATATTGTTTTGTGCATAAACTGATCCATGAAAAAAAAATTTAAATCATTTTTGCACTGTTTCTGCGGGGAGAAAGTTGCCATTTTTTATCGATTTAGAATCAAGTTGAGATGAACCTGAACTAGCAGCAAAAACCCTACATACTCCATTTCAGTAATTAAAATGACAATTTCAGATTAAACAGAAGTAGCTTCTGTGCATGTCTGCATTCATGCCCCAGGAAATTCCATTTTGCACATTTCCTGGGAGGATTTTTTTTTTGGGGGGGTGGAGTTAAACAATCCAGGACATGTGTTTGGATGTTGAGTGAGTGGTGCATTCCCAGTCTGATCAAAACAGAAGGGTGTGCGCTGAGACAAGATTTTATGCTCAATGTTACATTTTCAGAAATCCCAAGAACCATTTTTATTACATAAAAGTTGCTTTGGGACGGTTGAATAAGTGGCAAAGGAATGGGAGAGAGGGTGCTTAACTCTTTCAATGGCCAGTATTTTTCTGCTTTATCTCCCCCCTCCAATAATCTGTGGCACCCCGTTAAGTTCCAAATACACCTTTACAAGTACAGCAAGCATCTGTAATGGTAACAAATGAGGGAGGGTGGCAGCTGACATGGAAAGGGTTAATAATACAAAGATGCTCAGTGTTGCTTTGCTCTCTCCCATTCAATGACTCCCCCAGTGGTATGGCTGTAACAGCCACCCGCCCGCCTCCCACAACAATTGGGGGGAAATTAAATGTGTATCTATGTGAAATGTGTATCTATCTTCCTAAACATTAGGAAGAACTTCGTGACAGTAAGAGCTGTTCGACAGTGGAATTTGCTGCCAAGGAGTGTGGTGGAGTCTCCTTCTTTGGAGGTCTTTAAGCAGAGGCTTGACAACCATATGTCAGGAGTGCTCTGATGGTGTTTCCTGCTTGGCAGGGGGTTGGACTCGATGGCCCTTGTGGTATATTCCAACTCTATGATTCTATGATCCTATGTTTAATTAGGCCTGGAAAGGGTTAAGGGAAGATATTTCAACATGAATTCAGCATGCATTATTTCAAAGGCAGTGAAGAGCTGATGGACTAGTAGTGGACCTAATTTTGGTCCATCACAGCTGGGATGAACTGCATAAACAAGAAGGTTATTTAAAAGGGTCAGAGCTGCTCTTTACTCCCCATCACATAAAAAAAACCCTTGTACGTAAACTGCTTCTGAGAAATCTGAGTGCCAGTTCAAACACAACCCTGTGAATGAGACTCCCTGTGGTCAGAAGCCTCTGGGTGAGAGCTCTTGGGTCTGGACACAGCGATAGCCGCTCCCAGCCCTGTGCAGCACAGCCACTCGCCTGCCGCTCCTGCTCACTTACCCTCCTGCAGTGTCAGGCTGCTTGAAGCAAGGGAGAGAAACAAGAATGTCTCTTGGTTCCTCTCTGCTGTTGCAATAAATAAAACAAAAAACTGAGCTCTGACGGATGATGAGCAAGCAAATGATCCACACTTGGAGCGAGCTGGCAGCAGCGCTCTGTGGGTGGCTGTAGCAGCAGTCAGAATTCCTTCTGTTGCCACCCAGAGGCTTCTCTCCACACTGAAGCCATTTTTAGGCCTCTGGTAGGAACATGGACATAGTCTGCAATTCTGACATTAAAGTTAGAGTTAATATATTCATGCAAGAAAAAGAAAACAATGGTTGTTACCTGAAAATTTTCCTTCCTTACAGCGGGCCGGTCCACAGAGCCCAACAATGGGTCTTTGGCCTCTCCCTTGCTGTTCTGGAGGAAAATTGGAGCTGTGAGTTATAAAGCAGAAAACACCCTTCATGCCATACTCCCCAACAACCCGCATTATGCTTGCTAAATTTTAAATGTTCACAGCTGAAATCTGTGCCCAAAGCAGGTTCAAACCTGGACCCTCTGAAAGACAGACATGCACATCCTTGTTCTCTTGGCCCCGCAGCCTGGCTACCCTGCCCCCTGCACAGGTAAGAGATACAAAAACCACGAAAGCCATAAATCTGTCAAGCACAGAATAGTGAAAATACTAACAACATACCCTCCAACATTTCTCTGGTGAAAACAGGGGCACCCTATTCCACCAATCATCATCATTACCACCATAATGTTACTATTTCTTACCCCGTCCCCCATCTGACGGGGTTGCCCCAGCCACTCAGGGCAGCTTCCAACATATATAATAAAACATTAAACATAATAAACATAATAAAACACCTTCAGGTGTCTTCTAAAGGTTGTATAGTTATAGTCATGGGGGAAAGTAAGTGCACCCTCTTTGAATTCTGTAGTTTTACATATCAGGATGTAACAGCAATCACTTGCTCCTTAGCAGGTCTTAAAATTAGATAAATACAACCTCAGATGAACAACCACACATGACATATTATGCCGTGTCATGATTTAGTTAACAGAAATAAAGCCAAAATGGAGAAATCATGTCTGAAAAACTAAGTACACCTTTACTGCTTCCATAGGAACTAAGAGGCTATGTAGGGGCTGCTAATCAAATGTCCTTGCTTAACTGATCATCAGCAAGTGTGCCCACCTCTATAAGAGCCAAGGTTTTGGCAGTTTGCTGGTCTGGAGCATATAGGTGTGCTTTAACACAATCCTAAGGAGGAAAGATGACACAAGGCTCTTAGAGAAGCAGGGGATGCTGCCCCGGAAACTGGGAAGAGTTCTAAGGCCATCTCCAACCAATTTTATGTCCATCATACTACAGTGAGAAAGATTATTCAAAAGTGGGAAACATTCAAGGCAGTTGCCAATCTTCTCAGGGGTGGACGCCCCAGCAAATTCACCCCAAGGTCAGACCTAAGTTAGCATGTTAAATGTTAAGGTTCATGACAGTACAATTAGTAAAAGATGAAACAAGTATGGTTTGTTTGGAAGGGTTTCCCGGAGAAAGCCTCGTCTCTCTAAAAAGAACATGGCAGCACGGCTTAGGTTTGCAAAGTTGCATCTGAACAAACCACAAGATTTCTGGAACAATGTCCTTTGGACAGATGAGACCAAAGAGGAGATGTTTGGCCATAATGTACAGTGCCACATTTATCAAAAACCAAACACAGCATATCAGCAAAAGCACCTCATACCAACTGAAGGAGTGTCTCCACCCCCATCGTTCAGCCCGGATACTGAGGTCCAACGCCGAGGGCCTTCTGGAGGTTCCCTCACTGTGAGAAGCCAAGTTACAGGGAACCAGGCAGAGGGCCTTCTTGGTAGTGGCACCCGCCCTGTGGAACGCCCTCCCACCAGATGTCAAGGAAATAAACAACTATCTTACTTTTAAAAGACATCTGAAGGCAGCCCTGTTTAGGGAAGTTTTTAATGTTTGATGTTTTATTATATTTTTAATATTTTGTTGGAAGCCGCCCAGAGTGACTGGGGAAACCCAGCCAGATGGGTGGGGTATAAATTATTATTATTATTATTATTATTATTATTATTATTATTATTATTATTTCAAGTACGCTGGTGGAGGGCTGATTTGGGCTTGTTTTGCAGCCATACAACCTGGGAACCTGGCAGTCATTGAGTCAACCATGAACTCCTCTATATACCAAAGTATTCTACAGTCAAATGTGTGGTGATCTGCCCAACAGCTGAAGGACAAGGATCCCAAGCACACCAGAAAATCTACAACAGAATGGCTGAAAAAGCACAGAGCCAAGGGGTTGCAATGGCCCAGTCAAAATTCAGACCTCAACCCAACTGAGGTGCTGTGTGGGACCTTAAGAGAGCTGTGCATAATGAACTGAAGCAATGCTGTAAAGACAAATGGGCCCCAAATCCTCCACAATGATGGGAGAGTTGGATAAGGTCCTACCACAGCCATCTTTCCCAAAGGGCCAGGTGGGGCATCGTGCCAGGGTGCCGGCCTCTCAGGGGCTCCCCAGCTGCGCGGCTTTGCTGGCAGTCTCACCTTTCCCTGCATGCCCACCAGCTGCGCCCCGCCAACCATATGGCTGGTGGACTTGCAGCTTCCCTCCCAAGCTTCTGCGGGGATCGCTCTCCTCCCGAGGGGGCTTGGGAGGGAAGCTGCGCTCTCCTCCCGAGGAGGCTTGGGACGCGTGCAACTTCCCTCCCAAGCCTCTGTGGGGATCGGTCGCCCTCAGCGTCATGGGGGAGAGTTGCCCCCCACAATGGCTGGCAGTGCGCAGCTACGGCCACCCCAACACTATCTGTGGTAATTTGGGGTCGCTGGGCGGATATTTTCACCCCGGTGCCACATCTGCTAAAGATGGCCCTGGGTCCTACAGAAAACAAATACTTTATATTATGTCATGTTATTGCTGCTAAATGTACTCTACAAGCTATTGAATCATAAGGTGTACCTAGTTTTTCATACATGGCTTTTCCATTTTGGCTTTATTTCTGTTAAATAAATCATGACACAGTGTAGTATGTCATGTGTTGTTGTTCATCTGAGGTGGTATTTCCCTAATTTTAAGACTTGCAAAGGAACAGATAATTGTTATTATGTCTTCATATGTAAAACTACAGAATTCAAAGAGGCTGCACTTTCTTTTCCCCATGACTGTACTTATTCCCTTGGTTTGAGAGTCACATAACTCCATACCCTCCAACATTTCTCTGATAAAAATAGGGTGGTCCAAAGGAAAAGCGGGACAATCCAGGATCACATCAGAAACCAGGATGGCTTCTTTAAATTTGGGACTGTCCCTGGAAAACAGGGAAACTTGGAGGGTCTGTAACTACTGTGTTTCTTTTAAGGACACATTCATATATAACTATTCTTCAATGTGTTGGTCAAAACAAGTAGGACTTACTCAGAGGATTTACAAATGCTTATTAAGACTTGAGAGTGGATCCATTACATGGAAGGGGGAAATATCTGGAAAAAGTGGGGTATTTAACATCTTGGTCTGCATTCAAAATCCCCTGTAAAGCAGGTAAATGGACTGAATAAATAAATAAATTGTTGTGTGTGTTGGCTGAGCTGCAAACAAAAGAGTTCATTCACAAAGAGAGTACCATAAAAATATGGAGTTTTGAACTGGCATCCCAAGCAAGAGGGCAGCTCCAGGTACCCGAGCATCTTAGAACCGGTGATCAAGTGTCAAGGTAACAAGCAAGTTAAGAAG
This sequence comes from Podarcis vaucheri, assembly GCF_965113315.1. Taxonomy (NCBI): domain Eukaryota; kingdom Metazoa; phylum Chordata; class Lepidosauria; order Squamata; family Lacertidae; genus Podarcis; species Podarcis vaucheri. The sequence goes on from NC_138762.1 coordinate 110,860,575, forward strand.
CTGAGTGACTGGAGGCTAAGTGCCTCCCATTTAATTAATTAAGGCATCACTTAAACTTTAGCAAGGGCACAGTCAGGGTGTGCTAGAAGATAAATCCTGTAAAATATATATATATAGTTCAGGAGCCAAATACTAGGAACAATAAGCCTGGACAAATGCATTTTCAATTCTGGCCCAGAAGGAAAGCTACCTCTAAATTAGCAGAGAAGTCTTGAGGGGCAATAGTAAACCAGAAACCAGGATTAAATACCAATTTTGGAGGAGTAACCCCACCCCACCCCTACCCTTATATGGCTCCACACAATGGAGCAAATGGGAGATATTAAAGGTGGTATTAGCTTTTGCGTGTTCAGACCCAGAGACCTCCCCCCTAAATAAAAACACATTTTAGTTTTGGTTTTTGGCAGAATTTAGGCCACAACTTTATTGCTTACAGAAAAGTGAGTGGTTGCATAGGCTCTGGTTCGACTAGCTCCCTGCATCCTTGCAGGCAGCGCTGACCCAGGGCACCAGCATAGGTCAGCCAAGGGTGAATGCCTGATGTAGGTGAAAAGCCCGGGAACAGACTCTGTCCACTCCCCAGATGCTGCCCTGGACTCTGGAACGGGCACAACCCCCTCTCAGGCGCTGACCAAACCAAGTTGAGTCCCTGGATTCCTTTAACGGAATACCTTTCACATAGGGATGGCGAGACCGTTCTCCCATCCCTATCACATGAACAAGTGCCCATCTGCAACCTTACAAGTTGTGATGATTTGCTACGCAGCAGGCGAAACCCAAATGGCAACAGCCAATCAGCCAAGTGGGGAAATTTCTGCCATGCCCCTGTCCCAATGACAGACGGCACACGACGGAATAGCAAGGTCAAGCGCAAAGCCCTAAAAGTAGGGAGAGGTGGGCGGGTGTTCCGATGCACGAGCCGAAAGAGGAAGTTCTGGGTCACGTGCATGGGTATATATAGGTCCCTCGCTCCGTTTAGACTGCGCCCCATTGGCCAGATTAAACCCAACACCGAGGGACCTACCAATTGGGTGTTGTGGCTAACCAATCAACCCACCCACAACCAGGAGGTCAGTCTTCAGGTCTCACCGCAACACATGCCCTCTTTTAGGGAGGACACAATTTAGTTCCAACGCAGTATAAGTTTCAGTTTTTTAGGGTAAAAGGGACAGCATTTAATGAAAGCCTAAGAGTAGGACTCAGCTGAAAATTTCAGCTTCCAGTTCAATTAGCACCAGTTTTAAAAGTAGTTCAATTTTTCAATACTAATGTAAATCACAACTTAAACTGCATGGTTGCTTGCAGTATAAAAAGCTTTAGTTACCATATAGCACAGACCTGGTTTAAGGTATTTAGGGCAGCAAAATCAAAATGGCAGATTCCAGGCCAAGTCAAAGCTTCGTCTTTCAGTCCAGCATAAAAACTGTTTAAAGTTCTGGAGGGACTTCAAGCTCCCACTCCCAGGCCATAGTCCCCACCCAATGTCCACTTCCCATTTAATCACTGCCCATCATCTACTCCTTAAATTACCCTTGTTCTGGCCATGACAATGAGGTAAAATTTCTAGATTCCCTAAATAACTGCAACCTAGAACAGCTGTGGTCATACAAGAGATGAGAGGGGGTGGGGCTCTTAATCGTAACTGGCATCTTGCTGTGATGTGTCAGTGCTGTTGAACTGACCAGGAGCAGCAGTCAGAGTGCTGTCGAATTCAACATATTTTGAAATGGCCAAGGAAGTTCAACACAGTAACATTTGACTTCAAAAGAGGAAACTCCCCTCAAATGAGATCACCTTTCAACTTCATTTTTTACAAAAGGATAAATTTTTCAGGAATGTCAGAGGGTTGTTCAAAACTTCAAGAACAGAAGCTCATATAGAACATATTCTACAGAATGCCAGGGGAGCAGGGAGGACAAACAGGACCAGGAGAATGCTAGCATGGCTAACAAGCAGAGTCAGGGAAGCTATTAGAGGCAGGAATACTTCCTCCGGAAAATGGCAATATAGTGGTACCTCGGGTTACGAACGTAATTCGTTCTGGAGGTCCATTCTTAACGCGAAACCATTCTTAACTTGAGGCGTGCTTTCGCTAATGGGGCCTCCCACTGCTGTGTGATTTCCGTTCTCATCCTGGGGCAAAGTTTGCTACCAGGAGACCTACTTCCGGGTTAGCGGAGTTTGTAACCCGAAGTGTTTGTAACCCGAGGTACCACTGTACTCTTGTTCAAGAGAGAACAAAAGAGGAACACCAACTTAAGTAAAAGAAATGCAAGCAGTTAACAAAGCATGAATGCAACACTTCCCTTGCAAAACAGCACAGAAATAGACATTACAGTACACTACTATTATATCAAATTCACTGATATGAATTAATTCTGTTCAGTCTAAAGGTTAAACTACATGTGATATGGGGGATCCATGACTGAATCTTCTTACCCCTTTACTTCAAAGTAGCATGGGGAGAAGGGCTGGTAATTTAAATGGGAAATCATGCTGGCAGTTCAAAACTGCATACACACACACACATGCAGACAGAGATGGCATTTAGGGAATGTCCCTATATTTCAGAGCACATATGATATTTAGGACCAATATCTATGGTCCTTCACTGGCTCCACATGTCTTTATGGTACGGTAGATGCATGTCACAGACATGAATTCAGGTTTCAAAAAAGTCTGAAATGAGTTAATAACATTGGTAAAACAAGTAACCACAATGACGGCTGTTTAAAAAGGGCAATTTAAATCTTTGATATATGCAAGAACAAGCCTTTGAATTGTCCTTTGCCCTCTTCCTCAAAATACAAACCAAACCACTTATTTTAGCTAGAGGATTTTTATCAGGATGTCTCCTTCAATTAGAAGATGTATTTTGGGATTAAAAATAGAACTGACATAACTACTTGTGGTAGGGATTTGTTTATCCGCATGGCCCAAGGATAGTTTAATAATGACAGATAAATGGAATGCACTTCTGCAGCATATCAGGAACATCTCTGTACTGCTTTAAACTAGTCCTTTGGTTCTCCTAGCCTAGTGCTGTGGCTCTTCAGGGTTTCAGATGTGAAACAGGCCATTGATTTGGGCAGCTATGCAAGAGACACTTGGATCACATAAAACATTTGGTGTACTTGCAGCAATAGTAATGGTGTTTGTTTGTGACAGTTTCTGCCATTCATATTAAGCACAGAAATATCTGTCAGTATCAACAGCAAGATGTGTCACTGGAATGGTGAGAGCCCTCCCCAGAATTGTGGCTTTGCACCACAGGAAAATAGCCCTTGCTGAAGTGAAGTACTTACACAAGGAGGAGAACATGCGCAACAGCTTTATGCAGTAACTGCATGATCCCCCCGACTATGCCAACAGAAGACAAAGTCATTACCAGATGCGGAATGGATGGAGCTCTGGAGATGGATGCAACCATGGCACTTCAATAAATGATAAATGGCATCTAGGCTCCCTATCCGAAATATGGCCAGTTTTTCCAGCCAAACCTTGACCCATATGCCTCTTTCATTATGTCCACACGTCTACAAATGTCTGCTGCAATAAAACTATGTTTGCGCTGTAAAAGCAAGATGAGAGACTATTAATACGTTGGGTTCCAGGAAGGCAGATGGTGTACCAGAGACATAAACATCAATACTCCTGTAATGCAAGCAGTGGGATTTATTGCGATGACCATTTCACTAAAGGTCACCATAAGCCTGCTCTCCCCCCACCTTTTTTTTACTGTTAGATGGATCTGGTAGACAAGACAAAATCCACACTGAATGACCTGTAGGAAGGTTAGGAGGTGTAGGAAGAGTCGTCACCTGCCAATTCTACTCTTGATTATCAGAAACACAAAATAAAAACTTAAAATTCTGTTTGAAAACAAATCAGTCTCTTACCAGGCAACCCAAACTATATACAAGTGGACACATCTGTTCATCCACCCACGTTTTGCCCTGGGCTGGGCTCACCACTGGTGCCCCAGACCATGGAAAGTTGCCCGTGAGGGAATGTGGTCATTGGGCTGAAACAGGCTTCCCCACCTTTGCTCTGCATTCCTGCGACAAAAGTGGGAGGGGCAGGGACTTCTAAACCTCTTTATTTGTCCCTCAGAATTCTCCCTAGGCCACACCTCCTCTCCACAGGCCACGCCCCCTCACTAGCCCTGCTTGGCATGCAGATGTCTTGCTCAGATGTCATGCCTCCTGCTTGTCTGGATGCAGGATGGAGAGGGGTGTGTGAGCGTGAGCAGAAACTAGCATGCCATTTCCATTCCTTGCTCCACCCACTTTTGCCATGTGGCCCTTGGAAAGTCACCCAGAATGGAATGTGGCCCTCAGGCTGAAGAGTAGCCTCACCCTTGTAGGCCTCCTGAGCAGGCCAAGTCCTCAATTGACTTTTTAATTTATTTATAAAATGCAACATTTTATTTTATTTGTTTTTGCATTTCTGCGGACCTCAGAGCTCCACCATGAGCATGCTGCTGTTTCTCTGCAGTTTCGGTTGTAGCTGCCATCACTACCTGAGTTCACTATAAGAAGCCGTGCTTCTTGAGCAAGTTATGATAGCCAAAAGCCAGTGGTGAACTCTGCATTCTTCAGTGTAGGACAAGGGCTTTAAGTTTGTTTTCACTGTAGTTGAAAGGAAAAAAAGAAAGTGATTTCTGTGCACCACAGGAAAGACTGGAAACTGGCAGAATTTCTTTCATCCAAAAAGTTTGTGAATCGCTTGCCCTCCATAGTGATAATGATGTATTAGACCAACATTCCCAGCAGGTTCATTAGTGCTTGACCAGATGGCATCACAAACTATGACTTTCCAGATCCACTGAATTATGCTTCATTGAAAGCATTATTACACCCAGGTGAGAGATTTCCTGGATGAGGTTAGATGGCTTCTCTCTGGGTTATGGGAAAATCCATGTTTTGTCCAAAAGCTGAAATGCTACAAGTCTGCCCTGGCTTTCTGCCTCTCTTTGTTTCTAGGTTAGCAGATCACTCCATAGCCAGGAACTTGGTGCTCTCTTTGTCTGGAAAGATTTTAGGGCCATAATAAAAACCCTCTGCTTGCAAGGCAATTGAAATACTCCCCACCCCTCGGAAACCCAGTCATGCATCCGTAAGAAAAAAATCAGTAAGGTCCTAAATGAAGTATGAAGGTGCCTCACAGTAACTTAGTCCTAGATAACCACATGCAAAGCAATCACACAACTACTGACATTTTACAAGTGTTTTCTGTAGACTAGCTTAATAAATGAACAAGCTGCTTTTTCTATTTTAAACTAGTCAGATGATCACTGCATTTTCATGTGTGTTATTGGTATCTAGGATTGCCAACTACAGCTTCTAATTCCCCGTGCACTTTGAAACATAACATGAAGTGTCTGTGTTGTTCGGTTCTTAGTAGTTTTGTTCTCCTTGAGCTTCTGGACCAAACTGGGATGCCCTCTCTTTCACCCCAGGGTTCAGCACTGACCTGTTAGCAGGCACAGAGGTAATTCTCCTCTCCCACAGTTGGTCAGCACAATGCCTACAGATAATAGCTGCCACGGTAGTCTCCATTATCAGGATGATACAGGGTAAGTAGAAAGAGACAGAGAGAGCAATCCAAACCCACGGTTTGCTGGAATTAGCAGAGTTTGAAATAGGCAGCTCTCCATCCGAAGTCTTTCATCCTGGCTCAGATGGAGAAAAGTGGAAATAAGCTGTCTGGGCCAAGGCCAGAGTAAGCCCTCCAAATGGGGCAGGATAGAACAGGGGCAGACTTAGCCCTGCCCCAAAATCCTTTCAGCTCAGTCGCATGATCAAGACACCTAGCAGAAGTTTCACTGGCAAAAAGGATGGTGTAAGTCAAGCTCTATTTTAAAGGGTTCTTTTCACTCTGCCAGGCTCAGCCAGCAGTAATTCCCACTTCTGTATGGAGTTTGCCCTGGAAGAAGGTGTGGGGTGGGGGAAAAGCACACATATGCTATGCCCCAAGTGGAAAACCCAAGTGTGTGGGAGGGGAGAATAAGGAAGACAGTAAGGGTCTCCATAACTTGCTCCTTTGTTAGGGTTACCAGACGTCCCCGTTTCTCGGGGACAGTACCAGGATTTGCGAATAAGTCCCCGGACAAATTCCATCCCTGGAATATCCCCAGATTTCATCTAATGTCCCTGGGAAACGCAGCAGCGGCAGTCTCAGCAGCCCGGAGCAGTTGGCTCTGGCTGGCTTCAGGAGCTGCTTGGAAGTCCCCATAGGATGGTTGTGCAGGGACTCAAAGATGTAGCTTGCAGGCTGCCTCCACCTTCCCTGACGCCAGCAACTAAGCTGTGAAGGGAGGCTTCATGCTGCCTATCGGAGCAGCCTCCCAACTCCTACTTTTGTGCAAGCAGGAGGGGGCAGAGATCTCTCAGTTAGGCAATGGGAAGCCTCCCTGCCCAGGTGAGGGATTCCCGCCCCCTCCTGCTTGCACACAAGTAGGAATGGGATTGGGGCTGCTCCGATATGAAGATCCCTGCTCCCTCCTGCTTGCATGCAAGTAGGAGTTGGGATGGGGCTGTGCTAGTGTGAAGCCTCCCTTACCAGCTAAGAGATCCCCCCCCCTTGCACGCAAGCAGGAATGCGATTGGGGCTGCTCTGAGAGGAAGGGAGGCATTGTGCTGCCCGAGCCTCGCAGCCACTGCTGCTTTCGACCCTCCTTCTCTGCCTTCCATGCCTGACCCACGGCACACAGCTTCCCCACCACCACCAGAAAAGAACCAACAACTCAGGGGCTGCCCAGGCTCAGGGAGAAAGGAGATACAGTGGTACCTCGGGTTAAGTACTTAATTCGTTCCAGAGGTCCGTTCTTAACCTGAAACTGTTCTTAACCTGAAGCACCACTTTAGCTAATGGGTCCTCCCACTGCCGCTGCACTGGCAGAGCACGATTTCTGTTCTCATCCTGAAGCAAAGTTCTTAACCCAAGGTACTATTTCTGGGTTAGCGGAGTCTGTAACCTGAAGCGTATGTACCCTGAAGCGTATGTAACCCAAGGTACCACTGTAGAAGCCTCAGAGAAAGGGGAAACGTGGCAGTTGAGGTCAAGGCGGTGGCCACCCCCCTGCCACCATCATCGCTGCAGCATCAACATCCCAAACATTTGTTTGTTTGTTTCAAGTGTCCTCGTATTCATTGAAAAAAATCTGGTAACCTTATCCTTTGTAACCCTTAAAGGAAAGCTGGCAGCACTTCTCCCTGTCCCTCACACACACCCCTGAACTGGTGGGACAGTTTCTGCAGGGGCATAGCTATCATTTTGCATGACTCCATCCCACACCATTCTGGGACTGCTGGGGCCAATGCTGGCATAGGAGGCAATGCTGTCCCCCCATCAGCTCTATGGGACTCGGCCCTCCCCTCTGTAGCCAGATGTTGCTGAAGTAGCACGGGATACAGCCATGGCCTCGGCAGCAAGACTATTGCTCTTGTAACTTAAGGGCCATCACAGGGTTGCTGCTTCCACATTAATTGCTCCTAACTCTGAGGTCCATGAAGCTGCAGATATAGTTGTAGCTATCATAAAGACTTATTTTGAGCCTGTTTCATTAATCCTGCCCTAGGACACAACCTGTGTTGCATTGTAGAAATAAAACACTGCTCCTGACAGAAGCAGAACTCTTGCATCCAAAGTTTCTTTTTCAGCCTGCCTAATAGTGTCCATATGCATCAGCTTCATATTTTTCATCTCTTAACTTTCAGACATGTAATTTAGCTACACAGCTGCAGTTTAAAAATTATTTCTCTTTCTACCCACCCTCCCACTGCAGCCGCCAGTCTTCTCTCTCTCCCTCTCTCCCTCCCTCCCTCCCCCTCTCTCTCTCTCAAGTGACTCTGTGCAGTTCAGCTCAAGACAAATGCACGCCAGCCAATTTGCTGCTACCCAGGGAAAATGTTACAACATAAAAACATTCCCTCCCCTCAGCTTCAGAAAGAGCCTAGGGCTCAGGGATGCAAGTATTAGTAAATCTGATGCCATGCATATGCTCCTATTGCAAGTGCTTATAGACAGACCTCTGGCATCTGTCTCTCTGTGTTAAAACAGGCTTAATTGTAATAATATCTCTCTTCTGGATTCTGAGCACACAACACTACAAAACCGACTATGACTGATACCATGGTTAAAAATGTTTTCTTTTGGGGGGGTGAATATATCATCTGTGCATTTTAATGAGCTGAGTTAATGATTGTGAGTCACGTGTATGACTCACATGTGTGTATGAACTTAACAGTGCCTAGTTTATTTTTTGCTGCTTTTTTATTTTGTTTTACAGATTATAAATGTTGTATTGATTTAATAATCATATAATGTGCGTTTTGCTTTAATTGTGATGTTTAGCTTATTTTTTTAGTTGTTGCCTTATTAACAGTGTTTTGTAGATTGTAACGGCTGCATTTTTAGATGTTCTATTATGTTCTCTCACTTCCATACATGGAAGTGAGAGCTGGACCATAAAGAAGGCTGATCGCCGAAGAATTGATGCTTTTGAATTATGGTGCTGGAGGAGACTCTTGAGAGTCCCATGGACTGCAAGAAGATCAAACCTCTCCATTCTGAAGGAAATCAGCCCTGAGTGCTCACTGGAAGGACAGATTGTGAAGCTGAGGCTCCAATACTTTGGCCACCTCATGAGAAGAGAGGACTCCCTGGAAAAGACCCTGATGTTGGGAAAGATGGAGGGCACAAGGAGAAGGGGACGACAGAGAATGAGATGGTTGGATGGTGTTCTTGAAGCTACTAGCATGAGTTTGATCAAACTGCGGGAGGCAGTGGAGGACAGAAGTGCCTGGCGTGTTCTGGTCCATGGGGTCACGAAGAGTCGGACACGACTAAACGACTAAACAACAACAACAACAAATTATGTTCTAGTTATTTATTGTTCGTAAGCTGCTTTGGGATTAATTTGAATGAAAAGCAGCTTAGAAAGATTTTATAATGAATCAAATAAAATCTTCTGCAAGATCTGAACGGTGAGTTTTGCCCAGAAGCCATGCTGGGAAGGAATCCTCTGCTGCCATCACACCCTCCAGATTGGCTTCCCTGCAATCTGCAGACCTCATGACCCTTGAAGAACTTCAAGCATGATGGTTTACTTCCCTGATCTCAATGTCCCATTTTCACTCTTGGCTCCCTCAGTAGCTGTTGCTTCCCTTTCAGGATCACATTGTGGGGGAAGCGGCAGACTACAATATTGGCCCAACTGTGAAAAGATCTGCAACAGTGACTAAACACTTCTTGGTTAAGGGAAGGGGCAGTTTTTTAGGAAGCCAGAGGTAAATGGTGACCATGGGCGCTAGTTTGTATGGAAAGGGCCAGAAGGTCGCACAGTGAAGGTGAACCAAAGACTAGATGCAGAGGAGCATCAACTGGTTGGAATCAGACCAATAAATCTGGGACTGAAGTCATGGCCAGCCATGCCCGTCCATGGAGTCCACACATTGAACCAGAAGAACAACATGTGAGGTTTGCTATCCCTGATTTGCCAGCAGGTGTGGAGGGTAGGATAGCTCCTCACATCTAAAGAGAAATTCATGATAAGAAGTTTCTGTTTTATCACAGCCGTTCTGGGGCAACCCAGTCAGATGGATACATGTAATTATATCATTACCACCCAGAACCATCATTATCTTTGATCTTCACTCTTGTGCCATATAATGATATTTTAAAATAATCTATTTCTTGCTTCTAGCAAAACCATATATAAAACCATATATAAATGAGCTGGTATTTAAATGCGGTGTGGGAAACCTCTCTGAGAAAGATCACTGCTCTCAGCCAAACATCCCCCCCCCCACTTCCCCCCAAAATCTTAGAAATGGTATTCCTCAGATGGATGTGCCTTGAATTACACTTTTGGCAAAACCTGGCAGCAACTCAGGGAAATGTGGAGCTCTTTGTACTGAGACATTTTTCGCTGTCATGCTGAAGCTTTCTAGCTTTTTTCCAAATTCCTCTCAGATGTTTTGCCTGAGGACAAACTTCAAATTCATTACAAATTTCAGTGTTTTGGTAGCAAATCTAGTCTTTGAGCTGTGCCACAGGGCTCTTTGATATTTTCACTGGAATAAACTAATGTGAGTACCTCTATGGAATTTAAAAAGAAGAAATGTTATTTTCCTTGATTTAACAGTGGAAACTGTTCACAGTCTCTTAATCAAACTTAATGCCTAGGAAATGTTTCATTCAGTATTCTATTCCTTATTGGTTCCCTCTCCCCCCCCCAAATTGCTAGTTCTCTTTCCTTCACACATATAATCTCTCATCAAATCTATGTGGCAGCAAGAAGAGAAGAACGGAGCTTTGCAAATCTGCAAACAAGTGTCTTTAGGTGACTGAAAAAAGTTTATGGAATATTACTTGTCAACAGAATGCAAAACTTGGATAGATTCGTTCAAGGCTTTCCACTTCCTGGCTGAGTAAAAAATAACTGAATGAAGAAAATGTAAAGTATAATATTAGACAATTTGTGACCTAATCATAGTAATATAATTTGCTTTCAGATAGGACAACAGCATTGGCAATTGCTGTTCATTCAGACCAGCAAATTTACACACATCCTTCAGAGGTATGACCTCTTTCTGCGAGAAAGAATGAAAATGGTTGAAAAGCTGACATCCAACATGAATTATAACAGCAGAGGCTGAATCTTCTCAAGGTCTTTTATTTTACAGAGCTTATTACTATTCACATTCTTACTCAAGTCTATAAGCTGTAAAATTCTCCCTTCTTGTAGCAATAACTCACTTTCTGGAATGGCACCTTGTACTTTCTATCTCTTGCATGCGCGCACACACACGCGCACACACGCACACACACTGCGACTTTCATTGTTATTGTTGCTCAGTGCAGCAGTCAAAACATAGTTTTCCACATCCTTCCATTTAATTCTACCGTAGAACAATAACAATACACCCTTTAACACACCTATGGAGTTCTTCTAAGGGGGTTGGTTCCTGTGCCTTCTTTGCTTTCCTCTAAGCTGAGGCAAGCCTCTTTCCACACAAGAGGCCAGAGCAAGTAGCCACACACCGTGGTCATGCAGGGTCTGTGAAGGACTGCCCTCAACACTTAACCTTTAGCCTTTCAGCTTGTGGCCCATCAAGCCGAACAGAGCCACCAGTCCCCTCTTGAACACATGAAGCTGCCTTGGAATGAACCAGGCCACAGGCGCATCAAGTTCAGTGCTATCTTCTGAGGCAGGCTGTGGATTTCCAGGGCATCAGGCACAAGCTGTTTCCAGCCCTGATTCTTTCTTTTACTCTGGGAAGACAAGGGATTGAAGTGAGGGCCGTTTGCATGCCAAACATTCACCCCCATTTTTAACACTCCTATGCAGACACAAAAGTCAGAGCCTTATTGACATACAGCATCATGATCAGATACTGTACTGCAAGTAAACTACTGTTCTCCAATGGGACGTGCATTGGCTTGGCTAACTCACAACGTTAAGCCAATCTATGGCACAAAGTAGGACTGCAGCTTCTAATTTGCTCCCCTCCCCACACACAACTTCCATGCTACTGTGTCATGACTGGGCTTAGGGCTATGTGTAAACTTAGGTTCATGATTTGTCTTACAGCCAACAAACCAGGAGTAGTAAACAAGGTTTGTTTTGCACTTACCAATCACGTTTTTTTGTGGGAGACACAAACTAAAAGTCTGGGTTCACACATAGCACTAAGTCATGGCTCAGATCCTGGTTGCACAGCAAGGGGGGAGCAAAGTGGCCACACTTTTCTGACTGTGAACCAGTACACTTGCTCTTTCATGCTTGCTCATGTTTTGACTAAGCATCACATGCAAATGTGGCCGTTAAGAAGGCCGATTTCAAAAAGCTGAAGGAGCTAGGGGATGTGATCCCGTAGTCAGAAATACTCAATGAGCAGGGAGTCCAAGAAGGATGGGAGTTTCTAAAAGGAGAAAAACTGAATGCCCAAATGCGGACAATACCAAATTGGCCTTCTTAAAGTCCAGAGTGTGTGTCCAACTACACTCAGTTTTCCCTTGCCTCTGTATCCTGGAACCCAGGAGAACAAGAGCACTTCCACTTCATCAATCTGTTCCTCCCGATTGGCAAGGACCAGGTCCAAGACAGATGATGCCCTTGTTGGTTCTTCCACCTTCTGGGAAATGACATTGTCAACGAAGCAACTGAGGCATTTGTCAGACCTTCATGCTTCTGCTAATTAATATTTGTTAGTTGTTTTTCTCACGAAGTGACTCAAACTGATTTGCATAAAAAGCTTATGACATTCATTTTTTGCATATTCATTTTTCAATTTTTAGCACATTTATATGAACTTTAACTATAGAGAGCTAAAAGCATTTTTGCACTCATTTTGTGAAATTATGTCCGTTCAAATACCCAGCCAGCATCTATGGTGCTCTTCTTTAGATGCTTACTTAAAACATTCTGAATCATCCTGGCTTTCCCTTTCAGCATGACTCAGGCCATGCTGCTCATCATATGGAAGGTGCTTAACTGTATCTTCTATTTCATTTTGTCCTGGGGCAGCTGTGTGGCTCACTAGCCCCACCCACCTCAAACCTCACACTGTTAACACTTCCCACTCTTGACTAACCTGGGTAAGCCCACTCCCCACTCCCTTTACACATCACAACCTCCCCCTCCCTCGTGATAATGCCAGACCTTCTTCCCACTCCATGCAATTGGTAGACCTCCTTTGAACCTTCCCAGTCTCCATTTTGATGTGGATCTCTTCCATTTTGCAGCCTTGCTTTGCATCCCCTTCTCCCCCATGCCTTCTCTCCCCTCCTTTCCCATGACCTCCCCACATGCACACAGACCACCCCCACAGAGTCTTCTGGATCTTATCTCCCCCCCCACACATACTGCAACTGCTAAGCCCCATTTCCACAAACCCACCAAATTCTGAAGCAGACAGCCCCATCTATTCTGCGTCTCCTTGGTATCTGGGTTGTCATTTCCAACCCCTATTCCAATGCTACATCCTCCTTCCTCCTCTTCTGCTAATCCTCTGTCCAACACATCTGGCAAAGCTCTCTGGGTGCAAAAGAAACTCCTCTGTACATGTGCAGAGTGCCTGTGTGTTTTTTTCACCACCCCATGACTGGTCTCCTTAGTGCACTCCTTTTTCCTTTTCTCTTTCTCTCCCACCTCCCCGAGTGATTCCCCGTCTCACTACTTCCCTGTATGGGACACTTCCCCACACTATTTCCCCTTTGATACCTACAATTTAGCTTCCCTCCATGATTTTGTTTCCCTTTTCTCCCTCCCCTTCTGGTAAACTCTGCTTTCTACCCACCCCGTCATGAATCTTGCTACAACAGTATTCTACTCAAAAGTGGCACCAAAAAAATAGTCAAAAGGCAATGTGTGAATTGAATATTACATTCAACAGCTGCAGTGTGCTGCGGAAGGTTTCAGTTGCGGTGATTTTTCTAACTTCATTCAAAATTCAAAATTCATAGAATCATAGAGTTGGAAGAGACCACAAGGGCCATTGAGTCCAACCCCCTGCCAAGCAGGAAACAGCATCAGAGCACTCCTGACATATGGTTGTCAAGCCTCTGCCTAAAGACCTCCAAAGAAGGAGACTCCACCACACTCCTTGGCAGCAAATTCCACTGTCGAACAGCTCTTACTGTCACGAAGTTCTTCCTAATGTTTAGGTGGAATCTTCTTTCTTGTAATGTTTCTTCCTAATGTTTAGGTGGAATCTTCTCATGAAAGGAAACAATTGGATAATGATATTTGATCCTGTGGGCTTTCTAAATAGTTTTATTTATTTCAATAGTTCATTTTCAGTCTCTCCAACAACTTTCCACTGTTGAGGTCTCTTCTGGTAAGAGAGAAGAGTTAAGTGGTCTGCAAAAACTGAGGAGGAAACCTTGAAGATACCTGCTACCCTAGAATACAATATAATTTCTGCCAGCAGTTTCAAGGGAATGGCTGGCTTAATATGGAATGGAAGGAATTAAAAGGTTTGTGGGGAATACTGAAATTTATTGAGAGTTAGGTGTAGTGTTGAAATCTGTATTAAAAATAACATCTCTTCCCTGTACCTAGCGTCGGGCTGACACCCCATATTTAACAGCTAATATTTTAAAAGCCACAACCAAGAGGAAATACCATGATAGCAATCTTGCATAGTAAGCAATGGAATGTGTTACAAAGATGTTTCTTGTGATCTCCCCCCCCCACTGCATGCAGAGACAAAAACCTCCTGGTCTGCATCATGTTCAAGTCAAGGCAGCAGCAGCAGCAGCAGCAGCATCAGCATCTGGGAGCTCCAATCTGCAGCCAACAGCATCAGCTCATTGAACCTGCACACCTCCAGGGACTGATTCAGAGCCTCACTGACCCTCTGGACAGACTACTGAGCATCTCATCCACAGTATGTTCTGGGATATGTACTGGCAAAGCAGCGGAATGCCCTGTGGATGGCAAAAGCTAAAGAGAAATTTCAAATTGGATGGAAAATAAAGGGGGAAAGGGATAAAGCAATGGATTATACAAGGACTAAGGAGAGAGAAATGAATACAGTCAGGGATGGCTGAGAAACAAAATACAAGAATCTTTATCAGCACTTTAGCAGATTTTGAATGCTAAGGGTTAATACTGACAGGAGGAGAAGATACTCAGAAAAATAATTTTCACCCTGATATATTTCTGGAAGGACGCTTTTAACCATGCAATGACTAAAGATATGTGCGTCTGGGAGCATGGTTCATGATGTTCTTCTGAATCTCACTGAAATAAGTGGTGGTTAGATGTGTCGTTTGAGGTAGATTGACACGTATGCACTTTAATGCACCCATACATATCCAGGTTACCAACTCTTGAAAGCATCTTGTTGCACGTAATGAGAGCTGGAAGATTTCAAAAAGATGTGACATCTATTCTGAGAGTAGCCTGCTCAGTGTGTGTTAAAATGCTGTTTTATACTAGTCTGCATTGCATTTGCTTATTTGGGCTGTCGAGAAGCTTCTATATGCACAGCCCCAGCCCCACAACTGTATCTGTCTTGTGCTTATAGTTTTTCATTTCAATGATTGGGTTCCTGGAGCACAGTATAAGAAGACTTACACATTTTTAATCCAAAACTAAACTAGTGAAGAAGGATATCAATCCCACTGGAAAACTGATAGCAGGATTAAGGACTGGCCCACAGGGGTGTCATTTAGGAAAGACAAAGAGGGCAATCTATGTTTCAGACCGCATTTCTCAAGTCAACTCCCTGGCTCTGTAAACTGGGCAAATCCTAGGACAATTCCATTGCCTCGCATATATGTGTGCCAAAGGCACAAAACAGTTTATACTAGGAAAGCCAAAATGATGGCTTTTGGACCAGAGTTACTAACTGCTTATTATGAAGTATAAAAAACATAATTGCAACAAATGCTCCTGAACTGCCTTGCTTTTTGGGTGGTGGTGGTGGGAGGAGAATTCAGCCTTGAGTATATTCAGGAGAAGACATTTCACAGTGCTGTTAATCACACACAGACCACTCTGAAATTTCTCTGGCCCTGAAACTTGAAATGCTGGAACTTCTTGGTCTATAAGCAACAAGGTTTAGGATCATAGAACAAAAATGCTCTAATACTTTGCTACAAAGCAGGACCTGCCTATGCCAAGCCCCTACAGCGGAAGAAGCCACTCAATCAGGAATACAATGGGTCACAAGAAGTCAGGAGGAAGAGGGGAAATATGTGCGAATGGCCAGGTTCAACTTTGTACAACTCAATGCTCCTGTTCTTCTTAGGAAGGCCACAGTGAAAAGATAACCATAAACCTTTCCCTTTAGCTGTGGCCTGTGCCGCAACACATAACAGTTACGACCTTGCACTGATTCTCAGCATGAAACAACCCGGTAAAAATATATTTTAGCAACATGCACCAGTTGTAGGAGTTCAACCCCCACTTCTCCAAAAGAAAAAAGAAGACGATAAAGTGCTTCGTAAAACAAAAGTGAATTGTATAAGTATTTGTAGTTTTTGGCTTAAAGAAGAGAAGCTACTAATTCAATGTGTCTTTCTATCAACGTCACAGATAGCTAAGTGGAAGTCCAGCAATACCCAGAACTTGTCTAGATGATTATGTCTCATGGAGACACTTCTCTTCCAGCAAAGCCATAATCCTGAACTGAAGGCCAAGGCAGCAAGCCCATCTATTAGGCTCAGCTGTGAGTAGCAGGGATTGTTCTCCTGCTACACTCTCTGTTTTGCACCTATGCAATTACTATAGCAGCACCCTTCTATTTGCCACACTAAATCTTGTTGTTCCTCTTCTACCTCTTAGCACACTTCCTTTGTTCTTCTCCCAGAGTTAGGCAAACAGAACTGGCATTCTTGTTCGCAACCTCTGAAGACACAGAAAATGCAGATATATCTAATCCCCTCCCACTTATTATTCAGGTATTGGTGCCTGCCAATAGGATCAGAGTGTCCCAGAAGACGAGTTCGATGGGAAGGGTTAAAATCAGCTTGCTTCCTGACACTCTCCATTCTTGAGCTCATTCATCATATTCATGGAAACAGCACCATGGAGGGATCTAAGGTTGCCAATTAAGTTAAATTAAGCAAGATGGACAGGAATCTAAGTGAACAAGATCATTGTCATGATCTAAAGCAACTTCATTAATGGCAGAAAGCAATCTTGGCTAAGACAGTTATTTTAATCAGGTTTTTCTGTCAGCCTTATGTCTCATTAAAAAGTTCCATTTGGGAGAGATTGCTCTTAGAGCTGTATTCCCTATGAAGGGAATGCTATGATAATATTATGAGTAAAATTTTGTTACCAATATGAGAGCACTGCAATTGCTCACACTGACATCCTTCTTACTCAAAAAAGTGTCGTTTTAAAAAAACAAGTTGGATCTTATGACATCTTTAATCCCTGATGGAGACACTGGCCTATCTAGTCTGATCATAGGGTTTGGAATTGGCTTGGGGAGATAATCCTGTCTGACTTTATGACATGGGTACTCAAAACATTTTCTTTTGATATTAAAAAAAAAAGCTCTCTTAAATATCCCAGAAATGGATCAGGCTTTGGGACTGAAATGTCCTCTATGTCACCCTCAGATTCACGGTTTGATTAATCTGCCTCCCAGATCTACCAAAAACTTTAAGGTAGAGACTAATAGTTTGAGGCAGGAGTAGCCAAAGCAGGGTCTTAACCCAAGGTACTATTTCTGGGTTAGTGGGGTCTGTAACCTAAAGCATATGTAACCTGAAGCATATGTAACCCGAGGTACCACTGTATTCTACTTTTAAAAGAGACAATAACTTAACATTTTTTGCTAAGTTAACAGAGACTTCATTCAAAGGTCATTTGTAATACCAGAACCTCCAATCAATGGCAATACACAGAAGTATACAAGCAGGCAAACAAAGGCACAAAGAGAGTACACAGCTCACTACCCTGTATCACTTTAAATCATTTAGTGCCTGTAAAAAGGCCCAAACTGCTTTTCTGAAAGAGTTTTTGTCGCTTGCTTTGCTCATTCTCCTATAATACCTGCAGGTTCAGTAGAAAACATTAATACACAGGTTCCGTCTAGCCACAAGAGTGGGGGCGTTTCAAGTGACCTCAAGTCAATTGGAAAAGAAAATCCTACATAGCACAAAGGAGCCTTTTCTTAAAAGCACCAAATAAGAAAGCATATCACTGAAAAGGTTGCTTTCACAATATTGCCTCAAAAATTCTAAAGAAGAAAACACTTATTACAATATGATAATAAAGTAGAATCAGGTGGCACAGGGTGGAAGGAGGCCTGTGCGTTGCATGCAAGCAGACCAGCTGGTTTCTCGCTCCTAATTGCTCTGTAGTTAGTAAGAAGGTGCTGAACTGGTGAAGAGACTCTACTGAAAAGCCCTGTGTGATCCTGAGAGCTCCAGCTGTGGAGTTATGTCTCTGGACCATTCATACAGGCAAGCCATCATGTGCAGGTGACCCAGGCCCCTTTGGCATGTTTGTGTGAATGGGTTATTTCAAACCTAGCTGTGCAGACAACATTTTTATAGCACCTCAAATATTTCTCAGTAGAGGCCAATTCACACACACAGCCACCCATCACTAAGTGTAGGGTGAGTCAAGTGCAGAGAAATCAAGAGGTGTGCGTGCATGCATGTATGAATGAATGAATGACTGAGGTCTACAACAAACATGCACACAGAACAGAGAAGCTGAGTGGGCTCAGGAGAAGCTCCTTGACCAGCTAACAAGGTTTGTATATACTGCAAGACATGGAGGTAAGACATTTACTCATTTTCTGGAAAGAGAAAATGGGGGGGGGGGGTGTCTTTATATATAATTATCTCTCCTAAGTAGTTTTACCTAACTAAAATTAAGAATTCTGGTTTTTAAAAAATAATAAAAGTTTAAATTAGAGTGAATTTTGGAAGCAATTTTAGAGGTTCCTTAATGGCTAAACATCTGAGGAATGTCAAGAGAAACAAATAAAATTTTGATCCATTTAATAAAGCTGCTTTGAATGGTGCTTTGAATCCTTAACTTGTCATTCGGTGCTCCCCCCCCCCCGGAAAAATAGATGCCAGTATTCACCATAAAGTTGTTACAGTATGTGCACACTTTTTACCCCCCCCCCCCAAAGATGCCAGTATCCCCTGAAGTGAAGCACTGCCTACATTACCTACAGCAAAATTTCAAGGTGAAGTTGGATGCTAAGAGACTTTGAACTGTTGCAATTTTACTCAGTAAAAGCAGACTATACTGAAATGGATTTGGGACTCTAAACTTGGCTCTCACTGAGATGGGTAATTAAGGTTTGGGCTCTGCCATTTCAGATTGCAGGTGGGGTTTTCATGGTTGAAAAAGCCTTACTGCAAAATAGAAATAAAAATGTCCTGCACGTAAGATGTAAGGCAGGAGACATGTTGGTTTTCTACATGCAGGGATTTGCAGGGGGAGAGAAATGGAGGATTCTTCCATCGTGTGATGCCCCACCTGCTGCACCTGAAGTGCTGCTTTCCAGAGAAAGCTCTGCCACAGAAGTACTAGGCTCAGTGTTAGAAAGGAGCCGGAACAAAAGGGCACAGTTTCCACTGTCAGGAAGCTGTGAAGCGGAGCTGGCAATATACTGTAAATAGGTGCCATTGAAATGCCAGGTTCATGTCAAAATGTTCTGGCTGCCTTCCTAGTCTCTGTCTTCTTTTGATTCTCCACCACTCAGCTTTCCTAATTTGATTTTCTCCACGATCATATTACAAGATACTGCTCATTAAAATAGAAAAGTATTTTTTAAAAAAATGGCAGAGAAATCCAAAAAAGCAAAAAAGGGATAACAAAGCTAATTCTATAAAATCCCCCACCACACACAATGATTACATTACAATAATCTGGATCCTACCAAGTGAAGAAAGCAGAGACCTCATTCTATTAAATAACTGTACACTACCCCAGGCCTAACCGAGCAAGTTTTGATAGCAGAGCCTTAGTTCATCCGATTATCATCAGCACCTGCATTTGGGGAACCCGTGTGGGTAAAACAGGCCTTCCGGCATGTGGCCACAGTGGACAGTGAGAGTCCAACGAAGTGATGCTGCTCTCCTCCCACACGTGATGATGATCATGAGGACAATGTGAGGGGAGAAACCTTGTTTAATTCTTACACTAGATCAGGCTAAGATCCAGGAAATCCCAGCCTCCCCTCTCACCATCCTGGTACCTGGAGGTCAGATCTTCACTTCACCCGGATCATCATTCAGTTTCCAACAATGGCCAGTCAGATAATGGTTCCCTGTTATGGGTCCTCAGCACCTGGTACCCAGAGATATACTATTTCTGAACATGGAGGTTCCATTTAGCTATCATAAGAGACACAACCTCCCTCCATCTGATTATCATTTCATGGAGTGTTGACCCTTACAAATGGCTCGAGTCAGTTATGAAGCAAGCTGGGGTGTTCACCTGACATTACTTCAGTCAGAGGAAGGGGGCGGCGGCTGTGAATTCATTTGATCCCCAAACTGTGTCACTTTAAAGTGCAGGTGGTTTTGAGTGAGGAGAACTGGTGGGGCTGCCTCCACTGCAATTTTCATGGGTGGCTTTGGCCAGTGGGATTTCACAGACTCAGCTCCCTACCTGGGAGGTGCCTCACAGAGCAGCTGATGTGGGGACAATGAACAGCAGGAATGCTGCTGCTCCTCTTGAGCCTTGGCAAAGGGGGATTCGCGTCCCCGTGACTGAGAGTGTGCATGGAGTCATCACTGATCTGTGAACACAGAGATAGCCATTTATGACTTGTGCTTAGGACAACTTAGGTTTTCATGTATAGGAATGTTTTCTCATGAAAGGACATCAGCTTGCAGTTGGAGGCGATACAGTCTGGAGTCAGCTTGGCCATAATCTGCTGCTTTTGAGAAGTAGGCCTGAGAGAAACCTGAAACCGTCTTAGTGGGAGCTTCTTTGAAATGCAAACCTGAAAATTACTGTTGACATATATGTTGGATTTATGGGGCTGGGGAGAGAAAGTTTATTTTGGAGATATTTGGTGCTGTGGAGAGGATATTTGGGGAGAAAACATTATTCAAAGCGGGGGTGGGGTGGGGGGGCTGCAGCCCTGCCAGCCAGCCACATTCCTTCAACGGGAGAGAGTGCTGAAAACTTGTAAAGGAGGGCAGGCATTGTTTCTTTCCTTAAAGAACAACCACAACCAAGTGTTTCCGGGACTCAAACCCAGTTGCAAGCTGCGCCCCTTCGCAATGGAAGTCATTGCCCCAATCAAAGAGCTATGCTTGGGTGGTTGCAGTTATTCCATGAGGGGGTGTCTTCATGTGTTAGAAGTGTTTGCTTTCTCATTAAGTTGCACACATTGTAAGCAAAACTGTCAGAGTTCTCCTGCTCCTCCTCAGGCATCTGCTGCTTTAAGAGACAAGACTATGATTGCAATCTCCAAGAAGAGGGAAAGGCATCCATCCTTTCAATGCAAATTCAGAGAGATAGGCAATGCTTTCAACTCACATCATCCCTACCACTCAGAGAAGGTGAGGCATAGCAGCTAAGCCCCTAGCTCTAGCATTCCTCCTGCCATAAACTCAGCCTTCTGTCTGTCTCAAGAGACAATGAAGTGTGCCTCCAGGCATTCTGTTAGCAGCACTGAATTGACCTTTCTGGGATGCAAGCCTGGGCAGTGGGCATGGAGAACCTGGGCTCCCCAGACGACAAGACCCCCTTCTCGGCCTCACTGATGTGATCCAAAGAAAAGCAGAACAATGTGTGTGGCACCAGCTTGGCTGCCGGAGTTGCCAGAAGGAGGTGTACAAGGCACCATCCAACTGTCTTAGGGACTCTACTCTGGATTTGTGTAGGGTTTACTCTTTAGCCTTTTTGGCTCCCGAAGATATCTCACAGGGTAGCAGATGTCTGAGATTTCCATCTCCTAGATGGGCTACCTTCCCAGGTCTCAACCTCAGCTCCATCCGCGTCTGAGATGTGGAAATAACAGTGCCCTGCCCTAAAGAGTTGTAAGGATGACTGTAATTATGTATAGAAAATGCTACAGCAGAGCTGGACAGCAGTGAGCCCTAGGCTTAATTTCATGAGGTCTAATTTCATGTGAGTGACTATGAAGGGGAGCTGGAAGGTGAGTGAGACAAAGGAGTGGCAGAAAGATGGAGAGAGAAAACTCTGTCCTGTCCCTTTGGCGGCTCTGGCTGAGCTCACTTGGACTCCAGCCCTGCCCACTGGCAGCAAATGGCCACGACAGGTTACCCTCAAGGTTCTCAACAGAAAACAAAAACAAAAACCTAAGGTTTATTACTCTTAATGCAACAGCATCCGAAACTGCCATCATGTAACTTTGGGATGACAGATGCATGTCAATTTCTCTCAATCCAAGGAAAAGGTGCATTCACATAGCATACTTTGAAATGGGTGAAACAGTAACAAATTTCTTAATTCCCATTTTGGGCCAGTCCTAACACTCACCAATATGCTAATGATTTTTTAATGATGCTTTTGGTCAAACAGAAATCTTCACAGACTGACAACAATTTAAGAGGGTGGGGGGAGATGTTTCTTGTCTCCAGCTGTCATCCACTGCTCAGCAAAAGCAGGTAATAAGGAGACAAAATATGCCAGCTACTTTTGCAAAAACTGCCTTTTCAATAAATTTACGCTAGGCAGTAATGAGCTGTGTTGTGCGGCATTTAATCTGTTCTTTAAAAAGAAGAAGAAGCTAAAAAGGAATTCTTTCAGCGTGGCTCTCAGATATTAAAGTCCGCACATCATTTATGTTGACAGTTCGGCTTCAGGCTATAAAACAGAAGAACCTGTTCTACATCTTCGCTTAAAAAAGGAGCAGAAAACCTAAACCCCCATCAATCCACTGTCATGGTTTTACATCTTATCTGTGGCAAAAAATGAATCATTGGAAAGATTTGTTCTGATTCCACAGACAGATCCATCAACTTGGTGAGGTTGTGAAATAGGTGATTCAGAGACTGGTAATTAGTGGCAACCATCCCATAGGAATGTGTGAACACCTTGTGCAACCATTCTTTTTGCATTCGTAAGTCAGTACTCTGGATTCTGTATTTCAATTCTGTGCTGCCCCTTTGAGTGTCTCCTTAACTCAGAAAGGGGCAAGCACTTAGCGGGGCTGGCCCAAACAGAAAAGCAAACCGAGCAACTACTTGGGGTTCAGAAATCTCAGTGGGATTTCAGCTATGGTAAACTGATGGGAGGCACACCTAATTGTAGAGCAGTTTGTTGGCTGACTGGATATCTGCTTTATTGCTAATGCCACAACTGAGAGTCTTCAAATGTCTATCAGTTCCCTGGGGCACAAACACAGTGGTAAAGGTGAGGCAGTAAAGAAAGGCATTAAATGGGGGGGGGAGCCTGTGCTAGCTAACTAAGAAAGGAGGTGGGATGGGGTAGAATCCTAACCCCTACCCTGGATGCAATTAAATTGTGAAGGCTGCACAAACTGAAGGCACCACAGTAGGTATAGGGAATCAAAGACCCAGTGGCCCAACAGAACCCTTCATGCCCTCTCTCTGGTCCTTGGGACTCTCTCCGGGCCATAGCCCCTCCCTGGCCACACACACCCCTTGCCAATCCCACCTTGCACCTTCCTTGAGTAATTCTGAATGGATGGAAGGTGTCCTTGAACTCTGCTAAGGCTTGCCTGGATGGAGGGTGGAGGGGTGTGAGACTGTGTGTAGAAACTATCCTACTGTACAAAGGTAGCCATCACATTTGTTGCTCTGCCCCCCCCCCCGCATGTGGCCTCCCAGTAGGGATTGCCACCCTGATGCTGAAAGTTTGCTACTCCTACCTTCTCCGTTACAGACATTTAGTACAACTAGTATCAGAAATGTGCTGCTTTGGTCTCAGGAAAGCTGCACTTCAATAGGTGTAGCAATGCCCAGGCCAAAAGCACAACATTACCAATCCTGCACAGTAAGAGCAGGCAGAATTGAAGCAAGGACCTGATTTGGTCACTGCTGGCCAAGCACAAAGGAGCTACCACAAGGGATGTGAAGAAGCTTACAAAGCATGTTGCTCCCTGGACAGGCAACAGAAGTCAGTCAGTTACCTACATCATGTGCTTTGTGCATGAAATGAGGAGAGATCAAAACAGCTGGAATTTCAGATCCACTTTAGCCAAAACTGAGCTCATTTGCAATGCAAAATGTGCTTCTAATTAATGTTCAGAATCCTAATTCAACAAGATCTTTGAAATTCTTTGCCGTAAAAATTCACTTTTATCAAATTCTCAGTTGCAATATTTAAAAAAGAAGACACCCCCACCCCCAGAGGTTTTACAATTTCACATGTAAAATTCTGACCCCGAGAGTAAGACAGCTAGCAGACGAAGGGTTTGCTCACCTGACAGAAGCAGATCAACAGACTGAAGTCTACTTGTGATGGTGTGGAGGGTGAGGAAAGCAAAGGAAAGCAAAGTCGGGAATGCTTGAAAAATAAAATATTTTTAGTTAACAAGGAGGAAAAAATCATTTGCAGGAGAAAGGGTTCATTTGCATTCCAAACCCCGCTCCCCAAATGGTCTCTGCTTGTGCTTGAAACAGCCATTTAGTTTGGTATATATTGCAGAAAGCTACAGAAGCAGCAGCAGCAGCAGTCCATCATGAATCCCTAGGTAGATATTAGTGAGTCTATCATGCTAAACATCACAAAAAGTTTCATAGAATATGATGGAGGTACTCTGGACAGAGATGTCACTCATCACTGAAAGAAAGCACAAACCTGACAGTGATGTCGACGTCATGCGGCAACATACAAAAAACACCCCAGCCCAGCAATTATTCTACTATAAATGATAAGTGCAGAAAGGCCCTATAATTTGGGGGAGACCCAGATTCCACCATGAAGCTCCCACAATATTGCTGAAAGGATAAAATGAGGGAGGAGAGAACCATGGATTGTCCCACATAAAACAGAGGCAGGTAAACCTTTTAGCTCCATGCGCAAAATCCTTATCAAGATCAGCTGTGAGGACCCACTCATCTGTCACAACCCATCACTTGACTTTGCAAGCCGCCTCCCTGCCCCTTTGAACTCCAGATCCCAGAGGTTTAAAAGAGAAGTATAGGGCAACTTGCTAAAGCTTTAAAAGAGCCATGTTCAAGTTGGAGCCTCAAGAGGCTCACATAAGAGTGACGTGCTTTTGGGAGCATCTTCCCCGCAAACAAGCAGGCAGTTGGGGTGCAGTGTGGTGCATGGGGAGGGGAAGAGTCCTCCCTGCCACTGCCTACCTAGTCACGCCAATGTTAAAAGGAGAACATTTTAAGGGGGTGCTTCCAAGAGTGCTTGTGCAAACCAAGGAACACTTTCACAAAGGGCAAAACACTTCTCCTTGGAGCAGGTGGGCAGCAGAGTCCCCCACACCCCCTGCTGCTGCCACTCATGTGCTCACTTCAGTGTTTAAATTATGGGGGGGGGGAGTCCCCCCCCCAGCTAGGGTTGCCACCACCTCTCCATTCAGTTAAAGTAGAAGCGTAAAAAAGTGTTTCAATGCCCCCCCCCATCGGCTGATCAGCAGATACCCAACCTTGCTGCCAAGCCTCTGTGGTCTTGTTACTTGCTGGTCATAGCTAATGCAGATTTCGACCCTGCCCCCAGTCCATCAGCTGATGGCACCAGCGCATGTCAGGTGATGGGCAAATGGTGCGGTTTGGGTAAAATGGGCTGGTGAATTAAACCGAACTCCTTGGTGGGCCAAGATTGGCCCATGGGTTACAAGTTCTCCAACCCTGACATAAAATGCAGACTAGGGATCAGATTTTTAAATTCTTTCTCATGTTTAGAACAAAATAAAAGCCTTGCATCTTGAAAATTAAAACATCAGGGATACCGCTTTTTCATAGAAGCATTCTTTTTTGTTTCTGTTCTGCAATTCTCCACTTGCCTTCTGAAATCTACCAATCTCAGTCTCAAAAGGGTCGTACCACCTGCCTTTTAAATGTATTCATATTTTATTCCTGAACATGCTCTAATTTGTCAATATGCACACAATACACACACACACACACCAAATGTTCACATTGGCCCTTATTGACCAATGTGTCATCATCTCTCTCTTGTTTGACCTGTGTCGGCCATAATACTTCCACGTTATCTTCTCATGTCTCTTTGGCCTTTGGGCCAGTTCACATAGCCAGAGCGGTTCAAATGATTGTAATGTGGTCATGTGAATGCTTTACTGCCAGCCCTGAATGCTGTGTATATTCTACTGTACCAGTATTGACAACTTTTTTCTATTTCACTAAATGTGGGTTGCAATGTAAGGTGTTTTGGATGTTGTTATTAGTTTCATAGCAAATTCACAAACTCACCTAGCCAATGATCCTTTTCAAATTATGTCCGATGTTTTGACTGATGTTATGACTCCCCATGTAAGCCCAGTTTGCTTCCTAAACGAGGAGGGAGGACTATCAAACCTACTGCATGCAGATTTATGAATGGATCATCCATGAGCACGTTGCCTTGCATAGGGCAGAATACATCTAAGAAGGATCCTTGGCTAAGAGGGTATGGAATCCAAACCTTAATCCTAAAACAGTTCAAGGCCTTCAAATAAACGATGGCTTCTCTGCCCCTTGCAGAGCCTGAGGTGCTTTGCTGGATATAGCATGTAACTCTACTGTAATGACGTTTATTCAACAAAGACCTTGACAACTGTACTCCTTTACTGATTGTTTCTCCCTTTTTGTGCTGAGTAAAACAATTAATTTGTAACAGTGAAAAATACATCCACTTGTAGCATTTCTGACCTGATATCATATTAATTTAATCTGCTTTATGAATTGCTGGAGGAAATATTCAGCTATTTTCTGAAAGACTGACTTGGGGATTATTGGAGCTGTATAATTGTTCTACTGATAAGATGTGAGAAAAAATACTTTATTTGACATTAATCTTACTGAAATGGGCAATGTATCTGAGAAATAGATTGCTGTCTAACTGGCTTGCCAAAATATCTCTTGCTGAGAGCAACTGTAGCTCATTAAAAAAAATTATTTATTTAAACAGCCTCTTTTAAGAATGTTCAATCTTTCGTCAACATCTGTTGTCTCTTCCTCCTTAGGAACATAATTGTGCAGAATTTCAGTGTAAAACAGGCTGTGTACAGACGTCTCAAAATATTCATGCAGTTACCCTGCAGATTATTTTTTTTTACCTTTTGTAAATATATTTTTACCTCTTGTATATTTCTCCCTTTCTCTTAGAATGAATGCACACAACATATGGAAACACCTGAAAATAAGTTTGCAAAATGCTCTTACTGAGATGACTACTAAATATATACCTCCAGTGCTTTCAATAGAAGAATAAAATGCAAGCTACTTGCTTAGAGCATAAGGTCAAACAGATTCCTCACTGGCCTTGCAGACAACTTCATTGTCCAGAAAGTGGGAGAAGCAACAAGAGGAACAGCCATTTTAGATCTGGTCCTAACCAATGTTGATGACCTGGTTAGTGGGGTAGAAGTGGAAGGATCATTAGGCGCAAGTGATCATGCTCTTCTGAAGTTTACTATACAGCGGAAAGGAGCAGCCAAGCATACTAGGACTCAATTTCTTGACTTTAAGAAAGCCGACTTCATAAAATTTAGGGAAGTGCTGGGTGAGATCCCATGGACAGTAATACTAAAAGGAAAGGGAGTTCATGATGGCTGGGAGTTTGTTAAGAGGGAGATAGTAAAAGCACAATGTCAGGCAATACCAATGAGACGGAAACATGGAAGGTGCCTAAAGAAGCCAGGGTGGCTATCTAAAGAACTTTTAACTAAGATTAAAAAAGGATGTGTACAAAAAATGGAAAATGGGGGAAACCACCAAAGAGGAATTCAAACAAATAGCCAGCACGTGTAGACACAAAGTCAGAAAAGCTAAAGCACAGAATGAACTCAGGCTTGCTAGAGAGGTTAAAAGCAACAAAAAGGGCTTTTATGGGTATGTCCGTAGCAAAAGGAAGAACAAAGAAACAGTGGGGTCACTCAGAGGAGAAGATGGTGAAATGCAAACAGGGGACACAGAAAGGGCTGAACTCCTCAATGCCTTCTTTGCCTCTGTCTTCTCCGATAAAGAAAACGATGCCCAACCTGAAGAATTTGAAGCAAATGATTCAGCAGAGGAAACACAGCCCAGAATAACCAAGGAGATAGTACAAGAATACTTGGCTAGTTTAGATGTATTCAAGTCTCCAGGGCCAGATGAACTGCATCCAAGAGTATTAAAAGAACTGGCAGATGTGATCTCAGAACCACTGGCAGTCATCTTTGAGAATTCCTGGAGAACAGGCGAAGTCCCGGCAGACTAGAGGAGGGCAAATGTTGTCCCTATTTTCAAAAAGGGGAAAAGAGAGGACCCAAATAATTACCGCCCAGTCAGTCTGACATCAATACCAGGGAAGATTCTGGAGCAGATCATTAAGCAAACAGTTTGTGAGCACCTAGAAAGGAATGCTGTGATCACCAATAGTCAGCATGGATTTCTGAAAAATAAGTCATGTCAGACTAACCTGATCTCGTTTTTTGACAGAATTACAAGCCTGGTAGATGAAGGGAACGCAGTGGATGTAGCCTACCTTGATTTCAGCAAGGCATTCGACAAGGTGCCCCATGATATTCTTGTAAAGAAGCTGGTAAAATGCGGTCTTGACTATGCTACCACTCAGTGGATTTGTAACTGGCTGACTGGCCGAACCCAAAGGGTGCTCATCAATGGTTCCTCTTCATCCTGGAGAAGAGTGACTAGTGGGGTGCCACAGGGTTCTGTCTTGGGCCCGGTCTTATTCAACATCTTTATCAACGACTTGGATGATGGACTCAAGGGCATCCTGATCAAATTTGCAGATGACACCAAACTGGGAGGGGTGGCTAACACCCCAGAGGACAGGATCACACTTCAAAATGACCTTGACAGATTAGAGAACTGGGCCAAAACAAACAAGATGAATTTTAACAGGGAGAAATGTAAAGTATTGCACTTGGGCAAAAAAAAATGAGAGACACAAATACAAGATGGGTGACACCTGGCTTGAGAGCAGTACATGTGAAAAGGATCTAGGAGTCTTGGTTGACCACAAACTTGACATGAGCCAACAGTGTGACGCGGCAGCTAAAAAAGCCAATGCAATTCTGGGCTGCATCAATAGGAGTATAGCATCTAGATCAAGGGAAGTAATAGTGCCACTGTATTCTGCTCTGGTCAGACCTCACCTGGAGTACTGTGTCCAGTTCTGGGCACCACAGTTCAAGAAGGACACTGACAAACTGGAACGTGTCCAGAGGAGGGCAACCAAAATGGTCAAAGGCCTGGAAATGATGCCTTATGAGGAACAGCTAAGGGAGCTGGGCATGTTTAGCCTGGAGAAGAGGAGGTTAAGGGGTGATATGATAGCCATGTTCAAATATATAAAAGGATGTCATATAGAGGAGGGAGAAAGGTTGTTTTCTGCTGCTCCAGAGAAGCGGACACGGAGCAATGGATGCAAACTACAAGAAAGAAGATTCCACCTAAACATTAGGAAGAACTTCCTGACAGTAAGAGCTGTTCGACAGTGGAATTTGCTGCCAAGGAGTGTGGTGGAGTCTCCTACTTTGGAGGTCTTTAAGCAGAGGCTTGACAACCATATGTCAGGAGTGCTCTGATGGTGTTTCCTGCTTGGCAGGGGGTTGGACTCGATGGCCCTTGTGGTCTCTTCCACCTCTATGATTCTATGATTAGTTGGTTACACACACCACTTCAGACAATGATGAAGAAGAGTAACACTCTAGAACAGCAGTCAAGGCAATGTGCACTCACACTTTACATTGTGGGTGCCCTTTGTGGGATCGCGCCTGGCGCTACAGTTCCCAGGGAGCTTACTGGCAAACAGGGGCTGACTTGCCTTTCAGTGTTAATTTTTGGAGGTTCACGCACAGCTTCAATAATCAAGTTTTTTTGCTGGAGGTGGGGCCAGCCCCATTTATAAATAGGAGGTGGAGCCGACAACAGCCAGGCAGTCAGCTCTGGAGATTCACCCTCCCTTTGTTTAATGTTTCTTGTTTGCAGGTTAACTTTTTCTTCCTCTTTAGCGGTCGCTGCTGTTGAAGGACCAGGAAGAAATTTTCCTGCATTAGCAGGTTTTGTCTTCCCCATAGCAATTCATCACAACTTTTGTGGTTATGGCCTTGAGTAGAATCCTTTAGTCTTTTCTTCCCTATACGGGGGGGGGGGCATTGTGCCTAACCCCCCTGTGGCAGCGATTCCAGGGTCCCGCTCTTAAAGGGGTTATATATATGGGTGTCACTGAAAGGTCATCAGTGAAGCACCCTGCATGCGGGGATATAGGATATTTGGCTGCCTGCTACACTTACGTCTTGCAGAGCACCCCCATATCCAATTTACCCTGGCGAGCCCGTTCCCCCCCGGCCGGGGGTTGGGAGGGACACACACCCAAGGCCTAAGTCAAGGTCTTCCTACATTCAGAAGTTTAATAAAGTTGTGGCCTAATTTTAATTCCATATAACATTATCAGAGTCCTGCTCCCTGGGGGCATTCATTCCTGTCGCTGCCTGGTCTCACAATCTGTACTGCATTCATTCCTGCTGGACTTCAAATCCTTCCTACATTTGCACTCTTGGGCTTCGTGCTACTGTATCATTTGGACGCTTAAGAAAATAGTAATTTCTCCAAGGAGAGAAGGTATTGGAGCAGCAGAACTGAGCATGTGACATGAAGACACCAGAACACTGAATTTAAGACAAAAGGTACAAGCTGTAGAAGATCTTGGTTTACACAGAATTTGTCCAGCTTTATGTCCTTAAAGAGAAGCTGGGTGAACAACCCAGCTCAGGGGTAATGAATGGGATGCCCTCCAGATGCAATTGGACCACAACTCCCATAATCCCTGCCTAGAGCTGATGGGAGTTGTGGTTGAATAGCATCAGGAGGCCACCATATTGGCAACTGCTGCCATAGTTCATCCCACATGCAGCCATGGTTCTCAGACCTGTTGGCTCTGGGGGGAAATGTCAAAGGCTTAACTATGTCATTGGCCAAGATGTTAAAGCGCCTTTATAAGAACTTTTCTCTATATAGTCGTACCTTGGTTTTCTAACAGCTTAGTTCATTAACAACTTGGAACTCGAATGCCTCAACTCGGAAGCCGGATGTCTAGAGCGGCTTCCACAGCTGGATGCTCCTGCAGCCAATCGGAAGCCACGCCTTGGTTTCCAAACATTTCAAAGTCGAACGGACTTCCGGAAACACATTCTGTTTGAAAACCAAGGTACGACTGTATTACATAAATTAAACCCCACCTCTATCATTCAATTACATTCCTTTCAATTCAGCTACTCCTTTACCTCTTCCCTCCCTCCCTAGGTCTTACTGTCCCTTTCACTGTGCGGCTGACACCTCAGTTCCGTGATATTGTAAGCTGAAGCCAGTGGAGGGAATCCATTGACTTTGTAAACTGGAGCAACTTTGTACGATTGTAAGTTCAATGCAATCCATTGACTGTCTTTGGAAGGAAAGATCTCTCTAACATCAAATAAAAATCTTACAGTGACCTCTTTGATAAACAGTCCTAATTTTTCAAAGATATGATTTTGGTCAACCACATTTGCCATTCAGCAAAAATAACAAAAATGTATGAGGTGTCACGCAGAAAGTTAGATACTTTGTTCTAAAATCCTAGCTATCTAGAATTATTTCATTCAAACAGACAAAACTAAAGTATGACATATTTGCTTTCCTCTGAATTTTAAATGGATCATTTATAAGTAAAGATTCTTAAGAGCAAATGGAAATGAGGTTACAATAAGGGGAGAGGACAAGTTCACATAAAGGGAAACAACAGAATAGACTAATTAATTGCCTATTATGTATTAGCATAAAGGGTAAACAAGAAGGAACATCAGTTCAAAATATGGCACTAAATTATAATAATCAGTAATAGGATGTGCTGAAACATCTCTCCCCCCCCCATACATATGGCATTTTGCTTTAGGAGAGGCTCTGTGGCAAAATTCATTTGCTGGAAGCGTACTCTCCAGGCAGGGATGGGGAACATCAGGTCCAGGGGCCAAATGTGGTCCTTGTGGCCTCATGGATCCTGCAGGGCAGCCGCTTTCAGTGTTTCTGCCTTGGTGGAATAGTGAGGATTTGAACTCTGATGGCGCTTCTTGACTGTCTGTCTGGAGGACAGAGAGGGGTGGGGGAGAGAGTGCAGAAACGAGCTCACGGTAACAAAGGTAAAATTCACATTGGTTGCTTTGCCTGTGGACCCACACACCACTGGCAAGCGGCCCCTGAAAGTTTGTTCAGAAGCGAATGTGGCCCTTGGGCTGTCTTAGGCCTTTCTTACAACACACCATGCCACCCCCAACACCTGGCTTCTGGCACACAAGTCCCAAAGGAAGTAGAATGTGTCAGTTCCACAAGGGGTCTTGCATGTATCATTTGATGCTGTCTCCTATGTAATAATGGCAGCCTTGCTGGCCACATAAAAATGCTTTGGGACACAAGGGAATCCACATGGGATGGGATGACTTTGGTACAAGTTTTATAAATTAACTTGCTCACTCAAACCTGGTCATCATACTATCTACATTGCAAGCACAATTTTAAATGGAAGGGCTTCCCTCAAAATATCTTGGGAATTATAGTTTGGTGAGTTGCTGAAAGTTTTCTGCTAAGCCACTAGCCTTTGTGGTCTTTGTAGCCACTAGTTGTAGTTTGCATAACTACAAATCCCAGTTTTTCCTGATTAGAGGGACTTATTTTAAAGCTAGTTTATACCTGTAATTCAAGTGTATCCTGTGTCATATTTAAAAGCCTGTTTGTCTGTCTTATACCTCTGCTGGGGGGGGGGGAGAGACTGTGTCAATAGGGCTGGTTAGCATAACTGAAAATAAGAATGTTGACAACACTGCCAAAATTTTACAAAATGGAATTTAATTTTATGCACTGTAGTTTCAGGGCTTTTGACCTCCAAATCAGAGGCTATTTTCAAAACTTGTCAACACCAGATATGATAGCATGAGAAAAAGTATTATGCATTCTCACCTGATTATTTCCTGTCTCCCAAAACATTAACTTTTCCAAACAATGTGCATTTTATTCTCAGGAGCAAGCTCCACCTGCACAGAAGCAGCAAACAGCCCAAGCAGTGTTAAGACTATAAAATCCATAATGCTGCGTAACCATATGCAAAAAACAAAATCCCCTTAAATGAACAATTGTTCATACTGAAGGAACTGGAAAAAATGTGAGTGAACAGGGACTCTTCTCCTTGTAAAACTGCCATTTGAGGCCAGAAAAAGATGGATCTGAAAAAGAGAGAGACCTGCCTATGCATTTCATGCATCTACCTTTTATTACACATGGACAGAAATCCTTTAAACATAATGTGATTTTCTTAAGGGAGAAATCCAAAGAGAAAAGTCTCTTTTTTGTTCTTCTGAATAATGTCTTTTTCCCTCCAAGCAGAAGGTTAAAAATAATTTCAATGTCAAACATCTCATATCAAATCATGCTTTTAAATCTGATAAGCAGAAGCATTTGAATTATTTTTAAGAAGACTTTTATGTTGGAAGCTGCTTTTTTTAAAAAAAGATTACATTTGTAGTTTTTAGTGAAAGTGCCCTTTAATAGTAGCCATAAATATGTGCATATGTAATGTGGACATTTCTTTTGTAATGTAAAAATTTCAGGGGGTGGGGCTTGCATTTCTGTGCTCTCTTAAAATCACTGAAGTTACAAGCCCACCTTTTGTTCCAAACTGTCCTCATCTGCTTTCTACACAGGATTCAAAGCAGCAGCCCACAGCATAATGATAAAAAAAAACAACGTTAAAGGCAACAGTGAATGACAAACCCCAGGTCGGGAACCCAAAGCAACTCCACAGCAAACGCACATGTGGGAGGCAGGACTGGAACCGAAATTGCTGAGATGTACACAGCAGGATCCCAGGTGCTTTATTTTAATCTAATAGTGCGTCAAAAATGAAGATACACGAAAAGCAGCATATTCAAAGTTGCACCAAAATAGCATATTTTAACCTGAGACTTTCAGGGACTGATGATACGGATGCTTGAAGATATATATATATATATATATATATATATATATATATATATATATATATATGCTTTCGTAGATTTTCACGGGTACAGGAATGCAGGTTTTGGTGCCTTCGGGTGTCTTCCCGTGTAAGAGTCGGGGTGTCTGGGCGACGTTTCGACGAGGTCTCACTCGTCATCTTCAGGCTGGTGCTTTCGGCTTCTTGTTACTGGAACAGAGCAGAGTCTGGTGTTTGAGTTCCTATAAATACTGTTGAGGGGTGTGGTGTATAGCCTCCAACGTTCTAGAGAACGTAGAACGTTGGAGGCTATACACCACACCCCTCAACAGTATTTATAGGAACTCAAACACCAGATTCTGCTCTGTTCCAGTAACAAGAAGCCGAAAGCACCAGCCTGAAGATGACGAGTGAGACCTCGTCGAAACGTCGCCCAGACACCCCGACTCTTACACGGGAAGACACCCGAAGACACAAAAAACCTGCATATATATATATATATATATATATATATATATTTAAAATCCAATGTGACCTGACGTAAACTTTGGATGTCACACTTCTCTGAATTTTGCAAACATTTCTTAGCTCAAAAAACATACCAAAATGTATCAAACATTAATATTTTTGGAAAGAATATGTTAAGAAATTCAAATATTTTATATATTTAAAATATATAAAATACTATTTTTTGTTAAAGTGTTTATTTAAATGTTAATTTCCATGCTCTTTTTTTATTTTAACCCAGCAGATTAATATGGAAGCCGGGCAGAATGGACTCATGAATGAAGACATGCAGTACTGACAGGGACCCGTAATAGTCCATCGCCACCCAATAATTCCATGACCATGTTTTGGTAGAGGTTAGGTGTTTATCACTCATCTTGTTTATAGTAAAAATCATCCTAAAAGTTATTTCAGTGTTTGAATGAAAACTTGCACACCTGTTGCGCACTCTGCCTTCAAACAGACTCGGCTGTCGAAAGCGAAGAGATTTTTCACACACTCCCACAACCCACTGATCCTCTTTGCACAAGAAAGAACAGCTTCTGCGAGGGCCTCCGTTGTCATTCAAACAATGCAATGAGTTGCACAGGGTTTCATTCATGCAGCTGACTCATGCATCCTACCCTTGGCATTAAGCAGAACACAGAGTCTCTTCTGCTGCAAGAAGAAGAAGAAGAAGAAGAGTAGTAGTGAAGGGCTTGGTGAGCGTAGTAGCTGTCCTATTGTTTCCAGGCAGAAGGCCATTGCAGACTTATTGGCAAGGGCACCCTGGCTGTGGAACACTCCCCACTTCCAAGCTTTGGCTTGCACTCCCTTGGCAGTTTTTTGGCAGCAGTTTTCCTCTTCCACCAGGTTTTCTCAATGTGCTGTGTGGGCATCTGTGATATATTTGTTTATGTATTGGGTCATATGGCCATACTGACTAAAATACCTAACAGATGGAAGGAGATTATATTTTCCTTTATCGTATTGCATCTGATATTGCTGTGACCCCCCCCCCCCCCGAGATCACATGGGATGAATTTTTGACATGATCAGCTGAAATGGAAAGAGGTTGCTGACCCCTCTGCAGAGCTGGTGGGCATGTCCTGCAGTCCCATCCCTGCCCCTCTCCCACAAGGGGGTTGGAATGGCTGCTGCAACCGATATTTGGGGTGAGAGTGAGGACTATGCAGTGAGCTGCTCAACTTCCCCTTGTCACTCCATCTCACTCCACTCATCTCAACTCACTGCAGGAGAGTCACTAGCACAAGGCTCAAGACTCCCGGTTTTGGATGGTACACTTCAAATAAGAATTTCGTTTAATTAATATAGTAAAATAACGTGTGCATGTATAGTGCTATACAGAGACTACATAATTCTACTGATAATAATAATAACAACAACAGTGAGCTGGAAAGCCAATTATACAATCAGATTAAAGACCCAACAAATCCTAATTAAAGGGTAGGACAGAAGCAGATGCCTATGAAACAGAAATGCAAAGCCAGTATGTCGTTAGCAGGGCAAATCAAGAAAGATGTGATGAGCTGTGCAACAAGATGAAAATATGTAAGAAGAATGTAAGAGCATGCAACAGAAATTTAACAGTTCTGCAGAAGGTATGTCAGGCTAACAAAACGATCAAGGAAGACTTATGCTGCATGGCTGAGGATGGGGATGGGGTCTCGAGATTGGTTACAAAAGCAGCCTTATTTGAAGTGAAATAGCAGGTACTTGAGAAACCGAAGTTATTTTAATTCAGAAACCAGAGGAGCTCATAGGAGTGGCATTTTTGGAACTTAAAATTGACATTAACATTAGGGTAGGACATATTTTACGCTGGTGGCGCTGTGGGTTAAACCACAGAGCCAAGGGATTGCCAATCAGAAGGTCGGCGGTTCGAATCCCCACGACGGGATGAGCTCCTGTTGCTCTGTCCCTGCTCCTGCCAACCTAGCAGTTCGAAAGCATGTCAAGTGCAAGTAGATAAATAGGTACCGCTCCAGTGGGAAGGTAAACAGTGTTTCTGTGTGCTGCTCTGGTTTGCCAGAAGCGGCTTAGTCATGCTGTTCACATGACCCGGAAGCTGTACACTGGCTCCTTCGGCCAATAAAGCAAGATAAGCGCCGCAACCCCAGAGTCGGTCACAGCTGGACTTAATGGTCAGGGGTCCATTTACCTTTACCTTTAGGATATATTTTAACTGTTAGCAGCAGCACATGCAGCAATACATATGCAAAGAAACACTAACCATTCAGCTTTTTCTACAAATAATAATTATCCGGGATGCTAAAATATCATGGCAAAAGTTAATCTAATAAGTCTCTCATTATCCTGTAATACTTTAAATCTGTGCTGTAAGCTAAACAGTTGTCAGAGAAACCCTGAGCTCTATTTACACCAAGCTGAAGACTGAAATAAACAGAGACTGCGTGCTGAGCTCTAATTACGAAACGCAAATTGCTCTCTCTGAAATCTAGCGGGAAAAGGTTAGCTCCTTCCCTTGATTCTGCAGGTAGAAGTGGCAGGTGAAAGGGCCAAAGGAATCTCAGGTGTCTGCTCTCATGCCAGCTACGTTGATGGTAAGAAATTGTCTATGAGAGAAAAGTCCACCAATGGAGCTGTTAGGAGCTGCCTTGAAAGAATGAGGTAATGGAGAACATAGGAGTATTTCTTTACCATCTGAGGCATTTCAGATTAAAACAGCTACGTAATAGCTTCCAACAGCCCTACAAACTCTGCTTTGTGTGAAAACACACCAAGTGTTTGTTTCATATATCAATTTAGGCTCGTTCTTCCTGGGGTGGCTGGCCTGTGGCTGTGGACTGCTCCACTTCACAGCTCACGTGGGAGCTGGTTAGCACCACAAGGAAACATGAGCCCCTCTGGGCAGCATCCTGTCCTCACGCCCACAAGCAGGATATGAGCACAACAAGCTCCCCCACTGAGACTCCCAGCAATTCAGAAACACCCCGCCTCCAGTCACGGGGGCCCAGGAGCCACAGGTAGCCTTATCCCCCGT
Source organism: Podarcis vaucheri (assembly GCF_965113315.1). NCBI lineage: Eukaryota > Metazoa > Chordata > Lepidosauria > Squamata > Lacertidae > Podarcis > Podarcis vaucheri. The sequence goes on from NC_138762.1 coordinate 110,897,654, forward strand.
GATTCTGTCAAATCCTCTTTTCAAGACATCCAGTTGCTGGCCGTCACTACATCATCCGGTAGTGAATTCTTTAGCTTTACGGTTATCTGTGAGAAGTACTTCCAGCATTCAGCTTCACCATGTGGCCCAAATAATAATAATGATAATGATGATGATGATGATAATAATAATAATAATAATAATAATAATAATAAATTTTATTTATATCCCGCCCTCCCCAGCCGAAGCCGGGCTCAGGGCGGCTAACAACAATAAAACAGTACAACAGTACAATACAACACAACACTCTAAAATCATTCATTATAAAATTAATTCAAATCAAACTAATGGCCACCATTGGGCCAGAGCTCCACGAAGATTGCCGAGGGAGGGAGTCAGGCTGTGCCCTGGCCAAAGGCCTGTTGGAAGAGCTCTGTCTTGCAGGCCCTGCGGAAAGATGTCAAGTCCCCCCTGGCTCTAGTTGAGGCCAGCCTAACCTCTCTGTGGCCTGGGACCTCCAAGATGTTTTTGTTTGAAGACCGTAGGTTTCTCTGTGGGGCATACCAGGAGAGGCAGTCCCGTAGGTACGAGGGTCCTAGGCCATATAGGGCTTTAAAGGTTAAAACCAGAACCTTAAACCTGATCCTGTACTCCACCGGGAGCCAGTGCAGCTGGTAGAGCACTGGGTGAATGTGATCTCGCAGCGAAGACCTCGTAAGGAGTCTCACTGCAGCATTCTGCACCCGCTGGAGTTTCTGGGTCAGTCTCAAGGGCAGCCCCACGTAGAGCGAGTTACAATAATCCAGTCTGGAGGTGACCGTCGCGTGGATCACAGTGGCTAGGTCAGGGCGAGAGAGGTAAGGAGCCAACTGCTTAGCTTGGCGGAGATGAAAAAATGCCGCCTTTGTTATAGCTGCAATCTGCGCCTCCATGGAAAGGGAGGCGTCGAAGATTACACCCAAACTCTTGACGGACGGTGCTGGCACTAATTGCGCCCCCGCAAGAGATGGGAGTTGCCCCCCCCCAATTCTAGTATTGTGAGAGGAAGGCGAACTTTACCACTTTCTCTACACCATGGATAATATTTATTTATTAATTATGATGGTGTTTATTATTATTATTATACCCTGCCCATCTGGCTGGGTTTCCTCGGTCACTCTGGCCGACTTCCAGCACATATAAAAACATGATAAAACATCAAACATTAAAAACTTCCCAATACAGGGGAATGTCTTCTAAAAGTTGTGTAGTTCTTTATCTCCTTGACATCTGATGGGAGGGTGATATTGTTCATCATACATTCAAAGCATAAAATCAAAACAACAATTTAAGGAACACAATGAAGGTGCATCTTTCCCACAATTATTGCCTTGGTCAAAGTATTGAAAATCTATACTTAACATTAAGAAGTATTCCATGTAAACTACAGTACTCAATAAACCTGTTCTACTTTGCCTAAAAGAATTATCTATAATTATATTCACTAATAAAACAGTCCCATATCTTACTAAACCATTTTGTAAGAAAATTCTCTTCCAGTTATTTGCATATAAGATTCTAGCAGCCACTAATTTCCTTCTGATCCTTTGTTACCAAACCATCTAAATAATTCAATAAAAAATATCACTGGTTGAAGTGCACTTCATAACCCAAGCCTTCTCAAATGTGTTTTTTAAACAGTTTCCCAGTTTTAAACAGTTTCTATTTGCTACTTCACACTTCCACCACATGGGGAAAAGGTCTCCTTTTTCTTTCTGTCCTTTCCAACATTTGGGGGGAATAACTGTTAACTGTTTTGGCAGGAGCGATATACCACCACCTCACAACTTTTTAGCAGTTTTCTCTTATTCCCAAATTCAAAGGAACATGTACACAGATGTCCACAGCTCTTTTCTAACCTCCATTGGTCTGTTTCCTCTGGGGTTTGGGGCCCTTTCCATTATGTGCTCTTTACCTTGTTTCTGTTCTATGCCAAAGTTAAGTAATAAATAACATACAGTGGAACCTCGGTTGTCGAACGTAATCCGTTTCGGAAGACCGTTCAACTTCTGAAATGTTTGACAACCAAACCGCAATTGATGGTCAGCAAAATCCATTGAAAAAATGGATAAACGCGCCTTGGAAGCCATTCAACTTCTGAGGTGCGTTCGAAAACAGAAGCATTCACTTCTGGGTTGTCGGTGTTCAAAAGCCAAAACATTTGACTTCCGAAGCATTTGACAACTGAGGTTCCACTGTAGATATATATATATATATATATATATATATATATATATATATATATATATGCTTTCGTAGATTTTCACGGGTACAGGAATGCAGGTTTTGGTGTCTTCGGGTGTCTTCCCGTGTAAGAGTCGGGGTGTCTGTGCGACGTTTCGACGAGGTCTCACTCGTCATCTTCAGGCTGGTGCTTTCGGCTTCTTGTTCCAGTAACAAGAAGCCGAAAGCACCAGCCTGAAGATGACGAGTGAGACCTCGTCGAAACATCGCACAGACACCCCGACTCTTACACGGGAAGACACCCGAAGACACCAAAACCTGCATATATATATATATACACACCAAGCTATGTTTATTTATTTTTAGTATAGCTTTCTCAGATTCAGTCATCTCCCTAACTCTCATATACTCTTGCACTCTGGAACAAATTTGAAAGTACTCAAACCAAAATTAATTTACACCTTGCATCTCTCTCCACTTCTGCATATGGGATAATTTGTTCTTGATTTATTAGATCTTTTATTCTGAACATTTACTTCATTTCCCACATTTTAAACCTCCAAGTACTTCCGCTTATTTTATCTATGACCGATTCCAAAAGGTAAGAGCTAGGACTTAACAATTTATTATATTGATTAGACTTTAACAGATTTGGTGTGAACAAACTTGGCTCTCTCACTGTTCAGCCCTAATTCTAGTTTCTGAACAAATTAAAAAGCACAGGTCCAGTATTCTGGGGGGCTCCACCAGCTACATCTTTCCATTAAGAGAACTGTCCCAAATATGTCTCCTCTCTGCTTTCTGTTAACCAATACCTAATCTGCAATAGGACATCTCCTCTTATTCTATGACTACTAATCTTACTCAGGAGTCTTTGGCATCAAACCACTTAAAACTGATATGATTAACCACTTCTACGCCCACTCACAACCCTATTCGGTTTACACAGAAAATCAGCATATTCATCAGAAAGCAACAGCCTTTGTAGAGCATGAGACTCTTAATCTCGGGGTTGTGAGTTCAAGTCTCATATTAGGCAAAAAGACCCAGCATTAGAAGGGGCTGGACTAGATGACCCCCGTGGCCCCTTCCTGTTCTACAATTCTAGGATTCTATGCTCTCAGAGATATCTGGTTTTCTAAGTGGAGGCCAGGGTCTTTTTGTATAGCATTCAACCAAGCAGTCTGAACTGCTATCGCTCAGACACGGCTTAGTGAGAACTAAGTGTCTGCACTATTTTCCTGAACCACACTATTAAGCATCCGCTTCAAATAAAAAATGAAATAAATTCTGTATCACTTAAAACAGAGGCTCTCTGCAGTGGATTAACCAGCGTGCTAAAGTAAACTGTAGAACAGAAGTGTTGCTAAACCGGGAGCCCCAGCACAGAGTTATGTGCTCTAAGAGCACATCTGGTGCAGCAGAGAGTGCGCCAATCTGCCACAGGCAAGCCAGAGCTGTGGGCAGCTGTGCTCAAATGCAGACATTGTGTGTTTGTTCTCTAGCTTATGATCCCTGAAGGCAGTTTCTGAAATGCAGCGGACAGAAAGGACTACTCTGTTGACCAGTCAAGGCAAACCTGACCAGTCCAGAGGTTTCATATCGCCTGACAGTCCCAAGGGCCAATTTAGTATTCCTCTTCTCCAAAGAAGACTTTGAGGACTGAGCACATATAGCTCAGGGAGTAAATAATCTGACTTGAAAGGGCTGGGTGAGCAAAGGACTCAACCTGCTTTATGCGCTATAGATAAATAGCCCCAATGCTTCCAGAAACATGAGATATCCTGCAATTAGAATGTGGCATTCAAAACAACAGCAATTATCTGTCTCACACCTCCATATGTGCTGTACAGTCGTCCCATGGATATGAGAGCTATGCTGATACTACACCAGTTGCCCATAGAGGCTTCCAGGTTCAGTCGGACCATCTATTCATTAACAGGAAGACATCAGTGAACATTTCATAAAATATTGAAGGAAGGTCTATCCTAGAAGGTTATAGTTCTTCAATGCATCCTTTAAGGCCACAAACATTGATGTACTTTAGCCACATGACCAATTTAAGTCGTCTGTTAGTTCATACGGTAGCATACACTGCAAGAAATAGAAAGGTGGGTTCTAATCATAGAATCCTAGAGTTGGAAGAGACCACAAGGGCCATCGAGTCCAACCCCCTGCCAAGCAGGAAACACCATCAGAGCACTCCTGACATATGGTTGTCAAGCCTCTGCTTAAAGACCTCCAAAGTAGGAGACTCCACCACACTCCTTGGCAGCAAATTCCACTGTCGAACAGCTCTTACTGTCAGGAAGTTCTTCCTAATGTTTAGGTGGAATCTTCTTTCTTGTAGTTTGGATCCATTGCTCCGTGTCCGCTTCTCCGGAGCAGCAGAAAACAACCTTTCTCCCTCCTCTATGTGACATCCTTTTATATATTTGAACATGGCTATCATATCACCCCTTAACCTCCTCCAGGCTAAACATGCCCAGCTCCCTTAGCCGTTCCTCATAAGGCATCGTTTCCAGGCCTTTGACCATTTTGGTTGCCCTCCTCTGGACACGTTCCAGTTTGTCAGTGTCCTTCTTGAATTGTGGTGCCCAGAACTGGACACAGTACTCCAGGTGTGGTCTGACCAGAGCAGAATACAGTGGCACTATTACTTCCCTTGATCTAGATGCTATACTCCTATTGATGCGGCCCAGAATTGCATTGGCTTTTTTAGCTGCCGCGTCACACGGTTGGCTCATGTCAAGTTTGTGGTCAACCAAGACTCCTAGATCCTTTTCACATGTACTGCTCTCAAGCCAGGTGTCACCCATCTTGTATTTGTGCCTCTCATTTTTTTCCCCAAGTGCAATACTTTACATTTCTCCCTGTTAAAATTCATCTTGTTTGTTTTGGCCCAGTTCTCTAATCTGTCAAGGTCGTTTTGAAGTGTGATCCTGTCCTCTGGGGTGTTAGCAACCCCTCCCAGTTTGGTGTCATCTGCACTCTTTTTGGAGTGTCATTACTGATATCATATCATGTGATGTTCCTTTAAAACAACAAAGACTCAGCACCGAAAAGCGTAGACATTCCTTCCCAGCCATTTTTTGACCACAGCCATGCTAACCTCCTTAACAGCAAAATCACATATTAATGGGCATCTTCAACTAGTGCAAATATTCATAGCTGAATAAATATGAAGCAGCCAATGCCAACTGTTGCTCATCTATAGGTGTAAAATTCATTTATTGGCGAAAATGCTATTGGTACATGCAACGAATATAATCCAGCTCACCCAGTTCTACCATGATGAGAGGTGACGTGAGAAATTTGTTTTAATATGAACTAGTTTCTGCTTGTTCAGTACCAGACACAAGAAGCTTTGCATCCATCATTTATGCTGTTTTGCTTATCTGACACCTAAGTTTCAATCTGTAATTTTCCATGGTGTGCATTAGGAGGCAAAATTATTAAAGAACAAATAGAACAGAAAAGCTAGGAAAGTGCAGGATAGACTGCTATTAATACTTACAATGAAGGAACTTACAATTCAAGACCTTTGTTCATGTTCACCATTTGCAACTCTCATTTGCACTATTTTTCTAAAATTATCGTGACATTCAAAAGTAAAATACATGATACTACTACAGCATGATTTAACTTGAATTTGCTACCTGGAATGCGTCCCAGAATTTGAACGCCAATTTGAAAGTGGAGAGAACCTTTGAAAAGTGGCTTGATGGCTTTCAGTGGCTTTATTTGCTGGGGTCATTTCTGCAGCTTATCACAAGAGAAGTCTGCACCTGTGGATTTATCAATCTTTGGTGCGTAAGGCTTTTGCATTGGCTGCAGAGGTGGCAGCTATAAGCTACGATAAGAGCTTTCAACATTGGGCCACCAGGATCCCTTCTGCTCGTTGGGATTGAAAGGATCTCGATGTGTGGACTACTTATGTCTCTCCTAATTTTGAGCATAAGTCCACTGAGCAGCAGAAACCAAAGGATGCTAAGAAGTCAGGGAGGCGTCTCTTTTGCTGGGAATACCATAAAGGGTCCTGCCAGCGTCAGGGCTGTAAGTATTCCCATGCATGTGATAAGTGTTTTGGGGACCACCCTGCCATATCATGTGGGGCCAAGTGGCCTTTTCGAGGGCCAGGAGAGGCCCCCAGCAGGAACCAAAGGGAGCCTCTCCTCAAGCAGCCTGCGATGCTAAATGATGTCTTATTGACCCTAGCTCTCACTCCCATTAAGTTGCCCACCTTGAGGGCGTGGCTACTCAGGTATCCTGACACTGTTGCTGCCTCATATCTGTGGCTTGGATTTTCAGAAGGCTTTCGTATCCCAGTGGCGTTCCCTCCCAGGGCCACGGAAACTGAAAATCGAAAATCAGTGAGGGAAATGCCGGATATTGCTAGGAAAAAGATCAGGAAGGAATTAGCGTTGGGAATGATGTCTGGCCCTTTTGAGTGCCCTCCTTACCCGGATTTGCACCTTTCCCCTTTGGGTGTGGTGCCCAAGAAGGCTCCAGGGGAATTTCGCTTAATTCACAATTTATCTTACCCAAAGGGAGATATGTTCTGTCAGTAACCTCTTTAAGTTTTCTCTAATGCCGCTTTAAGGACACTATCCTGCTTGTGGATATAGCAGCTAAAGAGGGTCAGTACTACATGTGATATGAGAAAGATCCTGAAAAATCCACCCTTGAGCAAGGGAATAAGGAGAGTTGGGGGCACTGTCACTTTTTGAGGGAAGGGAAGGGGCTTCTGCCACACACACAAACACCGTAATTTTCATTTTTAAAAAAGTACAGTGGTCCCTCGGGTTAAGAACTTATTTCATTCTGGAGGTCTGTTCTTAACCTGAAACTGTTCTTAACCTGAAGCACCACTTTAGCTAATGGGGCCTCCTGCTGCTGCCACGCCACCGCACGATTTCTGTTCTCATCCTGAAGCAAAGTTCTTAACCCGAGGTACTATTTCTGGGTTAGTGGCGTCTGTAACCTGAAGCGCCTGTAACCCGAGGCACCAGTGTATCTTATTCATTACATGGAAGCTACCATGTCAGAAAACAGTCTATTTTTCACAAATTATTAGGTGGAGTAGAGCAGTTTGGGGCTACACTCTGACTTTGGCTTTGCAACTTGTTCTTTGTGGAATTTCACCCCCCCCCCTTTTAATGTGGATTGAAATGAAGAGTTCCAGGCTTTCTTCACTGTGACAATGGTTAGGAATGGTTTTATGTAAGTATGTTATTATTAAATCATTCTGATCCGTGCATTCTGGGTAGTGGACTGAAAGCTCTGGACTCCCACCCAACTCTCCTTGCTAAACTTCGGAGGCAGATGGTGTTCGAGTTTTATGATAATTTTTTACAGTTTCATTATACTGTTTTCTGTGGATTGTTTTCATATGCACTGCTTAGAAATGTGAATAATTGAGCGATTTAGAAGTATATTAAATAAGTAACTAAGTTCCAAAAATATCATTATCAAGTGCTTCTTGCATATATCCTTTTATTTCTTTTGTTGTTTTTTACACATTTGATATTAAAATTCTAGCCTGTTCTGTTCTCTTTCACCTTTTCCCCAATTGTAATCCAGAAACTATCTCAACTACCTGAACAAGGAAGAGTTTCATCTGAAGCTGGGCTCACAAAGCCTTAGCTTTCACCTCTGTTTGCGACCTGGGTGTGTCTGAAGTCATAGCACTCAGTAACTGCCACCAGCTTCCATAAATATTAGAGGAAGGGGTGGGAATTCTTGGCCAGAGGATGTGACTTCCTAGCAACCTTGATCCCAGGGTCCCCTGATTTTAGACATTAGATTAGACAACTCTAAAATAGGAGCATGTGCTGTTCAAAATAAAGAGCTAAGGGACAATAATAAATGCAACACGAACAAACCAATTCTTCCCCATTAAATGAAAAGCAGCTCAAGAATCAGGGATGAAAAGAACTATTGAATAAACTTCAGTTAAATGTTACTATCATCTCCCTGAATGGTCTACAAAAGAAAAGGCAGGCAATTAGACCTACTTAATTCCTAATTCTTGCAAATCTACATCACAAATCCAAAAAAATAAGACTCATTTAAAGCTAACCAAGTGGGCAATTAACAGCTTGTTGAAGCCATCAATCAACTGGAGATGTGGGAGGAATTTAAACAGATGTACATCCTGTAAATCTTCAAGTTTCTCTCTCTCCCCACCCATCTAAGGGAGAAAGACTCCAGTCAGTTTTTGTCAGTCATGTGGGCAAGAAATGTGTGAACATACAGTTTTTCCCTAACTGAAAATTACAATTGGAAGCTGCCTGCTTTTGTAAAGGAATGGCAGAGATAAGAATCACTTCATCCTTTGCCCTCTCCCAGTCCTTCTGCTGAAAATGGCTCCCCAACCCCCAGTTGTGAAGGGACTCAGAATCTTTCCCCCCATGTCATAGAATCATAGAATCATAGAGTTGGAAGAGACCACAAGGGCCATCGAGTCCAACCCCCTGCCAAGCAGGAAACATACCCTCCAAGAGTCCCGATTTTCCAGGGACAGTAATGGAATTACAAAAGCATTCTAATTTGATCCTCGAATGTCCCTATTCCCCCCCCCCCCCAGTGCTGCTGACACTGAGCTCAGGGAGTAGGGGAATCTGGCGCTTGTTCCTGAGCGACAGCAGTGGCTGCAGTGGGAGCTGCAAGGAAGCCTCCCATTGCCTCTCCATGGCCGCCACTCCCAGCCTCCTCCCTTGGGCAGCTCTGGGCAGCTGCTGGAGAGCAAGCGAGGAGGAGGAGGAGGAGGAGGAGGAGAAGCTGCTGCCACCGCCGAGGCCAAGCCCTGCGGGACAGGCAGAGGGCAGGGCGTCCTGGGCGGGAAGGAAGGGAGCAGAGTGGAGCACAAGGAGTCTGGATTTTATATATATATATATATGTTCTGTGCATCTGTGTCTAATCTTGCCTCTTTCTAAAATGTATTTATTGCTATGTGCTTTTCTTTTTTGCAAATCTACCAAATAATAATATAAAGTAAAATTAGGATTAAGGGGTTTTCTCAGGATGGCGGAGGGTGTGTGAGCTGTGTCCTGTTGGTGTCTTGGTGGACAAAATATGGGGTCAAGGAGGGTCAGTTGTGGGGCAGTGAGAAATATCCCTATTGAGGAATGTTGGAGGATATGTCATGTTTGGGGGAAAACAACTGGGATAGGAGGAATTTTGATTAGAAAACAGCAAGGAAGAACAGAACATCCAGTATACACACACACACACACACACACACACACACACACACACACAAAATAAACATTATAAGTAGAAAAGTATCCAACTGACCTCTTACAGCTATTATTATTATTATGCTTACAGCATTTGAAGTGCAAAGTGCTCTGTAACACAAGCTCAAAGGTTAAGCTGTGTTTTTACCTACTGATTTTTGTCTAGCACAAATGACATCAAAGTGGAAACTAAAAAGAAACATGCATTTAAAGCTGACTACCTAAACAAGAAAAGGTTGCAGGTACCTTATTTGCCACCCCAGCTCAGTGTAGGCAGTGCATTTAAAAAACACAGTCATTCAGCAAAACCTGGAGCCCCACTCAGCTCTGTGTGAACACTTAGCACCCCCTAGCTCACCTACTGCTAAGGCCAGTCCCAGTGTACCAAAGCTATTCAGGTAGATCATTATTTGGGGTTTGTTGTCCTACAGTTGATAAGCAGTACTTTACCAAACACTAGTCTTGTAAGTTATTCAGTGCAAGTAGATAAATAGGTACCACTGTGGCGGGAAGGTAAACAGCATTCCTTGCACTCTGGTTTCCGTCACAGTGTCCCGTCACACCAGAAGCGGTTTAGACCTGCTGGCCACATGACCCGGAAAGCTGTCTGTGGACAAACGCCAGCTCTCTCGGCCTGAAAGTGAGATGAGCACTGCAACCCCAGGAGTCCTTTACCCTTCCCCCACTTGTTTCAGGGTAGGGATGCAGCCTATAGCTTCCGTTCCCTCAGTAGTGTTTCCCACTGGCCAAATCCTTTCTAAGAAGAAGTTGATTATATCTATATGGTCCAGAAAGAGGAGCACTGAAGTTGCGGGTTGGGTGACTCCCATATACGTGAACACTTTTGCTTCCCCCCTCCCCCGCATTTTATGTCAACCTAAAAACACTGGCAAGGTGTGAGGAAGACTTCGCCATGGCAGAAAATGTTGACTGTGCCCCTCTGGCTTAGGACCATCCAAAACTACTTCCAGAGCCAGGTCAAAATCAATATGGGCCTGGCAGGACAGAAACTGAGTTCCGCTCACTGCACACCCAGGGACAGCTGTGTTCTTCTAGCCCAATGAATCCAGATGGCACCAAGAGTGAAACTGTCAAAAGCTGGAGGGGGAAATTGCTCTTCAGTTGCCAGCTGTTGCGTGAGAAAGCCCCCTCAGAAGAACCTAAAATGAAACTCAAATGGAGCACACGAGAAACCTTTCCAAATATGGTATCAGTGTTATATGTTACAAAAGCCTAATAACATACAATAATAGTCTGAGGCCAGGGTGAATGGTTTAGAGGAGCAGGAGATAAATAATAATTATTAACTGTGTTTATAGCACTTTCCCTCAAGAACTTAATGGGGCCATCACAGTGGTTTTACTGTTTTGTTCCTAGAAAAATCCCGTGAGATAAGTAGTAAAAGGTTGTGGCAGGTCTCAGGATCACTCAGCGAGCTTTAAAGCAGAGAAGGGTGTCCCTATTCTAAGACTGCACCTTTGGTCGTAATAAATACCCGACTTGTTCTCAATGTGAAACTGCTGTAAAAAGTGAATTGTTGATCAAGGAATCACATTGATTAGTAATCTCTGAGAAGCAGTGGAGCTTAGCACTGTGTCCATTCACAAGCATGTTTATCACTTGATGAGTGCAACATCATGTGGTGACTTACATGTGTAGACAGGCCATACTGAATCCCAATTCTGTCTTCTGTGGTATGAGCTACCCCTCCCAGTTTGGTGTCAAAGTTGTTTATAAAGACACTGAGCAGCACTGGGCCCAGGAAAGCACCCTGCAGCACCCCCACTTGTCACACAGGTGAGGTGTTTGCCACTGTGAAAGACTCAATTATGCAATCGATCTTCTGTCCCGGCTGCATTCTACATCACAAACAGTGGCATGTCACCTTACATATGTTACATTTCTCTTCATGCAAGGAAACAAATTCATACAAAGGAACGGGGGAAGGGAAAAGCCAAAATTACTGGGAAACTGAGGACTTCTTTCTCATGAGATTTTGCATGCTGCACTTCTCTGGAGAATGAAAGCAGGGCCAGGCTGCTCAGAATTTGCCTTCTCAAAATGTGTTAACCCTGCAGGAAAGAGTTCCCTTACCATTGTCCCCTTGCCTGTGTGTGGCAAACACTGAGGTTTTTCTCACTACAGCAAGCAGGTGTGGAAGAAAGACAGATGAACAATTGGCAAAGAAAGTGCTATGAAAGGCCAAGACTGGTATGTCTGAAACGTAACTGGTGATTTCAAAAGTACAGTATGATTCTCCACATTGTAAATCATCAGCTCTAGGTAGTGAGTGGATCCTGAAATAAAAGTCAGTGTTGCAGAATCAATCAACTAATTGTATACTGTTAGTTAATTAAATCTGATCTGCTCATTAGTTGGGGTTATCACTATAACTTTTCTGTCCAGTGCAAGTGTCTAAACAGCCATTGCTACAGGGGCCTGAACTGTGCATATTTGTACTTTTGGGCTGGGGAAGTTTGAGAGTAAAGCATGTATTTTAATTCTTAAAGATGCAGATCTTCTGGACTAAATAAAATGTTTAAAATGAGCTAGGCTACAGCTGAATCTGTGCTTACACTGCACCTTGCTGACAATTTTTATTGCACTTGCTTTCATATCCATTATTCTGAATGTCAGAGAACTATTTTAAGTACCAGCTTAGTTCAGCTTAAAACATGTATTAAAATATCTACTTCTGAATAGAGAGAGAGGTGGCGGCGGGGGGGGGGGAGTAACAGCTTATTTTGGATATAACCAGATGTTACCCCACCTGCCTGATTACGAACAATGAGCTAGTTGCTAGTGAGGAATGCCAATAGATTGGAGGAAGCCCGTCCATCCGCCTGAGGCAGGAGGCTGCGCACTAAGCCAAACCAAGTTCATCAGCCCTGCTGCCACGCTCTTGCCCTTCCGTGGGGTTTTCACAGGAGACCAAAGCTATCAGCCTCTCACTCTGCTATTCTGGAGCCATACTCCAAATCCGCCACCTTCGGCTGCTTGAGCCGTCTCACAGTGGGGCCACAACTGACACCTTGTTAACTGTGGGCGCTTTGGAGCAGGTAGGAGGAACATAGCCTGGCACTAATCAGAAGAGGTTATGAAACATCTGTAAAACAGAACAAATCTTGCCAGTGCTGTTGGCCTTGGTCTGAACTGTCTCCTTTTCTCCACTTGTGTCCCCATTAATCACCCTGTATTTGGCCGCATCTCTTCTGTAAAGAAAATATATAAAGTAAAACTACATATATCTTATACAACACTGTATATCCTACCAATAGCTACAATATAAAAGTAATTCTGAGCATGTACAGCACAGAGTAACTGCAATCAGTCTCCACATCCTTAGGTCTCCTAAAATTATTGCAACAGTGTGATAGTCGCTAGTGCCTCATAGATGGTATGTGAAAACCCAACATTTTGGCTGCTTTCCACAACAAATTAGCAGAACAAAAATATTTCTGATGAATTTATCCAAACATTTACTGATTCCAAAAAATGTCCTCTGATAGAGAATTACAAGAAACCGTTACTAAGATTAATCAAGGGATGAATGGTCAAGAAATGAATGGTTACTCCCATCTAATTTAAAACCTGGAGGGAATACCTGATTTAGGAGATGAAGGAGATTCTACTTGTGATGATTTTTTTTAGCTGGAGAGAAAAAAAGTGTATTATTCTGAAATGGGGTGGAGGACAATTATTCACCCCATTTGCAAACAGTTTAAAACTACAAGTGATGGTACAGTATTTATAAACATACATTAATAGACCTTTCAATGACATACAGGAAACAACTTTGCTGATGATGCAGTTTGATTATTATAATGGCAAATCTTGAGATAATGTTCAGCCTCATCATGTGTTTCCACTGCTGTATATATATGGACTGAACCTGCGCATGCTGCACAAACCTGGGGGAAATATCCTCCAAATTGTTCTCTCAGCAAGAAACTATCCTACTGCTAATAGCCGTGCCAATTTTTCAGTACTGGACAAATCAGAAAACAAACACTGCAAAGCTGTCCCTGACATCTCCATGTCATGAGCTTTTTGATGGATACCCAGAGAGATCAACATTTGATTAGGAGGTTATTTAGGAGATGGGAGTTTACGCCTCGTGTTCTTTCTTAAGATGCCCTCATACGCTTGCCAGAAGTGTATTCTGTAAGCTGCATCTGTGGGTCCCACTGATCAGAAAGCCTCTAATAATGAGAGGAGTGCTGTGATACACTCTGTGATTCTGTCGTTCAAATAATGATACGTGCTGAGCGATGATGAATAGAACTGGGCAGTGTAGATTGACTTCAAGAGCTTGCAATGCATATTTGTTTGGATTTAATAAGACTTGGACTACATATTTATTAAGTGCCTACTGATTCCAAAACCTATTTGTCAAGATTAATAGTTGTTTAAAGACCCATCTGCAATTACTGAGCACAATAAGTGGCTTCTATAGTAATATCATTATCAAATAGATTAATTTAAAATATACAGTGAGCTATTTGCATGACATAAGTAGATTACTTTACACTTTAATGGGGAAAATAACTATTGTAATATTTCAAAACATTCCCAAACAACTAGGTTAAAAGCATTTTTTACAAAATCAAAACATCTCTAAGTTCACAAATACAGTTTAAATTAATCATTAGAATTTTTTAAAAGTTAAGAAGAATAAATGTGTTATTTTTATGAGTGTTATTTTTTATTTATTTCACTGTGTTTGTATATGATTTTTAAAAATGAAATTTACATATGACCATTTCTGGTGTAGGTGGCATATAAATCTCTTAACACCTAAATACATAATGATGTGATAGCTGTGTTTATTCTGATAATGCTGGTCTCCTTGAACTGACTAAAAGACCTTGATGAAAATTATCATCTGTTTTAAACAGACTTTAATGACTGTTTAAAACTGTTTAATGTCAACTGACATTTAGAATTGAAATGAATAGAAATGGAAACTAGATCACATTTAAATAATCAAACTTAATATTTTCATTTAATAATTTAGAATAGTATCACTTTAGAGGATGTTTAAAATTGCATATTTGCATAGGCTCTATAATTCTTCAGGACAGAAAGTAAATATAGTAAAACAGGAAATTTACAATACCCCAGCAATATTATATACCCTTAATTATTGAAATGCACTGAAGCCCATTCAAGTCACTTCTATAATTTACACTCTGATGCATCACCTGTCATCTCTGTCCTAGCACCCTTTATAACTCTTTAATGCGCGCGTGCGCACAAACACACACACACACACACACACACACACACACACCTCTACCTCTATCTCCCCTTGTTGTGATTGTTTTATCACTGTTTAGTAGGTCTGGTAAAATAGAACTTTGTAAAAGACTGAAAATCCTCAAGTCTACATTTTGTACATGAAACAAGGCGAACAAAACCAAATACCTCTGATGTAATAAGAGCCTATTAGCCACATCATTTATCTTGCCCTCACCCAATAAACTTAGGGCCCATGAGCTTGATCTGTTCCGTCCTATCAGCATTCCTTTGCTCTCAGACTGCAAAACAGGGACTCACAGCCAATGCTTCCCGATAAGTGACAGAGCTCAGCAGAGTTTTCCCACTTGAAAACTTCCACTCTATCCTTGAGTGCCTTTTCTATTTTTCAAACTTATTTTTCTCTATTTACAATTTTTAAGCATCATTATTATTCAATTTCATTAAGGGTACATTTCAACTGAAATTAAGGTACAGTGGTGCCTCGCAAGACGAAAAGAATCCGTTCTGTGATTCTCTTCGTCTAGCGGTTTTTTTCGTCTTGCGAAGCAAGCCCATTGACGGATTAGCGGATTAGCGCTATTAGCGGCTTTTAGCGGCTTATCTGCTGATCGGATCAGCTGATAAGCGGCTTAGCGGCTTAGAAAAAGGGGGGGAAGGGAAAAAACCCAGCAGGAACTCGCAAGACATTGTCGTCTTGCGAAGCAAGCCCATAGGAGATTCGTTTTGCGAAGCACCTCCAAAACGGAAAACTCTTTCGTCTAGTGAGTTTTCCGTCTTGCAAGGCATTTGTCTTGCGGGGCACCACTGAACATTTAAAGCAAAGGGGGAGGTACAGTGCACCAAAAAGGCAAATAAGCCAAACACAAAACAATTCAGATGGCCATTCGAGGGTAAAGATATACAGCTGCAAGAAAACAGCAGTAGATGTGAGCAGAGAAACCTGTTTCCAATCAGGAACATACACTGAATAACTGATCAATAAAGCATTACTCTCTTTCAGTCAACACCACTTCCCGCCTAGCTACCCAGACCTGATCTAAGAATAAAGACATATGGCATTGGGGCAGGGTTAAGAGAGGAACCAAGAATTATAAAGTTTTCTTCTTCTTTTTCTACTCTTCTAAGTCCTGGTCCTCAGAATCTGACATGTAAGCTTATGAAAAATGATTGCTTCCCACACTTTCCCCTTCCAATCTTTATGACTAACCAAAGTTCAAAGCCTTCGTTTACTCATCCAGGCTATTACAGCTTTCAGAAACAATAAGAAATTCTGTAAATTTCTGTACAAGTTCAGAGCATCTCCCTGTCAATGCTGTGCAGTATACGAGTTTGGGGTTCTTAGCAAATGCATGCTTAAAAGTTTCCCCACATGCTGATAACACCAGGTCTGAAAACTATTGGTACTCCTACCAAATACAGTCATACCTCGGGTTGAATGCGCTTCAGGCTGAGCACGTTCGAGTTGCGCTCCGTGGCAACCCGGAAGTAACGGAGCACGTTACTTCTGGGTTTCGCCACTTGCACATGCGCATACACTCAAAATGACGCCATGCGCATGCGCAGAAGCAACGAAAAGTGATGCGTGTGTGCACAATGTGCCGTCGCTAGTTACGTTTGCTTCTAGATACGAACGGGGCTCCAGAACGGATCCCGTTCATATCCAGAGGTACCACTGTACGGGAAAATGTGCCCATCTGCCAAAACTGTATCCAGAACTGGACAGGAACTAGACTGCTCATTAACTTACACTGTATCACAAACACATTTGTACATACAGCTAGCTGAGCTGCTCAATGTCAATTTCTTATCTAAGGCTAGAGCTGATAAAAATCCATAACCCCAATGTTCTTCCAAGCTCTACCATACATCCCCCTCCCCATTTCATACTCATAATCCTGTTTTTATTTATAAGCTGCCTTGAGTCTCATCAGGGGAAAAGGCAGGGTATAAACAAATTAATTAATATGATTAATAGCAACAACACCCTTTAAGGCGGGTTAGATAAGATAAGAGACAGTGACTGACCCAAGTTTGCCAGAGTTATTCTAGAATATCCCTACCCAACTGGCTGGTGTACAAATGCTGTGTCAAACCCCAATTTTGAGCAGAAATTAGAGGGGAAGAATTTGTAGGGAATGTGTATCTTGACAGAGCAAAATGGAGTCTCCATGAGGTGTGACATGGAGGATTGGGAACCACACCAATTGCCTTGTGGCATTTTAAAATGGATAGTTCAATTTGTGAATTTGGTTTTGTCATGCCAAAAATTGGCTGAAGTCATGCCAAAGTCACATTTTGGTCTGCGTGTCCTGCGTGTCCACGATGGCTGCCCCCACCTCAGGAACTCTCCTGTGGAGGCACCCCGCTGCCCTGCGGAGGCTTGAAAGGCTGTCCCTGAAGCCAGAACAGTGAGACGGAGCGCTGCACAGTGCTCCATCCATCTCGCTGTTCTAGCTTGGGGATGCCGGGGCTTTGTGGGGAAACCCCGGGCTTCCCCCTTCAGCCCCGACACTGGCTGGGCTGGCTGGAGAACCCCCGGCTTCCCCATAAAGCCCCGACAAGCTCAGCCAGGGCTGGCTGCTTGCTGGGGCTGTAATTCAAGCAAAGGGAGAGCTGCTTGCACGCATGTAAGCAGCTCTTACTCTGCTAGATGTACAATGTGCTGGAAGGATGGGGACTGCCCCTTCCGCCCCTCCTCCAGCTTACTGTGCCGGTAATTCCCGGCATTTCCTTCTTTTGCGCTGGTTCCACGAGGCAAGGCAGCTGAAATGATTTGATTCAGAATGTTTTTTACTTGTTTTCCTCCTCTTAAGACTAGGTGCGTCCTATGCTCGGGTGCGTCCTATAGAGCAAAAAATACGGTAACTGCTTTTTCAGCCACACTCCAACAGCTGCTCTGTGGGGACAATAATAGTGGCCTCTTATACGAGGCTATTGCGAGGTTTGCCGAGATAATGTATGTGAACACTTGAATTGTGCTATATAAATGCTAAGTATTATTATATTCCTGATGGCGTAGTGACCTTCAGTGAACAAATACATTAGTGCTAGATCTCCTAGAAAATATATAGCTGAGTTTAAAGCCACACTGCATGTCCTTATTTCTCTTTCTATGCTGCCTGCAGCAAATACACAAACCTTTCATTTTTTCTCCTTTTCTTGGCACACTTGTGGATGGTGCAGCATAATCAGCCTGGATGAGTTTCTCTGCTGCTGGGCAGCTCAGATTATTCATATCGCTTACACTGCCTTTGAACTTTACTTGGGCATGGAATGTCCTTAGGTAATTTGACCCAAAGTGACTGCTCAAGTTTTGGGTTTGTTTTCTTTCTTTTTGTAAATCTTTGGGGTTATGAAAGAAACATTTTGCTGCAAAAAAGGGTGACTGCTAAGGTTAGAGACAGGCAATACTTTTTAAGATTATTAGACGGTTGTTACATCACCAACCACAGTATACACACTAATTTCTTTTCTGTCACTGTCATTTGAGGTGATAGAGGTTTGGTGGATTTTTTAACATGCAAAACATTCTAACCAGAGGCAATAACAGCATGAATGTACGGGCCACAGGCAGCGATGCCTCTGTCATGCCACCTTCTACTGAATACAAATCGTAATCTACTTCCTTCAGCTTCAGGACTGGTTCATACCAGCTTAAACATTTCTTGATCTCTCTGCACTTGCTCCTGGACACTTGAGGTCTGGAATCTCAATGCATGAACAAACTCCACTGGAAAGCATTGTATTTTAAGGTAATGTGAGGCAGTACTTAACTTATATCTGTGATGTTGTCCATCTCATGGTCCATTTATAAACATAAGTCAGTCAGGAAGGGGGATGTACAAACATTTATGGACCAGCCCTCAAAGAGTTTTGCAATCCTACAGTTCTCACACAACCTCGTCTTATGCTGGTTCTTTGTCTGTTTTTGGTGTAAGCAGAGCTTTTCACTGCAACAGCTAAAGCCTCATTCTGTGTTAAACTAATGGAGCAGGAACATGGGACTGACAAGTGACAATCTCTAGCTGCAGTCCTTCCCAGTAGTCCTTAGGATACGGTAGAAGGGTTCACTCAAGTGGCAGAGGAGAAAAAGACAGGAAATAGCAATCACTCCAGGTCTTTTATAAGGTCTAGGGTGCTTGCAATCTACAAATAAATTAAACTTGAGTACAAACCAGTTTAATCCCATCAATGTCCACATAATTAACAACTTAACCTAATCCTAAACACATTACTTGATAATAGGTCCCTCTGAGTTTAATGGATTGAGGCATAATTAACTTAAATTCAGTCATTCTTCTGGGCTATTTAAGAGGAAACACAACATCCCCTAAAACCGTTCTCTGATCAGTTGTGCTTCTCCAACAGTGCTTATTTTTAACTTGAAACAAAAATAAAAATATATCATAGCTGCAAATGCATTTATTATTCAGTAATATGATGCAATCCGGGTACACCTGGATTCGGAAATTAATGGGGAAGTCACTGCTTGGCTTGTGCAGAAGCCACCCAGTTCTGTGAACCATTAATCAAACTGAGCCAAAACAATCTTAAGCCAACGCATGTAACATTAGCAAGCATAAAAATGCCATTGCTTTGGCATGGTCATGGTATCAGATCAGTATCAACAAAAATGCAGCACTGAGTCTCATCAATCCATACAAACATTTTGATATTCACTCAGCAATGGTTTAACTCATTAAAACTTACAGAAAAGACCAATGCTTTGCATCTATATTTTAAAAATTAATTTTCCTAAGTGCTTAAAGTCTTTCACATACCTTGCCTCAGTGCTCTTTACAACAACCCTGTAAAGCAGGTGAATGCTATCAACTCCATTTGTTGTGAAGCAGCTGGGGGAGGGGCTGCTAAGGCTAAAGTGAAAAGGCTCAGGCAATTGCGCACATGGAAAATGTCTTCCATAAGCCATTGAGAACTGCTGGCTGGTGAAGTAGACAATATTTGGCTAGACAGACAAATAGTCTTGACTGACATATAATCCACACTGAAGCCCCTTTCATTTGTCAGGTATAACTGTCGTGGCACTTTCCACTCAAGCAATTGCCACGCAGAGAGCATCCGACACAATACCATCTCTTCCCTCTTCGTATTATGTCCCTGTGCTACATTACACCATTTAATTTGGGATATCAGTAATGAAATTGTGGGTGGTTCTTAAGTCACTTAAACACACACACACACACACACACACACACACACACACACAGAGTTAGTAATCTCAAAAGTTAGTGCCACACATGACTGTTATTGGTTATAACTGCATGGTAAGTAAGCAGCATTTTAAAGCCTCCTTTTGGGTCTCGGGTGCACACATGCACTCCTGGGCAAATCATTACATGCCTAAAGAGTGCCTTGTGGCTTCCACTCCTTTGCAGGCGGCTTTTTCTGCTGTTCTTAATAGCATTCACTTCTGTCCATTCGTATCTCAAAATGGATCCTCAGAGAGTGGAGCTGTATGTTCAAGTAATCTGCATTGTAATTATCTATGGATTTTCAGCTACTATGAAATTAATAAAGTCATGATTCTGAACTGCAAACCTCTACCTTATGCTCAATAAAAATTGGTGGGGAGGGAAGAAATATGGTAGAATAGTTATTATTTACTTAATTAAAAGATTTTGAGGCTGCTTTTCTGGACAAATGTCCACCCAAAGGTGCTTATAATCAAAACATGAAAATATGAAAAGAAGAATAACACAGTTCAGTGTTCAGTAGAAGGGAATTTCATAACTGAAATGTTAGCAAAGGTGGCATGGGTGCAGGCAGTCTAATAATAGCAGGGCCAAACCATTTGTAGTTTTAAAGATTAACACCAGTACTTAAAATAGGGTCAGAAACTTGCTGGTACAGCTATTATAATGTGCAGCTATTATAATGGAGGTACTACAGACCTTGCTTCCAACAGGACTCTGGAAGCTGAATTCTGGACCAGATGAAGTTTCCCAACCATATTTAAAGGCAACCCCACAAATAATGCATTTTGACTATCTGGTCTGGACATGAACAGAAAAGGGATTGCTGTGTTGTAACACAGTCCTTTCCAGATAGGGGTGTGGTTGGCAAAGCAGTCAAAAGTGATAAAAAGCATTCTTGGTAACTGACCATCATTTGGGTTTCCATAATCGGTGCCAAATCCAGGAGTACCCTCAAATCACATGCTTAGTCTTCCAGTGTCCAACAACAGCTGTAAAACACCTTTCAGAGCTGTGGACCTCTCTGCCCAGATCACATTCAGATGGTTATGATTCAACTTATTTCATGCACTGGTTTAGGGTGTGGATATAGTCTGATGCCTCTCATTATTATCTACTTGAAGAACATTTGGGCGTGAGGGGAAATAAATATTCTGTTTGGTTTTTCCTTTCTGACTCCTGATAAACACTTCGTGAACAGAATGCTCTATTTGCATACAATGCTGTGCAGCAGCGAGGGCAATACCTAAATCTGCTCCATCTGTCAGAAAAAAGAGAATGACAATTACCTCTAAAAACAAATCCCCCATGGTGAAAGCTGAAGGATAATGGAGAAAGGATGTAGTTCAATGCACACAGGCGTAGTGGCTTAAAATCTGCCAATAAATGGGATAAAATAGACTAGATGTGAATGGGTTCAATCATCCCTGACCATCACCACAGAAGCAGGAGAACAGGAAAAGGCAGCTGACATTAAGCAAAGCTACTGAAGTCCAGTGGTATGCACTGGGCAGCAGCACTTAAAAATAAGTCAATGTACGGTGGCGCAATGGGTTGGTGCATCTGGCTGTAACCAGAAGCTTGGTGGTTCAAGCCCACCCAGGGATGGCTGTGGGCAAGACTGCTGTGCTGCAGAGGGTTGGAATGTCCCTTCCAACGCTACAATTCTATGGTTCTATTATTCTGTCCACTTCCATCCCCATGAAAAGTGAATGGGGAAAGGGCTCAGTCATTAAGCAAAGCTGTGCAGGCCCACTACTGCACACTGAATATTCAAAAAATTGTCAGTAAAGTAGTGGATATAACTTTCTTCCAAAAAGAGCTTTTCCCACATGCCCAAGGATGAAGCGGGTGCGGGGGAGAGAAAGGTGGAGTAAAGGTTGCCAAACTACTCTGGCATGTTTGAAGCCATTCCCACCAGTAAGAGTGACAACAGAACAAGGTTGGTTCTCCGTGGGAAACAGCTGTGCCATTGCAATGCAAGAGCAGAACCTCTCCACTCCCAAATAATCATAAAACAAGTATGAAGAATACCATAGTAAAGGGGCACAACTAGCACAACAGCTATAAATTGGGACATGCATCATGCAAAACACAAGCAAGAAGGAAGCAGCAGTACCATGAGGAAATGCTAATATGGATTGAATCTACCAAATGTGGATTTCAGATATACAGTACAGTAAGACCATAACTTACACAGGAATTACATTCCAGGGATTGTACATAAAGCCCAAATCTTGTATAGTCAAAACACACTGGGTGCAATGGTGGGTGGGATTGCCAAAGTCTTTTCCCCTGGACACGCCCCCTGCTTTTTCTTAAACAATTTTTTTTTTGCCAAATACATACAGGCGAATGCACACAAGTTAGATGTACATAAGTAGCAGGCTTACTGTACTAAAAATTAGTATAACGCATGCTCCTATGTTCCTACATCTGAGACATAGCATTTTGTCCAAGGTCACCCTCCAAGTTCATGGCTGAGATTATATGCAAATATTTGAGCCAATGGCATCCTAGGTCACAGGACTACAACTTCACTGGCCTCACTCAGGTGGAGGACATTAGCAAAATGTATGCCTGGATCCCTGCTCAAAGAAATATGTTTTGATGTCACAGTACAGGTTTGTCACAACACAGACGCTGCTCTCCCATTGCTGAACTGCGCAGCAGAGCAGATGGAAAGAAATATAATTTGGCACACCGCCCATGGGAAATGGTGTGACATTTGCCCCTAACACCATGTAGTCACAAGCAGCCCCTTCGGAAGAAATTCACAGCAGAACCTCCACAATGAAAAGGGCATGCTTCTTCAGGAAAGGGGAAGAAACAAGAATAATGTATGTTGCTGGTGGCATATTTCCAGCAGAAATAACATGAATGCAGACTTTTTAAAAAAAATCCTTCCTGCTTTCATGAAAAGTGGGCTCTGGCAGCATGAAGGTCAAAAGGGTTTATTGCAGTGTATCATCAGCTGAATGTGGAGGGGGAAAATACCATCAAGTCATGGAATCCAATTAAAAGAACATAAGAAATACTCAACCGGATCAGACCTAAGGTCCACTTAGTTCAGGATTTTGTTTGCCCACAGTGGACCACTAGATGATTCTGAACAACCCCTGTCAGAAAGTGAAAGCAATGGCTTCATCTTCGGCAGGACGCTCTGCATTTGAACATGCAGATTGCTATGAGCTTTACGAGAGTCATTTGATTACACTTGGCTGCTACTCTGAACATCAAAGAGCCCAAGTCCAGAATCTGGTCATCTGTCCTGGATGCTTCAGTTGAGATTCCTGCATTGTAGGGCACTGGACCAGATGGCCCCGGGGATCCCTCCCAACTCTACCCTTCTATGCTGCTAATATTCCTCACCCTTTTTGAGCAATAGCAGACTGCCCCTTCTGCCTAAGCATCCTGCGTTCACAATCCAACTCCATTAGAATACAGTGGTGCCTCGCAAGACAAAATTAATCTTCTCCTAGCGGTTTTTTCATCTTGCGAAGCAACCCTATTAGCGGCTTAGCGCTATTAGCGGTTTAGCGGCTATTAAAGGCTTAGCGGCTAAAAGGCTATTAGTGGCTTGGCGGCTTAGAAAAAGGGGGGAAAGGGGGGGAAATCGCAAGACTTTTTTGTTTTGCGAAGCAAGCCCATAGGGAAATTCGTCTTGCGAAGCGCATCGAAAAATGGAAAACCCTTTCGTCTAGCGGGTTTTTCATCTTGCGAGGCATTCGTCTTGTGGGGCACCACTGTAACTATTTTTAAATAAAACATAGCCTCAAACTTACAATATTGTACATCTAAAATTATAGATTTTGGTTTCAAGTAAGCGTTGCCTTAACACCAAAGAAAACTTTAAAACTATTCTTGTTCACATTAGCAGTTTGGGGAGGGAAAGATAAGAGGCAAACACACTATATACATAATTTAAATATTTCTAGAAGCATCTTGAAAAAATTGCTGGCCGGGGTGGAAGATCCGCAATGACACTCACACCCTTCCCCTGATAAACCTACAGTTTGGTCTCTTGGGAAGTTTTTCTAGTAATAAGCATTATGGTTGCAAATTGTGGATTCCCAGTGGATTGTGCTCCTGATGGATCAGAACTTCCTGCCTCTACTTTATTGCCCCTTAAAATCCACCACCTGGAAAGACTGCCTTAGTGTGTTTCATGATTGGTCCGGGATTGGTTCAATCTGTACATCACCTATTTCCTTTATTCATATTTAGAGACTTACTATGGCCACAGCTCTTTCTCTATGTAAATATCTGCATAAATGCTCAACAACTATTAACTGTTGCCAAAGTACTCAGCACTCCAGGCACACCCTCTCCACTTCTGCACCACCGCTAGCCTTTCTTGCAGACAAAAACCCTCGGGATGATGCAGTTTAAATTTTCCCCTTCTGTGCATTTTTCTTCAGAAAAGGAGGACATGGCCCATTGTCACATTTAATTATGTGCCTGTTCTAATTTGGTAATTTACATAACTGGATACACACACATACATAAATAGGCCTGCAATTTAATTCTAATGGAGTTCCACAACTAAGCAAGTTAAGTAGGTAGATTTTCATCTCTTTTATGGAAATTATAGGTTAAAGCATTCTTAAGAATGGTAATGAGCTCCCAAATATAATTGTATAGGTAACAAACAGGCAAATTTGATTTCCTTCTCCAGCAGAGGGCCAAAATGCCAACCCTGTCCCTCTACTTTTGTATTCCAGATTGTTCACTCCTTCTAATTCTCACTCATGTAGTCAAAAATATGTGACAGTTCCCTACTGTTTATAGGAGAATCTCTACTTCATTGAAGACATTCAAGCTGTTCTCATTCCATCTTAACAGGGAACCCTCTGAGCTGCACTTTGTGGGAGGAGAGGAGGGATCTCAAACAGACAATTCTTAGCATTGTCACCAAACTACAATTCTCAAAATGAAGCCACAAAAGTGATATCAATTTGATACAAGTCTGCAGTGTGATGGTCAGATGTTTAAAAATACTATTTATATTATATTATATTATATTATATTATATTATATTATATTATATTATATTATATTATATTATATTATATTATATTATATTATATTATATTATATTATATTATATGGGACGCCGGTGGTGCTGTGGTCTAAACCACAGAGCCTAGGGCTTGCTGATCAGAAGGTTGGCGGTTTGAATCCCCATGTCGGGGTGAGCTCCCGTTGCTTGGTCCCTGCTCCTGCCAACCTAGCAGTTTGAAAGCACGTCTAAGTGCAAGTAAATAAATAGGTACCGCTCCAGCGGGAAGGTAAACGATGTTTCCATGCACTGCTCTGGTTCGCCAGAAGCGGCTTAGTCATGCTGGCCACATGACCTGGAAGCTGTACGCCGGCTCCCTCAACCAGTAAAGCGAGATGAGCGCTGCAATCCCAGAGTCATCCACAACTGGACCTAATGGTCAGGGGCCCTTTACCATTTTATTATATTCTCATCTCCACTGTTTCAGGATGAAACTTGAAAAGCTTAAGTGAACAGCAAAACACAAGGTTTTTGTTTTTAATTTAGGATTTTAAACAGAAGGAAAACATTTTGAAACTAACTAAAACCAAGCAAACACACTACTATTTAAATGTGGACTATTCTCCATTTATTTCAATAAATTTTATCATTGCCAGTAACTTTTTATCCAAAATGCTGAAATAATGTTTAGGATGGAGTGGCCTGCACATATTCACATCATCATTTCTTAGTATGCTCTGTTTTCCAATACTTGGAATAAACGAAAACAGCAGCACAAGGGGGACGGCGGAAGGCAGGCCCCTTTCCAGTCCAAGACTTATTCCCCTGCAGAGAGCCCCACTACCTGAAGGAAAGGCACTTGCATCAACAAGTTGGAAATTAAAATAAGGCTCCACATCCTTGTGTGAAAGCTCAAGCCATCAAAATCGGTATGTCTTACTTGAGATGAAACACATTTCAGATGGGAAAGTTAATGTGAGATATTGTACATTGCTCCTCTTTCCACACACTCAGTATTCTTTTTTCTTATTTAACCAGTGCTGGGGCCTCAGGGGTTACTCAGTGGCTCTCAGGACCAGGGGCAGAAATAAGTGCAAAACTCGCTTTATCACCTGATATGTGCTGATTTTAAAAAGTGGAGATGGAGACTAAGGGCGTCTGTGCCTTGCCCTTTGGGATTCTGGCAAAGTGAAAATCAACACGAAGCCCGTTCAGGCCACAGTGGTGGTTGTTTTTCTGACTGGCTGACCACCCCACCAGCAACAGATTCCAGCAAGAACTGCATGCACATGACACTGTGTACTACAATTTACAAAAGAAACCTTGAACAACATTTTTTTTCAAGAGGAATGGTTCCTGAGATTTATTAAAATTTTTGATTAAACTTCTAAACTGAGCATGCAGTTCCTAAAAATACTTTAGCTGTGGCTGAAAGAACCAAGCATATTGTAAAAGACATCAGAAGTAGAGAAACCTATTTAATACTGAACTAGTCTATGAGATGGGCAGCAGCTCCCAAAGACTCGGGCGCTGCTCTGCCCTGAGTTTCTGTTTCAAAACTAGACCTGCCAGGAAGGAGCCACCTCAGTATATGCAAATAATGTACCATATCATGTAGCTATGGCCCTTCTCGGTTTTCTCATATGAATATGGCTAAGTCCTCTCTTCCCTACCGGCCTGGTATTGTGCAAGGCACCATGATAGTTCGGCCAGGCTTCTCTGTCTCATGCTTTACTTTAGATTGCCTTGCAGTTTGGCAGTTTCCAGGTCTCAATGGGCAGCACCACCTCTGCTTTTGCAAAAGTGGCTTACATGCAAGGTGGAGAAGACTTTGATTTGAATGAATAGCTCATTTCCATTGCCCAGCAACTGATGCGGAAGCATCATAGCAGGGGAGGAACAGGCTGCATGGGACCACTCGCCCCCCCCCCACACACACACGCATGCCTCTCTGCATATGGAGGGTGAACAGAGTTCTTTGTGAATGGTTCTTTCACAAATTGGTTGGAGGTGGTTTTGCTAAAGTAAACATACACAGTACTAAAAGTACTGAATGAATTTTCAACCCTTCTACTCAGCTTTAAGCCACCTTTCTCCCCCAAATATTTTAAGGTAAAGCTGGAGAGATTTGGGACCTTTTTGCACTGGGTGTTGATGTGCTTCCCCTGACTGTAGTATTTAGTTGCTTAAAACACAGACATCAATCCGCAATCAAAATGTAAACTCAATCTCTATCGGAAAACCAGGGCAAGGGGTCCGCAGTCTGTACCTGCAATCTACCTATCAACAATCCAGCCTGCTCTTCACCACTAGTTTCCTGAGTTAGATGGAAGTGAAGATGGGAATTGCGTGCACGTCCTAACATACAACAGCAAGGCAGTTTCTTACCTGACCTTGTTAGGGGTAACCAACTTGGAGAGGATGGTACTCTTGGACATAAAGTTTCTTAGGTGGAGTCAGAACAAGGAGTGCAGTCTGACAGCTACTCTCATTTTGGGCACAGAGAGAATGAGAGAGAAGATGTTCTGTCCAGGGGGAAAAACCTATGGGAGGAAGCAATGGTGAACAACATTTCACAGATTGTGTCATTTTAGGGTGGGACTCCCAAACTAGGCCACGCTCACAGTTAGGGAGTAAATCACCAAATGGTGAAAAAATCAAGGAAGTATTTCAGTTTACATGCTTTGGGGTTGTAAATTGATTCATATTGTATGAATCGAGGATTTGCAAAGAACATATTGGTGATCGGGGGGGGGGGGAGTTCTAATTTACAAAGTGAGACCACCCTACCCAATATTTAACTTGGCCAATTTCTAGATATTTATTCAAGTGCTTCCAATTTTATTTTGTTTTTCTTTTATGAGCCAATGGATGAATATCACCGGTGGCATTAGGAAGTTCAAAACATACTGGAGGCTCAAAGCCTATTAAGGAAATCAAACCTATTGTTTTGAAAACATAGCAAAGCCCTGGATTTCAGAAGCTGTCACTCTTTTTTATTCATGGGAAATTTGTTGTGCAAATTTTTTTTATATAAATCATAGTAAGAACATTTTCCAAGGGTATGATACCAGCAACCTTGGCTGTTAATTTCATAATTGAGATCCAGGGTATATCTACACTACAAATTTGTATTGTTTCAATATCAGTTTGTGTGTCATGATTTAAAATTCCTGCATTGCAGGGGGTTGGACCAGATGACCCCCCCCCAACTCTACAATTCTATGATTGTATTACTCCCCCTGCCCCTGCCCCACCCATAATGATTATTGAGAGTTGCTATTAAGTGAATGCTGTTCTGGAGATCTCTAGCGTCCTAGCTCTCTCTCCCACAACCACGCAGATTGAAGAGTTCAGTGGTGTTCCTGAGATGCCGGCTGCATTATCATGTAGGTCAGTGAATTAGCAATTGTCAATCTATGGTGACATTAATGACCTAGATCCCAATCATGGAACTGAATCATGAGTGTTTTATATTTGTACAAATTTCTATATTACTTTTTGGTGAGCCAATTTGATTTTTTAAAAATAAAAATAAAATAAGATAGACTCTTTTACAATAATTAAATGAATATGAAACCACTGACAAGATCCAAAGTGAGAATTTGTAGATCTCATTGATTTCAGTAGCAGAGATTTAACAACTTAACATTTTCACCAGGAAAGTTGAAGCTGCAGTTCTATCGCCCCTTGGAGGGATTCATCAGACTTCCCTCTGCAATGCCAGAGCAAGAGAGCGGATGTCAGATGACCCTTCCCACCGCCACAGCAGCTCCCACTGCCCTGGCTCTACCAACATCAGGAGGGTCAAAAGGGGTGGGGCATCACGAAAAGAGTGGGAAACTCTTGTAGAGCTGGAAGGGACTCGGAGGGTCATCTCATCCAACCCCTGCAGCGCAGCCTTTCAACCCTGACACACAAACCTCAACCCTGGGAGAGATTCATGCCAGCTCAGGGCATGCCATAAATCCACCCCATTCATTGTTTTCAGTGGAGGGGACTGCTTTTTAAAGGGGAAAGGACACTGGAGGACTAGAGAGCTCCTACGGCTTTACTTCCACTCTGTCAGTGTGTGACCCAAGCAGGACATTAGTGGGCAATTAAACTGCCTTCAGTTTCCTCACCACAAGCAGCTTTAAGATTGTCCCACCAGTCTTTGGACCTAGAACGTGCCAAATATATTTTCCTGATTCTGAGCACCATTGCAATCACATGTCTTTATTGCCAAAATAAAAAAAATCCTTCCAGTAGCACCTTAAAGACCAACTAAGTTAGTTCTTGGTATGAGCTTTCATGTGCATGCACACTTCTTCGTGCATGCACACGAAAGCTCATACCAAGAACTAACTTAGTTGGTCTTTAAGGTGCTACTGGAAGGATTTTTTTTATTTTGACTATGGCAGACCAACACGGCTACCTATCTATGTCTTTATTGCATGATTCAGTTGGCAACTGATGGCCCAATTCAGCAAAAGCCAAGGTTTCGTAGATCTGCTCAATGAGGTTCACTTGTAGCATGAATGGAAGGAAACATTTCCAGCAATGAGGCAGTGTATGCCATAAGCCGCCCCCTCGCCCCCCCCATGCTAGGCTCCTGCTTTGTTCCTATACAGTGGTACCTCGGGTTAAGAACTTAATTCGTTCTGGAGGTCCGTTCTTAACCTGAAACTGTTCTTAACCTGAAGCACCACTTTAGCTAATGGGGCCTCCTGCTGCTGCCACGCCGCTGGAGCACAATTTCTGTTCTCATCCTGAAGCAAAGTTCTTAACCCGAGGTACTATTTCTGGGTTAGTGGAGTGTGTAACCTGAAGCGTATGTAACTCGAGGTACCACTGTAGTTCTCTAGAGTGGTGCTGGGTTATTAAGCTCTGCTCTCAAGACCAGGTTCACAACTTGCAGCATTATGCCTATAGCGGCCATTGGGCAAATTAACCATGTGAATGGCAAAGATGAAACAAATTTGAAATGCAGAATTTGGCTTCATAGCTCAAGCATAATACTGAGCTTGAAAGTGTGAATTTAGGGGGGAAATGGGATAGGTGGCTTTCACATGTATGTAATGGAATGCAAGAGACAAATAACAAATAATGGATACTATTTTCTGGCACTAAAATCTAAGTTTCAGAGATTGAGAAAACACTGAATCTTGAAAGTTGATTTGTAAACTTTAAAACTTTTATTATTTCCAGATCTGATTTCCCAATTTAAAACCTTAGAACTTTATGATATGATACTATTTATTATCTGTTCCACTCTGATTGTTTTGGTGTACATATGGTAGCTGAAACACACACAGAGTTTGCCTCATTCTCTTCAATTAGTCAAGGAACAACTCATGCATTCAGTGGAGATTCCTTCCCACAGAGAAACCTTCAAAATAGCCTCTGGGAGCATGGAATTCCTCTTCCACTTTGAAGCTCCATAAAGCATGTCTCACGTGATAAGAGTTCAGATTTATTTTCTTGTTTAGTTTGGCTGATAGGATTACATGTAGAGTTTTTTAAGCTGCTTGTGATTTCATCTGCATTAGGTATTTGATAATGAGGCTGGTGCTGTTGATTTTGCAACAGTAGCTGGAAGCTCTTTTCCCTACGATGCTGCTGATGGTTTACGTCTAAACTGTACTTCCTATCAAAGCAAAGCATCACAAGGCGTTCTAGAGACATTTAAAAAATCTTACTGTTGGGCAAGAATGGAAGAATTCTAAATAATGAAGGTTTACCTTCTTCCAGACCCTAAATCAGGCCTGCAATTGTGAAATTTTTAGAGGTGAGGTGAGAGACCCCAATGCCTCACTCTTCTCCCTCTCCTTTTGGTAAAAAGCAGTGACCTGACACTCTACACCCCACCACCACCAGCACCACTACTGCTCCCAGCAGAAACAACACCAAGCGTTAAGTCCCACATGTCTCTTCGTTGTTTCTAAAACAGGCCTGTAAAACTTTTGATCCACAAGGCCAAACAAATGTGGTCCATCAGTCCTGATTTGTTGCCTTATTGGGACTGCAAAAAAGGGGAAGCACTTGCCAGAGCACAGCACAGAACAATGTTTGGTAGACCGCAAGTGGCACCGGCCAGCCCTAAATTACACTCCATGCAGGGGGGGGGGGAATATATCCCCAACACGCCCTTTGGGTTCTAGGCTGAAAGGAAGCTGGTTCCCTTCAGTGGCCTAATCACCAGTTAGCTGAGAGATTGAATTGGTTCCTACTGGGTTTGAGGGTTTGGAATGTTCTTTCTTTCTTTCTTTCTTTCTTTCTTTCTTTCTTTCTTCTCTTTCCTTTTCCCTTTCTTTCTTTCTTTCCTTCTTTCCTTCCCTCCTGTTTCCTAATTTTACCTTTCCTACTGTTTGGATACACAGACTACCCAGATTTGAATATGGAAAGCACCCCCTAACCCCACCCTACTTTACAAAATTGAGATGAGAAGATGCCACCAGTAACTGGAATGTTTCGCTTTGGAGCACATCTACACAGCAAGCTTATATTGGTTTTGTACCAGTTCTCCTGTCCAGTTCCCAAAATAAGACGGAAATTAAAGTTTAGTGGTGGTGCAGATCATTTTCTGTTAGAGATAACTATATCTCCCTATGGAACTTCCCATGATCCCTTGAGGTAAAACTAAAACTATTTGCAGCTGCTGGGTGACCTTGGGCCAGTCACACTTCTCTGAAGTCTCTCAGCCCCACTCACCTCACAGAGTGTTTGTTGTGGGGGAGGAAGGGAAAGGAGAATGTGAGCCGCTTTGAGACTCCTGAAGGGGAGTGAAAGGCGGGATATCAAATCCAAACTCTTCTTCTTCTATTTGGAGCTTCACACAAGCCTTCTTCAGGCATTATTCTCAAGCCCCTGATAATAATCACATGAGGGAGGACACAGGAGGGCCACACACATTTGCCCTGCTGCTTTGTCCTGCACCAGCCCTCTCTCCCCGCAAGACTGTCTGCTTGTTGAGGGCATGTCCACAATGGGACAGCTTGCTGACTGCATGTAGGTTATTCCTGTGAACTAGGACCCTGAGTATTTGGGGTTCCAGGTCCACCTACATGCATCCAGTGGGTTAAGCTTCTGTGCACGAAGGCAGGGAAAGCACGAGTGCTCCTGCCATTCTCCCTCACTCAGTTATCACATTTGGCAATCCCTGGGCTGCCATTATGGGAGGATGGGGAAGTATTCCTGCCTTACTTTAGATTGCACATGGTTATGCCTTTAGATGGAGACCTGCAGCACAATGCCAAATCCCAGCAAAATGCTAGTTAACAAAGCAGAGTTCAATTCTGGTAACGCGGCTTGGCGAGGATTTTTTGTGGGGGGAGCACACAGTCTAAAAATGAGGCACAAACAAAATGTCAAGCTGAACAATTTCCCTTAAAGAGTAGTAAACATATGGAGGGAGCTGCTTAGTAAGTCCAGTGAATCAGAGAGCATAAATAAGCTTATGAGACAGCTAGACATTTTTATAGAAAGAGTAGGTAGAGACTTCCTTCAGATAGCTAGAGTGAAGATAACTTAAAGGGGACATGCTTGGTTATTGCACAAGACTTTCTGTCCCAATGATTATGCTTTCTTTTACACAAGCTTTTTCTCCTTTAGGCCACCTGCCAAGATTTATCAAAGCACCCTCATTTTTTATTCTCCTTCCTTTATTTACATTTACCAAGGAGGCTAGCACAGAGCAAATATTGCTATCTGTGGAGCTTTCTTTTTAAGCAGCATTTCCTGAAGAGCAGATATTCTTGGGTTTTCTTCTTCATTATTCCTTCGTTTTCAACCAAGCCTTGTCAAGTGAGATGAGAATAGGGACTGTGTTTGTATAGCTGAGCAAGTGGAAGATTAAAGCAGACACACACTGGCATTCCCAAGGATTTCAAGCCAAGTTAAGAGATGTGTCTTTTATTTTATTTCCCTTCTACAAAGTTTGAACATCACAGGCAAATAATAATAATATGGCTTCTCTTCTGATCCACTGATCAGAAAAAAGCACCGTGCTGGACCAATACAACCTGAGAGCTAAGGGGAGCAGTGAGATGCCTGAAGCATCTTCTATTCTGATCAAAGCAACTTTGCATGTGATGTGTCTCCACAGTTTGAAAGAATGACTCTTGAAGTATGTGGTGTGACCAGTCATTTGCTAAGGGAGGTCATAGACTTTGTGATCCTAAAGTTCAGGGTCACTTCACATGTGGCAGTGTAGAATGAAAGTGTGTATATATCACCAGTGCTGTTTTTCTACATAAATAGATGCTAGAGCTCACCATGAACTTCTCCCTCATTCTCTTAGAATGGCAATGGCCCCCACCTAAGAGGGGCCGCAGCGGAGCTCCACTGAGCAAGTCACACACCCCACCATGTGCAGCCAACAACAGCTGACTGCAATGTATAAAAAGATACATAGCCACAGGGCAGGAGCTGATACATCCCCAGAAAACTGTGAAATGATCCTTATCTGAGCTCAAAAGAGGCGGCTTCCCTTTTCAAAGAATGCTGCAGAATATGGCAGTTGGTGGTTGGGGACACTGGGACCCTGTTACTCCAGGACAGGGATGAGGAACCTGTGGTGTTCCAGAGGCCGCTGGACATCAGATCCATCTCCCATCAGATCCCATCAGATCCAGCAACGATGGCCAAAGGTAAGGAATGCAGAGCAAGACTATACTAGAATGGGAGGAGCCATTCAGGTCACTTCTTCTGGTTTGGATGTTACCATTCTACTGGCTTGAATAATTCCTCCATACGCAAACACACCAACAGACTTAGCATTATAAAAATTTCTCTTTAGCGTTTTATTTACTTTCACATATGCTAAGGAAATAACTATTAGTCCTTATATTTATAAATGTGTGTACTTTTCTCCAAAATTGAGATGCAGCAACCTCCACAATTCTTTAGTTATGTAGCCTGGGAAGGGAGAATAATTAAAGAAAATTCAGGGACAATCTGT
The DNA here is from genome assembly GCF_965113315.1 of Podarcis vaucheri. NCBI lineage: Eukaryota > Metazoa > Chordata > Lepidosauria > Squamata > Lacertidae > Podarcis > Podarcis vaucheri. The sequence goes on from NC_138762.1 coordinate 110,931,515, forward strand.
TCTCAAAATGGTATCGGAAATCATTAATGATGCACAGCCACACAATGAGTTCAGCATTATTAAATCCTCGGTGCCTCTTTTCTTTAACCTTTTAAAATATATTCTTTCTCATTTCCTGTTTTTGAAGATGTACAGTAAGGGTTACTGTTACTCCTTGAAGTACATCTGTAAAATACCTTCTGCTACCACAGGCACCCTCAGGCATACATTCTTCCTGGGTATCCATCCAAACACATAAAACACACAAATAGTGCACATACCCACAAGGATTAATCTTTCCATCTCTTAGGTATTTAGAAGAGTAGACCAGTCCAATCTACACGCCAAGGATGGAAGAGTTAATACCAGCTGTTTGCATGAGCTGGTTCCAAAATATGGTGAAACACTTTGCCTGAACACTTTGCATTATCACTCATATAAGCAATAGTAATGGTTGACTAAACCTGGTTTATTTTGATTTTTTAAATATTTTGCTTCGTAGGACAACTTGCAGGGTTCTAAGTGTTGTTTCTTCTAACAGCGTGAGCCTATTTTCTATATATTATATTGGTGTGACCTATTGACCACTTTCTTCTAAGCCCTGCAGAAACCTTGAAATTGTACTGCATGCAGCCTCCACCTTCCTCAGCTCGCAGCCTGCAGCATCCCAACCATAACTCATAACTTTTGCCCAAATTTTGGCAAGCAACTCTGATCAGTGGGAAGAAGTGAGAAAAACTCCACCTCTTGCCTACCCAGCCCGATTTGAGATATAGTTTGGACAGACCATATTATTTATCTGGATACATGAACTAGTATTCCTCAGTAGGAATAGAAGTCAGGTACCTCACAGGCGCCACTGGTGAGGGCCAGGATTCTGTTTCTGGGCCTAATGGAACACATGTTGGGCATTCCTTCACCTGGTCCTTCCAGATGTTTCAGACTGTAACTCTCAATAGCCCCAGCTAGCACTGGAGAGCATCAGCATGAGAAAGGCTGATCACATCCCTCAGGGTCTCCAAAATGGATGCAATTAGACCAGAAGAATCTACCTGCAACTCTGAACATTTCTGACTTTCCTGTTGATTACATACAGAATTAAAGAGGGCAACGCTTTCCATGATATTTAGGGAAAGCAACATATGGTGGGCATATCCTGTTCACCAGTATTTTGACTTTCACTCTGCTTTTTTGCATCTATAGGCATTGTCCACTGTAGGTTTCTTCAGCCACTGCAACAAACAGCACTTGCAGAAAAGCACAGTTGTGGGTTCTCCTATTCATTTAAATGGAACGTGAGAGGGGGGGGAAGTGCCTGGGAGATCCAAGCTCATGTATTCTGCAGACAGCAAATATATAGACAGGATGTACCAGGTTGTGGACAGGGAGATGAGAATCCCAGATTCAACTCCCCATTCAGCTCTGAAGCTGTTTTGTGGCCCTTGGACGAGTCTCAGTATTTATCCATTTATGCTACTTCACAAGGTTGTTGTGAGGTTAAATTCTAAATCTTCTTCAAGGAAGGCTGGCATAAAAATGTAAGAAATTTTTTTACAGAAATCCCTTTAATTTTCCTACAAAATCCAGCAGATTTCTTGTTGAAGCAAGGCTTTTAAAAGCTACTATGAATTTCAGTGTAGATAAAATTTGATAGCAGCTAGGAAATGAAAAAAACCCTTCCACACTCTTTCCCCAGCAAATGTAGTGAAGCTTTTAAAAATGTTCCTCATAATGCCAAAATATATTCTATCTGGAACAATTCTTCAACAGCTGTACAACCCAAGCTATAGAACAGTTTGGAAGTCTTATTCTGTGTTTTTCATAGTAAAATAAATTAGCAGGTATATATGTTAGAAGAGATTTTTTTTAGAGAGAAATATTTACACAGAATAGTGGTTCAATTATAAACCAAGAGTCGCTCTGCAAAGGGGGGAATTTGGCATCTATCATTTGGAAAACAAGGTCCTGAGGTCCTCCCTTGAATGAATGAGGAATAAATTACAATGCAGCATTCTAAATATATTACATGGAAACAAAATCTTATTGCATTCTTGACATGATCAAGAAAAGGAAGCCAAGCGTGCATTTGCTGATGAATGTGGTACAACTCTGGCTGTGCTGGAGGCAAAAATCTAGTTCTAATTAATCACCAATTAATAGAAAGCTTAGAATGTATTTCTGCTTAATTATAAATATAGCTTCTCATTAAGAAAGACTTAATTAATCAATTTTTAAAACATCCTCAGTGCTGTGAATCATTTTCCACACAACAAGCTGAAATGACTAATGGAGATGAGAAACCAAATTCAAAATATTTCAGCTGTGTTCCTCCTCACTGCTTGGAAGCAAAATGTACAACACACACACACACACACACACAGCTGATATACTCAGTTTAACTGCCACTGATAGGAAATAATGGGTTTCTTTTGAAATAAACTTACTCTTAGCAAAAGGGAGCATAAACCAAACCAGACACAGGCTTTGGCGAAACAGAGTTGCTTTTGTCTCTGTAAATATACCGCAGTTGAGAACAGTCACCGCTCTGCTGTACATCACTCTAGCCGTGTCACAGGCACCTGTCAGTAACTTCTTTGTAGCTTGTAAATGAAATGATTTACTAACTAGGGGCCAGGTCGTGGGTGTGCCAAGGATCTGCACAGCTTCCACTTATTTCAATGAGACAGGGGTTTTCAAGCTGTGTTTCAGGGAACTCCTGGGATTGTTTGGAAACTTGTCAGGGGCTTCCTCATGAGATTAACCATGGTGGACAAATTTCTCTGAAAGACAACTTGCCCCCGGAGACTAACCTTCCTCTGCCATGTTCTAAAGGGAGTTCTAAAGGGCCTGGAATGGTGCCTGGCAGGAGCTGTGTATCTCAGAACAGGATACAGAATCCTCCATAACAGGAGAAGCCAACGCAGGGCCCTCCAGATTCTGCAGGACTACAATTTCTATCATGCTGACTGGGGCTGATGGAGCTGCAGTCCAGCGACATCTGGAGACCACCACGTTGCCCTCTGCAACATGCATGAATATCTGGCAGGTGCTCCGGGTTCTCAAGCAGGCAAATTAACGAGTGTGTTGCAAGAGGTTGCAATTAAAAACAAACAAACACGGCAAAGGAACAGATTGAGGGCTCAAGTTAGAATCCACTGAAAAAATTTGAACCTGCATCGCACTAGCACTTGGTGGAGTGAGCCCTGTGTCGTGATTTGATCATTTAGTAGCACAGGCAACTCCTCATTTACACATTCTCTATTTGTGCACAACTGTGCACACAGATGTTGCCAGGATCCTGGAAGTTGAACCCGGAAATGGGAGAGGAGTCCTGGCTCCTGAGGAGACCCTTCCTAGGGCCTGAAAAGGACATCCTCTTCAGTCTCCTCAAAGGGTCTCCTCGAAGGTTCTTCCCTGCCCAGCAGCTGAGCTGATCCAGGCAACTCCCCATTTTACGAGACTTTGCACATGGGGGTTCGGAAAACAACCCCCGACTGTTGAGGTTGCCAACAATGTTTTATATTTGATAATGAAATCAATCTTGGAAACAAAAAAACATGAAGCCACCATTAGTTGGAGTTGGTTCTGATTTCAAATGTTTATCCTGCCAAATTATCATAGCAAGTGAAAAAGGAAAAATATGACCATACTGTGGCCATATTTTTCCACGCAATAAATGCAGCTATCACATAATATCTTGGGTCCCATGAGCTTTCTAACCATGAGTCTGTTATCACAATTAAGCATTTAGGCAAGGAATATTCCACCAATGTGGTGGAGAAGGGCAGATGTGATGATCAAACCATTGCTCTAACTGTGTAAATCCAACTTCACTCTTCGGGACAACACTAAGGGAAAACGGCAGCAGGCTATCCTTTTCTAGAAGTCCTCAAGAACATAAAGTCAGGATCCAAAGAGCTGCTTTGTATACACCCGGTGAGATTTTTGCTTTTTCTGTCTTTAAATATCAGGCCCATATGCCATATCACAAGATACTCCCAAAAAGTCCCAAGACCTCTTTGCAGATGTGGAGCTAATTAAAAGCCTCTCTGGATCCCAGGGGGGAAACACCACTATTACTCGTTAATACATGGCTTGTTGGGGCTGAACAGGCATGATAACTGTCTGTTCCAGTTATCCATTATTACATACGTATGTGTATATACACCAGTATATTTATACGTGTGTGGTATATGCATACAAACAGAGAGAGAACATGTTTGTGTGGCAAGTTGGCTGGAAGATTTAGTGCTGCATCAATGGGCTTGCCTATCTACTGCCAGAACAGAAGTAATAGGTTTCTAATCATTGCTTAAGCTGCAGACGTAGCAAGCGGTGGCTGCTTCACTCACCTGGTTCGAGCGGCTGGCTTTTAGTCGAAGTCGCTTTCATCTTGAGGGCCTCTCTCACCGACATGTCACAACAGGAGCCTTTGTTGGTATCCTGGTCACTGTCTGCTTGGTCACTGTCCCCATGGCCACTGTCTCTCAAACTGGCTCTCTCAGGGTCCTTGAATGTGGAGCTACTGATATTTCATGTATGGAAGGAAAGAGAACAAGAGAGAAAGGGGGAGAGAATGTGTTAAACTTGTATTTATTTTCCCCCACCCCATTTGAATTGTTCTTTCTGGCAAAGGAATTTCTGAATAGGATGCAAATGGGGAAGCCGAGAAAGTTATTTAATAGGCCTTACCTTTGAACAAACTGCTGCCTGCTGCCCATGTAATTGGGCTCTGCGGGAAAATTGTCTGTCTGTGAAAGAGAAGGGAAAAAAACATATCTAGTTGCACACTGGACAAATCTCCTGCAGAGCAACAAGATTTCCTAGAGGAGGAATGATTAATAATTCAAAAATAATTTCCCCCACCCCTTAATGTTCAGATTTGTACATTTTAATTAAATTGCAAAATGCTGGTATATCATTATGCACTCAGAACAATTAAGTGATACTGGCCCACAAATTACCTGCTGAAACAAACAAGGAAGATTTACATAAGTGACATGGAAATATGGCTTCTAATTAACCAAATCCTAAGCTCATCTTAAGCTTTGTATTAAGGCAAGTTCAGATCTCCACATTTTGTTCACAAGTATTTACTGTTATGTATCACCTTTTGCAGATGCAGTAGAAGCTCTCTTGACAAACAGCAAAAAAAACCCCAGCTGGAATATTCATTTTGATTTATAAACAGATGTTGGAGAAGGTTCCAGGCTAGCTAGTTTTAAGCCCCCTGATATGATAGATTTCAGCCCCCTCCCCTGTCCAGTGAAGAACTATTCAGTCATGTAGCCCCACAACCTTACTTGATTGACTGCAGTCTGAATGAAGCAGCACAGCTGAGCAACAATTGTACCACACGCTTAGAAAGGCTCTTCTCCAGTCCGTGTTAGTAAGCTCACACAAAGGCTTCAGTCAACAGATGCAGCAGCAAGTTGCCCATCTGCTCCTGAATACAGGAATCCCCCCACTAAAACAAAACAAACTTATCAGTGGTAACAGATAGAATATTGGATGAAAGCAGGGAGAAGGACAATCTGCATATGAATCCCACAAGCACAAGGACTTTGGATATTTGATGCAGTTCACCCACAAGATGCTATTGTGCCCCCTATGAAGGGAGATCAAATGGTCTGGGCTGGAATAAATCAGGGTGGAGACAGAGGTCACCAAACAGAGGAACTGATTGGAACTCCAGTTTTTGTTTCCAGGGCAGTGCATGTGTATTCAAACCACAAGCATAGCCCCCAAGTGCCACTATTCAGCCATGGAAATTAATAAGCTATCCTGCTTTGTTCCTGTGCCAAAGGAAATCTTGGTTTAAGCTGGGGACATAGGCAAGACGGCCACTAGTTTGCAGCCCTTTTAAGAGTATCTTAGCTCCCCAATTCCCCGCCTTGCTCTCCTCTCCAAATATGAAATGCTCCTCCCTGTCCAGTTTGCTTTCCACAGTTGCCTGCCCAGCCAGTCTCCTGCTCACCAATGCTTTCCCCCCAGGCTCTGCCTGCCTCCACCCTCTGCCCGATTCCATGGCCAGAAGGCTAGGAGAGATCCTTAATCCACACCGGTGGGTTCTTCTCAGCTCGGCAGAGGAGCATTGGAGCGAAACAAGTGCCTCAGAGCCAATGGGCAAGCACCTGCACCTGCATGGCTTTGCAAAGTTAGCTAGGGATTTTTCTCTCTTCCCCCCCCCACCCAGTCCCATCCCAAGCATGTCTACTTAAAGCTGTTGCTGTTCCTGTGAGTGTTTGGCAAGACCACTCCCCCCTGCAAGTCAATTCCACCAGGCCCAAGGGGTGGGACCTACACTCACACATACTCTGAGCAGCTTTCTGCAGCATGTAGCGAAAATGGTTTTAAGTTCTTAATCTGCTGCACCTCGAATGGTGGTTTTTTATAATGTAATATTATTTTATTATTTTATTTCTGTTTGGGGTGGGACAAATGTTTAGTCGGGGCGGGGAGTAGTTTAATTTCAGCATAATTGTTTCTTGCTTTGTTTTTACTTTCATTATTTTGTTACATTATTGTATAGTTTGTATTTTGTTTTTTAAGGGGAAGGGTCAGGGCTGCCTGGGAGTGGGCCTCAGCCAACAGAATGGCTGGGGTGGGTTCCACAGGGGCGGATGCATTGGGCAGCTGGTCCTGACCGGAAGGATACTGGAATCAGCAAGGGAAACCCACATGACCTGAAAGTGTTGCTGTGCAATGCCAGGTCAATGAGGAATAAAACCACTGTGGATGGAGGACTTGACCTGGCATGTGTGACAGAGCCTTGGTTGGATGAAGCAGATGGGCCTGTCCTTGCCGCTGCTTGTCCACCAGGTTTCTCTTACGCACAGCAACCCAGGTCATGTTGGTGTGGAGGCAGGGTTTTCAGTGATTTTTAGGAAGTCACTAGTTTGCAACAGGCATCCTACTGGGAAGACCCAGTTCTCTGAGTGCATGTTCTGGAAGTTGGGCAATAGGGGTAGTACTTGATTCCTTTTGGTGTACCGGCCTCCGCGCTGCGCCAAGGATTCCCTGCCCAAGCTGCTTCACGTCGTGGCGGATATGCTCCTGGAGACACCTAGCTTGGTTGTCCTGGGGGATTTTAACATCCATGCTGACACGAACTTACAAGGGGCCGCTCGGGACTTCATGGAAAGCATGGCCTCCATGGGGCTGTCCCTGAATAAGTTTGGCCCAACTCATAGCCACGGACATGCCTTATCCCTGGTGTTTACCTCTATGGATGTTGGTGATCTGACACTAAGTAAAAGTGAAACTAAAGAAGTGCCATGGTCAGATCACTTCCTGGTGCAACTGGACTTCTCCGCAACCCTTCCCCTCTGCAGGGAGGTAGGACCGATTCGGATCGTCCACCCACGCCACTTAATGGATCCAATTCGCATCCAGAGAGTGGTAGGGGATGTTTTATCCCATGTTGATGGCCTTTCAGCTGATTCCCTGGTGGCACGCTGGAATGTGGAGTTAACCAGGGCTATTGACTGTCTAGCTCCAAAGCACCCTCTCCAATTGCATGGAGCCCGGACAGCCCCGTGGTTTTCCCTGGGCGATGAAACATTTGTTGAGACAGCTAGAGCGCTGGTAGCAGAAAACTCACTCTGAATCAGGCCAGACATGGGCTAGAGCTCAACGTCGAGCCTACCAAGTGGCAATGGCGACGGCGAAGAGGACCTTCTTCACCGCCTCTATTGCATCTGCAGAAAACAGCAGGAGGCAACTCTTTCAGGTGGTTCACAGTCTATCAGAACCACCTTCATCACCGGGGCCAGGTAGGGACCCCAAGATCTCCTGCAATGATTTTGCAAAGTTTTTTGCAGATAAAGTCGCTCAGATTTGGAAGGAGGCAGACTCCACCGTGGGAGCAGGGCTGGGGCGGGAGAGTGCTAGAGTCCTGTCTAGTCATGTTACATGGGATCAATTCCAATCTGTTACCTCCGAGGATGTGGACAGGCTGCTTGGACAAGTGAAACCGACCACCTGTCTCCTTGATCCTTGCCCATCCTGGCTGATAAAAGCGAGCCGGGAAGGGCTGGGCGATGGGCTCTGTGGGGTGGTGAATGCTTCCCTTTGTGAGGGAGCCTTCCCAGACCCACTGAAAGAGGCGGTCATTAAACCGCTTCTTAAAAAAACATCTTTAGACCCGGCCAATATGGCCAACTGTTGCCCAATCTCAAATCTACCATTCTTGGGAAAGGTGATTGAGCAGGTGGTTGCTGAACAACTCCAAGCACGCCTGGAGGAAACGGACCATTTGGATCCCTTTCAATCGGGATTCATGGGACTGAAGCTGCCTTGGTCGCGCTGGTTGATGATCTCTGGCGGGCTAGGGACAAAGGTGAGAGTTGTTTCCTAGTTCTGCTGGATCTCTCAGCGGCCTTTGATACAATCGACCATAACATCCTTCTGGACTGTCTAGAGGGGCTGGGAGCTGGGGCACTGTTATACGGTGGTTCTGCTCCTTCCTCCTGGGCCGTGTCCAGAAAGTGGTATTGGGGGGTGAGTGTTCAGACCCCTGGGCTCTCACTTGTGGGGTGCCTCAGGGTTCCGTCCCCCCCCCATGCTTTTAAATATCTATATGAAGCTGCTGGGAGAGATCATCCACAGCCCCGGGGCAGCCGACTCCACAGACACACAGATTCTCAGGTCACAATTCTCCTCACTACGGTGAGACATTTTGTATTTTTATTTAAACTATAGGCGTTTTCTAAAGTTGCATTTTTACATAGAGTCACGTGTAAATATTATGCAAATATGCCTCATCTTTTTTGGTGATGCATTTCCTCCATTTTGATGGTACATCCTAATTCTGTGTCCACTAAGCATACGCCGTCCTCACTAAGCTGGTCTTTGGGGAATGCCAACTTTAGAGATTTTCCAGTAAATATTGTGTACTTCTATGAACCTTGGAATATCCCTGTGCATGCAAATATTTACTGCTTGTTTCTCTGTGACCTTGTGGTAGCTACAGTCCTCTCTGCACTCAGCAGCTGAGTTCACTAAGAAGGAGTGATATACTGCTTATGAGGGAATAGTGGATTTCTCATTGCTTTCATGGAAGCTGCATCTGGAAATGTGGTAATGTCACCTGGCAAGGTAAGCCTCGTTTCGGACATAGTTCATGCAACTAACAGATGAGGACTGTAAAAGTTTTCATGGATAATATCACTACAGACTGAAGGTGGGAGATCCAGTGAATACATATTTTAATTTTATAACGTGCTAATAGAAAATAAATGTTATGGGGGAAAGTGCTCTAATGAAGGCTTCATTCTGGTATGCTAATTTTGTAGGTGTAGGTTTGTTTTCTCCTAATAGAAAAATAATAAACCATGTGATTCCCCACCTGAAGTCAAAAACAGAAGTGTTAAATTCCAGGAACAGTTTTATTTTATTTTTACTACTTTTTGTGTGAACAAAGCATCTCACCATGGTTTGTTTCATTATATGAACACATCCCAGTAGATTAACCATGATTGATTTGTTGCCAACAAACTATGATCATAAGTCATGATTGTGAATGGCTTGCAAGTCTTGGCTTGTTCTGGCAAATGCTTTTTATTACACATGAACCCGACACGGTTTGCTAACCATGGTTTACCCTGCTTCATCACAGACCTCTGCCAAGCGGAAGAGCAGCGTGAAAACAAAACCACCCCATGCCTAAGTGGCTCTTGCTCGCCCTTTGCCTAAGAAGAATTCACCTCTAACTCACAAGACAGACAACTGCACTTTGCAGCTGCTGCTGAGAAAATGAAATTTTAAAGCAACTGCAACCAAGTACAGTGGTACCTCGGGTTAAGTACTTAATTCGTTCCGGAGGTCTGTTCTTAACCTGAAGCACCACTTTAGCTAATGGGGCCTCCTGCTGCCGCCGCGCCGCCGGAGCACGATTTCTCTTCTCATCCTGAAACAAAGTTCTTAACCCGAGGTACTATTTCTGGGTTAGCTGTATTTCTGTAACCTGAAGCGTATGTAACCCGAGGTACCACTGTATTCCTTACTAACATCTAAAATTAGTGGAACATGAAAGCAAAGAGTTAAACAAACTGTAAAAGGTAAATGTAAAGGATCCCTGGATGGTTAAGTCCAATCAAAAGCAAACTGTATATAGTGATACTCCAATTTCCCTTATTAAATTGTAGAAATTTCTGTGATTTTAATATGTACATATAGATATAGTTACACTGCAATTGCTGAAGGGAATAAAAACAATCATTCACATAGGTCAAACTGGCAAAAATTTAAGAAATTCAAACCCCTTGCAATACAGAAATACAGTCCTTGGAAGAAAGGGTGGGGGGACCTAGTGAGCTTTCACTCAGTACTGCCCATAATTTGCAACTCACAGCTACAGTGTAGTTAGCACCTCCTACACAAAGACCATTCAAGAAACAAACCATAGTTTGTTGGATCATTTGCATGGCAGCTTGTGGCTGTTTTGTAGTTTGTGAAACAAAGCATGGTTTACAACAGGCCAAATTAGGCCCACGAATCTGGCTTGTGTAGCCATTTTCTGTTGGCCATGCCCACCTGTAACTCACCTGACATGGTCAGATCAGGCGCTCCCGAGAGATCCCCTGCTGATAGTAGGCATGAATCCACATGACAACATATGATGTCAGGTGAATGAGGCTGCTGAACCCACCCCCCCTATCAAAAGGGATCTGTGGGGTGCTGGTCTCTTTTGGAAACCTCTACGTCAAGCTCTCATTTCTGAATCTTGCACTTAGTATCTCTGGTCAGTTTCCCATGTGAACTGGAGGTTTGAATAATGTACTTTACTGAAAGTCACCTTTCTGAATATGTCCAAAAGGAAACAGCAGTTACTGCTATTGTCAATAGCATTATTTCCTAGCACCCTTTTGTGTATTTAATAACTTCTTACACAAACTGCAACATTCTCCCTAAGTCTCAAATAACCACTGCAGGCTACTTATATTGGCAGCTTGTGTTCTTTTAACAAACAAGCAAAAATCGGAGGAAACAAGTGCAAGTATGATGGATGTGCTTGATTTCAAGTCTCAGCAAAACTCTGATTCCCTTTAATAAGCGCTTCCAAGCATGGGGGCTGAAGCAAACACAACCAACAAATAGGACTCTTAAAAAGAAAGGGAAAGTGATGCGGCGAGCTTTCCAGTCAGAACATCAGGCAGCTAAGGACCCAACCCTGCTACAGTTGTTCCATTTCACAGGGAATGTTAGATGCATGCCTAAATCTCTCCCACTGAAACCAGTCGGCCTCTTTAAAAGTGCTTAGTTTTTCATATTCTAAAGCTTTAGTGAAATAGTCACTGAGGGTCAACTTTAAATGGGAACTCTTGAGAACACTTGATTCTTTTTGCAGCTAATTAGTTCTCATGTATTAACTGTAAAACAAGGTGACAAAGGAAACATCCTAACTTTTAAAATTACATTTTAAATTCTCCCATGCATCACTGGCGATACCCCTATATTACAAGTTCGAAGGAACCTATGCTGGTGACAATTTGCAAGCTTATTTACATATTATCAAGCACATAAAATGTCCTAAAATTCATTAATAAGATGGTAGTCAGAAGAAATGTAAATTATGAACAAGGATCCAGAGAACATTAAGCACTCTGCAGTGTCACTGATTTCAACAGAACTGCCATATCGAGCCATATTGAACTCCATGGGGGTCACTTCTGGATAGCTGTGTCTAGGCCTGCACTGTCCAGCATGTGTTTAACTCTCACTGAAATCAATAGGGCTTAGAAGTGTTTTAACACTGAATTGATCATGCCCTAGGTTTGGTGAGAGGGTAGGCAGGCATTTACAGTATTTGTGGAAACCAGCCAAATACTAGAACTGAACCACTCTTGTATAGTCTTCTGAGAGAGTATTTTGGGCAAAAAATTGTGTCACAGAATTCCAGCAAATGTACATACACATCACTGGGTGGCCTTGTGACTGACAAGGCTCCTGCTGTGTTCTTCATCACCACGCCTCTATGCTGCGGAGCAGCGACGAGATCTGCAACATTGTCTAGGGCTATTACTGTATGCTCTGTGTGTCAGGACTGCAAGATGTGCAGGACTGAGTTGGATAGAACAGGAATGGGCTGTCCTATCCAGCATTCAGGACACTCTTTGTTCTGAATATTTAATGCGCATGAATAAAATAGTGTACAACATGGGAACCAGCAGCTCTGAAAAGTCTTCAGGCTCCTGTAAAGCCCTCACCCACTGCGATGTCACCTGTGTCAACTATTAAGACCCCAGGTTTGCAGAAGTAAGAACAAAGCAAGTGAAAAGGAAACTGTATGTATGTATGTGTGTGTGTGCACGCGCGTGCTTGCGCATGCATGCACACACTCAAAACCAGGCAGAAGATGTTCAATGACCACAGGATGCTGAATCTGTTTTTTGGAGGGGGGAGTGGCAAAATTGAAAACTGAGTGGATGAAACAGAGTATCCTCTAAAAGGGGCATTTCTGGTTAAATTGAGGTTGCCAGGATCCTACCTCTCTGTGAGCTTAAGGGCAATCCCCTGCTCCTTCTCCAAGCTTTGCTTTTCTGTTTGCTTTTCTGTTTGTCCGTGTATAACTAAGGCACGCGGAAGACCTTAGGCGTATACAGGCCAAGCAATGTCAGCCTTCCTCCTAACCTTGGAGTTGGAGGACAGGGCATAGTCACACAACTGAGGGGACGATTCTCCCCTCTTTCTGCAGTTTCATGGTCGAATGGAAGACTGGAGCTTGTCATGTCAGGGGTCACTAAGCTGTCACCATGGCAAGTAAAAATATGGAACCCCGGCAATGACATCATTAACAACCCTTTGATGCAATCTGGGATAAACTGGGATTTCCTGAGGTCCAGCTATCCCTCCCATCCCTCCCCCGAAAGTCTTTCCAAACTCTATGGGGATGGTGACCAGAATCTGCCACTTATTTTATTTATTTATCTCATAAAAGTTACACACCACTTGATTGTAAAAAGGGAAAACCCCTTATTTCACTTTAAGAAATGTCGGCGGCATCAAGCCTAACAGCCTCTTTGCATAAAACTGATCACCAGGAGAGGAGAACGCTTTCTTCAGTCTCAGCCTGCCATAATACACTTGGTGGCGAACGTCTATGTATTTATGGTACTTTCCTATCATTGCTATGCCTGCCATAGGGTGTGAAAGGTCCACTGTCGGCAACCAGCAAATTCCAGGGCAGAAGAGAAGCATTGGGCAAGACGACTGCAGTGAAAGTTGCCATCTTTACCCTTCTGGACCCTTCTGGGCTACAACGTAGGAACCACAGGCATTCTGGAGAAATGAAGATGTGGCCGGTCACTTCTGCACCTGCCTCGCCCAGTGTGTCTCCTCAGAGCACAGGTTGCTCACTGCTGCCCTGTTGCCCATACCTGCTGCTGCCACCTCCTCTGACCTCCTGTGATCTCTCTTGGGCAGCATTGGTGTGGCATGCGGGTACCAGGGCAGTCGTTGCTTGAGGAGTGAGGTCTCATGTCCCCACAGCTTATGACCTATCAAGAGATATGCTGCCTACCCTCCAAACAGTGTGACCCCCTCCCCTGCTTCTGCAGTTCTGGACAGGGAGCTAAGACAGGAGATTTTAGGTGCTATGTGGCAGTTAAGTTGTCCCCCAAGGTGAGCAGAGCACCTTCTCTCTCCTCTTTGGGGGGTCTGTTGGTCTGCACCAGAGCCAAGGACGAGTATGACTATGGCTGAACTGTTTCATAGGGTAATGGTGTGCTTCAACCGCGCAGTGGGGGGCTCAATTCACACCTTGTCTTGTTCCCTTCATGAGTATAAGCCAAGTGTCATTTCTCTTCCTGTTTTTTTAGAGACATGGGTACATTCGCATGAGTCAATCCCATCTCTAACAACCATCTGCAGACAGAACACAGGATGATGAACGCAAGCTGAACAAAGATAAGACCTGTGAACTTCAAGGCTATTGAGATACAGAATCTGAATTTGGAGACAAGCGCTCAACAAGATCTAGAACTAGGAATCTGTAGGAGGAGTTATGAAATGAAACTGAAATGAGCCAAAGAAGCTGAAACGTTGGCAGGGCTGGAGGAGGAGGCTGCACTCTCACACATCTTTGCACCACCCAGCATTACTAGTGCCACCGGGGGGGGCACCTGCACTGCTGCATGTGGGCACCACCTGTCATCACCCCCTTTCCCATGCATGTGTGCCGTGGGGTGGGGGGCTTCTGCATGGGAGTTTGAGACGCTGCTCAGCTCCAAAGCATGACAGACGGGGGGGGGGGGGTATGAGCCCCGGGCAGTTGCCCAGGTTTGCACTGGGAGGGGGTGGCTTGGTGGTCCTGTGTAAAGAGCCCACTAAAACCTGACAGTGGGTCCTGAGTGGTAGAAGCTATACCCTTTGCATCAAAAGTTATTCTTTTCATATTCGCAAGTCTTCATACTTAATGTGCCCAATGGCAAGAGATACCTCCATGGTCTTGTTGAACAGGGTTTTCCTTTGGAGGATGAGCTTTCTCCTCAGGTTTTACCTTGGAGGATGTGCACTGGGCCCAGGGGCTGAGCTTCCCAGGGCTGACCCAAAACATTTTCCTACCCGGGGCAAAGAATATTTTCCCCTCACCCAATTCCATGTACAGAAGCTAACAAGGCGTTCAAACATTTATTTAATTTTAACCTATCATCTTAGGTATGCTTTTCATTCTCTTGAAAACATGGGTGCACTTTTTGTGCTCTGCTTTTAGGTTTAATCTCTGGCATCACTTGTTTAAGCACAGACTTCAAGGAGAAGTGGCCCCAAAGACTTACACCTGGGCATCAGAGCAGGCAAGACTGGGATACATTGATCAGTGGTCCGATTGGCATCAGCTCCCCCTTGTATCTCAATGTGGGAAGGCGCCACTGCTCATCGCTAGAACAAATTCTTTGCATGAGAAGCTCTGAGAGTTGACCAGCAGCAGAGAGCCTCCTGGGCAGATGTATGAGGTGGTGGCACTCTAGCCTGGATTGCAGCAGATATACAGGAGCCAGTGTGTGACATGCAGCTGCCTTTAGCCCAAAGAAGTTGCGGACAGAAGTGCAGCTCTGACTTTGTGCCGCAGCCAGGTAAGACCTCAGGTCCTGCTGCTCTTGCATGCCCAGAGGCACAATGCCCATAAACATGAGCCCTTACTGAAGAAAGATGTGTTAGCAGTTAAATTAATGGATGCTGTTTTAATTAATGTGTGCAAAGCCTTACAGAGAAATTTCACTGCTCTTACCAAGGCTCCTTTTGCTTTGCTCAAAATTCCTTACATGTTCCAAACTGAGTAGGAACCTTGAAATTTCACTTTTAGCCAAATCCAGAACATACCGGCATGAGATATACGAACGATTATCTGCCTTGAGATAAACAATGAATGCTGTTATATGAGAATATTGGAAGGTTTTAAAAGAAAGAGATGCTGTGTTATGAATAAGTCACTATGCTGACACTCTATGCAAACAACATACCATCATCCTTGGAATAAAACCAAAATTAATAATATTCTTTATATCAGTCTCAAGTCTTCATTTAGAAAAGCCATTCAGCTCCCACCAAGGACCAGCTACACTGATTTACTCCCTTATTGCTTGTTGTTTCCAGCAACAAACAAACACACATGCACACACAAAAAACAATCTATTAGACATTTAGCATTAATATTTTTGAGGAAATGTACATCACTGTGTAGGCAGGTTTTAAAGTAATTAGATTTTCTGGACGTGTTTTCATTTAAGGTGTGAAATATGAACAAGCAGTTCTCTTTAAAATGCTTCAGCAGCTATGCATTTGGGGTGGGTGGGAATGGAAATTGTCTTTTGACAGCAAAAATATACTTCAAAATATAATGTAATTTTGTAAAAATGATTTTAAGTAAGACGTTTCTATATTTTTCAGTATAAGAAAAAACTGAAAATATTCATATTACTGTTAATAAAAATGAAGACAACCTAGTTAAAATAAAACAAATGAAGTAAAGAGTCCTCTTCATGCAATGAAAATAATGTGGGGGGGACCTGGGGGGGGAGCAGGTGCACAGGCGCTCTTCCCACCCTCCTTGTGCCTGCTTGCTCTACCCTGACCTTCCTGCACTGAATGGGAAGGTCAGAGAGAGGCTTCTTGGCGCATTCCAATGAGCATTCCTTCTCCCCAATGGGAACCCAGAGAATGCCTCTTCTCACTCGCCGAGATGCTTCTAGACACATTCAGCCAAATGTTCCCAGAAGCTCCATCCAGAAAGGCTTGAAGTGGAGCAGCATATTTGGCCTCTGCAGGGACCCTGGGAGCAGGGGACAATGAAGACAGGCTGGAAGCGCTGGGGTCAGGGTAATGCATCTGCTTCTCTGACACACTTTACACGTGTTTTCTTCAGTGTATGAACAGGGGTATTTTAGGAATGTAGGAATACTGCTTTTTGGAAATTCTACCGAGGAGTTCTGTGAAGCCCCATTCATTTCACTGGGCCTGGTCCAGGTTAACCTTCTGTGTGTGGTGCCTACAAGTGCCACTTACTGTTCTTATAGTAATATATTTAGCTGTTTCAGGGCCATTTTGTACATGCATACAGATTATTTGATTTATCTACATGTAATTATTGTGTGCATAATTATTGGGGCAGCCAAATGTGTGAACTCTGAAAAGCATGGGGCTTGAGGTTAAAGTTCTTTTCATGGTATTGCATCTGTGATGACCTATTCACAAAATCAAGCCACAATGTTAGTCATCCGTGATGAACACACTTGTTTGATTCAGGCTTGGGATTCTAACAGTTGCTTCATTCTGGGCACAGATCCAGTTTGTGGGCCTATTCAAATTCATTACTACCTTTGTTACAGTTATTAATCTAGTATGAAATAACCAGGTTGGTTTGCTGAGCATATGTTTCTAGGGATGAGTAAAAGAAACCCTGACTGAAATTTATCACAGGATCTGTTTGCTCCTTCTGGGGAGGAAGACAGTTAGGAGCTTAGTGGGTTGGACTGTGGGGCTAGTAAGGTGTGATCCCCATACAGGCCATGATGCGCCTCCACCTTTCTTTTTCAACCCCATCCTGCCCCTCAATTTCAACAGAATTTAATAGAAATGCACAGGGACATGGCAATTTTGAAATTTTGAAAATGCAGCCAACACACAATGGCAACTCTGTCATTCTGTGTGCATGACACTGGTTGCCAGTTTGATACTTGAAACATGGAATTGTAGCTTCAGCTGCGTAGATTTCACATGCCTCTTCCAGGGATCAGACAAATCTTAGCTTTGCCACTCTTGCAGCTTAACGGTAGTGGATGCAACTCCAACTCACCATAGCACAAGATATATCATATCCATATGGCCTAAGTACCGTATCTATTAGGGATGTGGCCTCTGACAGCTGCAATTTCCCACCATCTTGGAGCTTCAGTGAACATGGAAAACCCTTAACACAACATGTTAAACTAAGAGGTTATTTGTTAATTGAATCAGTGCAAGGCAGCCATGAATTCCAGTATCACCAGAAACAGTGAAAAAGTATATGGCATTTTGCATTGATTTTTACAAAAGGACTCTGAAATAATAATAATAATAATAATAATAATAATAATAATAATAATAATAGTTTTTTTATTTATATCCCGCCCTCCCCAGCCGAAGCCGGGCTCAGGGCGGCTAACAATAAAATAAGACAACAATAAAATAAGTCATTTTAAGCCAAAAATAAATTAAATCAAACTGCAAGTTGCATTTAAAAAACATCACCTAGAAGGACAATTTAATGATAATTTTAACCAGAGCTACTACTGTGAAACACTGTATTTAAAGCACTTGTTAATAGTCTGTAACTCAACAATTTGACACATTTTCTTCATACTGTACTATGTATAGCAAAACAACATAATGGTTGGGTGCCTACCTTCAACTGAGCAAACACAATTACTAATAAATCACAAACAACTAATAGGTGAGGGCCATAGAGCAGTTCCAGCAGGCCCAGAACCACAAATCTTTATCATCACACAAACCACTGTAAAAAGAAAAAAGGAGAAGCTATGGTTGAGCAGTGGCATATTTGGGGCAGAGATCTCTACCATTTCTGCATGAAACTATTCCAAATTCCGCAATTAGCATGCACTATGCAAGCCTAAGCTGCCTGCAAAGGTTTACTCTGTGCGCAATCCATCCTTCCAAGGAACACTGCTCACAAAGTGGTCTGTTTTACTGTTTCAAATGTTGAGAGAAAGAATTGGTTTTCTCAGCATAGGTTCCAGGGCTTCACCATGCTCTGCTTTCTCTTTGGGGTTTTTGTTTTTGCTTCACTGGAGAGGGTTGTTCTCCCTTCAACTAAATATAATCGTCACTGTGCCCTGCAAGTGAACAGGATTCTATACATGCTGGATGTTAGAAGAGTGATGATGGTCCTTAATGTAAATTTAATGACATCTAGGACACCTTTCTGCAGTATTGCTTCAAACCAGCAAGTTGTGATCTGGTAATCTGACTCCTTTCTTACCTTCCCAGTCTATCCTTCCCATCTCTCCTTTTTATTCTTGCCTATTTTTGACCTTATGTGACAATATCTCATGGGGGGAAATTCCAGATATTCTGTAATCTTCAAAAACTGTACAACAGAAACAGAATCTAATTACTGGAGGTATATTTTGTTCCTGATAGCTTTATACCACATGAGCTCCCTGCTTTTCAAAAGTCTTCCCTTTAATTTCTAATGTTGTTTATTATTGTGATTATAAACATCCTGATGAATTTGTGATACATCAGAAGGGAGATAATGTTTTATTTGGACTACATGGTGCCCTTTACACAGTCCACATGCTTTCACATTGGTGAAATGTAGAAATGATCACCTCCTTGCATGAATAGATATCATCTCCTAACTATTCTGATCTTCATGCCTCTTGATACAAAACCTATGGCACAAATAGCCACCTTAATTTGCAAGGTTTGCAAATCCAGGGAATTTATAAATGAAGAATCAGATTGTGTCTTAGAGAGAAAACTTTGTCCTCATGACAGAGGTCATGCATGTGAAAGTAAATACTGCACACGAACTGATGATAATAGTTTCTTCATATCCGGACCCTTCCCCCAGAAGCCAAAAGCTAGGAACAACATGCGAAAAAACATGTCAGAAGAATTTTGCTATTGACTCCATGCCCAGAAAGCATTGTCTTATTAGAGGAAGATTTATTCCAAAATCTAACAAAGACTTAAACATTAATCAGATTTATGAATGTGAGGCTGCTGGAATATTCATAGGTTTCCCCCCACCCCCACTCCCAGAATTACAAGAACAAGTATCACATTTTCAAACCGCGTGATTCAGTGCTGGCCTTACTGCATGTAGGTGTTCATACCTGAAATTGTAATAAAGCAAAATGTCTTTGCTGACTTTAACTGCTTTTTAATTAAACATTACTAGAAAAAAATGAAATGGAACATCTCTACCCTTTATGGAGCAGCTCTTTAATATCTCATTGAAGCATATTCCAGTTCTTCCCCGGAAATCTTAATTCCAAGTATTTCTCCTTCAGTGCCACAGTAATTTAACATTACTGTTAAATGGCTCTGCAAGACAAGAGAACTGCATTCTGCAAAATGTGGAAAGAAGAGTCGACGACTGTGGTTTTCACAGAAATGGTACATTTTGACTCAGAACAGGAAGAAAACCCTTTAATCAACATGACTTTGAGGATGTACTTTCCTTTAAGAACTGCATTCTATTTTACAAAATGGAAGTTTCAGCTCTAATAGATAAAAGCTTTACAAAGAAATCCATGTAAGGTCACAGTGTCTCTGAGGATATGCAGAGTGTCGTCTTACCTGTCCCCCTTCTTTTAAAGAAATCTTTTTGAGGGAAGTATAAAAAAATTAAAATATTAAACATTTAAAAATATATTATGGCTTTACATCCTCTTATTTAACACAGCAATTTCAAGTCTGATTTGTGTCAGGCGGGGGAAGGGGCGTGTGGTTTGGGTGGAAGTGCTTCTCCCCACCCCCAGCCCTGCCAATCTCCACCCAAGGAGTGATGCCAGCGTGGCTCTGCTGGCATGGAGTTCCCTCCTCTGTGGGTGGGCAGAAATGCTGCCAGTGGAATCTGCACCAGTTGCTGCCCATGGAAAGCCCCACAAGTGGGCATTCTGGGATGTAGAGCCAGCTCGGGATCTGCTGGATTGAGATCCAGCCCCACTGCCATCAAATAGAACCACGTAATGATTCTGGGGTCATCTACTCGAATTCCCTGCAATGCAGAAATCTTTTGCCCAATGTGGGATCCCTCAGGTCTGGGTCCCAGAATCTACTTGGAATGCCCAGCTGATCTCTGGGATACGTAAACTGACAAACGAAGAAGGCTGAGCCTCAGTATATACATTTTCGCTTACCAGTGAGTAGCCACAAGAAGCAGCTAATCTGGTTTCAAGAGAATGAGTTTGTATTCTTCGGAATTCAATTATAATACTGCAGGGTTCAAACAACACCTTCATCCTGTCATGGAAAACATGTCTTCCTTCCTTACCTACCTGAATACATGTCTCCTAATAGAAAAGCAAATTCCAGAGACAATCTCTTGAAGGGGCCTGGCTTCTTTTTTCAAACAACCAGTCTTTGATCCTCACAATGATTTTAGTGTTTTTAAAATGTGCCAACTGATTAATTGAGGAGAAGATGGATCTTATGGTATCTCAACGGGGCTTCCCAAGACAAACTACTCTTCTGAGAAGGTAGATGAGGTTCCCGTAAGAAGTGCCAACTATCACAGTATATAAATATTTCTAGTCAAGAGAGAACACAATAGCTTTTCCTTCAGCCATCACCCAGCCGAGTCAATAAATAAACGTAATGAAATTCATGGCACATTATTACATTACTCAGTACGGCTGCTATTCATTTTTTAAAAAGGAAAGAAAACGCTGAAGATTTTTGAAATAATTCACAACATGTCAAACGCTTACGAGTGCCGCAGCTGAGACGGATGTTTTAAAAAGGATTTGTGAAGACTAAGTGACAAAGCTCGGCTTTCACTTACATCAAAGTTAAGATAGAAGTACGGGAAACCGTAACAAAATCTATTTCGCTCTAAACCACCCGTATTGTTGTATGAAATATATTCACATCATTCACCACAGGTATGTATTATTTACTGAAGTAGCACTGCCAATAATAACCACATTGGACCGGGGGGGGGGAGAGATAAGAAAGAACCAAAGCAAAACGTTAGACTGTGCTTCCCTGTCAATTAAGCCACAGATAGATTTTGTCATTCTAGTTTCCGCATGTCAGTTTAATATACTGGATCATATTAAGAGTGCTGGGCTTGTCAATAAGACAGATCAGCATCCTATTAATGGAGTTACCTTGCTAATATAATTGGCTTCTTATGTATTGAACTATCCAGTATTTTTTTGGGGGGGGGGAGTGTGAAATAGGATTAAAAGGTTACAGTGGGTGCATCTATCGTGATGTTATATAAATACTATAGGAATTTGATCCTACGGATGGAAAGAACAGCTGCCTAATCACGTTCCCCCTGTTACATGAGCTTCAGAACAAGAGAACAGTACAGCAGAACAGATAAATCTCACCAGGCTGCCTTTTCTCCTGAAGGTAGTCTACACTTTTACAAGATATCCTGCCTGTGTCACACATGTAAGAGAAGTAAGTGTGTGTAAGGGAGAGGCGTAATTCTACCCCTGTGTGAAGTAAGTAATGGGCAGAGAAAATAACAAAGAATCAGAATGAAGGGCTACACAGGAATCAATATGCAAAGGGCACCATAAGTTCAGCATGTATTTTATTTCTGCATCATGTGGTTCCAGAAAATAAGTAGGAAAGGTAGTGGCGCAGACATTTAAAGGTAAAGGGGACCTCTGACCATTAGGTCCAGTCGTGACTGACTCTGGGGTTGCAGTGCTCATCTCGCTCTATGGGCCGAGGGAGCCAGCGTTTGTCCGCAGACAGCTTCCGGGTCATGTGGCCAGCATGACTAAGCCGCTTCTGGTGAACCAGAGCAGCGCACGGAAACACCGTTTACCTTCCCGCTGGAGCGGGACCTATTTATATACTTGCACTTTGACGTGCTTTCGAACTGCTAGGTTGGCAGGAGCAAGGACCAAGCAACGGGAGCTCACCCCGTCACAGGGATTCAAACCGCCAACCTTCTGATCAGCAAGTCCTAGGCTCTGTGGTTTAACTCAGTGGCATAGCGTGGGGGGTGGAGGGGGGCCGGCCGCACCGGGCGCAACATCTGGGGGTTAGGGGGCGCAAATCTACGGGTTAGGGGGCGCAAATTACTTGCCTTGCCCCGGGCGCTGACAACCCACTCTACGTCACTGGTTTAACTAATACTAAAGAGTTCAGAAACTCTTTTGTTTAACAGAGACCCTGATGAAGTTGAACGTTAGGTATTCTGTAAACCAGCTGGCAGAATATGCAAAAAACCTTTAAACCATCAATACTAAAAGAAGACAAAATACCATAATTTGCATTTTTATTTTTTTTATTTTTTTTTATAAAATTTTTATTAGTTTTACAAAAGTTTTTATAACAAACAAACATAAAAGAAAAACAGACAAACAAACAAATATAATTTCAAAATATCCTTTCATAAACTTCTTTCCTCGGACTTCCCCATACCTCCCCTTTCTGCATCCTCATGTCCAAATTTTATAGCAACTTATAAATGTTCTTTCCCATCCTAATTCATCATAGTCCTTTCTTAATCTGATCTTATATTACTGCAATCCTTTCTCTCTGTAAAATCTCGACATTCTAAGCTTCATCAAGTTTATAATAGTTCTTAAGATAAATCTTAAATTTCTTCCAGTCTTCTTCCGCAGTCTCCTTTCCCTGGTCACGAATTCTGCTCGTCATTTCCGCCAATGTCATATAGTCAATCACTTTCATCTGCCATTCTTCCAAGGTGGGTAAATCTTGTGTCTTCCAATACTTTGCGATCAGTATTCTTGCTGCTGTTGTTGCATACATGAAAAAAGTTCTATCCTTTTTTGGCACCAATTGGCCGACAATGCCCAAGAGAAAGGCCTCTGGTTTCTTAAGGAAGGTATATTTAAATACCTTTTTCATTTCATTATATATCATCTCCCAGAAAGCCTTAATCTTCGGGCATGTCCACCAAAGATGATAAAAAGTACCTTCAGTTTCCTTACATTTCCAACATTTGTTATCAGGCAAATGGTAAATTTTTGCTAGCTTAACTGGGGTCATGTACCACCTATAGACCATTTTCATAACATTTTCCTTTAAAGCACTACATGCCGTAAATTTAATACCAGTGTTCCACAACCTTTCCCAGTCAGCAGACATAATATTATGACCAATATCCTGTGCCCACTTAATCATAACTGATTTAACTGTTTCGTCTTGTGTATTCCATTTCAACAGCAAGTTATACATTCTTGACAAGTTCTTAGTATTGGGTTCTAACAATTCTGTCTCAAGTTTTGATTTTTCCACCTGGAAGCCAATTTTCCTGTCTTGTTTGAAAACCTCCATTATTTGATAATAGTGGAGCCAATCTTGTACTTTGGGTTTTAGTTTTTCATGGCTCTTTAATTTCAGTTTCTCTCCATCCTGTTCTAAGATCTCACAATACTTTGGCCATCCGTCCTCCATATTAACTTTCTTGTGGGCCTTAGCCTCTAAGGGTGACAACCATCTAGGGGTTTTGTTTTCCAACAGATCTTTATATCTCATCCAAACATTGAACAACGCTTTCCTTACAATATGATTTTTAAAGGCACTATGCACTTTGATTTTGTCATACCATAAATATGCATGCCAGCCAAATGCATTATTGAAACCTTCTAAGTCCAAGATATCTGTATTCTCGAGGAGCATCCACTCTTTCAGCCAGCAGAATGCTGCTGCTTCATAGTACAATTTTAAGTCCGGCAGGGCAAATCCCCCTCTTTCTTTTGCATCTGTTAATATTTTATATTTTATTCTGGGCTTTTTGCCCTGCCAGACAAATTTCGCAATATCTTTCTGCCACCTCTTGAAACAGTCCATCTTGTCAATAATCTGCAAAGTTTGAAATAAAAATAACATTCTAGGCAATACATTCATCTTAATCACTGCAATTCGGCCTAACATTGACAATCTCAAATTTGACCATATTTCTAGATCTTTTTTAATTTCTGACCAGCATTTTTCATAATTATCCTTATACAGATTCAAATTTTTAGATGTTAAATTAGCCCCTAGATATTTCACCTTCTTAACCACCGTCAGACCTGTCTCTTCTTGAAACTTATTCTTTTCCATATCTGTTAGGTTTTTCCCTAAGACTTTAGTTTTTTGTTTATTCAATTTAAATCCGGCTACCTGCCCAAATTGTTGGATTATTTCCAACGCTCTTTTTGTACTAGTGTTTGGCTCCTGCAAAGTCAATACAAGGTCATCTGCGAACGCTCTTAACTTATAGTGTTTAGTTCCGACCTGTACACCTTTAACTTGCTGGTCATCTCTAATCATGTTCAGCAACACCTCCAGGACCGAAATAAAAAGCAATGGGGAAATTGGGCACCCCTGTCGTGTTCCTTTTTCTATCTTAAGTTCCTCAGTTATTACATTGTTTACAATTAGCTTAGCTTTTTGTTCAGAATATATTGCACCCATACCATTCTCAAATCCTTGTCCTACCCCCATCCCATGAAGATTCTTTTTCATAAAACTCCACGAAATATTGTCAAAGGCTTTCTCCGCATCCACAAATATCAAAACTGCTTTAGTATTTATATTCACCTCTAACTTTTCCAAAATGTCTATTATGTTCCTAACATTGTCTGAGAGGTGTCTTTTTGGGAGAAAGCCTGCTTGGTCTCTGTGAATCTTCTCCATCAATACTCTTTTAAATCTTTTTGCTAAAATGTCTGCAAAAATTTTGTAATCCACATTCAATAACGAAATTGGGCGGTAGTTCTTCAGTTGAGTCTTTTCAGTCTCTGTCTTTGGTATGAGTGAAATATATGCTTCTTTCCACGATTCGGGTGCCTTTTTTCCCTCTAAGATCTCGTTACAAACTTCCTTCAACGGTTGTATTAGCCATTCCTTTAAAGATTTGTAATATCTGGAAGTCAGTCCATCTGGCCCTGGAGATTTGCCCAATTGCATATCCTGAATGGCACCCTCTATCTCTTGTTCTGTTATTCTCTGGTTTAGCTCCACCTTGCTATGATGAGAGATTTTTTGTAATCCATATTTATTAAGGAATTTATCTATGTCCTCTTCATTTTGTAATCCTTGGGAATAGAGTTTTTTAAAATAACTCACAAAGCAATTTCTTATCTCGTTGGGTTTAGATATATTTTTTCCATCCACTTCTAGACTTGTGACTGTATTTAATTTCTGTCTTTTCTTAAGTTGCCATGCCAGAAGTTTACCACATTTGTCTGCCGACTCAAATGTCTTTTGTTTCATTTGCTTTATTTTCCATTCTATCTCTTGGTTCATCAATTCCATATATTGTGTTTGATACAACTTAATCTCCCTCAAAATCTCCTGGGACTTTGGTTTTGATCTTAATTTTTTCTCTCCTTCTTTTATCTTTTCCAAAATTTTTTCCTTTTTCTCATTCTGTTTTCTCTTCTTTATTGAGTTTTGTTGAATCAAAAATCCTCGCATCACAGCTTTACTTGCGTCCCAGATCACTCTTTTTTCCACATCGCCCTTTAGATTGATTTCAAAATAGTCCTTTAGAGTTTTTTGGGCCTTCATGTGGATCTCTCTATCTCGAAATAGGGTGTCATTCATTCTCCATCTAAACTGACCAGTTGTTGTAGATTTCATTTCCATCTTCACGGCGTTATGGTCGGAACAGGTTTTTGGGCAGATTTCTACCTTCTTAATCTTCGGAGCCATTCCACTAGTAACCCAGATTTGGTCGATTCTGGTCCAGGTCATCTTTGCATGGGAGAAAAAGGTTCCCTCTCTTTCAAGAGGGTTCCTTGTTCTCCAAATGTCTATTAAGTCCATATTTTCAGTCATTTCGAAAAAAGTCTTCGGGAGTCTCCCTTCTTTAGTAAGAGTCAGTCTTTGTGTCTTGTCCATGTTTGTAGAAACTACACCATTCATATCTCCCATAATTATCATATTGTATTCCAAATAATCCGTCAAAGTTTCATGAAGTTTTTTGAAAAATTCTGCTTTACCTTCATTTGGCGCATAGATCCCGATTATCAAAAATTTTTCTCCTTGTACCTGAATCTCCACCGCTAAATATCTTCCTTGTTCATCTTTAAACATCATTTTTGGAGCCCACTTCTCTTTTACATAAATCACAACTCCTCTTTTTTTAACTTTGTCCGACGAAATAAATTCTTGTCCCAATTTTTTATTCATAAGCAGTCTCCTGTGTGCTCTGGTTATATGGGTTTCCTGTAAGCAAATCAAGTCCAGTTGTTCTCTGTTCAAAATATGGAATATTTGTCGTCTCTTCAAAGGACTGTTCATCCCATTACAATTCCAACTAAGGAATTGCAGGGCCATCTTGTTATTTTTCTGGTATTCCTCCAACAGCTCCCAGTTGTTGTTCCTCCTCTGTTGGTGGTGGAAGGTTCTGTCCAAACGAAAGGTTCAGAATGTCAATTACACTCCTTTGCTCAGCAATTGGGTCTACAGTTCCTTTCTGTAGGTCTTCCTGATTTCTTTGCAGGAACCTGTCTTTATCCTGTATCGTCTTTATTTTCACCTTCTTCCCTCTATAGTCAAAAGACAGTCCCTGTGGAAATTCCCACCTGAAAAGAATGGTGTTCTTCTTCAACAGGTAGACCAAATCCTTATAAGAAGCTCTCAAGTCCAAAATATGTTTAGGAATATCTTTAAAGATCTGTATCGGAGAGTTCCCAATTTGTAAGGCCTTTTCAAAGTGCAGTCTTAGAATTTTGTCTCTTTCCTCCTTCGATCTCAAGGTAATCAGACAGTCTCTCGGGGCCTTTCTGTTCTGTCTTCTGCCCAGTCTAAATGCTGTTGTAATTTTAAATTCGTCTTCCTCTAGGTCTTCCCAGAAATCAGCAAACTCTTTCGTTAAAAAGTCCGTTAGATTGTCTCCTTCGTCCTCTGGAATTGATCGTAATTTCAAATTCCTTTCTTTTCTTTGTAGTTCCCACAATGCCAGAGTTGTGTCGTGGTCATAGACCTTCCTGGCAATCGGTTCTAATTTTTCCTGGGTCTCTCCAGCAATAGTTCTGGCTTCCTCCGCAATTTGTCGTGTGGCAGAATTTTCTTGCGTAAGCCTATTTATAGATTCTGTATTCAGGTCAAGTCTTGTTGTTAAATCTGTCAATTTCTGTGAATTCTCTGTCAATTTCTTGGTATTTTCTGCCGTCTGCTTTGTTAGATTCTCCAGAGACTGGTTTATCTTAAGAAGGGCTTGCGACACTGCATCCATGGAGACTGCTGTACCTTTTTCTTGTCCTGTTGTCACTGTAGGAGTTATGCCTGAGATCGAGCCTCTTTTCTTGTGTTGCTGTAGCTGTTGTTGATATTGCCTTGTCTTGGCTCTCGTGCTTATCTCATCTGCTGGGCCACTCATATCCCAAGGTCGTTTCCCACGAGAGCCTTCTCCTAAAGAAAAATTCCACTGTCCCGAAGCGTAGCAACTTTTAATTTACCCTCTAGAGGGAGCAAATCAAAATGTCCACAAACACAGGCAAGGAGTATTTGAAAAGCAAATTTATCGGGAGGCTTCTATATGTATATTGCAACACTTTCTCATTAAATAAAGTCCCAGCCTTCCCTGATATATTGTGTCCACAAAGTCCCAAAACTTTGTATCAAATAAGCAATGAGACTTCCACTTTGTTACTTTCACAAGAGTCTAAAGTCAGTTCAGTGTTCCTTTGTTCTAATAGCAGTTTGTGCCAGGTTGAAGGCTGCAGAGAGTTCCCTTTCCTTTAAGTTGGTCATGCAGCTTATAAAGTCACTTATTCCTCCCCTCTGCCCTGCAAGCTAGAGGGGATAGTCAAAGTCCAAATGTCGGATTCAAGCAGTTAAAAACAATATCCCATACGGATGCAGCTCAGTAGCTTTCGTTGCTTTAATTGTCATGCAGTCGGGGGAAGGCAGACTTCCTTAATTTTCGCCTTTCCCGTTTTCAGCCTAATTTCAGATAGTTTTGGCACGAATAGAGGTTCAATCTTACTCACGGGTCTTTTTTGTCCAAATTGTTCAGGAAGGGAATCGGCGCTCTCCACTAATGGCGACGCGGCTTCACCCTGCGGGCTGGGTAGCGATTCTCAGCACCGCGCTCCCCGTTGTCGTTCCGGAGCCTTTAAAAAGGCTCTTTCTGCGGTAAAGGGGGGCGCTTCAGGTGCCCACCGAATCTCCTTGTTCACAGGCTCCGTTCCTGTGATTTTAGGGGTCCCCCGCTTGCCGTAGCGGGTCAGACCCGAACTCGCAGAGCCGTCCTCTCTCCGGAGCTCGGAGAGGGAGCAGCCATTAGCGCTGGCGCCGAACCGGAAGTCCATAATTTGCATTTTTAAAGGTGTTGGGTGGTGCTGTAACCAAGCTATCTAGGTTGTTGTTGTTCTTGTTGTAGTTGTTTAGTCGTTTAGTCGTGTCTGACTCTTCGTGGCCCCCTGGACCAAAGCACGCCAGGCACTCCGGTCTTCCACTGCCTCCCGCAGTTTCGTCAAACTCACGTTGGTAGCTTCAAGAACACTGTCCAACCATCTCGTCCTCTGTCATCCCCTTCTCCTTGTGCCCTCCATCTTTCCCAACATCAGGGTCTTTTCCAGGGAGTCTTCTCTTCTCATGAGGTGGCCAAAGTATTGGAGCCTCAGCTTCAGAATCTGTCCTTCCAGTGAGCACCCAGGGCTGATTTCCTTCAGAATGGAACAGTTTGATCTTCTTGCAGTCCATGGGACTCTCAAGAGTCTCCTCCAGCACCATAATTCAAAAGCCTCAATTCTTTGGCAATCAGCCTTCTTTATGGTCCAGCTCTCACTTCCATTCATCACTACTGGGAAAACCATAGCTTTTACTATACGGACCTTTGTCGGCAAGGTGATGTCTCTGCTTTTTCAGATGCTGTCTAGGTTTGTCATTGCTTTTCTCCCAAGAAGCAGGTGTCTTTTAATTTCGTGACTGCTGTCACCATCTGCAGCGATCATGGAACCCAAGAAAGTAAAATCTCTCACTGCCTCCATTTCTTCCCTTTCTGTTTGCCAGGAGGTGATGGGACCAGTGGCCATGATCTTCGTTTTTTTGATGATGAGCTTCAGACCATATTTTGCGCTCTCCTCTTTCACCCTCATTAAAAGGTTCTTTCATTCCTCCTCACTTTCTGCCATCAAGGTTGTGTCATCTGCATATCTGAGGTTGTTGATATTTCTTCCGGCAAACTTCCAGCTTGGGATTCATCCAGTCCAGCCTTTTGCATGATGAATTCTGCATATAAGTTAAATTATATTCCTACTTTAACCTCAAACTCAGCAACCAAAGTCCTCTTCTACCAAGTCAACCTGCAGAATGTGTGACCAACCAAACCCAACACAGCCCTCTCCCTATGTATGCAGACCCAGAAGGATAAATCCCTTGTTCCTACTGGCTGCTTGGGTAGGAGGCACATAGCAGTCTACAACACTTGACTTGTGAGCTCTATTCAGCTTGGGTCCTAAGTTCAACAGGCTTGGGGCAGAAATACACATTACAAAGTTAAACATTCCTGCAAAGTATTTCCAGGTAAACAAGGGAAAGCAAGGGAGGAAATAAGAGGGAAGTTCTTAATACTTTTCCTGCCCATCCATTCTCCCGTGGGAACCTCCCCCACCTAGCTTGTTTTCGAAGTTTCACCACCCAGTGAGCTCCAAAACTGAAAGTCAGTTCATCAGCTGGGGAGAAGATGTCTCTGGGGCAGGGGATCTGCAAGGCAGAACTGGCTGGCATTAACAGAAGCTCCCCTTCCTACATGTCGCTGAGAAGTTCCATTCAGCTGCAGATCTGCATGTGTGCCAGGAATATTTACCTGCTTTGGCTCTTCTTTGTGCAATGTGCACTGAGCCATATTATCCAGAGTTAGCTCTGTTCTTTTAATATCCACCTCTGTTGCTTCTTCATCAGCTCTATATCATTTTCATGGATCTTTCTTTTGAGGTTTGACACTCCTGTTGCTCCCTGAGGGTGTGCCATTCACACCATTTTCATTCTAGGGGAAATACGGTACATTGGTGGTAATTCTATACTCCCTTTTGCTGTTTCCGCTGAAACAACAGAAAGGTTACCAAAAGAGCAGGAAGGACAGAAACACACACGGATCTGTTTAAAAGTTTCATTTTCCATAACCACATATAGACAAACTGGAAATCTAGGAGGATGTTTTACTGAAGCACAAACTATATAGATGCTAGTATTGTGTAGCATTTACATAGAAACTTAGAATGTTCAAAGTGCTTCATATGTATTATCTTCATCATTTGGTCCTGCAGATGTTTTGGACTCCAGATTCTATCAGCCCAGCCAGCATGGCCAATGGTCAGAGGTCATGTATTGGAGTCCCAACAATATTCACAACCACCCAACTTATGGCTGCCTAGTGAGTTCAAGGTAAAGGCAAATTTCAAACTGGAGACATCACCATTCACAACTAAGGGTTGTATCCTGTGCTGCACAAACAGGGTTCCATTTGTGTAATGGGATTTCTCCTTCCTCTCCCCCACTGGAAAAAAAATCTACTGCAGAGGATGCTCTGGAGCAGATTTTGAGGGTGTGTGGAAGTGGGCTGTAGTAGAGAGGAGGGGGTAGTTTCATTGCACAAGCAGAAGTCTCGTGTGCAAGCAAAAGAGTTGCATTGGATGCAACCTAATGTCACTTGCCATGCTACACTAGCTGTCTTGAGTTTCTTGCAGCTTTTTCCAGAAGCTCAGACAAAGCAATCACTGCAACGTTGTCTTCTGCTGCAAGAAGTGACCAGGCATTGCTGCAGAGACAGGCAGGCATGTGGTGTTCAGAAAGGGCTCAAAGCAGCCCTCTGTGGGTGACTGTAGTAGCTGTCAGAAACAATAGCTGCTCTAGTACAGTTATAAGGACCCTTCTGGCTATATTGAGGCTTGTTTATGGCTCCTGTGTGAACTAGCCCACCGAAAAGAATGTTCCCTGAAGGAAAATAAAAGAAACCTCTAGTCCTTCTACAACTCCAAAAGATTATTTTTATATTTACTTATTGAAACCTGTGTACTTATTTACATCCCCCTGTCCCACTAGGATAGATCCAAGCATTGCACAAAAGGGATCAATAATTTAAAGTTAAAATGTAACTAACATTTATCATTTTTCAATGTGTTCAAACCATTTTATTGCTACTGGTTTTGCCTTTCAAAACTGTACTGTAGTGAGCTTGATTTGGTTATGATTTAACCATATCAATTAAGCACTCTCACAGAGCCTGGAAGGTCCAGCAACACCGTGTGGCACCTCCAGGCAGCTGCCAATGGCCCCAGTCCTCAGAAGCTTCCACCACCAACCCTGCCCCCAAATACCAGCGACCTGCACTCAGTCGTACTCCCAGGGCTTGGGGTCATTCGTTTTCCTTTGCTCAGCACTGGAGCTCCAGCAGCTGTGACTGATGGACACATTTCAAATCACCTGCCACGCCGCAGGGGCTCCGCTGTAGCTTTGCTCTGGGATTGTGCTATATTGGTATCCCAGAAGCCACGTGGAGCCATTAACACAGCAGGCACCAGCAGCAGTGCATTTTTGGGTGCTGCTGGCCCACCGCCCACTGTGACGGTAAGGGGAGGGGAAAGGTGCCTCCCACAGCAAAACGGGGCCAACCCAGGCAGTGCCAAATCTAAAGCTTTCTTATTGTAACCTTTTCTTATCCAGACATAGTTCATTTAAAAAATGAAAAGACAAGAAGCTAGCACACAAAAATTGCTGCAAGAAGTGGGAAAACAAGAAGATTGCCTCTTCCTTTTCATGAACTGTGAAATCGGAAATGGCAATATTATGTTTCATGGAAGGAGTTGTGAACTCACATGAATTAGTTCATTCCTTCAAATTTATGCTACTCATTTAGACCACTTGCATGTGCAGTTTTGTTCAATGAAGCCTGTTTTTATTTTCTAGAGCTGGCGTCAAAGTAATATTTCCTCTAGAGACGCAGGTGGAGCTGTGGTCTAAACCACTGAGCCTCTTGGGTTTGCCAATCTGAAGATCGGCAGTACGAATCCCCGTGGTGGAGTGAGCTCCCGTTGCTCTGTCCCAGCTCCTGCCAACCTAGCAGTCTGAAAGCACACCAGGGCAAGCAGATAAATAAGTACTGCTGTGGTGGAAAGGTAAACAGCGTTTCCATGCACTCTGGCTTCTGTCACAGTGTCCTGTTGCGCCAGAAGTGGTTTAGTCCTGCTGGCTTCATGACCCGGAAAGATGTGTGGACAAACGCCAGCTCCCTTGGCCTGAAAAGCGAGATGAGCACCACACCCCATAGTCAAGTTTGACTGGACTTAACCATCCAAGGGTCCTTTACCATTTTTTTAACCTAAATCTTTCCTCTGCTGATCACCAGAAACAGAAGGCAGCTCCTGTTCACACATTGACAACAGGTTGAGTATATTTCCCTTTTCTGATCTGCTATTCTTCTCTGGTTTCGCTATGCCTCACAATCTTCCAGTTTAACTTGGATAACTTTTTAAAATTGATTTCAGAATTAGTGCACATGAAACATGCCATAATTTTAAGATTTTCAGTTGTTGTTTTATAAGTTACTAATGCATATTGTTTAAAGCAAAGAAATTTGCATATGATTATCCAAGTGCATCAAGATACAGATTGGATGGTGACTTAATCTAGACTCTTGGGAAGATGAGGCAAACTGAAAAACTGCAGCAAACTGTGTATAAGTATTGTGGGGTTGTCTGAAAATCATAAAAGGAAGAATGATGGATTCCTAATGTAATTAATCCATTCTGGTAACTTGTAAGCCAGTATTCTGCAGATAAAACCAAATGGGGAGAACATCATTAAGCACACCTAATATACATTTCTTCCTCTCCTGCTAGAATATAATCATGGGGTTATGGTCCTCTGAAAAGGAATCATGCCCGTTTCTTCCTTTCCTCTCCATTAACAACAAAGAAACAAGAAACTGGAAAAAGCATAAGAATACAGAATGGAACCAAAGGATGATTTATTGTTGTATAATTTTATTGTACATCACCTTGTGTATAATAGTAAAAGGGTGATTCATTAATATTACCCCAAAAATGCTATGCTTTGCACACAGTTATTAGGGAGCTCTTTGTTTTTATTGTTCCATTAATGACCACGGCACTTTACAGATTAATGCAAAGTGCTAGGGTAGGGTAGCAGTTAAGAGTACCGGACTACTGCAAAGAATCCACAGGAGGAGAATCCCAAGAATGCTGACAGTAGAACAAAATGCTAATAGAACTCTGCCTTCAAATCAGAGAATTCAATCTCAAAAGATAGCATATCAAAAATAAGGCTAGATGTGTTCTCACCATTTTCTGGATTGGAGAGAAGCTCTGAGTTGCAATATAATAATAATAATAATAATAATAATAATAATAATAATAATACCCCACCCTTCCCAGACAGGACTGGGCTCCGGGTGGCTAACATGAAAGTATGATACAGTAAAACATAAATCAAACAATAATAATAATAAATACAAATACAAAATCAGAGAGGCAAGATTTGGAATTTTTACTAATTTTGAATGCTACTTACAGTTATAATTCAAACCCCTTTATCTGCCAAGTTATTAGTACTATATAAGTTTATATTTTTGTGCTTTCACTAATTACCGCTGTTGTGAACAGTTACTCTAATTTTGCATATAGCTGTGACTGATTTGTCATAGACAACACTCTTTGCAGTTCATTGCCATTAACCCTCAGTATTACCTTGTAGCTCTACTGAATCCCTTGAATTGGAATATATATATAATTGAATTGGAATATATATATATCTTGAATTGGAATATATATATAAAATAAGGAGAAGTGAAAGCACCACCCTGAAGATGACGAGTGAGACCTCGTCGAAACGTCGCACAGACACCCCGACTCTTACACGGGAAGACACCCGAAGACACCAAAACCTGCAAAATAAGGAGAACTGACTAGATATTTCTTCCAGTTGTAACGTTGGGATTTTGCCTTCTCTGCTTCCATGAGGACAGAGTTGTAACGTTGGGATTTTGCCTTCTCTGCTTCCATGAGGACAGAGTTAAGGTGACCAAGGGTCTTGAAACCAAGCCTTATGGTTGAGGCAGTTGTGCATGTTTTACCTGGAAAGAGGAGGCTGAGAGGAGATAGGATAGCTATCTCCAAATATCTCAAGGGCTGTCACACAGATCAAGCTTGTTTTCTCCTGCTCTGGTGGGCAGGACCTGAACCAATGGATTCAAGTTACAAGAAAGGAGATTCTATCAGGAAGAACTTTCTTCTGGTAAGAGCTGTCCAACAGCAGAATGGACTCCCTCAGCAGGTGGAGGACTCTCCTTCATTGAAGGTTTTTAAGCAGAGGTTGGATGGTCATCTGTCCTGGGTGCTTTAGTGGAGATTCTTGCATTGCAGGGGGTTGGACTAGATGATCATCAGGGTGCCTTCCATCTCTATAATTTTCTGATTCATTCATTTATTGCATTTATATCCATTTTCTTTCTCCAAGATGTTAATGGTGACTTTCTCCCCCGCTGTCAGGCATGGAGAGTCCTCCCCTCCCTTAGTGGACTTTGTTTGTATTTTATGGTCTTTTTTATTCAGTTATTGGGTTGCAAGCAAAAACCCACCTCTCCCCACAAGGAGAACAGTTGGCTCCTCCTCTATGTATTCCTTGTTCTTTAATACGGACGGACCTCCTAGTTCTTGGGGAGGGAGGGTCCCCCACACTCTCTAATGGTGTTTCTGCTGGCTGTCCCCTCCCTTCTCTTTCTCTTTCCATTATCTTGTAACTAGGTAACTCCTGTCTAAGCTGTTCAGTGTCTGTCTCTCTCTTTGCTCCTGAAACCGCTGGAAACGGGGGGGGGATCTTCCCCCTCCTCCTCCTCTGCAAAGAGCTGATCTGCCTGAGAATGCATTTCCCAATCCTCTGATTCACACCATTCCCTGACACCCGTCCTCATTTGATCCCCACCAAAACCCTGTGAAGTAGCTTAGGCTGGGAGGCAGTGACTGGCCCAAGGTCACCCAGTGAGCTTCCTGGCCAAATAGAGATTTGAATCCTGACCTCCCAGGTCCTAGTCCAACACACTGACCACTACACAATACTGTCATGCAAACTTCTAGGTGAGCTTTCATGTGGGAAGGGTTTTTGTTGCAGTGGCGTACATTGATTTTTGAAGAGAAACCACTGTTGATGGAAATGTGGGGACACCCTACCCTTCCCCACAGAATTCACGCAATTAGTAAGCTATGCTAAACTACAAGCCTCCCTTTGAAAGTCTATTGGCTGGGCTTGCCGTGAATTAATCTGCCATTTCACACATCTGCCCAAGGGAGGCATTGTAATTGCAAATTTTGCATGTCGACTGCTGAGAGTCATAACAATTATATATGTGTGCTTCTTTTTAGAATAGAAATAGCCACAGGTGGTTAAAAATGGGTTTAAGATGGGAAACTGGGCATGCATTTTAATTAACCCAAATTACTTTGGGAATCATCTTGATTAGAAAAAAAAAACCTATAGAAAATCTATTGCTTGAAATGTACTTTAGAACAAAATGGGAGTTGGGGGAAGGAGACCTTTTCACTCTATCTTCTCCTACTCTCCAACTATTCAATATATAGCTTCCTTTATTAATATCAGCAAAACCAAAAAAAACCCCACCTCTAAGCCATCAGCTATTGTCACTGCCAGCCAAAGAAATCCTGCCGTTCTCATTTGTTTAAACAAATGCATTTGTCCCTCATTTTACCTTTATGCTAGGATAAACAGCTGCCTAACTGAGCAGGCCAAAGGCTGTGTAGTATAGTCACCAATTGTAAGGCATCCCTTGCCAAAATTCAAAATGCTGGGATGAGAAGTTGCCTCTCCCCGCAATTTAACAGAGCTAAAATAAGTCTTATTTCTGATGGCAGAACTTCTGACATGTAATTGAAAACTAGTAGCAAATGAGCTTCCTTTCTTCATAAAATCTTTATTTCAAGAAATTCATATTCCTGTCGATAAAGAAATGCTGTACATCAAGGTGATGAACAGCAAAAGAAATCTACTCAATAGACTTTGGCTTTTTTATTTTAGGCACAGAGCTGTTAGGGTTGGGCAAGGTTGCCTTCTTGAACCCTCATCATAATGTAAGCCTGGTTCACACATACTGGTACAATGCAATATTTGGTTTCTCACCACTTGATCACTGCCAGCTGAATGTATGGACACAGATGTGTTAATGATGGGCAATGAATTCACCTACTATAAACACATTCTCATTTGACTTACGTATCTTCCCTGACATATATATGAACCACCTTCATTGAACAGCACTGTGTTTAAGAGGATGTGAGAAGATACAAAAGTGATGAAATAAAATGCAAAATCTGAGAAAGACAGACAAGGAAAAACAAGGAGGTGGCAAAACAAAACAAATAAAGCCTACTTTTCCCAAAGTGGGGGTTAGGAAAGAGCACTAGCAATGCAACTGCTGTGGCAGCAAATAAGCAAGAGTTGGAAAGTCAGAGTCCAGGCTTTTGAATGTGCTCCTCAAGAGCCTTGGGGGGGGGGGGTGTTTCATTTTGCTCTGTGCAGGTGCAGGACCCATATGTGGGACTGCACCAAGACAGTGAAGAAGTTGCCAGTTTTTAAAAACAGCCTACGTAATAGTTTATTACAGTCTATAATCCTTTGGATATGATTTATAACAACAATTAGGACCATGAACAAAAAAAGAAGTTTCCTTAACACCAGTAGGTGTATTGGATTTAGATCCAAAAGACCTAGAGACACATCTGACCACTGCTTTGGGGGACACAAGGAGGCTGGGGTCATCTGAGCCCTTTGCACTTACTTGCAAATACGTGTGACTGAGCAGGGCCAAGAAAACACAGCTCAGCTTGCAGGGCCAGTATCCCCTCCAACCTGTTCAATGGGAATAACCGTCATTGGGCAAGTGAGGGCAAAACAGAACCAAGAGTTGCAGGAAAGATAATTGAATAAGACCTGCTAAGAAAGGTTAAAGATGCCTGATCCACAGCCACTGTTTTTGCAATTTCACAGAGATTATTCTTCATGGATGTGTAGCAAAGTAGATAAGAGAGTGAGCTAGTAAATCCCCCATTCACATTTCCTCCCTGCTCTGCACTCACTGAGGGACCCCTAGGCAAACATCTATTTTCTCAACCTCTGTTTGCAATACAGGAGAAACAGTACCGATCTGTCCTATAAGAATGAACAAAGATTGCTGAGATATTGCCTGTCTTCTAACATCAAATGGAGTGGTTCTTCATATGTATTTTAATATTCTCCAATTCTGAAGACTTGTTAGGAGGTGCACAGTTTACACAGAATTGTGTGACTCTGAAAGAAAAAAGAAAAACAACTCCTTCCTCTTTCCCCAAAGAATGTATGAGGCAGGATCTGGCTCTGAGTCATTGTATAGTGTTCACTGGATAAGAGGCTAGAAAAAGGACAACATCTTTTCTCAGGCTGTTTAACTATTCTTTATAGGCCACATAATATCTCCAGAAAATGCCATTAGATGAGCATTGTTAAGTAAGATTCTTTCTCCACTCCTGCTGAAGTGGATCTCTGCCTCCCTTTGAAGCACGCTGCTTCCCACCCCCACCCCCCAATCCTGACTGCACACACACATTTAGTTTGTTTGAAGTGTGGCCTAGATATTGAAATAATTTCTAAGGGATTTTATAGCCATTAAAAAAATAAAAATAAAAGGCTTTTAAATCCATTATTTCCTGGGTACTCTAAATTCGACTGTATTCTTACTGTCATTTGATCCAGCAAAAAAGAGAGAGAGAGAGAGACAAAGAGATTGGGAAAGAACACAGTGGACAGTTTTTTTTACAGCTGTGGCAGGATAATCTTGTGCCTGATCATCAAAGCAGGATTGTGTGGTGTGTTTTTTAAAAAAAGAATGATCTTCAGATCTGCATCTCAAATTACACACAAGTGTATGCAAAACAGCTAAGCTATCAAGCTGGCAGCCATGAGGATTATCTCAACAGAATACTACAGAATGCACTTGGAAGGCTCCTAGTTAAAAGGTGCACTTATGCTGCATTGGGAATGCAGAGATGCCGTTAAACGGGAGAGGCTACAACAAAAAGTCCCTGAGGGGCTGGGCCCTATCCTGCAGTACACTTACTTCTTAACAAAAGGTTATGATGGACAAGTTGTATTAGAATACTTCCCGATGGGGTTCTATTTTGATCACTAATTTAAAGCAAGGATGACCAATTTTTGGGTGGTAGAGTATTCACAGAAGAGACTTGCATCCCATGACCCATGAAGCTGTCAGGAGCCAGAGTAAATAAGAAATAACACCAGCATCAGTGAAGCTAACTCTGCATTCAAAGATGCCAAGGCAGTGCAGGCCTAGTGATCCGGGCAGCTCTTCCCAGTAGGTCTTGCCCCAACGAGGCAGCTGCAAGGCCTGAAGGTCCCCACCTTCCCACCGCTCTCTAAGGCACTTCCCGGGGTAGCTGAAGCCCTTGCCTGTCCTTGCTCCGTCCTGTTCATTTCTCTGCATGTTCTGGGAGACGGGGGGTCTAGTTGCAGCAGGAGGGGGAGACCCAGCCACAGACTGTTCTTGCACACTAACCCCTGTTGCCCCTTCAGCTTCTGACACCTCTTCCTCCCTGTCTGCTCCCTTTTCTCCGTCTGACCGTTCATCCCTGGATGCTTAAGCTGTGATTCCTGTATGGCAGGGGGGTTGGACAAGATGACCCACAGGATTCCTTCCAGCTCTACAGTGCTATGATTCTATGAGTGGCTGATGTAGCTGCCTTCTTGATTTGGGGGAGGGGGTTTAATTCCTGCACTATTTGGGGGGTCTGCCGCTTTTTCTGCTCTTTTACATGTGGCAGCCACTTTGTGCTATACCAAGCCTCCTACCTCAGTTGTTTTATGTTAAGCCAAACACCTCATGGCAGCCATTTTGTGACTGGTGCTCACAACACTTTCTCAACATTGTAAATGTGCCCACTGGCCCAGGAAGGTTGGTGACCCCATAGATTGTCTCCATTGCACATTTGTGTCCTCACTGGTGGGTACTGACCTGCAGCTTAGCTACTCTGTGCCTGGTTCACTATGAAAGACTGAAAAAGGTGGTCTGGGTGCCGTTTCCCCTTTGCAAGTCTCCAAGAAAGGAAAGAGAAGAGGAAGAAGGGATATTGCTTGTGGCCTCCCATCACACCCCCGGCGATCTCTCCAAACAATCTCACTTTTCCAATAGAAAAAAAATGTGAAGGAGCAGACACGCTGGCAGCCACCTTAGCAGAACATCCCAAGCCATGGCTCAAGCACTCAACCAGCTTCAGTGTTTCAGGACAGGTATATGTCAGTTCTCCCACAATCAGTTCTTCCTTTAAAGCAAGCCTGAAGAACCTTTGATCCACCTGAGTTGAACGCAGCCTGCAAGAGTGTTTCATTGTTTTTGTATTTATTGTTGTTGTTGTAAACTGTCCTGGACCCTTATGGCAAAGGGCAGGTTAATAATAATCATGGCCAGCCACTCCTAACTCTACTACCTGCCCCAGTGCCCGGGTCTTCCTAGTGCTGCAGAAAGAAGCAAGGGGGTCAAGCACTTGGCCGATCACAGGGCAGGGCCGCTGGGCTGCATTCGGTGGCACAACTTGCAGAGCTACTTCCATTGCAGGGATGGGCATCCTGCAGGCCTCCGGGTGTTCTTGGGAGGACAACTCCTCTCACCCTCGACCAGTGGCTGGTGTGGATGAGACTTGGGCACCCAAAGGGCCACACAACTTCCATCCCTTCTTTTGCCCCCGTGGTTCTCTCCAGAGATAACAGCTCAGCAATCGGCAAAGACATGGGTGAAAATATGGCTACCAATATAATTTACTGGCAAGCTCTGGTATGGACTTGGGGTATTTATTAAAATGAATAAGTAAAAAGAAACCCTGGGGTGGCAATCCTATGGCAAGATCCAGCGGGATGAGCAGCCCAGGATGCTGCAGGCAGCTGAGCTCAGCCGGT
Source organism: Podarcis vaucheri (assembly GCF_965113315.1). Taxonomy (NCBI): domain Eukaryota; kingdom Metazoa; phylum Chordata; class Lepidosauria; order Squamata; family Lacertidae; genus Podarcis; species Podarcis vaucheri. The sequence goes on from NC_138762.1 coordinate 110,971,628, forward strand.
TTCAAGGGCACAAGTCCAGCTCAGCCAAACACAGACTGGCAGAACTTGCTCAGCGTGGCTCAGCAGGTGTAAATCGCCCAAAGGGGGCGCTGTGGGGCACAATGAGAGAGGGAGAAGGAGGCTGGATCCTAGTTTGGCTCATCACCAGGGAAACCCAGCACAGAATGTGAATGTAAAGGCTTGTTTCCCCTCTTCCAAGGCTAAGGCCTGCTAGCTACTGAATGGGCTTTGGGTCTCGTGTAATTTTACACCAACTTAGCTTACACAGACTTGCTTTAGGCCAGCTTCTTGTGCGCAGGATGGCTCCCCTAAACTGCCATCAAGAAGAAGAGATGGAAGCAGCATAGCTATCAACAAAATAATGAAATTGTTACAAATTATTCATTAAAAAACAAAATTGCAAATTGTGAAGTCCATGCCACTTCATGGCAAAATATCTTTTAGCTACTATTAAAAATACATCAAAATCCTTCAAAATTTTGATGATGCTATTATTTACCTTTTGTTTTTAAATCCAATTGTCAATTATGTTCTAGTGGGGGGGTTGGGGGGGAGGGAGGTTAAAGTATATATCTACAAAGCAAGAGAGACTTTACAGCTTTGAAGACTTGCAATTGATTTTTAATGCACAGCTTCAGACACTACAAAGGCTGTTCTCCTCTGATAAAGACAGTAAACAAGAAATTGTCCTTTAAATGTTCCCTTTAATGTTTTTTTTCTTTAATTAAAAATCAATCAAAATTGTGCAGCAATTTTGTTTTTAAGTTCAAGGTTTCTGACAGAGTTTTGTTTTTGTTTTTGTTTTGCACAATGAGAAGCGCCCAAGGTTGTTGCAGAGGCTGATAAATTCAGGAGTTGCAACCCTGGATTGATAGTCTGGAATCCTGGGCTATTTAAACTAAACTAGGCATGACTCAGGATGGAGCAGCCAAATTTGTTTATACACATGTCTACCCCATTCAAGTATAAAACAAGAAATAGATTGTGGGGGGGGGGGCTATCCAGAAGCAAGCTCCATGCACACCACCCCTGAATTTTTGGGGGAGGAATGATATATATTTTATATATCATTGTGGCTGCCTCTTGCTTCTGCCGGCGTGACTCTTGTTATGGCCAGCCACTCTAGGGTCACAGACGGTTCCAGAAGGGAGCAAGCCGCCATGAGGCCAAAGGGTTGCAGGAAGCACCAAGGAGACTGGGTGAAGCTGAAGGAAGACCAAATGGTTGTTATTTGCCCTTTTTAGAATCACAGAATTGTAGAGTTGGAAGGGACCCCAAAGGTCATCTGGCCCAACCCCCTGCAGTGAATGAACTACTTGTTGCCCTCAATTGAAAGAAACAAATGCCAAATTTGCACAGAATTCTGCCTCTGCAACAATATTATTCTCAGGATATGGCCTGGGCTCACTGGCCTGAGTCACCTACGGAGATAACTCGGGGTGCTCTCTCAGTTTTTGCACCCCACCCCTTCTGCTGAGGAAAGAGTTCCTTGCCAGAGGGGGGCAGGGGACAATTCCATTGTCGACATTTCCTTCCTTACATACTTGCTTACACAGTTGATATGAAACAGTGAGAAAACCTTTCCTCATCCTAGGACTTTCTATTTGTTTAAGCCTTAAATTAATATTTGATCAAAGCAGACTCTGAAATAATAAACTATATTGTTATCCCAGGATACCACAGAATGTGGTAACTCCACTTTGCAGAAGTGCAAATGAAAACTTTAAAATCTTGTGCTTTTTTACTTGTGTTTTCTGTTTTCTGCTAATGGTAAACATTACTTTTTTATTTTAAAAAAGTGCATTGCTGCATTTTATCACTGGAAGCAGTTATTTTTAACAGAAATGCACCAAACAATAGAAATAACTCATTATTTTTTAAAAAAATTACTGAAACAAAATGATTTTTTAAAGTAACATCTAAATTATTTTAATGTATTCCATTCTCCTAATCAGACCAAAGCCTATTTATGTAGATTAGTTACATCTACAGTCTCAATTTATCCAACCTGTATTTATCCTTCGATCACAAAGCTTGTTAACTTAAATGGTCTTTTATTGTTATGATTCGTTTTCCCATAATTATGCAGTTTAACTGCCGGATTTTTTTTCTGAATAAATATATGTAAACGCGCCAATCATATTCAGCCGTATTATGCTAGATGCTCAATGAACTGGAAGGAGCCATTTCAGTACAATAAAACTGCCTGGAAGTGTTCCAGGGCAGGGCCTGCAAATACCCGTAATCAACGCGTCAGAAGGACTAGAATGGGCAAAGGGAGGAAGGCTGGCACATGAATCTCAATAGATCGTCTGAAACATCGTCTGAAATTAATTTCGGGTGTCGATCACTCCAAGAGCAAAATGAAAATAATTTTTAGAGAACACAGATGCCTAATTTCTGCTGCACGGGCACGGCCTTTATCAACACATGTGAGTTCTTCAGTGCCGTGAAACAATTTTCTTACACATCACCCATCTGCCACAAAGCCTTGGGATACCGATGGCTTTGAAGACTTACAAGACCACTTCCATCCCCCTGAACCAAACCTTCCTGCATTCTCACTCTCCCATTGGCTTTCTGAAATCTTTGGGCTTGGGGGAGTGGGGAAAGCCACAGAAATCCATTTACCGGTATATCCCCCCCTCTTCCCCAGGCTAGATACCCCAGAACAGAGAAGGTGGCAAGCCCCTCAGTTAGTTTCCTGCCTTCTCTTTATGAAGCCACCTGAGCATGGCAGCTCAGGGTGTGACAAAGAAAGAGGGAAAGAGTTTAGCACAGTGCAGAACTGCAACCAATGAATTTAGCCAGCCAGAAGTCAATGATACTATCGTTTCCAAATGGGGACAATGACTAATGTGAGGTAATACATCTAATTCACTTGGAGGTGGGTTTTTGTTTGTTTTTTGGTCTATTCTTTTAGTACCTTAATTGACTATAGGGCAGACTGTGCCAATTAACAATAAAGCAGAAAACTGGATATATTACATGTCTGAAAGCTAAAGGTAAAGGGACCCCTGACCATTAGGTCCAGTTGTGACTGACTGGGGTTGCGGCGCTCATCTTGCTTTATTGGCCAAAGGAGCCGGCGTACAGCTTCTGGGTCATGTGGCCAGCATGACTAAGCCACTTCTGGTGAACCAAAGCAGCGCACGGAAACGCCATTTACCTTCCCACCGGAGCGGGACCTATTTATCTACTTGCACTTTGACGTGCTTTTAAACTGCTAGGTTGGCAGGAGCTGGGACCGAACAACAGGAGCTCACCTCGTCATGGGGAATCGAACCGCTGACCTTCTGATCGGCAAGTCCTAGGCTCTGTGGTTTAACCCACAGCACCACCCACGTCCCGTCTGAAAGCTACTAGGATATAAATCCATCTGTGCGCCTTACCGATCTTACGCATAACCTAGAAATTCTAGAATTCTTCCTCTGTACCTCCCACAGCCCCACAGGTATATTCCACCTGCAGCAGCACAGGGGAGCAAGCCAGGGGCTCCCCTCGGACCCTCTTCACTGCACCCAATGTGTATTTTTAATAATAATTATAAATGATTAAAGGTCTACACATTTAAATTAGAATGCAACTAGCCCCTGTTCGCAAGATTTGTGAACTTCTGTGACACCCTAAGATATGATATAATGCAGGAGAACAACTCACAAGTAACTTGGATAATAGCTAGCTACATTGAGAAGCCTAAATCCATTCCTATGTTTTCTGAAAAAGAAAGATCAGTGTAAGTTTTCCCCTTTAATTAAACAAGGCCAATGAAATACAGTAATGTTAATGAAAATGAGATTTAAAATCCAATCTTTTATGTGTCTACTCAGGAGCAAACTCCATCAAGTTCATTTGGACTTACTCTGCTGTATAAGTCTGCACCCTAAGAGGAGCAGCTGCCACAGAAGAGATTCAAGGCTCTTTCTGCAAACTGTGTCAAAATTAGGGATGGGGAGAAATTTGATCAGTCCACATTTTAATTCAAACCTACCTCATTCACAATTCTCAAAACAATATGCAAACTGAAATGCAGGTGTACAAAAAGGATACAGTAGGGAGAAATGCACAAAAATGCATTGTATTAGGGGGGAATTCATGCAAAAATGTGTATATTAGGAGAAATGCGCGCATGCACACACACACACACACACACACAGAGCATATAAATGCTCATACACTCTTAAAACAAAATATCTCCAGCTGATGCAAAATTAGATCAAATTCAATTTAAGGCTGGAGAAGTGAGAAACTGAGAGAAACTAAAATCGACAGATTTCTCCATTCCTTGTCATAAAAACAACAACCCAATACCCCCCCCCCCGCAAAATACAGATGAACCTGCACACCTGGATACGCAAAAGGAATGCATGCTGCCTAGGACCACAACTGCCAGCTTCTTCCCATATTGCTGGTCAGCCACACATGCTCTTGTGCCTGAGTATCTCTGGTGCTTGGAAATCGTTTTACTGAATAACATTTTCAGCCCACAGAGCTGCTCTTTATCTAGAGAACACCAATAGTGTCACCGTGGATTTAATGAAGGTGCTTTCATTTCAAATGCACCATTAATCCTCCATTCTCACAAAAGCAGTATGTCCCTTCTTGGCTTCTTATCTTGTAGCTTCACTATCAATGTTGGAACAATCTCCCTCAAACCATGGCAGCAATGAAACCCCTCCCAGCAATTGATTGTGGTGCTGTGACGCCTTGGAGGCTGCACATACGTCACAGCTATGGGGAAATTGCTGAGTCTTGTTAAGGAGAAGGAAGAAGACAGGAGGACCTGCATGGATAGGCCAGGTAGCTAAGGGAATGCAGATCATGAAGGAAGTGAGTTGAAGAATGAAGGGGTAAAGGCAAAAACATGTCTGAGAAAAACCACACATGAGATCTAGAGAAGTGAGGCTGGATGGCACTGAAGAAGGATGGAGACAAGCAAGAGCTGGAGAAGCTTAGACACTGCGTTTCAGGATCCAATAATGTATTGGCTTGCCAAGAGATCTGCCTTCTCATTGCAGCTACACTGTGACACTTGCAGTCCAAAGCAGGCTGTGGGAGCCAAGGGGAAGTAGGGTAGAGAACTGAATTGGACATCTTGATTTGAACGGACCATCTGTCATTCACTGCAAACTTCTAGTATGCATACTTTCAAAGTTCTCAAACTCTGAGGGTTCCTCAGTTAACACAATGGGAAAATCTATTTAAGCCTTCAGCACAGAGTCCTCAGAGTCAATCTCCAGAACCGATTTTCCCCTCCAGGAAGGCTGGCTTTCCAATTCCCCATCTGCAAAGCATAAGGAAAGGGAAACTAAAGTGCAATCCCAACTGGGTTATTGTGGGCAGCCAAAATGGGTTCAGACTGAAGACCTGATGGAGAGGTCTGCTCTAATGGTTTCTAAAGCAATTGGTCAGGAAGCCAGGATAGGTGGTCTTTGAGAAAGAGCAAAGTGTTTTGGCTTGGCTAAGTGGGCTTTGTCATGGTGATCTACAACTTGTGCAAGCTGGGCTTAGCAGGCTTCATTTAGGGCTAAACGTGGTATTATATTAAATGCAAGATCACACTGAATATACTGGTATTTTTGTGTGTTTTAAGCGGGAGCCATGGGGAGCCTCCTTCAGGACGGGGACTGAAGAGAGGGAGTTATTCCTCCCCCCCCCCCATAAAGCACAGCTTCCCTCCCACAGCAAATAGCTGCTTCCTGATCATATCCTTACCCTTGTGGCTGATTTTTAAAATATACATTAAAATGATCATTTATTTGACATAATTTATAGTTGCCCACTTAAAATATACTGACAATTCTTTGTAAAGCATCTATTCCAGATCTGAGGCTTCTCAGTACAATTTCTGGATAGTAATGGACTTTGCTGTTGTCTTTGTCCATGGAGTTTTCTTGGCAGGGATACTGGAGTGGCTTGCTCCAGGTGGATCACGTTTGGTCAAAACTTTCCACTATGACCTGTCCATCTTGGGTGGCCCTGCACGGCATAGCTCATAGCTTCTCTGAGTTATTCAAGCCCCTTCGCCACGGCAAGGCAGTGATCCATGAAGGGGATCCCATGGACTGCAAGAAGATCAAACACATCCATTCTTAAGGAAATTAGCCCTGGGTGCTCACTGGAAGGACAGATTGTGAAGCTGAGGCTCCAATACTTTGGCCACCTCATGAGAAGAGAAGACTCCCTGGAAAAGACCCTGATGTTGGGAAAGATGGAGGGCACAAGGAGAAGGGGACGACAGAGGACGAGATGGTTGGACAGTGTTCTCGACGCTACAAATATGAGTCTGACCAAACTGCGGGAGGCAGTGGAAGACAGAAGTGCCTGGCACGCTCTGGTCCATGGGGTCACGAAGAGTCGGACACGACTAAATGACTAAACAATGGACTTTGCTAAAAAAACAAGAAATCTCAAGTTCAAATCTTGTCTTTGACATAAAATCACTGGGTGGCTTAACACAGATCCCTGGCCTGGTTCAGACAATCACAACACAAAAACCACAGCTGAGGGGGTTGGGAATGAGCTGTGGAAAGACTTGGATTCAGGTACTTCCTTTCCTCTCTGCTAGAGGAGCAGCTTAAAAGCTGCACATTGCACCCAAACTTAGGGAACTGTGGTTTCTTCTTACCAAAATTAGTTTAAACAAACCACAACCAGTGGGAGAGATGAGAAGCAGGGCTCATTTCATCAGCTCTGCAAGAAAGACCAGCTCATCAGGCACTTCCTGCTCTTGAACGGTTTATATGCCAGCTGAGATAGCATTTTAGTCATTCTGAATGTTCTTTATATAGACTGTTTCTGAGAAGGTCTGACTATCGTATTTGGGTGAAATATTGTTTCAACGAACCCCTTCTGTTCTTGGAAGACAGAACAAGGATTTTCACTAGCGCAGTGGAGCTTTCCCCCCTTTGCTCCCCCACATCTACTCGGGGGGTTGCAACAACCCCCAAACAGCATGCGAGGGAATGAGAGGGGAGGATGATCCATCAGATAGGCGGAAATGCAGGGCTGGTGGAACAATCTCCTTGCCGCTACACTGAATTCCACTTGTATTATTTGGTCCCATGAGGTCTTCATAGTAATTACAACAAAATGGTGATACTATGCAATCCTCCTAGGCATGCATACTGAAAAGGGGGAAATCTGTGGTCCTCCAGCTGCTATCAGCCCCAAGCAGAATAGTACAATTCTTGCACTGAATGTGGAAGTCACATTAAAACATCTGGGCCTGACATTTGAGGAAACCTCCTTCAGCACATGCTGCATGAGTTCTGGGACACAGGCCCTCATTATTTTTCAAAACAGGACTATCAGCCAGAGATCCAGGCAGCTAGTGAATTTCATTAACTCCTGTTACCTGAAAATTGCTACACACATGAAGGATAAAAACAAAATTAAGAAGTATGTGGCAAATTTGGTAGTGGATTTTTCAGTATGTAACATAAACACAGCATCTTAAAAAAGAAGAATTCTCCCCCTTTCCTGTTGCTGTGTCCTCAGGCTCTATTAAGCCTTCTCAGAACAGACACACTGAAGTTTCTAACAGCAAGCAATGCAACAATAGCACATATAGATGAACAGCATGAACACAGCTTATGGGTTTTTTCTTCCCCACCGAAGTCTCTTCTCTTCTCAGATGCTACTAGGGACACCTGGTGATGAGGTTGCAATGGGATTTGACAGTAATCTGTCAGCACATCGTAAACATCAGGTGCCTGGAAGTATTATGAACGATCTGTACTTTATCTTAAAATGTTACAGGACTGCCTACCACAGCAAACCGTGGCGATTCTCAGCTTGAGTTTCTTGCAAAATGGCCTTTTTTTGTTGCCACTGCTCAATAAAAATCTGCAGCCATGGTTCTCTTATTCTGTCTCCACTCTTGCTATATTTACAAATCTCTCCGCACCAGATCACAAGTACAATCGTAAATATTCTCTATGATCATCAGCACGACTTGCATATGTAGATAGTTTTCAATGCTGCTGTCATGTCACTTTAAAGAACCTATATCTGCTGCTTTCCTTTATCCATCAACTCTTTCATCTTTCTGAAAATGTAGAGAAAAAGAAAGAGTGGCTTGTTTGCCAGAAGTAAAAAAACACACCCCAAAAACAAGCCTTTTGTGTGTGACTGTTAGCATGAAATTACTGCACTTATCCACACAAGTTTTCTTCTTCTGATTTTACATGCAAGGATGCTTATATCTGAAAGAAACAGAACAAATCCCTGTTTGCCTTACTTAAGTGACTTGGGTCTGTATAAGAACTTAAGAACTGTCCAGCAGGCCGATTGGTGTCAAAGAAAGACAGAACATTTTTTATGTATGCTACAACAGCAGCAAGAATACTCATCGCAAAGTATTGGAAGACACAAGATCTACCCACCTTGGAAGAATGGCAGATGAAGGTGATAGACTATATGGGACTGGCAAAAATGACCGGCAGAATCCGAGACCAGGGAAAAGAGACGGTGGAAGAAGATTGGAAGAAATTTAAGAACTATCTTAAGAAACATTGCAAAATTAATGAATGTTAGAATGATGCTGGTTTAGAAATTAAGTGGATTAGAGTTGTAAGGATTAAGCTAAAAGAAAATAAAGGTTAAAAATTAGATAAATTTAAGGGTGAGGATTTGCTGAATTAAAATTTGAAATTGGGATGCAGAAAGGGGAGGTATGAGGAGGTCGGAGAAGTAAGTTATAAGAAAATAAGGGTTTGAAATTATACTTATTCTTTTTTTTATTTGTGTTTGTCTGTATTGTTGTGTTTGTCTGTATAATTTGTGAAACTTTAATAAATATTTTATTTAAAAAAAAAAAAAAAGAAGTGTCCAGCAGGTTCAGATGAAGGTTACAAACAGGAAACAACAGAGCAGGGGGAATCAGTTATAATTAGCCATGTAATGAGAAAAGCTTACACATAATATGCCTTCTGGGTTTTATTTTTTGAGTATTCATCAAGCCCTGGACATCCAACTGGGAGAGGGCCTAAAGGATGTAAGGAGTCCGGCAGTCCTGAAGGTTCCCAAGTTGTTAAGGGTTTTGTAGAATAATGCAAGAACCCTGAACTTGGGGAAGTCACTCTCTCCCCATCCTCCTCAGCCCAGAGTAACCTCACAATAACAGGAGTACGTAATACTATATTACACATCCAAAATAAGGGTGAGTTGAAGCTCTACTTTTTCTCGCATGCAATCCCCTCTGGTTTACCTGAACATGAAAACCAACCACCATGGATCATTCCCTCTTAGAGCCAAGGTTCACCCTTGCTAGTATTCCTGTTTCTGTGGGAGCTTGTTCTAAAAGGGGTGGAAATGGATCAGAACCCCTCGCTCCTGCAATTGCCATGTTGTGCTGCCTTTTAGATTTCATGATTTATAACACAATAACTGTTCCAGATGCATAGTATTACAAAATGTAGTCTGCTCTGCAATCATGCAAAAAGGAAATAAACACCCAGAGAGTTTTACTAGTAGATCTGGGGGGGGGGGGGAGGGGGGTTAACAGTTTGTTCTGAAGACTAAAAAGCATGGAGATTTAAAGAGTTCACAGTTACAAATGTATGGGGGTGAGGGATTGGGGTTCCCTTTTTAAAACACATCCCCAAAAACATCTGAACTATTTTAGCACTTTGGCTGTTGTGGTTCCTACTAAAATTTGAATTTGAGGTATCAACATCAGGTGCACTGATAACTTTCTACACTTGGATTATTTGCCACTGTGAAAAGAAAAAGACACAGAAATCCAACACATCAGTTACTTTTCCTTGTGCAGGGAGATTTTTAGTTTTCCCCATGGGAAAGAATTCAAACATGAGATTCCTCCACCTGCAGCCTGATGTGATATAGTCCCAGAAAAGCTGTACCGTACCATATGACTGCGACACTTGTGTAGCCAGCTAATAATGCAATCGCTTACCTTTTAAAGCCCCTGTTATTTGAGGGAAAGAGTATTATTTCACGCTAGTGCCAGCATCTTGAGGCATCCTGGCCTGCTGAGACTATGTGGGTCGAGAGTCGTATTCATTTCTGAGGAAGTATTTTTATTTAACTCCTTTAACCTGGGTTTCTAGCACTGGTCCATCTGTACCATTGCATGAAATGGAGCAATTCAACGAGCCTTTCCCTATCCTAGCATTTTCAAGCCAAAAATGGAGGAAAGTGACATTTCTGCCCAAGAAAAAACAGGAGAAGCTTCACAGGAGGTATTTAAGCAGGGGCTGGATGGCCAACTGCAGCTCCCACACGGAACATGAGGCTGGAGCAGAAGCTCTAAGATTCTGTCCTAAGCTCCAGGATGGAGGTTTCCATTACTAGCTGCATATTGGAAGTAGCTCCTCAACTTGTACCCAAGGAGCCTCATACCCACAACCCACAGAAATTAGTCACCTACCACTTGATTGAAATATCTGTTTCAAGAACATGTAACGCCAGGGGCACTATTACTTATGGCCTAAACCTTGGGGCCCCTGATTTTCCCAGGTGGAAAAAAAGGAGGGAAAATTTAGTCTGCTGACTCCATAATCCCCTCTGCCACACCATGTTACAGATCCTGCAGTTAGTTCCCATCCATGGTTAGCATTTTATTACATATATACAGAAACCACAGAACACCTTTTTAAGGGAGGAAATTCCTCTTTCAGTTTTATATAAAGTTCAGGACAAAAAGATATTATGCAGTATTACAATGTAAAAAGGAAAACAAGTCATGTTTGCCACCTGGGATTTTACACTACATTAAAATCTTTAATGATTCAGCACCATCAATACATGTGCTATTTGCTCTAGACGGATATTACATGGTTTTAGCAAAATATAATTCTCTAAGATTTAAGTAACTATTACACTAGATAAAAATGGTTTTGGAGAGGGTGGGTTTTAGAGGGCTTGGTATTTTAATTACTCCATTTTACATTTTTAAGACAGACATGATCTAGACAAATGCCACTAGGAAAAAAAATATCCATTTTAAATGCATGAATTATAAATCAAATTACCTTCTGTTCTGCCCTAACCTGATATTCTTCCTCCAAGTGTCACTTTTTGTTAAAATCAATTTCAAATTTTGAGTATTGCTCAGCTCACCTAATTGATAGCAACACACATTCATGATAAGCATAAAATGAAATTGTTTCTGTAATACAACTCAATAGTGGGAATTGAAGAATCGTTCACAGTGACCTTGTAAGGGGGTTTGCAGTTATTAAAAGACATAACTCTGCTGGATCAGTGACGGCAGTATTTGGGCCTAAGGCTTGCCAGATATCAGCACCCCAACCTCAGCACAGCAATTGGAGATTAGTCCATCATAATGATGTACCAGGGAAGTGTGGACGGCAACCTATTATATGGGCGGGGGGGGGCATGCTGGAGGCCCACAGGATTCCTTTTGGTGGAGACAGCTTCTGCTCTCCCCTCAACATTGGTTCCAAGAGCCGCACTCCCCACCCCCAGGAATGAACAACAGCCTATTCACCTACATAGGAACTTGAAACATGAGCCATTCAGCGACACCATTCGAGTGGGAGTTCAAAATGGGTATGGGCACATTTTGTGTTCTGTTTCTTGGTGACACTGGAGTGTGACGAAGTGTAACTTGCAGCGGGACAGAATGTAAGGGAGTGGCCTTCTGAAGCCCAATTCCACACGTTTACTCAGGAATAAATCCCCTTAATGTCAATGGATCTTACTCCACTTATGTTTGCTGCGAGAGGCAGAAAGACAGAAAAGAGCAGCAACCTTAAGTATATGAAATCATGCAGAAATGAAACTCTCAAACCCATTATAATTTCTTTTCAGTGCACCAAGAGCAAGAGAGCAACTTTCCCCATTAAGCCTGGAACATAAATGAGTCTCTGTCACTTCTGATACACTTAGATCATTCCCCTGTGACTCAGAACAGCATATTAGAAGCAACCCGGGACAAAACATACGACACTGGCAACGTGTTTAGCAGCCATTATCCAGCTCCTGCACAAGGTTGTTTTGTCATAGGCAAACATCATTCCATAACTACCACTATTTGTACACAGAAGAAAACAAACCCAGGGCAAGTCCTGTTCCATAGGGCTTAGACCCAATCTACTCATCATGCAGAATAAATGAAGGGGTGGAACTTTGAAATGTACCGCTTCAAAGTTTAGGTGAGGGTGGGTCATGCTTTTTATGCTCCCTGCATGTAATAGACCAGCACATCAACAAGAGCTGAATCCCAATGTATATAGTATTTTACTACCATGCAGAGAGCTTGCATAAAACAGTGTTTGAAAAAAATATGACACACCCCCCACCTGCAAACCAAAGTGGAACAATCTAGAATGCAACCACTTCATCCTAAATTAGGTGTAGATTGACTCTGAGTAGCCTGAGACACACCCCAGTGAAGTCCTCAGGTTTCAGCAAAACTGAGCTCAAACTCAGATGCGATCTATAGCCTACAACAGCCCTCTGAAACAACAAGGGCATGATTTCGAAATACTGAGACCCTGGGAGATGACTTCCATAGAATCATTATTCCAAACCAATGATCTTCCCCCTTGAAGAAAATAATTTCCTGTCTGAATTAAAACCAATAACCAATGCACAACACTCCACCCTCGTTTGCAAGTAAATAGAGGAGTGGCCTGCAACCCACCCCAAGTTGAGCATGTTTAAATTAGTCATTACAGGTGGACAGTTGTGCATATGCTTCAGTCTCTACTAGACTTTAAAAGTAATTAATTTCAGCTGGATCATTGCCATTCCACAAACATCTGCCATCAGTTTCAGGTAAAAGCATAATGTAGACCCACATGTACTTGCACCATAAAAATTAAACCATTTCAGAGCAGATTTACACATACATGTACACTACTAGACAGTTTAACAATGCAACCCTTGATAAACGCTGGCTGAATGGCTGAACTGACTCCACTGAAAAGCACTACAGTCAAGAGATTCAAACTCTGATGATCCATTCACACATGCAAGTCACCATTTGATTTGCTGCCATCAAATGAGGAGCACGCACACCTGCAGAGTCAGCCTGAAGTCCTTGGCTTCAAGGCAAAAATCAAAATGTCGATTCATGCCAAGAATAAATATTGTGCCTTCGCTTCCTTTTTATTTATTTGTTTGTATATTTGAATCCCATGAAGTGGAGCTAAACATATAAATTAAACATATATTCTCAATCCAGTTGAAGTTAAGCACAATCCTAGCCAAGGGGAGAATAAAGGCACGTGGCTAAAACCTTTTCTGTGGAATTTCAAAGTGTTTAACTTTCATCAGATAGTAGCAATCTAGCAAATCTCACTGCAGAATTTATGTCTCTTTTAAATGCTTAGTTCTTTTGGTCATGAAGAAAAAGTGGCAAGGGCACACAGTACTCTTATGTCAAAAATAAATATTATGTGTACAGTATATCTCTGTGAACAGATATATTTAATAGGACATTCTAAACATGAAAACATACGTTTGCAAACAGAATTCACCTTGACATACACGAATGGAGAGCTACATACACTGCATCTGCAAATTTCCTCAAATCAAACCCCATATATGTAGATATATTTTTTTATTAAACTGAACAATATCTACCATCTCCACTTAGCAGCGAGGGATAGGCCTACCCATTTTCCCTGGGAATATTACAGTGAAACCTCAGACAAAGCACCTCTGCTGGCCAATTTCCAGTTCTGAGAAACCGGATCAAACATAGTGGCTCTAGGTCTAAATGTGCACCAGTTTCACAGTACCGTAATGCTTCATTGGTGTGTCATTTTTTATTTTTATTTTGCTGACCTAACTTCCAATCAACCTGCTACCAATGAACTGAAACAAGAATCAGGCCCAAATGCGGGCAGGTTTTTGAACCCTGAGCCAACCCATCTTGGGGGGCGGCTGGAGAGAGGCCTCTCAGCAGGTTTCACTGCAGACATAAAATGCAACTGGGCAGTGAGGGAGTTTCGGGTCATTTCTAAAAGTCTCCTACCTGAATTATGGACATCCGGCTCGGGGGAGCCTCACTGGCGTTAGTCCCTTGCCCTGTGAAGCTGGTGTGGCACCCCACATGGCCCTGGGGCACAGTCAGGTTGTTGGAGGCAGGTTTCAGGTACATCACCTCCGACCTGGGCGAGCTCAGGGGCAGCCGGGTCTGGTAGTCAAAGTACATGGGGGACGTGGCCAAGGAGGGGCTGCTGACCACGTTCATGACATTGAGGGGGCCCCGGCTGTCCTCCCCTTCACTGGGCACGAGCATAATGTCGTTCTTGCTAATCTTCTTCTTCTTGCCCTTGCTCCCGCCGCTGCCTCCTCCCCCACCTCCGCCACCACCCCCTCCACCCAGCTGGGGGTGGCTGTACTCAGCAATGCGGCAGTTGTAGGTGCGAATCTCCTTGTTCTCCCGCTTGCACTTCACGGCAATGGTGATCATGGCAGCCAGCAGGATGATGGAAACGGTGCTCAGGGTGACGATCAGAGGAAGGGACAGGTCCCAGTTGGGTCGCCTGTGCTGCTCGCCATTCACCTGGGGCTCACCTGCTTCAGGCAGAGGTCCAGCCAAGGCCCGCACAATCAGCTTGGCCACTGCGGAAAGGCTGGGCTTTCCGTGGTCACTGACCTTGACCACGAGCTCAGCCACAGGGCTCAGCTCTTCCCAGTAAGGGTGCAGTGTGCGGATCTCCCCACTGGTCGGGTCCATCTCAAAGAGGTGCTCCTCGTTGCCTTCCACAATCTCGTAGGTGAGGCGCCCACTTTCCCCAAAATCGCTGTCCATGGCACGGACAGTGCCCACGGGATACCCAACGCCAGCGTTCCGCGGGACCTGGAGCTCAGCGGTGTCATTGATGAGGGCTGGCAAGACAATGAGAGGAGCGTTGTCGTTGACATCGAGGACAGTGACGCGGACGGTGGCGTTGCTCTCTCGGTGGGGGGAGCCAGAGTCTTTGGCCAACACATGGAACTCAAAGTGCTTGGTCTGCTCGTAGTTGAAGCTACGCAAGGCATAGATGGCGCCATTGGTGGGGTTGACGGAGACATAGGTGTAGATGGAGACGTCCCCCACGTGCCCTGGCAGGATGGAGTAGGACACTGTGCCGTTCTGCCCCAGGTCTGGGTCCTTGGCCAGCACAGAGCCCAGGTACTCCCCGGGGATGTTGTTCTCAGGGACCTGCAGCACGTAGAGGCTCTTACTGAAGCGGGGAGGGTTGTCGTTCTCGTCCAGGATCCTGACAGAGAAGGATTTGGTGGAGTTGAGTGGAGGGCTGCCCCCGTCTCTCGCCAGGATGGTGACATTGTACTCGTCCTGCACCTCTCTGTCCAAAGGCCGGTCTGTCACCACGGTGTACAAGTTGTCATAGTTCTCCTCTAGGGTGAAGGGCACGGCCCCGTCCCCCCCGCTGCCATCCCCTTGCACCCGGCACTGCAGCTGCCCGTTTTTGCCCGAGTCACGATCCGTCACTCTCACCAAGGCGATAACGGTGCCGGGAGGAGCCGCCTCGCTCAGCGCCCCTTGGCGCACCGAGACGAAGCCGATGGTGGGCGCGTTGTCGTTGCGGTCGACGAGGCGCACGGTGACTTTGCAGTGGGCCGGGATGGGGTTGGGCCCCAGGTCGCGCGCCTGCACGTCGATCTCCACGAGGCCGCCCTCCTCGTAGTCCAGGTTGCCCTTGACGCGGATCAGGCCCGTCTGCGGGTCGATGCTGAAGAGCTCGCGGACCCGCTCGGGCGCGTAGCCGCTGAAGGAGTAGAGCACCTCGCCGTTGGTGCCCTCGTCGGCGTCGGTGGCGTTGAGGTCGATGACGGCCGTGCCCAGCGGCGCGTTCTCGGGCAGCTCCACCACGTAGGAGGCGGCCTCGAAGACGGGGCTGTTGTCGTTGGAGTCGATGAGGCGCACGTTGAGCTGCACGGTGCCCGAGCGCGGAGGGTCGCCGCCGTCGAGCGCCGTCAGCACCAGCGTGTGGTGGCTCTGCTCCTCGCGGTCCAGCGGCTTCTGCACCACCAGCTCGGGGAACTTGGTGCCGTCGCCGCGGGCCTTGACGTCGAGCGAGAAGAGGCCGTAGTCGTCGCGGGTGAGCAGGTAGGTGCGCAGCCCGTTCTCGCCGGCGTCCGGGTCGTGGGCGCTGGCCAGCGGGAAGCGGGTGCCCGGCGCCGCGTTCTCGGAGATGTCCAGGTCCACCTGGTCCGAGGGGAAGGCGGGCGCGTTGTCGTTCAGGTCCTGGATCTCCACCTTGATCATGCAGATCTCCTGGTCGTTGGCGAAAACCTCGAGCGACAGCTGGCACTTGGCGCTCCGCCGGCACAGCGCCTCGCGGTCCAGGCGCTGCTTGGTGTACAGCAAGCCGCTCTCGCCGTCCACGTCCAGCAGGTGCGGCGCCGAGTTCTCCAGCACGCGGAAGGTGGACTTGGCGCCGCGGGCGCGCTCCAGGGACGGCAACCCGCCGCCCGCGCCGGGCTGCAGCCGGGCATCGCGGCCGATGTTGCCGATCACCGTGCCGGCGCCCTGCTCCTCGGGCACCGAGTAGTTCAGGTTCTTGAGCGCCAGGGCAGGCAGAGCCCAGCACAGCAGCAGGCAGCAGGCCGAAAGGGGCCACATCCCCGGGCGCGCCGACCCAGCCCCCCGACGAGGCCGCCCGCTCCGCCGCCGCCGCCGCTCCCCGCCGCCTCGCTCAAGTGCCGGGACCTGTTGCTCGCCAAGATCCGCGCAGCCCCGCCAGCCCCACCATGGAGGCAGCGCGCGGGCGGGCGGGCGGCTCCCCCTTGCTGCGTCCAACTTCGGGGTGCGGGGCGGAGAGAATAATATGTCAGAACCCCGCAGCTTCTTCTTTTCTGGACCCGAAGCAGCAATCTCCTCAAATGCCGGGACTTGAGGGCGAGAGGAGGGCGCGCGTGTTCTCACGGAAGCGCTTCCTCGCTCCAAGGCGCCTGGCCCAGCGCGGCCAGGGAGGGGCGAGCAGCCGCCGGGCGGGGAGGGGGCCGCAGTCGCTCGGCCAAGACTTGCGCGGCGGCGGCGGCGGGGAAGCGACGCCTGACGGCTCCGGCTGCCGGGTCTCCTCAGCGAGCCTCTTGCTGCAGTCGCCGACGCAATCTCGCCGGCTGCGCTGCTGCCGAGCGCCGCATCTCTCAGGCTGGACCCGCCGCCCGCTTGGCCGCCTCCTGCGGCGCCCGAAATACTCTTCTCAGTCGGAGGGGAGGCCAAGCGCGGTGTCCAGAAGCCCCCCGAGAGAGCCCCCCGGGTCTCGGCAGGTTTGTAAGTCCTACACACCAGATCCTCCTCCGGGAGGAAGAGGGAGAGAGAGAGAGATGATTCAGAGCCCGCCACAGCCGCCGCTCCTCCTCCGGATTTGCAGTGGGTCTCTCGGCAAAACGAGACGGGGAGGGGGTGTCAGTTAAATAAAGAAAAAATCAGCCGCCGGCCCCGTCAGAGGCACGCCGGGGGTTGCTGCGCCTGGGAGATCGGGAGGAGCCGCTGCTCGTGGCGCCGCCGCCGCCGCCACCGCGACGAGCCCCTCGCCCGCCCGCCTCTCGCTGCTGCCTCTGTGCGTGTCTGCGAGAGCTCTGCACTTTCCTCGCTGCAGTTTAATTTCAGTTTGCCTGCCTCGCTCTGTCTTGGCCGTCAAGAGGAAATCAACAGGCAACCCATGGCTGGGCGCGTAGAATGGAGGGGGGGAGGGGGGAGCGAGAGGTGGGCGCTGTGTGTGTGTGTGTGTGTGTGTGTGTGAGAGAGAGAGAGAGAGAGAGAGAGACGCGCACACGAAGTCTCTCCCTAAAAGGGAAAACAGCCTTTGCATTCACGAGGCAGCGCCTTCAATCGCCCCTCTTTTCTTCCTCGCGCCTCCATCTCCTCCCCACCGCAAATGCCACTTTTGTCCTCTTCACCGAGTAGAGCTCACACAGCTTGGCTAAAAAAAATATTTTCGAATCCTTTTATTTAAAAAAAATGCTCTCAGAAACTGGGAGGGAAAATCATGAGGCTGCAGCAGCCAGCAGCTACGGCTCTTCGCTGCATTTTTACAAGCTTTTTAAAGAAATACGTGTCTGTGGGGCGACAGCAAAACGGGGAGAGATTTTTAGGGGGGGGGAGTTGGCTGACGGGAGGGGCGGTTATTGCTGGTGGATGAAGGGTCTTTAAAACAAACACACGCACAACTCCCTCCCTTGGGCTGGATGTCAGGATTTCACAGAGCCGTCTTTACTCTCTCCCGGCTGTCGTCCATGGAAGCCAGAGCCAGAATTGCAGGTGTTTCGAGGCGTCCGGGTGAGTCAAAGCTCGCCGAGCAAAAACAGAAAGCACAGAGCACCAGTCAGTAGCGCCTCACGTTGCTCCGGGGCAGGCGAGAGTTGCAGCTTCCAGGGCTCTGGGCACACAAGACACCCCCCCCCGGCAGTCCGGGCTGGAGGATGCAATTCTACAGTCTCAGAAGCGCCGAGTGGGAGCAGGAAAAGAGGCTGCTTTTAAAAATAATGCCATTTGTTGCAATCCACGCAGAGCTGGGGGGAGCCCAGGCGTGGGGAGGGTGCTGGCCTCGGCCCCTGGAGGTTGAAGGAGGATCCGAGAGGGCGAGAAGCAGCCTGGGATCCCCACCCCCACCGCTCTGGGGTGCAAGGTTGCTGTGCCCCCTTGTTTTCCTGGGTATCACGTGTGATAGAAACACCCAGAGTTCAGATGGGGGGGGGGCGGGAGAGAAGCACGCTCGCACTGCGCACACACGCAGTCTGAAAAGCCCAGCTCTGGCAAGTTTCGGCCCTGCTTGGATGTACGTGAGAAGCAGTTGTCTTCTCTTGCTGTTATTTTGTATCTCTATGTAAGTCCTGAGGAGGATCGGCGGGCCAGGAGCGAATCCTGCAATCCGCTGGAAGGCGAAGGCTGCTTCGGTCGCTTCCCACGCCTGAAAGCAAAAAATCCTCTCGCGGGTGGGTCAGTGGGTCAAACCCCACGCGCAGCAGGAGGGCGCGCGGAGCCCGCAGCGAGCAAATCCATCCCGCTTCGATCCCGCAGCAGGTAACGGCTGGGAAGACCGGAGGCAGATGCAACAGTTGGATGCAGCCGAGGAAGAGGAGGAGGATCGGCAGGGGCGCCTCCCCCTCCTCCCTTTCTGCAGCATTCGCCGGATGCAGCCGCCGCGCAGCCCCGCGCTCCCTCCCTCCCTCGCTCCCTCTCTCTCTCTCTCTCTCTCTCGCGGGCTCCCGCCTCCGTCTTGCCGACTGACTCTATTCACCTCACGCCGCCGCTTAAACATTGATACTGATTTCTCGCCAGCCAATGGCGGAGGAGGCCGAGGGGCCGGCCTCCAATGAGGGGCGAGTGCCGGGCTGCCGCGGGGCGGGGCCAGAACCTCCCGGGCTTCGCTGTCATTGATGAGAAGGGAGTCGGAGGGGAGAAGCGGGATGGGGCGCGGGCGGCGCGGCGTCTCCTCCTGCTCCGGGGGCTTTTTCTAGGGGGTGCGCCTCGCCTCACGGTGTATGCAGCTCCCCCTCCCTTTCACAGGGTCCACGTGCAGCCAGATTCGTCCACGTTCGCTTCTGTTTTGTTTAATCCGGATTTGCCATTTCCAAGAAACGCATGAGAAAACACAACGCAAACCTGTTGCCAGTTTGCAGCGAGCAGCGCCCCATTGGGCATCTCTCGACAACACCCCATGCCATCTTTCTTGACTGATGGCTGTTGCAAAATAAGGGGGGGGGGATTGAGGTTCCCACGGGTCCTTCTGCCCCAGCCTAGGGGAAGGTATACTGGCCTGCCCACGCCCTGCAAGGCATCCTTGGGATGAGGCTGGGGTGTAGGGGACGCGAGGAGCTCCGCACTCGCTCCCTTGAGAAGCTGCGCGATTCAAGCAGTCGCGCAGTGGACGCGAGAGTGGCGCTATGGGAAGACCTTTGGAGAAGGTAGCGGAGAGGTCACGGAACTACTCGCAAGGGTGCCAGCGCACCTCGGTCACCCTTTTGCAAAAGCGCAGCAAGGCGAAGATGATCCGATTCAGTCCCGCGCAAAGGGGCGGCACATAAACGCATCCAAAGTCCCCTTTCTCCGATACTCAAAGAGCGCAGTGATTTGTACCAAGCCAACCCTCCTGAGGTTAAGGCGCGAATTTAAAATATTTTTAATCACCTAAAAGCTAGGTGCACTGGGGTCGGGCAGGCAGCGGCGGAGACAAGGCTGCAAGTCTGTGGGGTGGCCAGTGGCGTAGCGTGGAGGATGCAGGGGGGGGGCCGGCCGCACCGGGTGCAACATCTGGGGGTTAGGGTTAGGGGCGCAAATCCACGGGTTAGGGGGCGCAAATTACTTGCCTTGCCCCGGGTGCTGACAACCCACGCTACGCCACTGGGGGTGGCTCCCGAGGCACGCAGCTCTTCGCCAACTTTGGGCACTGTAATTGAAACAAAAGTTTCTGGTCCTCGTTGAGAAGGGAGGGGGCTGAGATCCTGTAGACCGGTCTTCGGCACCCTGGTCTAACAGCTCCCCTTTCTTCTCAATGAGGACCAGAAACAACAGCGGAGAACTGACTCGGCGTCGTGTTCCTCCCGGCTCTCCCAGTCCTCGCATCGGGGGCCAAGGCTGCGCTGTTGCCCCAACTCGTCACTTGCTCTGGAAATCTCCGCTCGAGACACGTCAGAACTGGGTGGGGAAGGAAAGCCTTGTGCGCCTGGCCAGGGGCGCTTTCTTCGTTATTCCTGCTAAGGCTAAGCCCTGCCCTGGCCTGGAAAGAAGGCCTTTAAGCCCCTTACACTTGGGCTGCCCGCCCCCCCCTTAATTCCTCGTTGCCACGCAAGTCTTCAGTAGCGGGAGGGGGAATCCGCACACCACCCAGGAAGGGGATTTCCCCAGGTGCGCCCTGTCCTCCACCAGGACTAAGAGAACGGAAAAAGGTCCAAGGCAGAAAGGAGAGCGCCTCGCTCGCTTTGCCTCCTGCGCGATCTCGAGAGAAGCAAACCCGGCAGCAGAAGCGGAGGGCTGGGACTCCCCCCAGGAAGAGAAGACGGGGGGGGGGCGCGCAGGGTCGCCTTCTAGGCCTCCCTCCGCTGCGGTTGGAGGTGTGAGTTGTGAACAACAAACTTGCAGGGAAATAACGCGCGCAGACTCGCCCTCGCCCCTTCCAGGAGGCATTTGGGGAAAGGTGAACGTTTTTGATTGCTTAAAGCATTGATCTCGATTCATAAATACTAAAGTCAGGTTGCCATTTATAAATTGTGAATGACTCCCGCGTGAGAGACTGACATGAATCACTTAAGGATGGGAGGGAAGAAGAGAATATCAGATTGTGAGGGCAATTACAAAAGCCCCTGGAAATTATCTAAAGGGCCGGGATTTTTCTTTCCTTTTTTCTTTTTTTCTGGGGCTTGGCAGATTTCTCCAAGGATAACTGCTGGGACTCTTCTCGAGCGACGCTGTTCATACTTCATAAATCTCAGTCCGAGACGCGTCTTGGGAGGATTTGCATTCCGGTTCCTGTCCTCCTCCAGACGCTTCCCCAGCCAAGCCCCCTCGGCAGCCTGCAAATGGACAGCTAGCCGTGCAGAACGGCGCTGCTGCTGCTGCTGCTGCTGCTGCTCGCCATTATCAAGCCGATACAGAACTGTGCAAAAAGAAAGGAGGAAAGGCGCGCGAGCGTGGGGCGGAGGCAGAGAAATGGGAACAAAACCCACAAAAGCGCATCACGTCCTGCATGCATCCAGCACTGAGCAGCACCGGAGAAGACTGAAACTCAGGATGCGATTGGCTGAGAAAGGATCTCCCAGGATCCTAATCAGATCCTGGGCTGCGCGGTGGGGAATGCCTCCTGCTGCAGCGCCCACGCCTCTTTCCCTAGCTCAGCCAGTCACGCAACTTTGCAAATTCATAACAACAACAACAACGTCTATTCAGATAAAACTGCGAGCCGCGGGAGGGTGCTCCATCTGTGCTGCTGCTTGCCGTGGTTGCAAGGCACCTTGCAAAGTTTGGCCGTGCTTTATCTTCTCCATAGGAAGCGGGGGGAGGGGAGCCGCCTTGCGATGAGGCTGTGCCTCCCTCTAGTGCGCAGAGCCAGTAGCACGGCCTTGGGGGCATGTTCGCTGGCAAGGAGCAAAGGATGCCCTGGACCAGGCGCAGCGGGTGGCGCCTCAAAGACTACTGAAACGGGCAGGTGGTGCACGCTCGGTAGTGCTCAGTGGTGCACGCTCATTCGCACCACAGAGTGGTTTCAGCTTTCTTTTTTTTAAAAGTTAGATGGGCTTTTATTTCTAGAGGTTAGAATGGTACTGAGGTTAGAATGGTACTGAGAAGGAGCAACCCAGTATGTGTTAATGGCATTGCCAATGTTAGGATGTCTGTGTTATCAACAACTGCTTTTCTGCATTTGATATCTCTCTGATGTTGCCTGTTTACAGCAGCCACCCCTCCTCTCCCAGGATAACATGTCATGCATCTGACAAAGGGACTGAAGTCCGCAAAACTCATTACAGTATAAATGTGCTATGTTGGTCTTTAATGAACCAAAATGCTGTGTTGTTTCTAATGTCTATCAGGCTAAACCCTATAATTTATTTAGGAATTCTAGGAGGTTTTATAACTGAGATGTGTAATGTTGTTCTACGTGCCTTTTTTTTCTTAACTCCCCCTCCCACAAAAGAAAAAAAAAAATCTGTCACCACCACAGAATCTTCCACTACAAAGTAGTGGAACAGAGACATGATCCACATGGGATGAGCATCTTAATTATTGCAAAAAGCACATAGTTTAAATGGAGTTCCATTTAAACAAAGAAGAAGACCACTACCAAAAACAGCCACTGCCCAATTTTTTTCATAGGGTTTATGGAAGTTTGACCAATCAGTTCTTTTGAGGAGGCAATGGGGTATGCTAGTTATTTGGTGAATTGCAATAGTTTTATTATCTATATAAACAGTTTTCAGCAATGAAATACATATTTTCTTTTTTGTAATTTTCAAATTACAATCTTGATGGACCTCATCCTTTCAATGAAATCATTGGGAATTTGAGGCCAGATCCAATATAATGGGAGTGAGCATTTGCTCACGCAGTGGGGCTTCTACTTCTACCTCTGTATCAGTTTTGGAGGTTTGAGGAACCATCCAGAACTGATTTGGAGGGCACATGGAAGGCACATGTAGGGGGGAAATGAGAAACCAGAAGTCTTATTTTTCAAGTGGTTGTCCATAAGTAGGCAGACATCACTGGAAGTCACCCACAATTCCCTAGTAAATATTGGTTTTGTAGAATTTTCCCACCTCTTTTGTTTGCTTGCTCTGGATCAACTGATGTCGTTCCCCAGAATTCCATGCAAATTGCGTCAACATACATGCACACAAACATGTTTGTTGTGCTAAAGAAGTTGTGGCTGTTATCCAATGACTTATCATCAGTAAATAAAGGTGCTACTGGTTTGCTGAAATTATTGAGTCATGTTTTTAAATAACCCTTTATGTTTCATGCTTTATAGTGGTGCCACATATATAAACACATGAGGGGAATGGTATATTAATGTGGTTGAGGTGGACACTAAAAACGTGTGATGAATCTTATACTTCACTAGATCATCAAGCGATCTCCATGTGGAGAAAGCACTGGTAGCAAGCAAGCTTACACAAAGGCTTGAATTGAACACACAGGCTTTTCCCTGAACACATGAAGGTTAAAGGTATGAGCATGAAGATCTGAAGGAGGCTTCTGCATGTGTTCAGTTGCAGCTGCTTAGAAACCTCCATGCAACTGGGAACCTTTGCTTATCGGGGGATAATGGATGGGGGGATCTCTTACTGACAAAAATATTGCCATTTTGCTATCGTTTTTTGGAAAAAGGAAAAGCAGTTTTGTTTTAACATCACTGAAAACCAGCTGCCAGTGGCTCTTTAAGCATTTGTTGAAACAACCTTTTAGGTTACACTTTTGCTTGTGCTTTTTCGCCTCCTCAGTATTTGTATATTGTGTGAGTTTCGAGCGTAAACAAAAAATGGTAAAGAGCATACTGTAGATAAGCTTTCAAATTGTTATGTGGCATTTTACCCACATATCTGTCAAGTAAAAGGTTAGAATTTTCACTCTTCTGAGGAAAACATACCAATTAGCAGCGAGGCAATCCTGTTGTAAGCTTAAAGCTTGGGGGGAAAGTTTTGACATATTTGCAGATATAGTCGCTGCCATTTGTGGCCACATATTTCTATGATTAATCTTCTAGCTGACCCAGACTTTGTGGTGCCTGACATGCCTACTAGAAAAGGACACGATTCAGCCAAGCGTATGCACAATGCAGCATGATACTCAGATACGTTTACTCTGAAGTTGGGCACACTGGTGGGGGGATTAAATCCCTGTGACTTACATGTGTGGGGTGGATAACAAAAGAATTGGCTGGATTCAAAACTTGAGGCTTAGCACCCTCTCCACCAGGAGGAGAGAACAGCACCCAAGTCCCCAGCTGGGGCTTCCCATCACTGCTCTGCATGCAGCCAGTCCATGACACATATGCTCCAGGGAAGCACGCGGAGGACTTTATCCCCAAAGCCACACAGAGATCAATGGGGAAATCAAGCAAATGCAGAAGTATCTCCTGTTGGAATAAAAGTGCCTCATTTTAACCTGGTGTTTTTAATTACTCTCTTTGTCATTGGAACCCCACAGGCAGGAAGTGCAACCATTCCCCTCCCACCAGATCCTCTCCCTGCGCCAAACTGGAATCGCGAGGGCAGCTGCCATTTCCTTCCAAGGAGGTGCACCATTGTTCCCCGTGGAACACAAGTGCAAGGTTAGACGCAGCACCACACTTGGCACTAGGAGCAGAGGGGAGGGAGAGGGCCAAGAAAGGCAGATGTGCTGCTCCAGGGGAAAATGAGAGGACATTACCCTCCCACCTGCATTCGTGACTCAGCTTTAAGTGTGCATTTATCTGCCTGTCCACATGTGCACTATGATGTTAGAAATGAATAATCACAGCTAGGGTTGGACAGATGTCATTTCAGTTTCACATGCACTCCGTTTTAGGTTTGTTTCTTCCTATTTGCAGATACACACACTCTTATACACACAGTATTTAAAACTTTGTTCACGTATTATATACACTTTGTACACAATCTTCCCCTAAAATACACATTGTTTAAAATGCATTTCTTCCATAAAAGTCATGTTGTGCACATTAAAAAAAAAAACTGAAACAGTGTTGCAAAACTCAGAGAAGTGTGTAATCCAGTTGATTGCTGTGTTTCAGTTCATGTATAAGTTCTGGGCCAGAGAATCGGGTCAGTTCAAAACGCAAACTGAGCAAATTTCTCCCCCTACTCACAGCAGAAGTAGCCACAGAGTCCCCCATGAGACCCTCCCACAGTGCTACAGTTTATTTATTTATTTATTTATTTTGACAATTCATATACTGCTTAATCACAGTCATCTTTAAGTAGTATGCAGGAGATGTAATATAATGAAACTAAATATCAATTAAAACTCTAAGATCAGAATTCAGTCTAAAGGCCTGCTGGAAGTTCTTCACAAGCATCTCAATACACAATGCTGGTCTCAGGCCTCAGAAAAGGGCAAACTACTGCAAACAGAATGATCTTTTATAGGTATGGGAGTCATTTCCAGGTGCTCATTCAGCATTCATTCTGGTTTATATGATGCTATGTTACCCAAAATTGCCACTGCAATTTTTTCTTTGTTTTGGCATTGGGTTTGTTGGGCAAGAGTGCCCAATTCACTTCAGCTGAGCACCCTGAATTTGTCAGTATGCAACTGATTCCCAGGCACAAAATAGTGACAGTTTGCAAAACGAGTGGCAACAAGAAATCTAGAAACTCAGAAAATACCAGAAACATTCTTGCCCACTAGTCAAGGGCCAAAGGACACTCTGCATTTACATTTGTAGGTGTGCATCTAAGGTCTTTTACGTGTGCACCTCAAAAGTTGAAAGAGACAGCCACAAGCATGCTTGCCACATCAGAGAGGCAGGTGTGTTTGACTCATTGACACACCCAAGTTTGAGAGTACAGGCGTCCCCCACTCTCACACAATCAACTTGTGCTCAACCGTGTATATGTGTGGCACTGGAAAATAAATAAACAATTCCACTCCATCAATCAATTCAAACCTGAAATGGCAGGAGAGAGCTGGAAAGTCCTTGTGGCTCATGAGGAGACCCTCCCCAGAGCCTGAAAGTCAAGAAAGAAAAGGCTCCAAAATGAGGCATGGGAGCTCTCACTGCTGCCGCGCTACCCTGCTCAACAGCTGTTGGGTGGGAAGCTGCACTGCAGGGGGCCCCCCGCTAACACGCATTTCGCCCCAGAACATACTAAGAACTTCTGAGGATGAACACCGAGTTACACAAGTTGATGCTTTAGTTCACCAACAGATTTTTGAAACATATTTTCAAGCCCAGTTTCGTTATGGCAGTTTTTGCATTTTTTATTAGTTTTTGCTAACATAATCGGCACTCTTCATTATCTCGTTTGTCTCTCCTGCTGTTTGCTAAGTACTGATAATGTCTTTGTTCTTATAAATAAACAAACAGAAGGTTTCTTGACCAATCTCTCTAGATGTTTAAAATTTCATTAAACATGAGCTCGACTGAACAGTTGTGTCATCACAGTTAGTACACTTCAATTAATACAGTTTGATTCTATGGCAATAGCTAATGTTGTTACACGGTGAGTTCACCCCTCACTTATGCCAGGGAAGCCCTGCAAAGCAGTTCAGACGTGCTGAGCATACGCTCAACAAGAAGCTGCTGTCCATCCTGACTCCCCAGCACACTGAAACACCTTCAGGCTAAACTAGATGCGAAGGCACCAACCACGACTGCTAAACCACATCTCCCCCACATTCAGGCATACAGCCAATAATAAAGAAAGGGGTGGAGACATGGGCATAGCCAGGATATTTGTTGGGGGGGGCAGCCAAAGTTGTTTAGCTTTTTGGGGAAATCAAAGGTAAAAATACCTGGTAAGAGGACAGTTATTGTGCTTTTAATAATCTTTTGGGAGCTGCCCAGAGTGGCTGGGGTATAAAGAATAATTTAAAATTTAAAAAATACATTACAGGGGATGGGATGGGCAAGCTTCTGCTGGGGGGGGGCAGAACCTCAGTTAATTGAGTACTTTCAATGCTTTTCAATAATATTTGTATCCTCATGTTATTTCTTATATTTATTTAATCAATTTCTATGCTGCCTTTCATTGGAGGATCACAGGGCAGTTTACAATATAAAAGCACAAAAATACATAATGTAGTAACAAACAAAAACAATAACCTAACTAGACATTATGGCAGCAGCAACGGTTGTTGTCACAAATGTGCTCTGTGGGGAGGCAGTTTCCCCAAACCAGGCCCATTTGACAATCAGCTGACATCACTTGAGAGGGATGACTGGGTTAAATCCTGCATTGGCCTCAGAGCACACAACCAGAGCACAACACTCTCCCATCAGCTGATGAGTAGGGCTTAAATCCTGTTCAGTTAGGCAGGATTCCATGCAAATCCTTCCAGATTCAGGAAGGGGTTTGCATGGAACGCCCCCCCCCCCCGGCCTTAAGAGGAAGCCTATCCCCTCCATCCAGGGAAGGGATTCCTATGCAAACTCCTTCGGCAGCCAACATGCCTTTAAACAACCATGCACATGGGCTAAGGACTCCTGGCAAAGTTCTCAGGCCCAAGAATATGGGAGAAAGAAAGAAAGAAAGAAAGAAAGAAAGAAAGAAAGAAAGAAAGAAAGAAAGAAAGATACATTGCTGACACTTTGCCATAGGAAAACAGGGCAATTGCAACAACGCTATCTACCAGCAATAGATTGCCTAGTTGTCCTTAATGGGAACGCCCTAGACTGAGTGGTCTTAGTTAAAAGATCAGAGTTTAATATCCAAAAATTGTATTCAAATTAAGATTTGCATTTGCAGAGAAAATGAGTAAGTTGTGCCCATACTGCACAATTTGTTTTAGTTTAATATGTACAACAGTTTTAAGTTTTCCAAATGGGTAACTTAGGATAATTGCCCACATCATTTATGTGTTTCCTCATTGGTGAGTCCATTGTGCTGTAAAATAGCAGGCGGAATTGTTTGGAAGAAGAGTTGCATTTTAAATTAAACTTCCCATTGAGTTGTCATATGGATTTGATCAGACTGTTATTGTACATGAATAAAATATAGAAAACTTCTACAGCACATTTATTGAGGCTTAAATGTTGCCTCTTAAGGGTTGTGCTTTTCCATTTCACTCTTTATTGAGGAGTAGTCAATAGCCAACATCTAGAAATGGTCACATTCAACCTTAATTAAATGCATATTTGGGAAACTTAATGTAAAGTGCTAGCCCAGAAGGTTAGTTAATTTGGATGTAAAGTGAAAACCATATTGATTGATGCAGGCCACAATACTGATGTGAATTCCTCTGAAATATAGCATTTGCTGTCCTGACTGTTGGAAGTACCTCGGGTCATCAAATTGATGCAGAGGTTATTGAACTCTTAATGCAAAACTTAATTACTCAGAAATCTGTTGAATATGCATCTTTTAAAAACTTACCTACTGTTATATTCTTTAAGGGACAATGACCTCTTCTGACCTTTGCCTTGTAAGAATGAAATGTTCTCAATTCAGATTGAACATGGCAGGTTTCCTGAGCCTGCAAATACCTAATGGCATGCATTTGAATTAAACCACCCCTTGTGTTGAGCCAGATAAAAATGTACTTTGTTAATATGCAAGGGCATCTGTGAGCATTTTCTATGAAGCAATTATGTGATCAAGGAAGAGAGACCCGCACACATCTTGATTTGGGTCAAGCACAGGCATGAGTTCTCCAGCCATCAAAATGCCTATCCTACTTTTACTGAATGGCTGGATACAACTTTTGAGGTGCATCCCCACATCTAGCGCCACCATTTGTATTTAACTAGTTGCTCCTGACTACTGCTGGAATCGGAGCCAGTTTATTTCTCTACATGTAAAGGTGTGTCCTGTTCTTGTGACTGTTACTTGTTAAGCAGCAGGTCAGCTGAGTACTGCCACCCTGCCCACCCCACCATCTCCCATTTACATGAGACCCAGCTGGGATGCTGAAAATGTGGTTTAAAAAATGTGGCCGTGCAGGCCTCTCCATGGAGAAAATTCCTGGGGCGTTACACTGCAGTTTGGAAATGCCTTCCCCAAACTCCCTGTTGATCCATCTTCCCTAGCAGGTTTGACCCAAAGCAAAGCCTCCTCAGACGATTTTAAAAATCAAAAACAAAGCACTCCTTGAAATACATTGGGCCCACCAAAAATATTACAGTGAAATTCTGATTCACGTGAAGTTAGTGGTTGGATAATGCTAATTTTCAGATACAGGCTGACTGTCCAACTGTTTGTGGTGGTGTGGGAGTCAATGGGTTAAAGTACTTTAGTTTATCAATGTAAACAAATATGCCTAGTACAAAACCTACATTAGTGCAATGAATTTCAGCATCACAGAGGTCAGGCTTCAGCTTTCTGGGGGCATTTCCAAGACCCCCTGCTGACCAATGGAACCACCTTCCAGCCTTAATCTTCCACCTTGCTGCTTCTGTCTGTTTGCTGGCTTCTCCAAGCAGGAAATCAGAGACGAGACAAGAAGAAGGAGCAGCTTCCATTGGGCCCTGAGGAAGAAAACACTGGTGTGAGCAGCAGGGACAGGGGCAAGAAAGCAGGCCCACTCAGCAGGGGAGGAGCCCCACTGAAAACCTCTTGCCCAAGAGTCCTCTAAAGTCTGGAGCCAACATGGAGTTTCTATAGTATCTATAGAATACATATTTGTATATAGTATTCTCCAATCTCTATTATCTATTCCCAGATTATTTTACTTAAAGTTTTGAAAGCCTTTTTAAAATCCTCTAAAATAGACAGTTTATGTTGGGGGAAAGGAAGGGTTATCAGATAGGATGCAGCACCAGTTACCTTGCAAATCTGGAAGCTGTGGAAGTGATTGTGTGTTTGAAACTGTGCACCGCGAACATCCATCTCAGCTCAAGTCAATTGGCTGCAAGCTCTGGTACACTCTAATTAAGGTCTTATTTCTCATCAGGAGAGGGCGGTGACAAAAAACCCCTTTTGTTTAAATGGGAGTGGGATGGACTTGTTTGTTGGCAACATACTATTTACAATATGACACTTAGAACTGGAAAACAAAAGTGTGACCCAATATTCCCTCAACGGTGAGTGTACAACCATAAGAATGAGATTTCCAAAGCAACAATCCTCTGTGTTCACAAAAAAATGTATCTGTTTAGCTAGTGTTACCCTGAGAGATATTGCCCACCAGATTTTCCTGGGTATTTGGAGAGCATAGCATTCATATGAATAAGTGCATTCATATGAATGAGTCTTGTGTTTCTGGAATAGCTTACTTATCCTAGAATAGTAATTACTTACAATGTTAAAACTGTACTGGGGAGACTTGAGTTACCATTTCTTCTCAGCTGTGAATCTTGTTGGCTGAGCTGGGCAAGTCGTTATCTCGCTGCCTAACCTACCTCACAGAATTGTTGTGAAGAAAACATGGGATAAACCAGTACATTAAGCCTGGACCTTCATAGAGGAAGAGTGGGATAAAAATTAAATAAGTAAGTTCCACTTTCCCTTTAATTTCTTAATCCTGTAGGAAAATATAATCCCACTGTATTCTGCCTTGGTAAGACCACATCTGGAATGCTATGTCTAGTTCTGGGCACCACAATTTAAGAAGGGTGTTGACAAGCTGGAAGGTGTGCAGAGGAGGGAGACCAAGATCATAGAATCACAGAATCATAGAGTTGGAAGAGACCACAAGGGCCATCGAGTCCAACCCCCTGCCAAGCAGGAAACACCATCAGAGCACTCCTGACATATGGTTGTCAAGCCTCTGCTTAAAGACCTCCAAAGAAGGAGACTCCACCACACTCCTTGGCAGCAAATTCCACTGTCGATCAGCTCTTACTGTCAGGAAGTTCTTCCTAATGTTTAGGTGGAATCTTCTTTCTTGTAGTTTGGATCCATTGCTCCGTGTCCGCTTCTCTGGAGCAGCAGAAAACAACCTTTCTCCCTCCTCTATGTGACATCCTTTTATATATTTGAACATGGCTATCATATCACCCCTTAACCTCCTCAAGGGATGATCAAGGGTCTGGAAACCAAGCCTGATGAGGAATAGTTGAAGGAGCTGGTCTGTTTAGCCTGGAACAGTGGAGACTGAGAAGAGATATAATAGCTATCTTCAAATATCTTAAGGGCTTTCACATGGAGGAGGGAGCAAACTTGATGTCTCCTGCTCTGGAGGGTAGGACTCGAACCAATGGCTTCAAGTTAAAAGGAGATTTCGACTCAACATCAGAAAGAACTTTCTGACAGTAAGAGCTGTTTGACAGTGGAATGGTCTCCCTTGGTTATGGACTCTCTTTCCTTGGAGATTTTTAAGCAGAGGTTGGATGGTCATCTGTCCTGGATGCCTTAGCTGAGATTCCTGCATTGCAGGGGGTGGACTAGATGACTCTTGGGGTCCTTTCCAACTCTAAGATTCTATGACTCCACTACTAATGATGGAAGCTAATTTTTCATGGCTTTCCTCCTCCTCTTCCCTCCCCATTCCTTTTCATTTTGCATAATGCCTATTAGATTGCGAGCCTTGGGCAGGGTCAATCTGTACCTGTACTGCACTTTGAAAATCTAAGCAATTTAGAAGTGATTCTTATGATTATTTGTTATTATTAGATGTTGAAGGTGGTGAGAATTCTGTTAGACGCTTCTAGCCTCTTGCGTAGAACTTCACAAAGGAATTACTATTAAATCAGTTTCATTCTGTGGTGCAGATTAATTTGCATGAATGAGGATGCTGGTAGGAAATTAAACATGCATTCACAATGGAGAGAGTCATCCAATCATACCAATTTCCATAAGAAAATGAATCTTTGTGCATATGTCTACTGTCATAGAGTTGGAAGGGATCCGGTGGTCATCTAGTCCAACCTTCTGCAATGCATCCATGACAGATAGCCAGCCGGCCTCTGCTTAGAGCATTGGGAGGGACTCCTTGGTCCACCTTCATTCTGCTTCTTTTGGTTATTGATTCCATGCCTTGAAAATAGCCTGGCAGACAATGGCTGAGGGCACCTCTCTCCCTTTTGCATAGGAAGAAGATGCAATACTGATAAAGTCTGCAGTCAGTAAATCATGGGAGGCTTAACACACCAGCCTGCGTAAAGCCTGCATTAGCAAAAGGCAACGTAAATTATTTTAAATTAAATATGTAAATATATTTTGCTGCCACTCTGAAATATTGCTCTAATTTGGCTCAGACATATGTTGTGGGAGAAAAAAGAAAGAAACTGTGGGCTGTTCTGGTGGGTTGTGGATTGCCTCTCTGAATAGAGGCTTTCAATCAAAATATTTAGACCGTTCCACGCTGTGAGTGCTGCTGACTCACTGGTGCCATCCGACAGCTTGGCAAGGAGGCGTCACAGCTGAGCTGTCGGGTGAGCTCCAAAGCAGAGTCCTGCGCAAGGATGACCAAGAGTCGTCCCAAAGAAGGAGAGCCCAGACGGGATCTCCTGCTTCTGCTTCCAAAAATTCCGCTACCTGGGCAGGGCTAGAAATATGAGTCAAAAAGTCCCTGGTTCAAATCATGAACTTGCTAGTTGGCCTTGGGGAAGCCCTTCTTCATCACCTGCCTACCCCCACCCCCATCTGCAGAAGGAGTAAACTCTGAATTACCAGTGATGGAAAAGTTCAATTTCATCTCCTGTGGCTTGAATACACAGAATGAGGGGTTGTTGTTTTTTATCTCACATGTGCTAATGTGATTACTAATTAACTGAGCAGCAACATTGCTTTGTGAATGGTCACCATTCAGCTGTAATGTGATTGTCACTCTCTGTGTTTTGTGCATGCCTGTCTTGAACTGTTTACAGTCCAACCTTCACATCTCACCCCCCCCCCCCAAACCATGTTTCTGTCTACCTGCAATTTGGGCTACAATTTTCTGGACTCTTCTACATGAAAGCTTATGTTATAAGAAGAGAGCTGGTCTTTAACATGCTGCAAGACTCCTCTTATTAAACCCACCTTAGAGGTTTTAAGTGCACTCTGCTTTAGGGAGTTTATTTAAAAAAAGCCTGGTGACCTTTATATTTTCCATCTGATCTGGAGACTCATCAAACCCAGTCCAGTGGTGTAAGGCTTTTGAAAATTCAATCTGGCTTTAAGTGGCCTGGGATATGGTGAAATCATTTGTATACTGTGAGTTCAAGCCCTTGGGGTGGTGCTGGCCATAGCAAGCCAACCCTTCCAATGTTCTGATGACCAGCTGAGAGACAAGAGTGGAACACCCAATGGCGACAGCCTTGCCCGTGCCTGGGAGAATTTCAGTGAGTGTGCACATTATCTGACTGACAAGCAGATGCTTCTGGCCAAAGTGCTGACACCATGCAAAACATGCAATAGCAGCTGAGTGATTTATGATTACTCCAGCTTTTCAGCAAGTGGTGAATTTGGACTCATAATGGGAGTATCAGAACCAACTTCAAATCATTTGAATATATTAACAAAAACCCTGTGATGTGAAAATCAGGACGAAAAGTCCTGTCTTGGTAAAGATTAATGAAAGTTTTGCCACCGACTTCAAAGGAACTGTAATTTCAGCATTAACTTTTAACATTTGCAATGCATCTGTTGCCATCTTATGTTGGGACAAATAGCAGGTGTCAATTAGAAAAGAAACAATAGATTATGTAACCAATTACTTTCACTTTCCAGACAACAGTTTGCAATCAGAGGGATGTGTGATAAGGTTTAATCAAAGATTAGAACTTTTTAATTAAATAGGGCCTTTTGTGGCTAGTCGTTTGACATTAATTACTGTTTTAACTTGATGCATTTTGATTTGTAAGAGGCCTGCGTACAATAAAAGAGAAAAATGCATCATAGAAAGTGTTGATTATTAAAGTGGAGATAGAAACTTTTTTGTCATGTAGTTCCCACCTTTCTAAAAAGCAAATGTTATTTCAAATGCGAGGTGGCTGTGTTAGATAATCAGAGCAGTGAGCTTTTAAAGCTACATAGCAGATGGCTCTTGGAACTGAGAACTACACAAAGACTTAATTGTCATGACTGAAGATCTTATCAATCAATGTTCCGTAAAAACTTTCAGGGGGCAAAATGTTGGCATGAGTTACGTTTGGAGTTTTAACTAGATGTCTACCAATTGGGCATCTTAAAGCTAACTAACACCACCAGCATTAATAGAGGTCATCAATCAAAACGAAATGCCAAAGCCGGAAACTTTGGGAGAGATTTTCATTTGTTGGCCCACAGAGAGGCAGATAAATGTTAACAGCATTCCTGTGATAATTTTAAATTCAGGTCCAGGGATGGTGCTGGCAGCAGCTTTTGCAAGTCACTCTTCTGCAAAACCTTCCTTTCCATTTCCTCCAGTTATTCCGTATAATGTGGTGCTTCTATGGACAATGAACTCCCCCTCCCCTCTCGGAATTGACAGCAGAATGGAAAGTGGGGGAGGAGGAAAAAGGACAAGAGAAAGCAGCAGTTATCATTTTCTCATGGAGGATGTGAGGGTGATATATACAGAGGCACAAAAGTACCCCTCTCAGGAGAGAGTGGCGGGAGGGAGAGAAAATGAGAGAGATTCCTGATTTCCTTGGAGGGAAGATAGAATCTAGTTTCAACCTAACAGACAGATACATATCCTCCAACTCCTCAAAAATGAAAATAAGAAGAGTTGTGTGCTGGTTTTTTGTTTGTTTCTTCTGATGATAATTATTTGGCTAATGGAAACTCGTGCTCTGTCAAAGCCTGTCCTTCAGTCTTTTCCCCTGAGAAAGAGTCTTCTGTTTTTCTTGCAGTATTTTGGAATTTCTTTGGAATTACTGAGGGAATGGGATTGACCTTACCTTTTATCATTGTGATGTAGCCACTGGTGGTGTACATGTGTGTTTTCTTTCTGTTAAAGGTCTGTCCAGCATTCTGCAGCCTTATTCACTGCCTGGACCTTCTGAACGGAGAAACCCCCATGGATGGTGTTCCCTGACAGGACCTTCCCCTGAGCTCTCACTGTAGTGTAGGAAGTTCCCTACTAAATGTCTGAAATTGATGTGTTCCCTGATTTTGTTTTTAAAGGAACTGCTTCCTTTTACGTTTTTTTCTAAATAAAATAAATAAAATAAAAGTTCTACACTGATTTATTCAAAAGGAGAAATACAAGGTGTGACCGGAAAGTTCAGTGAATGGTCACAGAAATCGGACAGTGAGAAATATTTGAATATACATGCCTTACAGACCTTCAAAGTAGGCCCCCTATGATACAATGCACTGTTGACAAGGTTCGTAGAACTGTTGGAAACTTCTGGAGAAGTCCTCTTTTGTACTGCTTTCAGTTCCCTCATCACAGCAGCTTGGATGTGTGAAATGTTGGAAAATGTGTGCCCTTTCAGCGCTGATTTCAGTTTGGAAAAAGAAAGAAATCTGGTGGGGTCAGACTGGGAGAATATGGAGGGTGGGACAACTCAGTAACCTCAGTAACGATTTCATGCGGAATATGCAATTCTTCCACCATCATTCGGACGGACAAACACTAATCCCGCATCAGTAACTCACGAACTCTGCTGACATTTGCCGCCGTTCTGCCCTTTGACGGTCTGCCAGACCAAGGGTCATCTTCAATGGTTTGCCGCCCTTCACGGAAACATTTAAACCACTCACACACTGTCTTTTGAGTTACAGCTTCATCTCCGTACACATTTGTGAGCATTTCCTGGGTTTCTGATGCCGATTTACCCTATTTGAAACAGAATTTCATATTGACCCTCTGCTCCATTTTCAACCACAACGCACTGCACTAGCAACAGCTACTAAACGCTACTGCCTGTCAACAAATGCTGAGACATGGGCGCATATGTTAGCTGAAATCCAGTAGTTCCCATTATCACATACAGGGGTGATTTGCCCTCCCTTCCAGTCATACCTTGTATTTCACTGAAAGAAATGACATCGAACAGTTGTCAGGTACCCAGTGAGAAGTTTCCTATACTTAGCAGGAAATCCCCACGGAGGGTCTATGATAATTCTAGGAAAGGAAAGCAGCACAGAAGACTGCAGAGTGAGGATTTGTACAATGGGGGAAAGAGCATTCACAAACACAAAATACTCCTAGGCTACCTTGAGAGGTAAACATGAAGCCTATGATAATTCTTTTGCTAAAATGTTTTCTTCCATTTAACAATATTCATGTAATTTTATATTGTCATTAATGGATGGAAAATGGTTTTTAAAATGAGAGAAATTTTGCCACAGGTCTGCTTGAAATGCTCCCAATTCTGGGTAGCCCCTCAGCTGTAACGCACAGGTGGGGAGGGCCACAGCTCAGGGGCAAATCCCATGCTTTGCATGCAGGTTAGATCCAGGTTAAATCCTGGCCTCTCCAGCACCTAGTAATAATAGCAGGCTGCTTTATACTAAAACAGACTTCAGCACTGCTTGTTGTGACAGGCAGTGGTTCTCCAGGTTTTTGTGTTGTTATTTTTACCAGCCCTACTGGGGAAGCCAAGAACCAAACCTGGGATATTCTGCATATAAATCATGTGCTCTACTACTCTACTGAGCTATGGCTCACCTGCTGCCTCCAGGTAGGGCTGGAACAGACTACTTTTTGAAAACCTAGCAAGTCACTTCCTGCCTTGTGCTAGATGGGCCAATGGTCGGACTCCTCTCTGCCTGCTGAAAGCGCTTTTCCTCACTCTGCAATACACTCTTTTGGCTTCTGAAGCATGGTGTGTTAGGGCAGCCCCATACTTTACACAGCAGCTGTGTTTGCCATGGGTATACTAGTGTTTTTCCCAGAAAGAGCATAAAGTAAGAGTGGCAACTGGGTGCCCCAAAGCACCTGGTTCCTTGGCACACACCTGGGAGCCCTAGGCCAATCAAAGCTCTCAGGCACATGGGCACAGGTGTTGAAGAAAACACATCTGTTGTTGACATAGTTTGTGCATTTGGTGTGAGAGATACTGATACCTGGA
Organism: Podarcis vaucheri; assembly: GCF_965113315.1. Lineage (NCBI taxonomy): Eukaryota > Metazoa > Chordata > Lepidosauria > Squamata > Lacertidae > Podarcis > Podarcis vaucheri. The sequence continues at coordinate 111,008,602 of NC_138762.1, forward strand.
GTAAGTACAACTGCCACATAAAATGCACAACTGCTCCAAATAACAATTTCCTTAAAACAAAAAAGTTTTACTTGACAGAATGATTGGAAAATTCAGCTTTCACTTTGCAGCTGGAGATGGGATGTGAATTAGAAAGTGAGAGATATGAGTTGAAGACAGATCTAACCCTTATTTGTTCTTCCACTTAATTTGCACAATGAGTTTATTGGCTGGAAGGATTTATATTAGGAACCTTCATAACCAATGCAAAGTTTAGAAGGAATTTTTTATTTCTTGAGTACCTTTATTCTCAAGCAATTTATAGGATGGAATTTGGATTGTTTTAAGCACATTTCTTTTAAAGGGACTAAAGTCATCCTTGTTGGATCTTTTGGACATCAATTGTACTGGTGGATCAACCTGTATATGCTGTATCAATATTCTTGAATGATAAAACTGTGATGGGAGAGAGAGAGAGAGAGAGAGAGAGAGAGAGAGAGAGAGAGAGAAGAAAATAGAATTCAAATCAATACTTTTTTAAGCTAAAGTACTTAAAACATCACTCATGAATATTTGTAAAATACTATTTTTTGGGGGTGGGGAATACACACTGCAGGGATCTCAAAAATAATACTATTTTGTATTCGATACACTTGCTATTTCTCTAAGAAAGCCTATCAGTTAAAATGATGAATTTTAACCTTTCCAATTCTTCCAGGGAACATCCAATTTATATTCTTCAAGCTCTATGCTACTAGTTTGCCATACTGATGCAAAAATTATTGTTTTTGCAATATTTATAAAGATCTAGTTACAGTTTTTCAAGGGCATAGATTACATTTCCTCTGGATTTGACTGATCAAGTATAATTAAAGGGGGAAAGAACTGCTTAGACTCTCATGATATGAGTGCATGTTATAGTACATTAAAGCCACCACTATAGGTTTCCTATTAATTCAGCTCTTGTGGTCAATATAAAGCACAAAAATTGCATCATCACAGAATGCAGGAGGGTTATGGACATGAATTTCAGTGGATCCAAACTTCTGTGAAGAATTTATCTTTTTTTTGTCCATTTTAGACATGTATTATTAAAAGCTATAATTCCACAGGCATATGACAGAATACGAGACCTTTAGCTGAATCAATAGTTATAATACAAAATTTGAAATATAACAGTTAGACAGGTTTAAGAATAGTAGGTCCTGTTGGTAATAATATAATAAATATAAGTGTTAAGAGGTGCTTATTTATATTATTCTTCATGATACGTACCTTTGCTTATATACTTTGTAGTAACATTAAACCCCAGTCTTATTCACAGCTACTTGAAGAAAATGGGACTTTCTTCTGAGTGTACCTATAAGGAATATGTCTGCACACTCTCATATTATTGTTACTGTAGAACTCTTAAAACACAATTTCATTGAAATTTAGCTTATGGATTATCCCAACACACCATATTTCATACCGGAAAATATTTGCAGCTGCCCTATCACCCTCCCCATGCCTGGATTTGACAGTTATTCAAATCTATATGCCCCTTTTATCTGTGCTTAACACCCCCCATTTGTTGTTTCAGCATCACTCTCTGTTCTCTGCCTCGAATGGGGTTCTGAGCTGCTCTGTATTCCCCATTCAGTGTAATGGGAAATGTAACTATGGCTATAATATTTTCCCCCTTGGTCAAAGTGGATTAAATTTACAGGCACAGGAACCCTTCCTGAAGCCTGCTGAATTTCGGGCAAATAGGTCCTAAGACTTTATGTGGGAGAAGTAAAAGAGATTCATTTTCTTCCATAATATTTTATGAACGGATTTGTCTCTTGCTCTGTCTTAGCTTAAAATAATTAATAGGGGGCTTGGGTGCGGTATATTTTTGCTTGTGCATTTTTATAAGCTTTGTAGCTTTTCACTGGCCTTTTCTTACAAAGGAGGCTTTCCAAAATGTTGCCTGGGGAGTCCTGAAGGGTTCAGAGGGCTTTGTCACTGTTGTTGCAGAGCAACAGGGGATTAAAACATTCAGGAACCTTAAATGAAGCTTCTATCTATAAAAGAAAACAACCTCCACTACAGTGCTTTAACAACCCCCCCCCAAAACCCCCCCCCAAAAGCAGACCTTGTTCTTTGTGCTCCACAACCAAGGTTTTAAACAGTATTACTTACTGTGAAAAGGGACGCAGGTGGCGCTGTGGGTAAAAGCCTCAGTGCCTAGGGCTTGCCGATCGAAAGGTCGGCGGTTCGAATCCCTGCAGCGGGGTGCGCTCCAGTCACTTGGTCCCAGCGCCTGCCAACCTAGCAGTTTGAAAGCACCCCCGGGTGCAAGTAGATAAATAGGGACCGCTTACTAGCGGGAAGGTAAACGGTGTTTCCGTGTGCGGCTCTGGCTCGCCAGAGCAGCTTCGTCACGCTGGCCACGTGACCCGGAAGTGTCTCCGGACAGCGCTGGCCCCGGCCTCTTGAGTGAGATGGGCGCACAACCCTAGAGTCTGTCAAGACTGGCCCGTACGGGCAGGGGTACCTTTACCTTTACCTTTACCTTTACTTACTGTGAAGCTCTTGGACTTAGATAAACATAGAGCTATAGCAGAGTATAGAGCTATAAGATGCATAAATTCTGGAACAGCATGAGGCTCAGGGTCGGGTGAGTGGCTGATCTGACTCGGGTGGTTTACTGACATCATGCATTGCCTTGAGAAGCGGAAAAGGACTCAGGTCACCCCAGATCGCATTAGTCAGCGCACATGTACAAACACACACACACACTGATGCTTTTATGTCAATTCTGTGAGTTGGCTGAAATTTTTGCTGGGCTAAAGGGAATAAACTTATGCATCCTCTCCCCAGTTCTTGCTGCAAATATTTTCTTACCTATGAAAATCTGAGACACATCACTGGTATTGCAAGAAAGCGCGAAGAGTAGACAGTTAAGATGCGGATTTCAGGGTTCGCTAGTCACCCAGGGATCTCTGCTCTGTGAAAAATACAAACAGCCGTAGAAACAGCCCTCTCTTCCTTCTTCTGGAGAAACCAATGCTCCTGTCTCACTTACGTGCCTCTGACAGCTGCCATTTTTCGTTCGGTTTATAATGTGGGGAACGGGTGGAATGCTCAGCATGTCTTCAATACAGATTTGCCTGACAGTGTTTGAGAAGTTAAGATCAAGCGCCGTCATTCTGGTGAGCTTTGTGCTGCTGCTGCTGCTGCTTTTATTTTGCAAAGGGCAGTTTTTCAACAAAACCTGTTTTTCTGCAAACCTGTGTCATGGGAGATGTTTCCAGCCCTAATATCTGCAGCTCATCTTCTGAGTACACTGGAAAGATTCATTTTACGTTACATGATACCAAATACTATTGTAAATTTTCTGACACTGTTAAATACTAAATATTAGTGCATGCCAACTGTTAAATATTGTCAGCTGCTGGCTGGCTGTCCTTTGTAAAGGTAAGCTCCAACTAGTTTATGATCAGTTGCTGTTTTATGAATGGCAACTAATAATAACAGCTGTTTTCCCGACAGTGATATCTGGAACATGACATTCACCAAAGCTTGGAGAAGGTGGCAGCTGAGGGGAGGGGGCAGTGAAATAGCAAAAAGCAGTAATCCAAATGGGAATGGACAGTCAGAAGCTTTTTTCAGCATTCATTTCATTGATAGTGAAAATGCATGGGGGGGGGTAGTACCTCTCCTTGTGTTGCAAATGGCTTAGGCTTTCTTACCAACAAGTGGTATACAATTTTTGTAAATTAGAATGATGGATATTCAGCTGAAGAAAGCCAACATGCATACAGCTATGTGTGTATAGGATCTCTTCTGATGAAGGGACACAAATAAGGAGTGGCATGGGCAGCAGCCCTACACATCCATAATGAATGCTTGAAAGGGACTTCAAAGTCTTGTTGGGGTGCAGCCTTGAAATGAGTTTTTTGTGGCTGTGATGTCTGCTCTTAGGAACTGGCCTGCTTCCAGTAGGTTCTGCTTGCTTATCTGTAAGTAAAGCAAATATTACAAAGACATGGAAATACTCCACTGGGATCTCATACGAAGGAAGTCCTCGTTGCTTAAGGAAGTAGGGTGTGAACAATGATACAAACGAACACTTAATATCATTACATTTCTAGAACGTGCTCTCATATTAGATGTCGATTGTAGATGTCAGATCTTGAATATTTGGCGAAAACCCACATAACTGGCAAATATTTGGCACTTAACTCCAAAGGATGGTTTTCAGGGTTTTGAATTTGTGAATCATGTTCATTTCAGCTCTGGAAGTGCAAGTCAACATAAATAAGCCTGCTGGCTTTAAATAAGGTTTTAATTTGTGCTAAAAATAACGTTATGAAATGCTGGGAAGTGTTTTGACAATTCTTTATGAGAATTAAGGCTGCGTAGGGCACATTCTTCTGAAAAACACATAGCTTAAAGGAAAAGAAAACACAAGTCAACAGAAATTATTTGTGGACTAAACATTGTGACGTATGCTTGCTGCTGAAGCACAGATTTCACAATTCAATCCTAATCTAGATATCTGATGTCTTGAATGGAATTTAGAAGAGATTTGAGGTTCTGGCAATCAGAACCTCAGAAAGATCTGAGGTCTTTCCTGTGCAAATACCTCAGTTGTCATCTGAGGCTGATGACACTGGGTGCAACACAAACATCCTTTAAGCTGGACTGTTGGGGGCAAGTGCTTGAGTGGGCTCATCACTCCTCTTGCTTCTGCTAGCTCACTGGCCTCCCACTTGCCGCTGAACATGCAGGCAAGGAGTAGCTCCACTGGTGGTATCTCTACTGTGGAAAGCCCCAAAAGGTGGTGTTGCAAGAACAGGGCCGAGGCAACACAGTATCTGCTGAATCCTGTGCTGATCATATTACAGTCAGCATTGAGCCAGCTCCTCACCATTTGCCTGGTCCAAACTTTTTGCCACTGCTGCCGTAAGTGGCTGGGCTGTGGATGTGGCAGAAGCTCCACCAATGTTGTGGATTGGATGGACACAGAGGAGTGGTGGGAGGAACCAGCTGGGGAATCCTCAAGGGAAGAAGGCTCAGAGCCAAGGGAGTGGTAGTGGGACAATGATGAATGGTCAGAGGGAGAAGAGGCAGAAGATGAGGAGCAGCAGGTGTCAGAACCTAAAGAGCTAACAGGGCTTAATGAGCAGGGAGAGTCTGTGCTTCAGAGGCAGTGAGAGGAGGGCAGTTGAGAAGCAGAGATAAGGCAGGCTGGTGGAGAGTCATGGGAGCCTCTTCCTTCTGCAGCAGCAAACTCCCCCCGCCCCGCCTTCCAGAACCAGGAGAGGCATGAAATGGGAGGAGCAAAGACAAGCTGCACTCAGGTACAGTCACTGACTGCTTGCAAGAAGCCCTGGAGAGGCGGAGACATAGATGGCTGTGGACTTTTAGACTTGGCAACTGATTTCATGAAGCATATCATGGACTGGTTTGATACAGAGAAGTGGTGGGAGGCAACAGCTGGGGAACCCCCAAGGGAAGACGTGGTGGTGGGATGGCGATGAGTGGTCAGAGGGAGACTGGGAGGAAGAGGTGTCGGAAGCTGAAGAGTAGGGCTGGGCAATACCTGGTTTTCAACATTGTGATATATTAGCAGCTAAATACTGTGATATTCAGATATATCACAATGTCTGAAATGGATCTAGGCTGCTTCTTCCTCCCCCCCCCCCCCTTAGGGGAAGAAAAAACAGTCAAAATACGTTACCAAGCCCTACACGAGCAAACCCCAATGCCTCTCTGGTTCTTGTGTGCCAGAGGGTTCGTTAACTGCTCAGCTGGGGGTTGGGAAGCCTCCCACCCCTCAGCTGAGCCTGCCCCCATAATGCTCCAGCTTGCACAAGGGGCAGGGGAGCTTCCTCAAAGGCACAGGCAGGCAGGCAGAGCCCAAGAATGTGCTCACCCAGAACCTTCTCAGGTTCTGCCTGGCTGTGCTTTTGCCGTCTGCAGGCAATTTGAGTTTGAAGGTTGTACTGCCAGCTCAAATTGACTGAAATCAGTACCACGATCTGAACACCATACTGGTTTCAGACAATTTACCAATCTATCACCCAGCTCTACTTAAGAGGTAACAGGTTGTAGTGAGCAGGAAAAGGCTCTGTCAGAGAGCTGTTCACAGCCAGAGGCTGAAGAGGAGCCTGGAGAGGAAGGGGGCCAAGAGGCAGAGATGAGGCAGGCTGGCGAGAAAGCCCAGGGGTCTCCCCCTCCTGCAATGACCAGCTCCCCTCCCTCCTGGTCTCCCAGAACCAGAAGAGGTGTGAAGAGGGTGGTGCCAGAGGTTTATAAATGCATAAATAATATGAAGGAAGTCCCTCCCCCCCTTTTGCACAAGACTAGAACTTGTGCTCATTCATTGAAATTAACAGGAAGTAGTCAGTATAGTCCAAAGAAACACAAATACAATGCACTGATAATGCATGGAACTCACTGTTAGGAGGTGTTATAATGGGCCACAACCTCAGGGACCAAATCTGTGTAATAGCAGCTTGACATCCTTTTTAGACCATTTAGGGACAGAAAAGCTGACTTTGGGAGAGTGACCTGGAACAGAGAAATGGCATGGGAGGGAAAATTCAGCCTATTTTCCTCCTGTGGAGTTTCAAAAGCAAGTTGTTTTTTACTTTATGTATTTGAAGAATTTACACCGCACCTTTACATCATTCAGTGGCCAAAATGACTTAAACAAAATAATGAAAACATCAGTTAATACAAGCCAAAATACAGTATAACCAAACACATCCAAAACTAGGTTAGAAAAGCAGATCAGCTAACAAGCAGTGACAATTAGGAAAACACCAAAAGACAAAATAAAAGTTTTACTTCCCGTCTAAATGGGTGAAGAGACAGTAAACTGCTTTGCTTGTTAACACCCCCAGTAAGCCAAATTGTGTTTTTTATTTATTTTAAAAATAGTCATATTTTGGTTTCTGTTAAAAATCTTCCTTATTATCCTTCTCAACATACTTCATGCACCTTTTCACTACCGCCTGAATGGTGCTGAAGTCACACAAATTTACTTATTTATTGGGGGCAGTGAGTGGCGGAGGAGCTTAAATATATCAAATGCTCTGAGCTTAAAGGACAGAAAAGATTTGCTTTGAATGAAGCCAAAGTTACTTTTAATGAAGTTTAATGAAGTGCAAAGGCAGATCCTGGAACAGTCTTAGAAACTCAAGTTTCAGTCCTTGAATAAAACCAATTTCACATTTTAGAACATGCGCAGATAGTTTTCCAAAGCTGAAGTGTTGGTCCAAATACAGAGCAGTGATTAGAGAATAAAGGAGAGAATGTCTGTTCAGGGGATGGAGAGACAAAGACAAAGAGAAATGGCTGTTGCTGCCAGAGGTCCTTTAACCAGGAACTTCACCATCTCAGGCTGGGGAAAAGAACAGGGTCTTTTGACTCTCCAATTGAACTCAACATGAACCTCCCGGTTTCTTTGTTGCTACTTAGCAGGATGGTTCAGCTGCCTGGAAGCAAGTCGATTTTTCTTTTTCTTTTTGATTTCTTTAAGCTTTATGGAGATACTCAAAACAGGGGGGTTTATTACAGCAGAAAACCAGACAAAAACAATCACTTCAGTAGATCGCAAGCACCCAAACATTAAAGGCTTCTTTCAGGGTCTTTTCACATGTTATGCCGTTGAAACAGCAGAGTTGCCATTAAATGTAAACACAAAAGGGAACCACAGCTGATCCTGGATGCTTGATCACTAGGGTTGCTAGGCAACCAGACCAAAATGGCCCGGCTTGACTTTTCATCTGGGAAAATTGCCAGATTTTCTTCGGTAAAGACCAGGATGTTGGCTGGTTGCTTTTTAAAATAATAATAATAATAATAATAATAATAATAATAATAATAATAATGGTGTTTGAGCAGAACCCAGTAGTTTCATTTCCACACCATACGCAGGCTTGAAATGTTCAGCTCACACATGCTTGCAAAAGAACCCGGTCATTGAGCTCAGCTCCAGTGCACCATTTTCAGGGCTAAATGCAGAATTTGGGGACCCATTAGGTGTGTTGCCATTGGCTGCCTTCATATCTCTCTCTCTCTCTCTCTCTCTCTCTCTCTCTCTCTCTCTCTGCCCATCGCCCCTCCCCAGTTAGAAAGAGAGTTGGCAGTCCTACTTACTGCTGCCACCAATTCCAGGTGAGCAAATGACTGCCTGCTGCTCACTTGCCTGCCTTCCAAAGATGCCCATTTCCTATTTGGAAATAAGTCCCAGTGATCTCCACAGGACTTAATTCCTACTTGTGTCCAATGCAGTTGCTCATAGATAGGATGGGTGCCTCACAGCCTCCCCCTGTACTTCCAGGAACATAGGCTTAGTTATATTTTTCTTCCACTTCTTTGAACTATTCTGATAAAGATCTTCTTAGTACTATAATTTACAATCCACTCCTAGATTCTGAAGATGTCCTGTCCTTCATCACACTCTCATTAAGCACAGCTGAAGGCAGAAAGTGATTAATCATTCTGATCAATCAATTAATGTTTAATTGCTGAGTGAGGCCATGTACTTTATTTGCACAAAAACTTTCTCTCTTTCGTACAAAGCTGCCACAGTTCTCACCGGCTTCCACAACCACAGCTATACATAGCTTCATATGTCCAACCCCAGCAATTTCTGTGGCTGTCATGAATGACTGCATGCCTCTTTCCCCCTGTACTGCACCATCACATTGCTTTCCATAGTTCATTTATTTAACCCTGACCCTGCACCCAGCTGCTGCTACTAGAGCCCTGTCTCATTTCTCTCTCCCCCCCAGGTACATATCAACACTGCTTCCTTTTATTTATCAGAGGAGCAGCCAAGCATACTAGGACTCAATTTCTTGACTTTAAGAAAGCCGAATTCATAAAACTTAGGGAAGTGCTGGGTGAGATCCCATGGACAGTAATACTAAAAGGAAAGGGAGTTCATGATGGCTGGGAGTTTGTTAAGAGGGAGATAGTAAAAGCACAACGTCAGGCAATACCAATGAGATGGAAACATGGAAGGTGCCTAAAGAAGCCAGGGTGGCTATCTAAAGAACTTTTAACTGAGTTAAGATTAAAAAAGGATGTGTACAAAAAATGGAAAAGGGGGGAAACCACCAAAGAGGAATTCAAACAAATAGCCAGCACGTGTAGACACAAAGTCAGAAAAGCTAAAGCACAGAATGAACTCAGGCTTGCTAGAGAGGTTAAAAGCAACAAAAAAGGCTTTTATGGGTATGTTCGTAGCAAAAGGAAGAACAAAGAAACAGTGGGGTCACTCAGAGGAGAAGATGGTGAAATGCAAACAGAGGACACAGAAAGGACTGAACTCCTCAATGCCTTCTTTGCCTCAGTCTTCTCCGATAAAGAAAACAATGCCCGACCTGAAGAATTTTTAGCAAATGATTCAGCAGAGGAAACACAGCCCAGAATAACTAAGGAGATAGTACAAGAATACTTGGGTAGTTTAGATGTATTCAAGTCTCCAGGGCCAGATGAACTGCATCCAAGAGTATTAAAAGAACTGGCAGATGTGATCTCAGAACCACTGGCAGTCATCTTTGAGAATTCCTGGAGAACAGGCGAAGTCCCGGCAGACTGGAGGAGGGCAAATGTTGTCCCTATTTTCAAAAAGGGGAAAAGAGAGGACCCAAATAATTAGCGCCCAGTCAGTCTGACATCAATACCAGGGAGGATTCTGGAGCAGATCATTAAGCAAACAGTCTGTGAGCACCTAGAAAGGAATGTTGTGATCACCAATAGTCAGCATGGATTTCTGAAAAATAAGTCATGTCAAACTAACCTGATCTCAAAATAAAAAAAATTCCTTCCAGTAGCACCTTAAAGACCAACTAAGTTAGGTCTTGGTATGAGCTTTCGTGTGCATGCACACTTCTTCAGATAGAAGAAGTGAAGAAGTATCTGAAGAAGTGTGCATGCACACGAAAGCTCAAAGCAAGAACTAACTTAGTTGGTCTTTAAGGTGCTACTGGAAGGATTTTTTTTTATTTTGACTATGGCAGACCAACACGGCTACCTATCTACTACTGTAACCTGATCTCGTTTTTTGACAGAATTACAAGCCTGGTAGATGAAGGGAACGCAGTGGATGTAGCCTACCTTGATTTCAGCTAGGCATTTGACAAGGTGTATAGCATCTAGATCAAGGGAAGTAATAGTGCCACTGTATTCTGCTCTGGTCAGACCTCACCTGGAGTACTGTGTCCAGTTCTGGGCACCACAATTCAAGAAGGACACTGACAAACTGGAACGTGTCCAGAGGAGGGCAACCAAAATGGTCAAAGGCCTGGAAACGATGCCTTATGAGGAACGGCTAAGGGAGCTGGGCATGTTTAGCCTGGAGAAGAGGAGGTTAAGGGGTGATATGATAGCCATGTTCAAATATATAAAAGGATGTCACATAGAGGAGGGAGAAAGGTTGTTTTCTGCTGCTCCGGAGAAGCGGACACGGAGCAATGGATCCAAACTACAAGAAAGAAGATTCCACCTAAACATTCGGAAGAACTTCCTGACAGTAAGAGCTGTTCGACAGTGGAATTTGCTGCCAAGGAGTGTGGTGGAGTCTCCTACTTTGGAGGTCTTTAAGCAGAGGCTTGACAACCATATGTCAGGAGTGCTCTGATGGTGTTTCCTGCTTGGCAGGGGGTTGGACTCGATGGCCCTTGTGGTCTCTTCCAACTCTAGGATTCTATGATTCTATGATCTGGTTTCATGTACTTGAGAAAAAATATATTCTGACCTTTGGTTGTCAAAATAGCACCCATGGTGGTTTGCAAATTTTTTAACAAAAACAATAACATTCAATAAAATAATTAAATGACAATATAAAGCAGAGACAACTGCAGCAAGTGAAACCAGCTAAAAAGCAATGGGATCAGCTATTACAATCTGCCTCACAAATTCTACCTATAGTGGTCCATGTACTATCATGCATATAACCCGTAACCCGTTTCTGTATTTTTAATAGTCACCTGACACTGACCTACAGAAACTTAGCAGGTGAAGCAAACCTTTTTTAGCACAGAGATATATGGCAGGAAAAGCTTCACCATCTTACTTAGTTTCTGAGCCAAATTAGAAGTGCTCATGATCAAAAATTTAAATGCTCCAGGTCTAAGATACTTGAGGGAGCATCTTCACCCACATTTTACTCCCCATATTTTGAGAGCAGGAACTGAAACCACCTGAGACTAGTCTGGGCTTTGGTGGGGATTCCTCAGCTCTTGAGCTTTCTCTTGCTGAAATGCACCACATCTCCTCCACTGGCCCTTTTACGAGAGTTAGGGATCATTTCCAGACATGTGAGTTGCAATTGTAAATGTTGTCTTCTCTCATATATTGATTTCTAAGCTGCTATTATTTTAATTTTTGTTATTTTATACACTTCACAGTGGCATCTTATCTAGGCTTTGAGCTGGTTTAGGGATTGCAGTGGAAAAGAAGGTTATCTCGCGACAACGTGAAGAATACCTAACATGTTTGTGTAGACTGCTGTCAAAGTCACATGACCAGAGCCAATCAAAGAATGACAACTTTTGTGTAGCTGCTTTTAAAGGCACTTAAAGCTGTCATTTACTGGCCCTGCTACTGTCCTTTAACAGCAGGTTCTGGAAAAGAGAAAGAAAGAGAGATGTGGATTGGATTCAGTGCCTCAGCGGTATCAAAACGTGATTCATTTGGATTACACAATATAGGGTGTTCTCACATATTTATCATGTTATTGCTACTTCATGAATACAAAAGATACATTTATTTATATGAGATATGGATCCACATTTTTCAGTATATTTATGTTCAGTATATTTATATTCTTGGTACATTGGATGAAAACTTTTGTGGAGGGGCAGGTACACTATTAAACAGCCAAGCAAAAACAAATTTTAATGGCTTTAGGGTAGTAAAGTTAACCCTAGTCAGATGTTTAAAATGTGCTTCTCTGCAGATAAATTAGTGTATGTAAAAATCACACAAATATGCACCCTCTTTCTTTGTGATATTTTCCCTCTTTTTGTGTGTTCCTCCCAGGAGAACTTGTTGCAGTAGTGTAGCTAGCTGGGGGGGGGCAGTCTGCACCGGCAGGGGGGTTGTGGGGCGGCATGAGGTTCTGTCGCCTGCGCACCTCGCCTGGTTGTCCAGAGCAAGGAGGAGTGGCCCAGGGACAGCAGGGAGGACTGGGCAGACTCATGGCTACTCCAAGCCAGAGTAGAGAGGCATGATTCCCCCCCCAGGCCTGTGCCATTGGTGGGGGCCAACCTGGCCAACTCCTAGGCATACCCCCCTCCCGGTAATATGGTAACTCCACTTTGACCTGCAGGATAAGGTTTGGAAAATAGCATTGGAAGTTTCTGCTTAATCCTGCATTTGAGCTATGCCTTCCTGCAAAGTTCTGCTTCAACACTCGCACTCAACAAGGTTTTTAACCACCTTTAAGTTGCTGAGGGAGGTCATCCAAGGATTTGGACTCTCTCTGTGTGTGTGTTGGGGTTATCAGCGTGCAGGAGGCAGTCATGGAGCCCTCCTTGTCACTGGAGTCAGGAGAGGCTTTGGAAGTGCTGAATTGCTATATGGCCTGGATAAACTGGAGCAGAATTTGGCAAGATAGTGGCACTGTGAGTTGGCAGTTCCTGGCCCAGAAAGTTGTACGTCACCTGTTTTGGATGGGCTTGTACTCCCCTTGAATGAGGTGTGCAATTTGGGGGTGCTTCATGATCCAGTGTTGTCACGTGAGACCCAACTGATCTCAGCAGTTCAGAGCATCCCTTTCCAGCTTAAGCTGGTTCATTGGCTGTAACCTTTCATGAATAAGACTAATTTGGCTACAGTGAACCCTGAATTAATGGGAGATAACTCCATTTAAGCAAACATGCTCAACAGGCTTTGTTTTAATTCAATAAATTTCTCCTATAATTGTGGTTTCTTTTTTAAAAAAATATCATAGCCCTAAACAGTGCAAGCTCAATATGCTAACTAGGATCTTGTCTTGTGCTTTGTAAGATGAACTTTCAGCTGCTTGTGGTTCACATAGTTTATGTGAAAGGCTAAGGGAGATGTTAAACAAGGGTAGAGGGAATTGAGGAGTGATGCTAATTGAAGCAAAGCATTTTATTAATGTGGAGCACTGGCTCTAGTCATGCCTGAAATCTAAATAATCATCATAACACTGAACACTTAATAATGCTGTCTTGTATTCTTTGTTGCACCCCAACTCCCACCAGTCTTAATCATTGTGATCATAAGGAATTGATTGATTAGAACTATGTGAGGAGGCAACAGTGTGTTGAACCTTCACACTGACCCACATGCAGACCTGACCAGAAGCACAAAGAGGTGGGCTGGAGGTCGGGCAGTGCAGCAGCAAGTGACCATCAATACCAAGGCCCAGGACTTCATGGCTGCCATTATGAACATGCAGGGCCATCCCACCCATGAGGCAAGTTGACACAGCAGCCATGCACTCCATGAATGCCAGATCTGCCACCTACTTGGCAGACTTCCCCTGATGCCTTCTCTACAGAGACCTTCAGGTGAATAGGAGGTACTGCTGGTCCCCTTCCACCCCTAGGGAGGAAATGGAAAGGGCAGCCCTCTGGGTTCTGCACTCCCTCAGCTCATTGCCTCCTCCCATGACAGCCTTTGATTCATCATCATCATCACTGACATCTGATGGAAGGGCGTTCCACAGGGAGGGTGCCACTGCTGAGAAGGCCCTCTGCCTGACTTCAACTGTCGAGTAAGGTTTATTTGATTCCCCACTTGCTCCTGATGTGGATCTTTATTCCCTCCTTATTCCTCACATTGTTCTTCATCCACTCCTGGCATGGGCCAAGCACCATTTTGTGGTTCATCTAAGGTGCCAAAATGTATTGGGCCAGCCCTAAGGCCATGGGGCAGTTTCAACATGTGATCTGAAAATGGAGATCTTGACATTGGTCCCTTGCCGCGTGGCCTCCGTGCCAATTTAGATACAGTGACTGAACTGGAGGCCCCTCGACTGACTTCAGGTCCAGTGTTGGACCATTTCGATCGGATACTCCCTGCTGATGTGGATAGATTCCTCCAAGTTGGTAGGCCCACCACCTGCCTCCTTTATCCGTGCCCGTCTTGGCTGATTAGGGAGTGTCCAGATGTCACGCGGACCCCCCTGGTTGAAATTCTCAATTTGTCCCTTAGGACAGGGACATTCCCAGGGGAACTGAAGGAAGCAGTGGTGTGTCCACTCTTAAAGAAAACTTCACTAGATCCCTTAGACCTACCCAATTACCGCCCAGTTTCAAATCTTCCATATTTGGGTAAGGTAATTGAGAGAGCGGTTGCTGAACAGCTTGGTAGGTTTCTGGAGGAAACATCGGCTTTAGATCCATTTCAGTCCAGTTTCCGTCCTGGTTTTGAGAGTGAGACAGCTCTGGTTGCCCTAACAGATGATCTCCGTAGACAACTGGATCGAGGCGGGTCAGGACTACTGATCCTTTTAGATTTGTCAGCAGCATTTGACATGGTCGATCATGATCTTCTGGACCACCGCCTCGCAGACGGCATAGCCCGTAACTGGCTGTGCTCTTTTATCTCTGGTCGGGGGCAGAGGGTGGCACTAGGGAGGGAAATGTTGTTGCGCCAGTCCTTGTTGTGTGGAGTGCCGCAGGGCTCAATCCTCTCCCCGATGCTTTTTAACATCTTTATGCACCCCCTTGCCCAGATTATCCAGAGCTTTGGGCTGGGCTGTCACCAATATGCTGATGACACTCAGCTCTATCTGCTGATGGATGGCCACACCGACTCAGCCCCGAACACACTGACCAGATGCTTGGAAGCTGTGGCTGGATGGCTTCGTGGGAGCCGATTGAAACTAAATCCTTCGAAGACAGAGGTCCTATGGCTGGGTCGGGATGGCATGGGGATGAGGGACCAACTCTTTTCTCTTGCGGGGGCCCAATTAGTGCCATTGCCTTCCGTTAAGAGTTTGGGTGTAGTCCTTGACGCCTCCCATTCCATGGAGGCGCAGGTTACAGCAACAGCCAAGGCGACATTTTTTCACCTTTGCCACATCAAGCAATTGGTCCCTTACCTTTCCCGCCCCGACCTGGCCACAGTGATCCATGTGATGGTCACCCCCAGGCTTGACTACTGTAATTCTCTCTACGCGGGGCTGCCCTTGAAGCTGTCCCAGAAACTCCAGCGGGTGCAGAATGCTGCAGCGAGGCTCCTCACAGGGTCTCTGCCATGGGAGCATATTCACCCAGTGCTTTTCCAGCTGCACTGGCTCCCGGTGGAGTACAGGGTCAGATTTAAGGTGCTGCTTTTGACCTTTAAAGCCCTTCACGGCCTAGGACCCTCATATCTACGGGACCGCCTCTCCCGGTATGCCCCACAGAGAGCCTCAAGGTCCATAAATAGCAACACCCTAGTGGTCCCGGGCCCTAAGGAAATTAGATTGGCTTCAACCAGAGCCAGGGCCTTTTCAACTCTGGCTCCGGTCTGGTGGAACGCTCTGCCTCATGAGACCAGGGCCCTGCAGGATCTGATTTCTTTCCGCAGGGCCTGTAAGACAGAGTTGTTCCGCCTGGCCTTTGGCTTGGAGCCAATTTGATTCCCTCCCTCTCTTTCTTTTTTCCTTTCCTTCTCCTCCTGCAATGAGGCTAAATTTTAATATTTTAAAATTTCAATATTTTAATGTTGTATTTTAATTTTGTTTTAAGTTGTAATCATTCAACTTGTTTTTATTATTGCTTGTTAGCCACCCTGAGCCCGGCCTTGGCTGGGGAGGGAGGGGTATAAATAAAAAATATATATTATTATAATTATTGTCATGGTCAGATCACCTGCTGCTGTACCTTTTCCCTTCTGCAGAGGTGAAGCATAGTCCATCCTTGGAGGCTGAGAGATCCAATTGGCTTCCAGCTGAGACTGGAAGGTTTTCTGGCTGATATGACTGGTGCTCCTGTCCAAGCCCTGGCCAGCTTGTGGAATATGCAAGTGGCTTGGGCCATTGGCATGAGTGCCCTTTCCCCCTTCGTAGAGCTGGTGTGGCTCCTTGGTATACACCAGAGCTCAGGGCAAAGAAACAAGTTGGGTAAGCTCCAGACAAATGCAAACTCTGGTGAGTGCTCATCATTGAGTCTTCTCGGTCCAGAGCACTAGCTAGTCCTTTTGTGTTGGATGCCTTTCAGTGAGGAAGGCTTGAGGAAATGGACAAAGTGATTGGTTCTATCTGGACAGCCACCTGTGCCCCACATGACTGATAACAACTAGCAAGGAGGGGACAGCTGGCTGGGCCAGGGAGGTGGTTCATGTCTCTTTGTGAGATGGGTGGTCCCTGGCTGCTTAAAGGAGGCAGTCATGAGTTCTGAAGAAACCCTCCCTAGATCCAGAAAATCAAAATAATTACCAACAAGTCACCAGTATCCCTTCCTGGTCAAGGTTCTTATACTGGTGGTTGGAGGCCAGATCCAAGCTCTCTTGGATGAAGTCAGCTTTCTAGATCCATTTGAGTTGAAGTTTAGGTCCAGTTCTGGCTGAGAAACTGCCCTGGTCACCCTGAATGATGCCCTTTGTCAGGAGAGAGTGTGGCTCGCTCTTTCTTTCTTTCTTGTTAACATTTTCATCTTTTGTTATTTTATAGTATTCTAGAAAAACATAAGTTCTATAAGAATTACTGTGCTGTTGGGAGTATTTGTTAAATTTTTTGTCCTCTGCTGCTGGATTTATGCTGTTTTGGGTTTTATGGTTACTGGTTTTATTTTTATGTAAATTTTTTGTAAAGCTGCAAGCTACCTGTAACACATTATGTTATAGGGGGACACAAATAAAAAAACAGGCATATATGAAGAAATAGCCATTACAAAAAAATGCCAAGTTAGAGACTTCTGTCCTTGTCCCCTTTTCTCCACCTTTCATTTTCCCTCCCACCACTTGGATAACTTATGTCAAGGCATAAGAAGAAAGAGATGGGGCCAGCAGTCTCGGTGGTGTCTTTATCAATGACAGGTAATGAGAGGGGAGTTCATGTATATGGGAGGAAGGGATGGAAACCGTCACAACAGGTAGCGCATTTCCGAACACAATGCCACATTTATAGTTGTTGTTTTATTGTAGATTTCACATTCCACATTTAGTTAGCTGTTCATTTTGATGGAGTTTAACAGAAAAAATCCCTCAATGTATTCATTACGGATAAGAACTGAGAAAATCAATGTGGGGGTAATTTTTGCACACATTCAGAAATATTACATTGTAGCTGTTAGATACTCACAAGTGCCATTCAGGTCTTCAGATGAGGGGAATAAGTGAGGGGCAGAGTGAGGGTGGCCGCATGCACCAACCCAGCCCCCAGTCTCCCTGTGCCCATTGACTATCCTGAAAAAGCTAAGGAAAGTCTGGCCAAAGGTGCTTAGACTCCTCCCTGCAACTGAGAACCCTGATTCTGCAAAGTTCTCAACCGTGGGAAAGATTTGAAGGACATTCAGAATGCAGGAAGAACCCCATGAAAGTGGTTGGCCTCAGTGCAAGAAGCCATGGTCCACCTGCTACTCCCGAGAAATAACACTGAGCTTATTGGAGGAATGTCCAGAGCACAAAGAGTGAAGTGGCAGAGAGGAAGGAGTGGAGGAGGAGGATCATTCATTTTGACAGGCAGATCTGGCTTTTAATCACAGTGAATTATTTCCCCAAGGCACTCCAATCACAGTGACTTGGGGAGGAATTAAAAATTGTTTGATTTCCACTTGGATCCTTTCCCCATTGCAAGTCAAGGGAAAGATTGCCATTGTATCCCTCAAAATCCATGGGAGAGAAAGAAGCTACTCTCCACCAATGGCACTTGGGGTTACAAGGTCCCTGCTCTAGGGTGACATTTTCCCCACAACAGTCTGTTTTTTCTCTCCAGCATGCATTCACCTATGCAAGATTTATTTCTATCCCAAGGAGAAGAGGCTGAGGGAGTGAGCAGAAGCCCATTAACAATCTTTGTGTAACAGGATTTTTGCTGGGTGGTGACATTTTCCTCACTGCAGTCTGTCCTGAGAATCCATGCTCTTCATTTTCCACCCCAGCCCACTTCCATGATTCCTATTGTACCCACCTGACAGTGGGAACACCTGCTCTTGTGGGAGAACTTCCGCAGAAATCATATGACAGGCTTTGGAAGGTGTGGCCATGCCTACAAATGGCATTCGATTCTGGCAAAAAATGAAAACGTTATGGACTTTTCCTTTTTATACAAAAAAGCAAAACGTAAAGGTAAACAAACAAACAAAACAAAACAAAGCTGGATGGATGGATGGATCTGCCTTCAATCTGGCAGGATTAGTCTAACCTTGAGGGGCTCCTATGGCTGTAAATTTCATCCACTTTGGTCCACAGGAGAATGTTATGAGCAGAAAAGGACTATAGGGCTCTGACTTTAGGACCCCCTTCCCCCAAAAAACCATCAGGTGCTCATGATCTTCCAAGGTTCTCCACTTTTCTCCACAAGGAGAAAAGACTCCCCACAGTGGAAGATATGCTGTATATTCCAATATAGGGAAGGGGAAGGAATGGTGCATTTTTAGCTGCATTTCCTGAAGAGGGCTATTGTCTGTGGCTATTCATTGTAAGGTAAGGTGAGTGGTGGGTGAGAGAGCAGTTTTCAGGGAAGGTTATCTGGTGTCTACTCTTTTAACTGTGGAATCCCTATTGCACTTCCCCACTGATACTCCACTGGTCTAAAGTGCTATGTAAGGCAATGGTAAAGGTAAAGGGACCGTTGACCATTAGGTCCAGTCATGACCGACTCTGGGGTTGTGGCACTCATCTCACTCTATAGGTCGAGGGAGCCGGCGTTTGTCCGCAGACAGCTTCCGGTCATGAGCAATGGGAGCTCACTCCGTCGCGGGGATTCGAACCACTGACCTTCTGATCGGCAAGCCAGCGGCGTAGCGTGAGTTGTCAGCACCCGGGGCAACGCAAGTAATTTGCGCCCCCTAACCCGGGGCAAGGCACGTAATTTGCGCCCCCCCAACCCCTAACCTGCGAGTTGCCACTGGCGCTGCTGCCCAAACGACGCCGCTTGCCCGGAGGAGGAGGGGGGCAGAGAGGCGAGGAAAATGCAACTGCCCAGCAGCTGCAGCAGCAGCGGCGGAGGCGGGGCTGTGAGGAGGGGCTGCCTGGCGCGTCCTCTGCGGCGAGCGCTGAGAGCCGCTGCCTGCCGGGCGCCTTCAGCCGGGCGCCGCGAGACATGCGGCTCTGCTACAGCCTGCGCTCGAGGCTCTTCGGTGACTCCGGAGGCAGTGAGCGCGCCCCCCCAGATGTTGCGCCCGGTGCGGCCTGCCCCCCTTGCACCCCTCACGCTACGCCACTGCGGCAAGCCCTAGGCTCTGTGGTTTAACCCACAGTGCCACTCTCATCCCTTAAGGCAATGGTAGCATGCTGGGAAAACTACAATTATAGATTAAGGTTACCAGACATCTCTGTTTCCCAGGGACAGTCCCTGGATTTACACATCAGTCCCCACAATCCATTGAAGTTGAAAAGTGTCCCCAGATTCATTGAAAAAAATCTGGTAACCTTACTGTAGAAGCCAATTTTATGCCAAATAAATTCTGAATTTCATACCAACCTGCCCTTTCCTCAAGATTTTTTTTTGCCAAGGCTCAGTGAGGACCTTTGCTGTGGCTGTATGCAGATTGTGAATTAATAACCTGTGCCCCCCCCTTTATTGCTGGCCCCCTGGCCTGCGTTCAGCAATGATGGAAGTTGTAGTCCAATAATATCTAGGGGCCCACATTTTGCCACCCCTGGATTATAGAGGTTCCATCCTCAGGAGTTTTATTTGTACCTGTCTCTTCTTGCTTCCTACTGGTACAACTAAGTTCTTTTTATTCCAGCTGGACTGAGAAGTTCCTCTCTGGGGGGGAGGCACTAGGGGCGCATTGGAAGATGGCTGACAATAACATCTCTCCAACCCACACGAGGTAATTAAGAGGCGTGTGGGGGGACTGCCCTTGCCTGCTGTGCCCTATACCACCCCCGAATTTGAGGGGGTGGGGGCACTAGGCAGAAAGCCCTTGAGCGGACTTCGGCGCTCCTGGACGCTGTCTCTGATTCGCGCCTCTAGCTGCAGCAACTTCAAAAGAAACAATTAGGAGGAAGCTAATGCACATATTTCAAGGATGAATGGGGAGTAAAGACTGCTAACTGAGGACATCTCTGAGAAACAAGACGGGTCGGAGGAACAGGAATAAATCATGAGAAGGCACACCAAGGCTCGGTATGTCGGCAACGGGACTGGATTCGGGGGGGACTTTCCTTTCTTTTCTCTATGTGATTAACCAAGAATCCCCCCCAAGTCAGAAATGCCATTTAAATGACTTAAGCTGGTGATTTAAGACTGTGTTGAGATAATTTTCTAACCAAAAGCATGTTTTAAGAAGATCGTGGAAAGTATAAGAGCTTTGGAATGATGCAGTAAAAAATAGCGTCGCCATTTTGGCAAGTTCTGTTGAAAGACTTATGTCTGGGAGGAGGAACAGATCTGTTTTCATATTATGGGTGAGCCTCCTCAGAGGGACTAAAGAAGGCGACAGATTTGCGAGATTAATGATGGAAAGAGTGCTTTTATTTATGAAAGTGATGATATATGGAAACCATCTAGACATGATGATTGGACGAATGGAAAAATTCACACAGGATTATAACTGGTGTTTACCTGCTTAAGGAGATTATCAGAAGAGATCATAAAGAAAAAAAAATAAGCGAACAAGATGTCAGGAGTGCTCTGATGGTGTTTCCTGCTTGGCAGGGGGTTGGACTCGATGGCCCTGGTGGTCTATTCCAACTCTATGATTCTAAGACGAGATTTGGGAACAACAAGATAGGACTGGACAGAATTATTATCATTATTTGGACAGATTTGTGGATATTAACGCAGCAGCAAGAAGATGATTGGAATCCCCTTCGGAACTTGAAATATGGGTCCCCCCAACAAAAAATTTAAAATTCGGCTTTGTAATTCAGAATTTATGTGATGTGATGTGATTTGATTTGATTGGTCGGTTAATAAAACATATTTTTTTAAAAAGAGAGAAGTTCCTCTCAGGACTGGTCCTATTATGAGGCAGAGTGAGGAGGCTGCCTTAGGCAGAAGATGCTGAGCGTGTGGGTGTAGACATTGCTGGTTGGGCCAGGCAGCTGCTCCTGCATCTCCTGTGCCAGCCTGCTGCCCTCAGAGCTGAAGAGCGCTCCTGCAACTGAAATGGGGGAGACGCCATCCTGTCAATTGGCTTGGCCTTAGGCAGTCAAATATCTTGGGCCAGTCCTGTTTCTTCTAAGTTGATTTTATGTGCATACCTTTTTCTGTTTTGATATCTTTATTGTCTTTCATTGTTGGCTGATGTAGTTTATTGTGTCTTTTTCAAATGGTAATCAATCTCCCTGAGCACCATATCTGCAGGATATAAATTCTACTTAAATGGTACCTGATAATTTAGTGTGGCAGCCCCTGCACTTTGGAACTCCTTGCCTGTGGATATCAAGAAGGCACCTTCACTCTGCTAAATGCTAAATGCCCAAAACATGATTGTTTAGACACTTCTACCCAGATGCTTACTATATAACTTTTTGTAAATACTAGAGTTGTAAATTTTTCCTGATTTTGTTTTAGCTTTTTGTAAACCTCTTTGAGGATTCCTTTACAACCAAATGGTGTATACATTTTGTGAAATAAATACAAGAAAACAAAACAAACAAGCAAGCAAAACAAGCAAAACAAGTAAAAATGCAAGCAAGCAAAAATGCAAAGGTGGTGGATAGGACTCCTGAGCTTCCACTGCATCCGGAGCCTCTACAATTTGGCAGAAAAAATGTAAAGGTAAGGATCTCTGTGTGTAGACACTGCTGCTGCTGCTGCCTGGGGGAAGGCTGAGGGGAGTATGCAGAGAGAAGGAACTAATTAGGCATTTATACC
The DNA here is from genome assembly GCF_965113315.1 of Podarcis vaucheri. Taxonomy (NCBI): domain Eukaryota; kingdom Metazoa; phylum Chordata; class Lepidosauria; order Squamata; family Lacertidae; genus Podarcis; species Podarcis vaucheri. The sequence goes on from NC_138762.1 coordinate 111,030,524, forward strand.
CCCCCCCCGAAAGTCACACAAGTGACTTTATGTGATTCCAGCAGGGGAAGAGGATTAGGGATGCAAAAAGGCATTTGTTTCCATTTTGCCCTATATGAGTCACATGCAGCACTGTATCCCTTCTACCACAGTTTGGATTCTGCAAAAAACAAAACCCAACTTTATTTGACGTGCTGTTTGCTGTGGCCAGATTTAATAAAGTAAATAAGTATGCTACGGTTACATGATTCTGCACCATTTCAGGGCTGGTGGTGGGTGGGAAATGATATCAATAATACACTGAACAAAATAACAACAGTGAATTGCAGACTGGGGGAAAAATGACAACAGCAAAAAATGTATTGTGTTTGCCCCCTTGGTTTTCATTCCTGTTTGGTGATGGACACGCAATGACACAATCTCCGGAACCATTTCCCATTTCAAAAGAATTCTCCAACATCCCTTAAGAGAATCCTCAATATATTGAGCTGTATTCAATTCAATTGCTGTGCTAGAGGAATCCATCACAACAACCCCCTGCCCAACGCAGTGGGACTTCCCATCTTCTCCCCCAATGCCCCTCCACAGATCTGTTCAGGGGGGTTGGGAGAAGCCACAGAGCAGCACACAGAGGGTGGAGAGGGACAAGGGCTTCATCCAGCAAGCACAAATGCTTGCTGAAGGAATTATCTCCTTAGCGCTATGTTGAATGAAGCCCATTACTTTTATTCCAGAAGTTTAGTTGGCAATCAGCTCTTTTTCTTTGTAGTATCTTACCCTTGCTTATTTCTTAAAAAACAGTGGGAAATGGGTCTTGTCTTGGTGTGGCTTTTACTTCCTTCAAGACGCACCTCTGATGCAAACCAAGAATAGGTCAAGGATAAAACATTGTCTTAAAGACAGGTGAAGAAAATACAAATGAAGTCTTGGGACATTATGCAGGATACAGTCATACCTTTGTTTTCAAACAGCTTAGTTCTTGTCCATTTTGGCTCCCGAATGCCGCAAACCCAGAAGTGAGTATTCTGGTTTGGAAACTATTTTTGGAAGCCAAATGTCTGACAGGGCTTCCATAGCTTCCAATTGGCTGCAAGAGCTTTCTGCAGCCAATCAGAAGCCACACTTTGGTTTTTGAACGTTTTGGAAGTCAAACGTATTCTGTTCGGCTTCCAAAGTACGACTGTACTTCACTGAACAAAATCAGTTTCACGGTCAGTTCCTGGAGTAGGTCAGTCTTGACCACATAAAAAGTACCCTAAAAGTGCAATGCTACTAAGTCTACTAAGGAGTAAAGCCCACTGACTTAAATGGTACCTACTCCCAGGTAAGTGTGTATAGGATTGCAGCCTTAATTACTCTATTTTGAATACATTTAATGTACATCCATGCCTGAATAAGACTAAATTTAAACAGTAAGAATTATGCCATGAGTGGATGATCTATGTTCTACATCCAATCTGTATAAATCTACCCAAATTGATACTGCTGAAATAAACAGCATGAAAGGGTCCAATGTAAAGATTAACACTGCAATTATTTTATACTACAATATAATATTCATATATTATCTGGCTTAAAATAATCACATTTAAGCTTCTTTAAATGTATTCTGAAGGTTTTATTGATAGAGCTTCCTACAAAGACCTGCCTTGGTAGGTGGTAAACACATTTATCCTGGGTTTTATTATTTATTTATAAGACACCTTTGATTAAAAATGTTTTTTAATTCCAACCAGTATTGGGCTAATTTAAGCCTCAGCTAAACAAACCAGCTGGGATTATACAGCTCATTTGCTGAGTCTTGTCACATTCATGGCAAACATATCCATACTTTATCTTGTGCCTTTTTATAACCTCTCTCTAGCAATTTTCATTAGCATTAACTTTACAGTTATTTTGCACAAATATCCTGAGATTTTGTTCTTTACCACTGGCAATGTGTGTGTGTGTTGGAGCCAGAGACTATAAGGGTAAATGTAAGGTAAAGGACCCCTGAACAGTTAAGACCAGTCAAAGGTGACTATGGGGTTGTGGCGCTCATCTTACTTTTCAGGCTGAGGGAGCCGGCATTTGTCCACAGACAGCTTTCCAGGTCATGTTGCCAGCAGGACTAAGCCATTTCTGGGGCAACGGAACACCGTGACGGAAACCAGAGCAGCACACGGAAACACCATTTACCTTCCCGCCACAGCATTACCTATTTATCTGCTTGCACTGGCGTGCTTTTGAACTGCAAGGTTGGCAGGAGTTGGGACAGAGAAACGGGAGCGCACCACATAACGTGGATTCAAACCACCAAGCTTCTGATTGGAAAGCCCAAGAGGCTCAGTGGTTTAGACCACAGCGTGACCCCCATCCACTAGTGAGACTATATTGCTAGCATGTAAACACTGGGGTTCCCTATCCCAGGACAATTCAGAATAAGCATAAGAGCTCCATCTAGCTTCCAGGTGCTGAGAACCTGAAAGTTGTCAGAGTTTGCTGCAAGGTTTAGCACTCATTGAGCCTGGGCAGAGTAGCCCATTGCTTAAGTCATTGCAGCTGCTCTGCCTTTAGAGCAGATTGCATTTCCACCAAGTCCCATTTAAATGAATGAGCAGTACTATGCGGCACACAGCAGAACATGTGCAGGAGAAAGTCCCAGGGTACTGTGTCCTGAACCTGCAACTTTCTTTACTTAGTACTGTGCTCCAATGAAATCAATGAGACAATTCCATGTAAATCAGTAAATTGGGGCCATCAAAACGATATCAAAAGTGCAGTTTGATTTTTAGTGGCCTAGGCATGCTGGCACCAGTACTGCTGTATCCCACCCCAATATTTTTATTGCCGTTCCATCCTTTCTCTAAGAAGCTCAGGACAACATAGATATGTAGGAGCCACACCATTTTTGTCTTCACAACAATCCTAGAAACTAGGTTATGATGAGAGACAGCCACAGACCCAAGACTTCAGACAATGTCTATATGACATTGCTTGGTATTTGGGTACCTGAAGGACTTCTCCCACACAAACCTGACTATCCATGCACCGGTGTCATTGTCCAGGGTGACCACTTATGCATCAACAGACAGAGCTATTCCACCTGGCCTTTAATTTGAATTCAGCCCAATCTTTTATTTCCCTTCTCTTCCCTCCAGCCCAATCTTTTATTTCCCTTCTCTTCCCTCCCCTCCCCTTTTATGAAGATCACCCGCTCTGAGACCCCACAGCTAATTCTCCCCTGGCCTCCTCGCTGGCCCAAGTAGGACTAATTCAGCCAGCTAGCCCTGGTGACTATCTAATGTTTATTGGATGGATTTTTAAACTTTGAATTTTATTGTTATTCATGCTTTTATACTGTATTTTATGCTGCTTCTATGTTGTATTACAATTAAGTGTTTTAAATTTGTTGTTACCCGCCCTGAGCCCGGTTTTCTGAACCGGGAAGGGTGGGGTATAAATAAAAATGTATTTATTTGTTTATCAATGAAAAATAATATTTGCATTGCCAAGAAATAGGACAAAAGAGGAGCATGATCTGCTGCATACACAGCTTAGGAAAACAAACCACAACAAAATACTTTCATAGCCATGCAGTGCAGAGTGGTTAGAATACTGCAATTTTAGAGAACAAGTAAGGAATCCAGACAGGTTTTCAAAACAGGTTTAAAAGCAGGATATCTGCCCATTTCCCATTGCCAGAGGCCTGTCTCTATATGCCTTGCCCTCTGAAGCTGAGCGGAGATGGACTTGCCTTCTCAAGCACAATGCCCTGCCTGAGGAATAGAGGAAGCTGAGCCAAAGCATTAGTCCACCAGCTCAGCCATGTCTAACTTGAGTGGCTTCAGGCAGGGGCTTTCCCAGCTCCACCTGGAGATGCCAGGGTCAAAACTGGAAGGATCTGCATGCCAAGCGCTTCCTCAGGGAAGAATCACTTGGTGCCCACCTTCCATTCCCTTTGTGGCCAGACCATGGCATCTTTATTTTAAATGTTAGCTGTGTTGGTTTTCTTCTGCTGCGGCAGTTCCTTTATTTTACTGTTATGTTGTCTTTATTTTATTTTTAATGACTTTAATGATTTTGTTCTTTTTATCTCATTGCTAGCTGCCCTGGAAAATAGTAATGTTGAAAATTTTAAATTAAATAAATGAATTTATATGTTCATACCCAGTGAGTGTGACTGAACAGGGTAAAAGTAAAGACTCACGACACACAACACCACATTGACTTTCACACCTCATTGGCTCACAAAGTGTTATGGGAGCAGTCATACTCCAGGGAGATAACACTGATATGGATTAATAGCCCTGCCATGTTTGCTGCTGACTGGAAAAACCAATAGGACTTACATCTTAGTGAGCATATTGAGAAGCTGGGCTGAAGTCATATATAACCCTGAAGTTACCTATAGGAATACTCAAGTGAGTATTAGTTCACTCCTGACTAGGAGTGCTTTATACATATTGCAGTTCATAGGCCGCTTTTCAGGAGTTCACCAGAGTACAAGAATGTGAGGAGTATTGTGGTGGCAGCTTATTATCTGACCAATGCATCTTCAGTAGAATATCTATAGGATGTCTGCTCATACAAACCTATGGGAGGTTCCCACAGACATTCTTCTGAACATGTGTATGTCAGGGCACATTCATTGAGCACAGATGAGCACCTGAAACATCCCATGATATACCTTCAAGAGAGGTGATGAACTTGCTATATAGCCTTTGAGAATTTTTTGGAGAACTGGTGAGACCATGCAGACTGGAGGCAGGCAAATGTTGTCCCCATCATCATCAAAAAAAAGGGGGGGGGAGAGAAGACCCAGAGAAGGTCCTAAAACAGATAATTAAACAGTCAGTCTCCTCCTTGGTTGTTTATCCAGGAACATCCATGCAGAGGCTGTACATGATGTGGCAAATGACATGGCTTGTTCACATGTTACTTGGTCGCTCCCCATCCAGCCCTTAGCACACTGCTGCATCACCATAGAAACTGAGCCTCACTGAGGCGGCCTACAGGGCTACTGCACACATCACATAAATGCAATGGTAAGATTCTGAATTGTATCACTTTAGAGTGTGTGTGATATATTTGATTCACTCATTCTGTGTAATGTGAAGAATGAGGCTCTTAAACCTTGACATTCTGAAAGAGTTCCATTTTGAGCATCATTGCTGCTCAAAGCGCAGCTTAATTTTGTTTTTTTTGGTGTGTGTGTGCACATTGTGGATGTTTTCAGTTATCATTCTTTGGCTTTCAGAATAGAATGTGATGCAATCACTCTGGCCTGACTTCCCCCTAGGTTCATAAACATCAGAGACAGCAAACAAGTTTTGAATGTAGTAGCTGGTGCTAGCAGAAGAGACATTAATATTTTCTCCTGGAAAAACAACACTTGCTATACAGTGCCAGCTCGCAAAAGAGCTGAGTCAAGTGAAAAAAACCCTTACATTTTTCCAACTGGCCATTGCTCTTCTGGGGCATTTCACTCTTCAAAGAGGAATGCTTTCTACTTCCAGTCTTGTAATACACTTTTTAAAGGTAGTGCAAATATTGTCACCAATGGGTACATAAGAGTATTGCATTCAGAGATACCGGAACAATATCATGAAATGGCATTCAGTAGCACTTATGACTTGGTTTCATTGATCCTACATTTCCCTTATATGTATGCTACATTTCCCTTATATTTTTTCTCCACCTCCCTTAATAAAAAGTAAGAAAAATTTTAAAGTTTGAGCTCACCTGTGGGAAAGCAGCGTGATTAACCTCTGTGAAGTGTATGCAGACTCCTGGAAGCAACACCAGCTGTAACATCCTTCAAGTGACATTTCACGGAATATAGCAAGCTTGAGAGAATGTTGAACAATTACAGCAGATCATTACCTCACGTAAAAATGTTGTATGAGGGTGGCTAAACAAATGTGCGGAGCTGCAGTTTATCCTGTTTACCATATGCTATGTCACTTGCAGTAATAACAATTCTGCTCCCCCAGAAAGTGCCCTTAAATATCAGTGAACAAGGCAGAGCACTTCTTCTTGATAGAACTTTGTAAATTGTCAATGCAAGGAAACATTTGTAATGCAGAAAACTCAATTTATTCTTCAGGAAAGTTTTGCCTACATCAATTTGAATTGCTTTTTTTAAAAAAAAACAAGGGAAAACAAGAAGTGCAGCAGAAGGAAATAAAATGCATATTCTGTATATTTGTTTTTCATATAGTTCTACGTTTTCCTGCATTTTACTGCAACTGGCCATTTATTGGGTATTTGCAGTGTCCCAGACATCCCAATCACCCCTCCTCTTGTTCATGCAGATACTGGGGGAGTTGTACCATAAAGACTAGTATTGAGGAGAGAACTACAAAGATGTGGAGATTTCCAAGTAGAACTCTGCAATTTCTGGAGTTAGTTTGTTTCTGACAAGTTATGTGGAAATCTTTGAAAGTTATCTGGTGTTTCTTGGGGGTGCACTTGGCTCTCTTGCCCTCCATTTTGCCCGAGTGAGCCAGGCACATCCTCCAGCCAAGTTCCCAAATCCGGAGACATCAGATAGGTTCTGTCTGGAAGACAGAGAAATCCCAGTGGCAATTTCCACCAGTGACAACCATCTTCTCCAGCTCACAGTGGGTATTTGACATCTCCCAAATCCCAGAAACATGACACACTGACCAGATGTTTGGAAGCTGTGGCTGGATGGTTTCATGGGAGCCAATTGAAGCTATATCCTTCGAAGACAGAGGTCCTTTGGCTGGGTCGGGATGGTATGGGGATGAGGGACCAACTCCCTTCTCTTGCGGGGGCCCAATTAGTGCCATTGCCTTCTGTTAAGAGCTTGGGTGTAATCCTTGACACCTCCCTTTCAATGGAGGTGCAGGTTACAGCAGCAGCGAAGGCGACATTTTTCCACCTTCGCCGCATCAAGCAGTTGGTCCCTTACCTTTCCCACCCCAATCTGGCCACAGTGATCCACACGATGGTCACCTCCAGGCTTGACTACTGTAATTCGCTCTACGAGGGGCTGCCCTTGAAGCTGTCCCAGAAACTCCAGCGGGTGCAGAATGCTGCAGCAAGGCTCCTCACGGGGTCCCTGCCATGGGAGCAGATTCACCCAGTGCTTTTCCAGCTGCATTGGCTCCCAGGGTCAGATTTAAGGTGCTGGTTTTGACCTTTAAAGCCCATCACGGCCTAGGACCCTCGTACCTACAGGACCGCCTCTCCTGGTATGCCCCACGGAGGACCTTAAGGTCCATAAATAGTAACACCCTAGGGGTCCCGGGCCCTAAGGAAGTTAGATTGGCTTCAACCAGAGCCAGGGCCTTCTCAGTGATGGCTCCGGCCTGGTGGAACACTCTGCCTCATGAGACCAGGGCCCTGCAGGATCTGATTTCTTTCCGCAGGGCCTGTAAGACAGAGTTGTTCTGCCTGGCCGTTGGCTTAGAATCAATTTGATTCTCTCCCCCTCTTTCTTTTTTCCTTTCTCTTCCTGTGAAGAGGCTGCATCTTAATGTTTTAATGTATTTTAATCTTGTTTTTAAGTTGTATTTTAATCAACTTGTTTTTATTATTGGTTGTTAGCCGCCCTGAGACCAGTTTTGGCTGGGGAGGGCGGGGTATAAATAAAATTTATTATTATTATTATTATTATTATTATTATTATTATTATTATTATTATTGTTTTTTTGTAAAAGTTATTTTGAACATCCTTTTCAATTCATTATATATCATTTCCCAGTAAGCTTTAACCTTATTTCATGGCACCCCTTTCTAAGTGCTCACAGACTAACCGTTTAGGAGATTTCCGGGTTCAGCATCAAGCTGACTGATTGGTCTTCTCTCCAACACAAGTGTTGAAGAAAAGGACAACACTTGCCACCTCCAGTCTGCAGGGAGCTTTTTGGTGCCACCTTAGCCTTAATTGGAAGGGAAGGCAAATGGCAGCAGAAGATTTGGTTTCCTGACTCTGAGCTTGATGCTGGAGACCAGAGTCCCCTCAACTCAAGGCTGGCCGGCAGGCAGGAGGCTCCTGGGCCAGATCTCACAGTACAAGGGGCTACGGAGCCAGAGCCAGGACCCTGATGGACACCTTCCATTGGGCCAGTGAACTGAGCACCTGTCTCCCAGTCTGGGTACATATTACAACTTACATTGTATTTTAAATTCAGTTCAAACGTTTCAAAGGATGGTTGGATCGCTCACAACAAAAGAGGGAAGATTTTCTAGTTGTTGCATGGATGATAGATGGACAGCACATCTACAAACAAATTTTTTGGTCCAGCCCTGTAATGTCTCTTAGCTTTCCCAGTGTGAGGCTTTTCTATTTTAGAAGACAATGCTAAAACATTAAGGGAATATTGCGTAAAAGATTTCCAATTCTCCTCTAACCTTGGAGATGCATATTGCTTCCAGGCCAAGAGCCTCATTATTAACACAGAGGCGCAGGCAATTTAATGGTGGGATTTTGTCTTGTTTTTATGTAAAGGACCTGATATTTAAAAACAAAAAACAACAACTACTACAACAACAACAGTGAACGCAAACCACAGATGTCGGGATTCACAAACAATTTACTTATCTCACTGGCTTCAAAGTAAATGCAAAGAATTAAATTCTAGAAAATATCTAACCTTCTGCCTTTCATATGTACTTTAAATACATTAAAAAGGTAAAGGTACCCCTGCCCGTACGGGCCAGTCTTGCTAGACTCTAGGGTTGTGCACCCATCTCATTCTAGAGGCCGGGAGCCAGTGCTGTCCGCAGACACTTCCGGGTCACGTGGCCAGCGTGACGAAGCTGCTCTGGCGAGGCAGCACCAGCGCAGCACACGGAAACGCCGTTTACCTTCCCGCTATAAAGCGGTACCTATTTATCTACTTGCACTTAAGGGTGCTTTCGAACTGCTAGGTGGGCAGGAGCTGGGACCGAAAGACGGGAGCTCACCCCGCTGCGGGGATTCGAACCACCGACCATGCATTCGGCAAGCCCTAGGCGCTGAGGTTTTACCCACAGCAATGCATGTAATATCAGTAGGAAGCAGCATCCCTACTCAGTAAGCATATCGATTATAGGGATGCAACTAATACATGTGATCCTTTTTTTCTGTGAAACCAATGACCATTTTGTAATTTGGCTGATGGATAGATTAATGGATAGATTAATACATTCTTATTACATTTTTGAAAAAATATAGTATTTTATTTTGGCTAGTGATGATTAGTGTGCATTTAAATTTGGGGGCAGGTCACTAAGTAGATGTTGATAGGACTGCACAGAGCAACCTCTGGGACTCCCCTTGTAGAGTTGTAGGTTATTGATTGAATTTCTATCCTGCTTTCTCACCAAATGGTGCTCAATATGACTTCAAATTCATTTTGAATTTTGCAGTGTGCAGTGTGCAGTGGCAACGTTGGGTGAGGTTGCTGATCTCCTTCTGCAATACATTCCTTTGCTCTTTTACCTCCAAAGTCACCATGGTGGTTTGCTGAGAATTTTGCTCTAGGCCGAGTCTCAGTTCAATAGGCCCCAACCAATTAGCAAAGTCCCTCTTCAAGATGGCAAAATGTGAAATATAGGAATGGAGCTTGTGGCATCACCTATGCCGGTTCCCAGCTTTCTTCAGAGATGCTGCTAGACAGCTGTGGGTTAATCAACTACAGCTCATCACCGACTCAACTTTAATTCTTAATGTGAACATGCCTTGCCTGTCAGTCAAAGGGAAAAGGCTAGAAGCACAGAGAGCTCACTAATGAAGCTCATCTGTACCTCTAGCATTTGTCAGATAACAGCTAGAAGAGCTGGCTCTTCATAAGCATAGCAGGAAGCACACTGAGCAAACAGAAACTTCATCAGAAACCGTGTGAGCTCTGTGCAAGAAATTAGGGAAAGAGGGCATGTACTCACCATGTGAACTCTCCTGCCCAAGATGTTCCACATGGCTGGAAATTGAAGATAGGCTATAGAGGGACTTTTAGCTAATTACTAGAGCATCTAGCGCTTGTTTGATCTTTTAGCTGTGCACTGTAAGCTCCATTATTGTGCACTAATTTTATTCACACCAATATCTAGTATGCTGAGGGAGAACCACAGGCACCATTGCTATCAAATATGTACAGTTGGAAGATGCAAGCACTTTGTTATGTGGAAAGAAACCAAGGGAACTAAAAAATGCATTTTCCCATCCTGCTCAGAAATGATTTTCTTTCAAAAATTTAACACCATAGATTCCTGTTCTATTTAAGCAATTTTCTACCTCTGGAAGTTGGTTGTGTTCAGCTAGGAGAACTTGCTGGCAGCTGGTCACATTAATTTGCTCTTAAGAATCTGGCAGAAAGGCAGAGAAGAGGAGTTCAGTGTTATATCTTAAAAGGGAACTAGGAGATGAGAACATTGCAAGAAGAGGGAGAAATGCTAAAGCAGAGGGGGTTTTTTGTACCTTGTTTGGGTTCAACAATTGGAAGCATTCTTTCACCCAACTAGGCCACAATCCAACAGAATTATGGCTGAAATCCTACCTTAGAGTAAATTCCACTGAAAATAGTAGGACTAGCTTCAAAGTTAACGGGCACATAGGAAATACTGTAAATTGCCTTGAATATTATCATGGTCTGTTTTGGAGTTGAATGAGGGTACCTGGGTCAAATTCTTGCCCAGCCCTTGATTTCTCTGGATAACCTTGAGCAAGGCATTGCCACCCTAATCTAGCTCATAGGGGTGTCATAAAGATGGAATAAGATAACCCCCCCACTCAATGTGTGCCTTTCTTAGCTCCTTGAAAATCTGCATTTGATATTTGACTTCCTTTAGTAATGTCTTTTTAAAGATTTATTTATTGTTAACGTTGCTGCAGTAAAAGTGCATTCTGTAGTTGACTTTCATAATGTTTTATTCTGAAATCTTTAATATATTAGCTTCCTCTTAATTACTTTGCTTTGAATGTATGCTTTATATTTGACTTCTTTCAGTAATGTTTTGTTTTGTTTTATTCAATGTGTTGTAAACTGCTTTAAGATCCCCCCCATTAAAATATAAAATAGTATTGAAACAAAATGAATAATAATGACCACGAATTTAGATTCCTGCTTTGCAGGAGGGGGTGGACTAGATTACCCTCGGGTACCCCTCTGACTCCAATAGTAATCCTATGAATATAATAATAAAGGGAGTGCGGAGCAGGAGCAGACTGGCCAGCCCTGTCAGCCCTGACCGGTGTGTGTTGCAGTCCGGAACTGGCCGGATGTCTAAGCAAACTTGGGCACCCAGATCTGCATTTATGTGCAGCTGGGAACTGCAAAAGGCAGGCCACAATCTCACAACGTCTGAACATCCCAGAGGTTTTGGGTGGGTTTCAGGTTTCCTTGGTATTTTTTTCCCTTGCCCTTTTGTGTCATTTATTTTGATAGTTACAAATACATACGGCTTACACCCTCCCTTTCTGAGCCACTTAAAAAAGACTTACAAAAGACTTAAAACATTAAACCAGCATAATTTCAATTAAAACAATCAAGCTATAAAAAAGAGGGAAAGACAGCAGTCTAAAATCACTAAATCCTTCACCAGTCATTAAGCAAGCCCCCCCCTCAAAAACCAAATGAAACAACTTGCCATATGTTGTTGCATACTGTTGCTGTATGCAAGAGGATTTAGAGACTTTCATTCTTGTTTACAATGTAAGAATTTTATGACTGGGTGCGCATTAAGAGAGGGTAGGGCAACGCATCTTGATTGAGGATCAAACTGAAGGCATCATGAGGAAGCCACATACAGTATATGGATCTATTGGTATATTGTCTGTGGCATTCACACAAAGGAGGAAGGAGTGCAGCACCATGCAGGGCTCTTGTGTTTTTCTTTTTTTAAATGAAATGGAGGACATGGATGAGGGAACTCCCCTCCCCAGCCTTAACCAAGCTTCAATTCACTGTGCGCTATTGCTTCAAGGGTCTTTCTCTCAACTTGGCTGAGAAGAAACTTGCTAATGGCAGAGCACAGAGCTAGCAACAGAGCAAGATGGGGGAAGAAAGGGCAGGCGGTTTCACTCGCCTTGCCTTGTTTCCAGGGCTCTTCTCTAGCCCTCTTCTGGTGTATTTGCAAGGGAGAGCAAGAGGTGTTGAGAATTCCATTCCTCCCATGGGATTGGTACATGTCACATGTCTGTTTACATTCCAGCACTGATTATTGGAGTCTTGTGGGCAGAAATGGAGATTACATGTGGGGAAAGTAAAGGAGGCTCCTGTTCCAGACAGTTGTCCATGAGGGCAATTGGAACAGCAATGTTGTGCTCATTCTTGTGTGTTTATCAAGCAGAAGCCACCACAGAACGCCTGAAGAGGCCTGAACATGGTTGAGGCAAGAGTGGCTGAATGCTGCAGATTCAGTTAAACAGCAGTGTAGAAATTGTCTTAAATACATTGGGTTGTTGTATTCAACATAGTGGGTGGGGGTCATGCAGATGAGCAGGGGGAGGTAGTTGAATACCACCCATAAAGAATAAATGGAAACATAGAAGTTAGACCATTAACTCTTAACTCCATTAGCAAAATTCACACGACTGCCCTGTTGCTTCTTGTTGGACCCTTGTTTGTCCCAACATTCATCCTGGGGTGTAAGCAAAGGGGGTTCTTTGAAGCAGTTGCCTGAAAGTGTGGGTGTTGGTGTACAGGCAGAGGGGCAGGCAAATGTTGGGCCATGATTGACTGGTGTGTTCTGAAGCCTGCCCCCCTTTATGAATGTCTGAAGGGGTTTTCTGAAAAGAGTTACTGTCAGGCCTACTTGTATAAGACCAAGCCGTGGTTCACATGTACATGAATTGATTTCTCCAATGGATGGGTTGACAGCTGGTTGTGTAAACTGACTTCCCTGAAAATTCCCTGTAGTTGTGGTGGTATAAGCTGATCTGAACGTTCCATCTGGGATGCTAGATCTGCCACAGCCCCCTTCCCTGGATGTTAGGAATCAAGTGATGAACACAGATGTATGAACCACTACTGTTTTGCAGACTAACTGAACCAGTCTACTCTCAAATTGGGAATCAAAGGGAAGATCTAGAAAGATTCTACCCTCCTGCTGACAAGACTGCTGCTCCCATCTGGGCCTCAGGAGAATATCCTGGTTCTGTATACTCTGTGGGATCTCTGTGCTGTCCAGCACGTTCATCTAAATGTTTTAATTGAGAGACTCTTGAGATAAAAGTAACCTAATCCATTTGTCCACAGCTGTCAAGATCAAAAGGAATCACACGTGTGTTTCTCTTCTTGAATAATGTTTTAATTTTTTTTAAAAAGTACTTCAATGAATGGCAAGCTAAGATCATATCCTCTCACCCAGATGTCAGTGCAATTTATAAATACAAAAGCAGCTCCCCACATCTGTTCTCTTATTTTCTTTTTCGATTTAAGAGGGAAATTGACCTTACAATCTTCAACGTGACTGCAGGTCATTGTTATTAGAGATGAGAAAATGCTGGTGCTCTGCTTTTGATTTAGCCTGGCAAACCTCCCAGATACATGACAATTGCAGTATGAAAACTCTGAGCCGCTTTACAGTATTTTATTTTTCAGGTGGAGACATTTGCCGGTCTCTGTACATTGCACAAAATAGAAAATCATGTCAGTAAGAGGGTGAACAATGATGCCTTTTAGAAACTCTACAGCACAAAAATAAATTCTTCGCTTGACATTCTTTCATGCCAGTTGGATTATAATGTTAATGTTTTGGAGCAGAGCAGGTAGACTTCACAGTTTGCAGGATTTTATATTGAAATGTCTGCCCACCTCCCTATCTATGCAGGAGCAAAGGGGGGTGGGATGCTATCCTTTTCTCCCTCCCACTTTGGGCACTGTATCAGAGTATCTTCTCCTGAATGCGCTTTCCTGAAAGTCAGTGAGTGAGGCTTTGCCCCAAATTTGTCAGCAGCCATTCTACCACTTCAAAACCTCAATTCAGCCCTCAGATAAAATGGAGGGAGAGAACAGCTGTTGGTGTTATAAAGGCAGAAATTCCTTACCCACCATCCCACGACCCGCTCTTTATTGCAAGCCTGACAACCCTGATGGACACCTCACTAAATATGGAACAGCACCATCTCACTCAGTATGATCTACTCTGACTGGCAGTGGTTCTCCAGGGTTCCAGACAGAAGTCCTTATGCGACCCCCGAGTCAAGGAGATAAGTAACTAAACAGCCTTTGGAAGACATCTAAAGGCAGCCCTGTTTCATGTTTTATTATGTTTTCATCTATGTTGGAATCTGCCCAGAGTGGCTGGAGCAACATAGTCAGATGGGTTTAGTATATGATGATGAAGATGGAATAGGACATCCCTATTTTCACTGGAGAAATGTTGGAAGGGATGTCTTCAAGGCTGGAGAGGCTAGGAACTGAACAAGGGACCTATTTTTTCTTTCTTTTGCAAAGCATGCGCTATGCCCAGCTCCCCCCCCCCTTTAGTGGCTACAGCTGATTGGAAGATGGAGAGACAGGAGGGGGCAGCGGCCTGAGTTAAGAGCGCAGGTGAAGTTGTGGGAAGAGGAGGGGAAAGCGGTGGAGCCAGTTGAAAAACAGTCCCACCAATTGGAAATTGCCCTCTTTCTGGGGCCCAACATGCCCTTCTGGGCAGATATTTACATTTTAAAGGAAATGTCCGGGTTTGGGGATGTTTTGCGGGGGGGGGGGGAGTGCTCCTCGGGCTGCTCTGCACACTGCGGCTGCTGCCAGCCTGAGCTGGGGAAAGAGGTGTGCGGGTGCAGCGGCAGTCCCACATGCACACACACGTGCACCTCTTTCCCCAGCTCGGGCTGGCAGTGGCTCAGACTGTCCTCTTTTTTGCTCTTCAAGATATGGCAACCCTGACTTACTGGTAATACCTCCCTGTAATGGCACCCACCAGCTGAGTTTGCTAACAGAAATGTATGCAAAACTAAGAAAGAAAGGAGAAGTATAAGCAAACCCCCCAAGGTTAGCAGAAAGGCCAGTAGCCAACCCCCCTCTTGAAGCATCTTAGTGAAGACTGGGCATGCTCAGAAGCCATGGGAGACTGTGGGTCAGTTGTCCCTTACAACTGATAATATCAAGGAGGAAGGTTGGGCTGGCTGGCTGGAACCTGGAAAAGGAGAATTCCAGCTTGAGAGTGAGCTTATTTTGCAATGGTTTGTTGCAAGGCCCTCTTTTCATAATGCAACCCAACCCAATGGCCAGTTCAGGAGAAGCCCACACATTCATTAAATGGAGTTTGTACAGAAAGATTTGTTCCCTGATTGTGCTATTAGAATGACTCCACCTGCTTGAGGCAGTACAAGTTTATTTTCTCCAAATGGTTTAAATATAATTTAAACATTTTTTGTGGGGGAATGAATTGCAGAAAGCTTTTGCTGGAATTATTAAACAGTGTTTGAATTTTCTGAGCAAGTATGAGACTTCTATAAAGAGGTTGTTTGTCAGAATCCCCGAGTAGTGAGTACGTGCTCTATTTATAAGGTTTTCCAGCTTTAGCTTTTATTTAATAAATCCTGTGAACAATAAGTCGAGATAAGGCAGTGACTTAATGCACAAAAACAGAGGAAATTCAGAGATCAGCTATTTCGTTCCAGCTTTTACTCCGTCCTTTTTGTCCTGATATTGTAAGAACCTGAGCTCCAAGTTTTAGTACATAAAAAGGAAGATAAGAGAGTGAAACAGAGGAAACAAAATCAACATGATATAAGTGTAAAATTAATATGGCTTTTGTGATCTTGTTCATAATAGAGTGTAACCTGCTGATGAAGGGCTAATCCCTGAAAACAAGTTAGCCCATTGTAGATGGATATCTACTTCAGGGACAAACATATTGCAAGCATCAATCTTTCCCTTGCTACCCATCTAGAATTTCAGCTGCTAATAAGTGTCCTTCTCCTCTCCCTGCATCTCCACCAGTGAGTACCCTGGTCTCAATTGGGGCTAAGTACCCGAAAGCACGTCAAAGTGCAAGTAGATAAATAGGTACCACTTTGGCGGGAAGGTAAACGGCGTTTCTGTGCGCTGCTCTGGTTCACCAGAAGTGGCTTAGTCATGCTGGCCACATGACCCGGAAGCTGTATGCCGGCTCCCTCGGCCAATAAAGTGAGATGAGCGCTGCAACCCCAGAGTCATCCACGACTGGACCTAACAGTCAGTGGTCCCTTTACCTTTACCTTACACAAAGTACAACACAACTGCTGTGGTTTCTCTCTGTGCTCTGTTTTCCATATGGACACCTTGAGAATCTCCAGGAATGGCGGATACAGCAAATTGCCATGTGGGGCAGGAGGTCATCCAGCAAGAGAATGTATTTACTCAGCGTGATATGGGATGATACAATTGTCTAGCATTGCCATGGTCTTTGGTTAATACAATAACCTTATTGCTGATGATAATTGCCTAGCACAGCATTTCTGAAACCATAGGCCACTAGTGGGTCTCAGGCCAATTTCAGATGGACATGAGCAGTGCAATTAGTTCCCCAGTTGGACCATGGCAGCAGCAGCAGCTCCCTGCACGTGCAGTGCATAGGCATGCCTGGGCATGGGAGCTGGTTAGAGAGGGAGGTGTACCATGAGAAGCTGGATGGGAGGAAAGAAAAAGAAGAGAAGGAAAGGAAAGGAAAGGGAGGAAATGAACAGAGTGCTGACTACAACATAGTCAACATAGCAATTTAAAACTGCAGCAGAACACATAATAAGATCAGCATCCTAAAAAGGGCTGCTTAAATAAAATCATCTCCACCTCATACCTGCAAGTGCAGAGGGGCTGGCAAGCGTCCCTCAGGAAGCTGCTCCAAATCCTGGGCACCACAGCTGAAAAGACAATTGCGGACATTAACACTGTGTAGTTTGAAGTGACTGGATGCATGAAAACTGAGTCCTTTTGAAATAAAAAAGCATTGTCAAGACCTGTAAGTTTAATTCAGAAGTTTATTTGCAGAATTTTCTTCAAAACCCCCCCAGAAAAACAGTGTTACATCAAGGTAATTCCATTTCTTGTACATATCCAGCACAGGCTCAGCATCTTCTTAGAAATACCTTTAAACAGGAGTGAGATCACAACTCTGTCTCTCCCCCATTCCAGCCTCCATTAGCCTGGAGCTGTTTTCCTGGAGAACATTTACATCCTCCTTCCATGGAGTCTGAGAACAAAGAACAACAGCCACTACCCTTCCAAGATGGCAAATTTGCAATTCAGTACCTTCATCACATGATCAAAGGTTATATTCAGTTTAGAGAATAATCAACCAGTTAAAGCTCAGAGATCACTTCTTGCTCTTAACATAGCTTCAGTGGAATCTCCCCGTGTTAAACCTTTTCACCAATATACAAAGGCATTTTCCATTTCTGTGTGAATTAAACCAATTATACTTATGAAAAGCCTCCCTCAGGTACCCAGCTGCCTTATCTCAGAGAGATTTCAGAGAGCGGTAGGACCTCAAGGAGGGCCTCCAAATTAGAGCAAGTTCCAGTTCAGTTGACAGGGGATGCAGGAAACCCGCCAGTGAGAAAACAGATCACAATCTCTTATCTACCAAAGTGTGTGGCATTTTTGGAAAAGAAAAAGGCTACAAATGCAGAGTGTAGTCCCTAAGGTGGTTGGGTGGGGCCTTGTACACCTCCTTCCGGCAACTCCTGCAGTTGGTGCCAAATGTATTGCTCTGCTCTCCTTTGGACCACATCAGCGAAGCTGCAGGGGTGGATGTCTTGTTATCCAGGCAGCCCAGGCGCTCCATACGCGCTGCCCAGACTTGTGTCCCAGAGAGGTCACTTGGTGCTGTGCAATGCAGGAAGCAGCAGCTACAGAAGCCACTATGTTTCTCTAGTGGCTTGACTTTACCCCCGGAGGCACACTCCATTTCCTTGAGAGAGAGACAGATGTGACCAACATCAACTGAAGTGATTCCTAAATGGTTAAGGAGGTAAACATTACCATCTTTTTGCCCAAATGCAAAAGCTAGTTCTTTCCCAACCATGCCACCTTAGTGTGAAGTTTCTTCAGCATCTCTGGTATCCAAATTAAAAGCTTAGCAACAATGTAGGTTTTGGGAAATTTATCTCTGGCATATTTTATCAATATCAAGTGTTATGCTGAGAAAAGATGATATAATCATAATTCACAAACCGAAATAATGGATAATCAATGTGCCTATCAAATTTTAACTGCCCAATAAACCACTCTGTCCGTGAAATAAAGTTTAGAATGTTGTCCTGCAATTAGAAGAATACAATACATTATCAGGGAAATGGTACATTTTTCTTTGTTAGGTGGCTATGTTTGAAACTTCACAATGGGTTTTTTTAACCCAACCGTTTAATAATGTATATTGTTCCTTAGGAAATCCATGGTATTTTAGACATAATTAATGTCCACTTTTCATTTCCAAAAAGGAAAACAAATCTATCATGCTCAATGGAACCAGTGTGAAGGATTCATCATGATGTAAATGGAACTGAATAAGACACTTTCATTAGCCATGGATCATTAGTACAACACCCCATAATGGCCCTGCCAGTGCTTTGAAGGTTTGTCATGTGAAAGCATGCTCACATAGCCCATTAATGCGTGAACAGCAGACATTCGACATCAAAACATTTACCCTCTTAAAGCCAGCACATTATCCCAGGAAATCTGCATCTATCTCAGAATAGTAGTGCCTCTTTCAAGAGAATTAGATGGAGTGAGACTTAATAGCTCATTACTGTATTATAAATACAGCAATTTTAATGTGATACATTGATATAGAGCGCCTTCAGACTTGTGTTTTATTGTGGGTATACTCTGCAACATCTTCTTGAAACAATATTGCTTCAGTAATGAATTCATTCTGCTTTGGTTTGTTCTGTGATGCTTTCCCAGTGCTATCACATCACTGCTGTCTGGACAGGCTATAGCGCAACAAAAGTTCAACAAAAATAAACCACAATATTTGTGGTATAAAAAGTTATGGGATTTTAGCAAGAAGTTAAAGAACATACACTGACTGGAAATGAATTCATACATTATCATATTATATTACATTACAGACCATATTATAATGTAATTTCAAACATGTATACAAAGTTTATATACCAAAATTATGTACGCTTTCCATTTTTAAGTTCGGAGTAGAGTAGTTGCTTTGGAAGACGATCATCAGGCATCCGTACAACATGACCAGTCCAACAAAGTTGATGTTGAAGAATCATTGCTTCAACACTGGTGATCTTTGCTTCTTCCAGTACACTGATATTAGTTCACCTGTCTTCCCAAGTGATGTGTAAAATTTTTCAGAGACACTGTTGATGGAATCTTTCAAGGAGTTGGAGATGGGGTTTATATGTGGCCCATCACAAGCTTATAGTAAGGCTGGTAGTACAATAGCTTTGTAAACAAGCATTTTGGTTTCCCTATGAATGTCCCGGTCCTCAGACACTGTGCACTTCAATCGGGAAAAAGCTGCACTTGCAGAGCTCAGGCGATGCTTGATTTCGCCATCAATGTTGGCCCTTGTGGAAAGATAATTGCCTAGGTAGGAGAAGTGATCAACATTTTCCAACATTACACCACTGAGTTGGATTTGTGGCACTGCAGAGGGGTTATTTTGTACTTCTTAGTGCAGCACTTTGGTTTTTGGATGTTGAGTGATAGGCCAAGCTTTTTGTAAGCTTCTGCAAAGATATTTAGGATGGTTTGGAGCTCATCCTCTGAGCGTGCGCACACTACGTTGTCATCAGCATACTGAAGCTCTATGACAGAAGTTACAGTAACCTTACTCTTTGCTTTCAGCCTGCTCAGATTGAACAGCTTTCCATCTGTTCGATATATGATTTCTACTCCAGTGGGGAGTTTCCCTTCGACAAAGTGTAGGATCATGGCAATGAAAATAATGAATAGAGTTGGGGCAATAACACAACCCTGTTTAACACCTGATCCCACTGTGAATGGTTCACTTTGAGAGCCATTGTTATCTGCGATCATTGCTGTCATATTATCATGGAGGAGCCGAATGATGTTTACAAATTTATCTGGGCAGGCATTTTTCTTGAAGCTGCTGAGCAGTGAAAATCGTGTCCACTGTCCCCCTAGAAGGCCAAAAACCATTTTGGGATTCAGGAAGGGTCACCTCGGATATTGTTACAAGACCATTTGCTAAGATCCTTGCAAGATCCTTGCTTGGCAGGGGGTTGGACTCGATGGCCCTTGTGGTCTCTTCCAACTCTATGATTCTATGATTCTATGATTCTAAGAATTTTGCGGGCTGCAGCTAATAGAGAGATGCCTTGATAGTTTCCACAATCAGTTCTGTCACCTTTTTTTAAAGAGATTGATAATTTTGGCATCTCTAAAGTCTGCTGGAATTTCTTCTCTTTCCCATATTTTTTTGGTAAGCTTGTGAAGTTGTTGTGTAAGTTCAATTCTGCCCACTTTGAAGATTTCGGCAGGTATCCCATCAGGTCCACTGGCTTTGTTGTTTTTCATTTGGTTAATAGCTGTACACAACTCTCCCAGATTTGGAGATACTGCAATCTCATCTCTAACTTGTTTTTGCAGAATTTGTGAGAGGACCTCAGCAGCCACAGGGAAGTTGCGGTTAAGGAGATGTTGGTAATGTTCTTTCCAGTGCAGTGCAATAGCTTCTTTATCTTTTAGAAGTGTGATACCGTCTGCTGAGCGTAGGGGGCATATGCCATGATTTATTGGCCCATAGATCAGGGGTCAGCAAACATTTTCAGCAGGGGGCCGGTCCACTGTCCCTCATTCCTATGCCCCACAAATAACCCAGAGATGCATTTTAAATAAAAGCACACATTCTACTCATGTAACAACCCGCTGATTCCCAGACCATCCACGGGCCGGATTGAGAAGGCGATTGGGCCGGATGTGGCCCCCTGGCCTTAGTTTGCCTACCCCTGCCATAGTTGGTCTTTGTGGGTTTAAAAAAACTTTGTGCATCATGAGTGTCGGCTAAGTGCTGGATCTCTTGAGCTTTTTTTATCCACCAGGTGTTTTTTTTAGTTCGCTAGTTCTTCTTTGAACCTCAATCTTAGCGTTGGCATAGGTTTTTTTCTTAGTGGCACAGTTTCTATCTTTTTGCCAGATCTGAAAGGCCTTCCTTTTCTTGTCAATCATGCGTTCAATCTCACTGTAATTCTCATCAAACCAATCCTGGTGTTTCTTGGTTTGGTATCCAATAGTTTGTTCACAGGATGAAATAATGGATGTTTGTAGCTTGGTCCAGTGTTCCTCGATGTTATAAGGGAATTCTGAAAGCAGATGGTCCTTAAGAGTCGTTTGGAAGCAATCACGCTTAATTGGATCTTGAAGGGCTTGAGTGTTCATTTTGCACCTTGGTTTCCTTCCGTGAAGCCTGTTGAGGTATAATCTTGATAGCCGTCATGGAGCATATTGGTCAGTGATCTGTCCAGCAGTCGTCAGCACTCATCATAGCTCTGGTAAGGAGCACGTCTTTAGCATGGACAATGACATAGTCTAAGAGGTGCCAGTGGTTTGACTGAGGATCCCTCCATGAAGTTTTTAATTTATTTTTCTGTCGAAAGAGTGTGTTGGTAATAACAAGGTTGTGCGCTGCACATATTGTCAAAAGTAAGATTCCGTTCTGGTTGCTGTTGCCAACTGCTTCTTTCTCAATAGTCCCAGGCCACAGATCGAAATCTCGCCCAACTCTTGCATTAAAATCACCCAGGAGGATAATTTTATCTTCCTTAGGCATCTCTGATAGGATGGTATCTAGCTGAGAGTAAAAATTTTCTTTAATGTCTTCATCAGCATCCAATGTTGATGCATAAGCACTTATAATAGTAGCCTGTTGGTTTTTGGTGAGCTTTATTAGAAGGGTTGAGAGTCGCTCATTAATGCCGGTAGGGACTTCTGACAGGAGCTTCACATAGAATCATAGAATCATAGAGTTGGAAGAAACCACAAGGGCCATCGAGTCCAACCCCCTGCCAAGCAGGAAACAGACCTCCAAAGAAGGAGACTCCACCACACTCCTTGGCAGCAAATTCCACTGTCAAACAGCTCTTACTGTTCACAAGGCTGTTTTTGATAGCGAAGCCTACCCCATGTATTCAATGTTTTTGCTCAGATAGACCTTTGCAGAAGAATGTGTAGCCTCCTTTTTCTTTCTTCAGTTGTCCCTTTTCGAGTCTCTTGAAGCGCTGCAATATTGATGTTAAAACGTCGCAGCTCTCTTGCAATGATGGCAGTTCTGCTTTCAGGATGTTCGCTGTCTGTGTTATCTGACAAAGTCCGTATATTCCATGTTCCAAAGTTCAATTGTTTTTTTACGACCGCTAAGTGGTGACCCCACTGGGTGTGGTATTCCAGTCAGGGGAAAAGGGAGGCAGACTATGTTTCTAGCCCCTTCCCCTTTTCGGGATGAGCAGAGTGGGTCCTATAAAGGGCTTCTCAGTCATGGATACAGCTGCCGAGCTACTCAACTGTCTTATTGCTTGAGTCAGAATGACTGAATCTGTATCCACCGCCCATGTGCCGGTTCATGACTAGGGGCTTCCAGATTTCATGATCCTGCCTCCATTACCATTTGCCGATCGCCATAGGACTTTTGGGGTTTGGGTTGGGTTTTGGAAGACGCCTGTGTGTGAATTTGTTTTATGTGTGTAGATCAGTGCACACTGACCAACACACAGTCTTCGCACTAGGGATCTGTTCCAATAGCATGAAGTAGTCATGACAAACCGGTAGATTTCTATATGCTGCAGCCTTCATCCGCCTTCACAGCTGTTGTAACATACCACTTGTTATCACCCGCCTGTTCTGCCATTGAGGACTTCTTGGATCATTCTTTGTCTAGCTCCTTCCCTTTGACCTTACTGCCTTGGGTGACCCTGCTGGGAGTATGAGATTCCCGACTGCTTTGCTCACAAGGGTCATAGGAACATGCAAGCCCACTCACCACGACAAGGTGATGATCCAGCGAGTGGGGATCTGACTGATAGCAGCATGAGCACAAATAATCATGAATGAGCAATGAAAAGGATGTCTGGAAGGACACAAACATACAAGCATTGACTTGATCTATTTGTTTATATCAGGACTCACTGCAGTCATGTAGAAATCTCTGTCTGCCTGATATTAGCAGCAAAAGGGGGGGTGGACTGCAGAAGCCTTCCACCAGCTGTGTCTTATAGCCAATGTACAACAAGAATGCAGGATGAAAAGAGGCAGAGTTTACTCCCCCCCCACCTTAGTTCATGAAACATACAAGTGCTTGAACACGGGTGCAAGACTATCACTCTTTCCACTTGATCTCAGCGACCTTTTCAGACACGGCATGTTTTAGGGCCAAATTGGACATGACATCAGACAAGCTGTCTCTTTCACAATTCCCCTAGATAAAAACCACAGCATGGGGAACATGAATTCAATCATGGCTGTGGTTGCTGGGACAGAGATCTAACTTTTTCCCCATTTAATTTAAACCACAATTTAAAGCAGGAAAATTTTGTAGGGGAAACCCTTCTTCCACTTGAATAACCTTCACCTTGATGAACCTTGGTTGTGCTTTACACTTGTGGGTTGCAACCATGTAATCACATGGGCAAAGTGTGGTAGCATAAATTCTGATGTGCAGAGCAAAAGTGTGGCGTAGTGGTTAGAGTGTTGGACTGTAACCTGGGAGACCAGAGTTTGAATCCCATGAAGCTCACTGGGTGACACTGGGCCAGTCACTGACTCTCAGCCAAACCTACCCTCACAGGGTTGTTGTGAGGATTAAATGAGAAGGGAGAGGACAACGTATGTCACCTTGAGCTCCGTCCGTGGAGAAAAAGTGGGATATATATATAAACAACAAACACACAAGTGACATTTTATTTCAAAGGCCAAACAGAAGTTGGCATTGGGACCCCTCCTGCCATACTTCCACACGCTGGGATAAACCTTATGAGTATGCACCTCAGGTGGGATTTACATATGAGTAAACATGAATAAGAGTCCGTCATTAGTCTGGATCTAATCCTGTGTGCATTTTTACTTTTCTGCCATTTGCTGCACAATTTGCTGTATTTTTATTTTTATTTTTATTTTGCACTACTATCATTGTTATGTATATTATGCATGCCTCAGGGGTGTTTACCCCCCATAATTCAAGTAATAAATAATGGAAATAATAAATATATTATGGAATGAAATTCCCCTACAAAACCAACAATTATTTGCATGTTTTTCATTTGATGAGGTATACTGCACAATGGTAAGTTAACAAACCAGCATGTTTTTACTACACTGCCTGATTCCTTCCTGTATCTCTATCTTTCAGGCACTACAGCTGGATATGGTCTTTTAGCTTCTCAGAGGTTTCTTACTATTATTTGTGGCGTCAACACAAGGTTTGTTCTGCTCCCTGGTTGGAAAATTTCACTTAATGTAAGAGTCCCTTTATTCCAGAGGCTCTTGTCTGCCCAGATTCTAGTGTTCACTCAAGCCTTGGTTTTACATTTTTATTTTGTTTTTGTAACTTGCAGAATTATGTGCCTAATGATGTGGATACAAGGAGACCACCTTTGTGGCTCATTTGTCTGTTGATGCACTGCTTGTGGTGTTCCTGAGCTGAAAAACCTCCGGCTGACATATCCAGCTTTGTTTGCCTGTTATCCAAAGCAGCAGCGAAGCATATCGAGTAGCTAGGAGCAATATTAGATGCCAAAGAGAGAAAATTGGATGTGCAAGAGATTTGTGTATCCATTTCCCCACATGCTTCTGGTAAAATGTGCAAAGAGGAGAATTTGTGCATCATTTCACTATGCAGTGATATGTGCAATTTCCTTTTGCCTGACTTTGCAGCCAATAGCACCTTGGGAGAGGAACCATTTTTGGTGGGAAAACGGTGCAGGGGAAAGGGTTAAATTCTTATTCTTTCTCCTCCTGCTGTTGCAACTGTTTTTCCTGGAAAAAGAGAGGGGCAAGCTCTACGCACTTTTTGAAAAGTGTGCTAACTTAACACAGTTTTGCCTTGAGAATTATTATTGCTTAAGAGAATGCACAGACAAAAACCTTTCGCTCTACCAGTATGCTGCTGCTGCAGCAGCTGAAACCATGCTCTCCTCTCTTCTAAGGCTCACGGAAGGAGAAAACCAGTTTCTGCTCAGGCCAATTCAGCTAATAAGTGGCATAGCTATATTCATCAAGCTAAACTAGAGATGGGGTAGAATTCCATAGGGACTGCATTTTTAAACGAACCTACCTAAGTTGCATCATATAATAATAATAATAATAATAATAATAATAATAATAATAATAATATAATTTATTATTTGTACCCCGCCCATCTGGCTGGGTTTCCCCAGCCACTCTGGGCGGCTTCCACAGAAACCAAAAAACACTAAAATATCATACATTAAAAGCTTCCCTGAATAGGGCCGCCTTAAGATGTCTTCTGAATGTCAGGTAGTTGTCCATCACCTTGACATCCAATGGGAGGGCATTCCACAGGGCGGGCGCCACCACCGAAAAGGCCCTCTGCCTGGTTCCCTGTAGCTTCGCTTCTCGTAATGAGGGAACCGCCAGAAGGCCCTCGGCGCTGGACCTCAGTGTCCGGGCAGAATGATGGGGGTGGAGACGCTCCTTCAGGTATACTGGGCCGAAGCCGTTTAGGGCTTTAAAGGTCAACACCAGCACTTTGAATTGTGCTCGGAAACGTACTGGGAGCCAATGTAGGTCTTTCAAGACCGGTGTTATGTGGTCTCGGCGGCCGCCCCCAGTCACCAGTCTAGCTGCCACATTCTGGATTAGCTGTAGTTTCCGAGTCACCTTCAAAGGTAGCCCCACGTAGAGCGCATTGCAGTAGTCCAAGCGGGAGATAACTAGAGCATGCACCACTCTGGCCAGACAGTCCGCGGGCAGATAGGGCCTCAGCCTACGTACCAGATGGAGTTGGTAGACAACTGCCCTGGATACAGAATTGACCTGCGCCTCCATGGACAGCTGTGAGTCCAAAATGACTCCCAGGCTACGCACCTGGTCCTTCAGGGGCACAGTTACCCTATTCAGGACCAGGGAGTCCTCCACACCAGCCCACCCCCTGTCCCCCCAAAACAGTACTTCTGTCTTGTCAGGATTCAACTTCAATCCATTAGCCGCCATCCATCCTCCAACCGCCTCCAGGCACTCACACAGGACCTTCACCGCCTTCACTGGTTCTGATTTGAAAGAAAGGTAGAGCTGGGTATCATCTGCATATTGATGGACACCCAGTCCAAACCCCCTGATGATCTCTCCCAGCGGCTTCATATAGATGTTAAAAAGCATGGGGGAGAGGACGGAACCCTGAGGCACCCCACAAGTGAGGGTCCAAGGGTCTGAACACTCATCCCCCACCACCACTTTCTGAACACGGCCCAGGAGGAAGGAGCGAAACCACTGTATAACAGTGCCCCCAGCTCCCAACCCCTCTAGACGGATGTTATGGTCGATTGTATCAAAGGCCGCTGAGAGATCCAGCAGAACCAGGAAACAACTCTCACCTTTGTCCCTAGCTCGCCGGAGATCATCAACCAGTGCGACCAAGGCAGTTTCAGTCCCATGATGAGGCCTGAACCCTGATTGGAAGGGATCCAAATGGTCCGCATCCTCCAGGCATGCCTGGAGTTGTTCAGCAACCACACGCTCAATCACCTTGCCCAAGAATGGAAGATTTGAGACTGGGCGATAGTTGGCCATACTGGCCGGGTCTAAAGATGGTTTTTTAAGAAGCGGTTTAATGACCGCCTCTTTCAGCGGATCTGGGAATGTTCCCTCACAGAGGGAAGCATTCACCCCGCAGAGCCCATCGCCCAGCCCTTCCCAGCTTGCTTTTATTAGCCAGGATGGGCAAGGATCAAGGAGACAGGTGGTTGGTTTCACGCGTCCAAGCAGCCTGTCCACATCCTCGGGGGTAACGGATTGAAATTGATTCCATGCAACTTGACCAGACAGGGCTCTAGCACTCTCCCGCCCCGGCCCTGCTCCCACGGTGGTGTCTAGCTCCTTCCGAATATGAGTGATTTTATCTGCAAAAAACTTTGCAAAATCGTTGCAGGAGATCTTGTGGTCTTTACAAGGCCCCGGTGGTAAAGGTGGTTCCGTTAAATTGCGGACCACCTGAAAGAGTCTCCTGCTACTATTTTCTGCAGATGCAATAGAGGCGGTGAAGAAAGTCTTCTTCGCCGTCGCTATCGCCACTTGGTAGGCTCGACGTTGAGCTCTAACCTGTGTCCGGTCAGATTCGGAGTGAGTTTTCTGCCACCGACGCTCTAGCCGTCTCAGCGATTGTTTCATCGCCCTCAGCTCCGAAGAAAACCACGGGGCTGTCCGGGCTCCATGCAATCGGAGAGGGCGTTTCGGAGCCAGACAGTCGATAGCCCTGGTTAACTCCGCATTCCAGCGGGCCACCAGGGAATCTGCTGAAAGGTCATCAACATGGGATAAAGCATCCCCTACCACTCTCTGGAAACCATTTGGATCCATTAAGTGGCGGGGCGGACCATCCGCATTGGTCCCACCTCCCTGCAGAGGGGAAGGGTCGCGGGGAAGTCCAGTTGCACCAGGAAGTGATCTGACCATGGCACTTCTTTGGTTTCACTTTTACTTAGTGTCAGATCACCCACGTCACTAGAGGTGAATACCAGGTCTAAGGCATGTCCATGACTATGAGTTGGGCCCAACTTATTCAGGGACAGCCCCATGGAGGCCATGCTTTCCACGAAGTCCCGAGCGGCCCCTTGTAAGGTCGTGTCGGCGTGGATGTTAAAATCCCCTAGGACAACCAAACTAGGTGTCTCCAGGAGAACATCCGCCATGACCTGAAGCAGCTCGGACAGGGAATCCTTGGTGCAGCGGGGAGGTCGGTACACCAAAAGGAATCCTGTACTGCCCCTATTGCCCAACTTCCAGAACATGCACTCAGAAAACTGGGTCTTCCCAGTAGGACGCCTGATGCAAACTAATGACTTCCTAAAAATCACTGCAACCCCCCCTCCCCGCCCACATGACCTGGGTTGCTGTGCGTAAGAGAAACCTGGTGGGCAAGCGGCAGCAAGGACAGGCCCATCTGCTTCATCCAACCAGGTCTCTGTCACACATGCCAGGTCAAATCCTCCATCCACAATCAGGTCGTGGATGGCAGTGGTTTTATTCATCATTGACCTGGCATTACACAGCAACACCTTCAGGTTATGTGGGTTTCCCCTGTTGATTCCAGTATCCATCTGGTCAAGGCCAGACCTGGAGGCAGGGATAGTCCTCAAACAACGACTAAACCTGCCTCCTCGGTAATGACATGGTCTGGTCTTAGCGTAACTCCGCCTCCTGCCCATGATCACCGAGATCGGATGTCCCAGTGCTTCCCCCCCTGTGGAACTTGTCCCAGCCATCGTGTTGGCTGGGGCCTCACTCCCCGGCAGCCCCGATCCCGCCCCTTAAAAACAAAACACAAACTATACAGAACCAATAAAACAACAGAAAACAAAAACAGAACAATTATACTAAAATTAATCCCCAACCAAATATCCATTACACCCACACACCCCCAACAAGAGAAAAAAGGAAAAAAAGAAATACAAATTTAAATTGCCACCGACTGCTTGAGGACATTTTAAAACACATTGGAACAGGGAAGCAATTGCAGAACACTTCCCAGCTTCCCCAAAAGTTTGTTCCCAATAAGGGCCTGGGCTACGCCCCCTGGGCAAGTTGGAAGAGGCCCTGGAAGGGAGCAGGCCCTGCAGTCCTCACCCAGCCGATGGTCCGAGGCTTCCCTGCAGCAGGAGTCCCTTTATAGCTGGGAGAAAGGGCCTGGGCCACGCCCCCTGGGCCAGTTGGAAAAGGCCCTGGAAGGAAGCAGGCCCAGGCACTGCGCCCCTTCCCCTCTGTTCCCGTACCTGTCCTGAAGGCTTGCGGTGGGGAGAAAAGCCCTTCTCCGCACCGCCAGCCTGGCAAGCGGTTTCCCTAGGAACGCATTAATTGATTTTCAATGCATTCCTATGGGAAACCGTGCTTCGCAAGACGAAAAAGTCGCAAGAAGAAAAAACTTGCGGAACGAATTAATTTCGTCTTGCGAGGCACCACTGTAGTTGCATTCCCTGTTATATTTTACACTCATTCACTAAGAGACACTCAAAATTTCTAGAGCCCAACTACTGAAAGAAGTGGATATTTTTTACAGCAAATTCTCTTGTCTCAAATATCGAGAGGGGGGGAAAGCCAGCCCAACAACAATGCATGCAGTATTGATCTAGGAAGGAACACACAGAGTCTACGTTAAGAAAATGAAGAAATAAATTAGGAAATAAATCAGTAAACTGGTTCTTTCTGTTTTGACTTATAAAAAACGGCAGGCCTATTTTCTGGGTCTTTTTTTATAAAAAAAAGATTTGTATCACATAAAGGAATAGCAGCTCATCAGATAAATGTTCTCAGCATGACTTTAACTGATGCTCTTGACCATATGGAGCATGGTCAGCCAACCAGAGAAACATAAGCATGCTCTCTCCACTTTTCAAAATAAAGTCCTAGAAAACAACGTCTTAGAATATTGTAGGCTTGGAATGGGGCAATTAGGCCTACATTCTCAGTGAGGTGGCAAACCAGGGGAGGCTGCCCCATATGGGCAAGAGCCCCCCACCCTCCGCCTGCCCTCAGCCAGCCCCCCTTGTCTCTTTCCTTACAGGCAGCCCAGGGGTGGCTCTGCTGGTCAGCTTCCTCCTGCTGAGCCTCAAGGACTAGCCAGGAGGAGGAGGAGGAGGCTGGGGACTAAGACTGGACTGCTTGGCTCTGCCACCACCCACTGTTGGACCCCCCAATTTCCATTCCATCCGCCACAGTGGGTGCCAGCCACTGGGGGCCATAACATGTGACTGAATGATCCTTCATGCAGATATACACATCTCATAGAAAATTAGATGTCCGTGAGAAGGATTCTCGACTAATTACACCTCCCCCATTCTGGATTTTTAGTCATGTGAGCACCCTAACTAGAGCCTGAAGTTTACACTGTCACTGAGAACTAGACTACGATTTCCCCTAAAGAGATGGTAAATGTAAAGGTACCCCTGACCGTTAGGTCCAGTTGCAGATGATTCTGGGGTTGCGGCGCTCATCTCACTCTATAGGCTAAGGGAGCCAGCGTTTTTCCGCAGACAGTTTGTCCACAGACAGATGGTCATGTGGCCAGCATGACTAAGCTGCTTCTGGCGAACGAGAGCAGTGCACGGAAACACCGTTTACCTTCCCACCGGAGCAGTACCTATTTATCTACTTGCACTTTGACGTGCTTTCAAACTGCTAGGTTGGCAAGAGCTGGGACTGAGCAATGGGAGCTCACCCCGTCGCAAGAATTCGAACCACCAACGTTCTGATCGGCAAGCCCTAGGCTCTGTGATTTAGACCACAGCACCACCCTCGTCCCGCTCCTACCTAGAGAGGTGAGGTCATTTTAATTTCCTGCTGCTTTCTCAAGCTCTTTACTTCCCCTGCAGCGCGAAGGAGCCTGGTCCCAGGTCCCTCTGCTCGTGCTCTGAGATGGTCAGCTGTTGCTTTTCTCTGCAGTCTTCCGTGTCTCTGCTAGGGAAGCAGCTGCCAGCTGTTCAGTCTCTCTAGCTGTAGCTCCTGTTTATGGAATATTATCCTCTGAGAATCTCACCTGGCTCCAACACAGCTGTACTTTAGGTGCCAGGCAAAAACCTGCTTAATTGCCCATGTTTTAAAAGTATTTCTTAACTGCTCTTTTCTCCATTGCCTCATTTGTTATTTGTGGTTTGTTTGTCCACTTTTTAAAACCACACATGTCAACCACGCTGGAATCAACATTGGTGAAGGACAGCATAAAAAAAAAACTTTTAAATGCATATATGTAAGCTTTTGGACGCGGGTGGCGCTTGGACGCGGGTGGCGCTGTGGGCTAAAGCCTCAACGCCTAGGGCTTGCCGATCGAAAGGTCGGCGGTTCGAATCCCCGCGGCGGGGTGCGCTCCCGCTGTTTCGGTCCCAGCGCCTGCCAACCTAGCAGTTCGAAAGCACCCCCGGGTGCAAGTAGATAAATAGGTACCGCTTACCAGCGGGAAGGTAAACGGCGTTCCGTGTGCGGCTCTGGCTCGCCAGAGCAGCGATGTCACGCTGGCCACGTGACCCGGAAGTGTCCCCGGACAGCGCTGGCCCCCGGCCTATAGATGTGAGATGGGCGCACAAACCCCACAGTCTGTCAAGACTGGCCCGTTCGGGCAGGGGTACCTTTACCTTTACCTTTATGTAAGCTTTATGTGCAATATGTGATTTTGATGTGAAGGTGCTTTCAACAAAGTGGTCTTCTCCCACTTCCCAGATTTTCACAGAAGCATACAGTGAAGACATGAACTGACCGAGCTTGCAAGACAACCCAGCTCCCATTAGGATTTGGTGATCTGCAGCTGAACTGGGAGTTTCCCAGTTTAACCAGTGACCAGTGGGAGTTTCACCAGCTTAACTCCCTCATTGTTGGCTCAGCATATTTTCCCCAGCCTGGCTCTGCTAGGACCTGGCTTGTTAACACAGTCCTAACACAGGAACAGGGGGAAATAGAGCAGAGGATCCCCCATCACAACCAAAGCCCTGCTGCTGTGTGCACTTTCCCAGAGCAGAATTTGCTGTGCCAGGTACAGACTGCTCCAGAGCTGCTGGGTCTTGCTTTGGATCTTGTCTCTGCTCACTTCTGCCAGCAGGAGCGTTCTAGCTGCCAGTGTGTGCCTGGGGCCTCTGCTGGGGGGGAGGGTGGAGCCCCATCAACTCCCCACACCCGGCAGCACCCCCCTCTGAGAGGCACCTTTGCGCCATCCCACCACAGTTGTAGCCATTCATATTCGGTTGGGGGTTGGATGCTGGGGGAGCATGTGAAAAGGGGCCACTAAATACAAGAATGGCAAGGTGTGTAATATTTTGAAGAGTAAAATAGAGGACACATTTGCCGACTGCTACTTTTAACTATGGATCGCTATCATGACTCCACCCATGAAAAAGAGGACAAAGAGGCAACCCTGCATATAGACTGCAGTTTGCTGTAACCCATCCAGATCCTGACTGGGGAGCAGTACAGAAATGGAACAAAGAGTAAATGAGGTGAATTTCTAATGCATTTCTGGAGGTATATTGAATTTTTGAAATGCATGTGGGACCTACAGTAGGTTAGTTATATCTTTACCAGGATAACTCCCCGCTCCCCCAAAAAACATTTCACATAAACAGTTGTACCTCGGGTTACAGACGCTTCAGTTTACAAAGTCTGCTAACCCAGAAATAGTACCTTGGGTTAAAAACTTTGCTTCAGGATGAGAACAGAAATCATTCTCTGGTGGCACGGCTGCAGCAGGAGGCCCTATTAGCTAAAGTGTTGCTTCAGGTTAAGAACAGTTTAAGGTTAAGAACGGACCTCCAGAACGAATTAAGTTCTTAAACCAAGGAAACACTGTATAGCATCCATGCTCTTGCGGGGGTGAGATCATTGCGTAGATTCCGCTGAGAAATGTTGTGAGTTTTATTAAAATACCCTTTGCTTCCCTTGAAATTTCTCAGATTTTTGCCCAGGCATGAATCTTAAATTTAACTCCAAATTTAACTTTAGGTAAGCTCAGTCAAAGGGGATGCAGGTGGCGCTGTGGTCTAAACCACTGAGCCTCTTGGGCTTGCCGATCAGAATCATAGAATCATAGAATCATAGAATCATAGAGTTGGAAGAGACCACAAGGGCCATCGAGTCCAACCCCCTGCCAAGCAGGAAACACCATCAGAGCACTCCTGACATATGGTTGTCAAGCCTCTGCTTAAAGACCTCCAAAGTAGGAGACTCCACCACACTCCTTGGCAGCAAATTCCACTGTCGAACAGCTCATACTGTCAGGAAGTTCTTCCTAATGTTTAGGTGGATTCTTCTTTCTTGTAGTTTGGATCCATTGCTCCGTGTCCGCTTCTCTTGAACATGGCTATCATATCACCCCTTAACCTCCTTCTCCAGGCTAAACATGCCCAGCTCCCTTAGCCGTTCCTCATAAGCCATCATTTCCAGGCCTTTGACCATTTTGGTTGCCCTCCTCTGGACACGTTCCAGTTTGTCAGTGTCCTCCTTGAATTGTGGTGCCCAGAACTGGACACAGTACTCCAGGTGAGGTCTGACCAGAGCAGAATACAGTGGCACTATTACTTCCCTTGATCTAGATGCTATACTCCTATTGATGCAGCCCAAAATTGCATTGGCTTTTTTAGCTGCCGCATCACACTGTTGGCTCATGTCAAGTTTGTGGTCAACCAAGACTCCTAGAAGGTCACTGGTTCAAATCGCCGTGATGGGGGTGAGCTCCCATTGCTCTGTCCCAGCTCCTGCCAACTTAGCAGTTTGAAAGCATGCCAGAAACTGCAAGTAGATAAATAGGTACTGCTCCGGTGGGAAGGTAAACGGCGTTTCCATGCGTTACTCTGGTTTCGGTGTTCCATTGCGCCAGAAGTGGCTTAGTCCTGCTGGCCACATGATCCGGAAAAACTGTCTGCAGACAAACTCCCGCTCCCTCGGCCAGTAAAGCGAAATGAGCGCCGCAACCCCAGAGTTGTCTGCAACTGGATTTAACTGTCAGGGGTCCTTTACCTTTACCTTTTAATCTCAGTCAAAGCATAAAATGTGTTAACAAGGATTTCCCCACCCCCTGAGAATTTTAGTAGGCTAACTGAAACATTATCTTCTTTCCTATTTTTTTCTGGATTATTTTGCCCAAGGAGAATGTCCACATTTGCCCTTACATATTTCTGTAGATTCAAGAATTCCAGATATTTTTAGAATTATTATCTATTTTATGACGTGATCTATTTAAGCTGCATCTTAAACACTAGAGAGTAAGCACCACTGAACAAGTGGGATTTACTTCTCAATTAAAATGTGCAGGATGCCCTGCTACAGAATCATAGAGTTGTGGTGATGGAAGTTACCCCGAGGGTCATCTAGTCCAACCCCCTGCTATGCTGTAAATGAATTATTATCAAGAACAAAAATGGCAGCAATTATCCCTATCCTGAGCCCCTTAGATTCAGCAGGACGCAGGCTTGAAGCCTCAGTACATACATGCATACATGTCATAAGAAACAAAGCGTTTTTGCTGAAATATTGACAAATGCATATTGCTTGCATCATGAGTCTCTCCTCTTTCTTCTATCAGAATGAGAGTGAAGAGACTTCCTGTCTATGCTAATTCTTCTTGTCAGCTGGGTTTTTTCTACTGAGTATTTTTTCCTCACAGATGTTGACAATTGCTGAACTGATTCATTTTTTTCCTTTTAAATTGTCCCCCCTCCCTGCTTTTTCTGCACTGATTACGGCTGAGCAAGAAAAGGAGCCATAAGGCATCCTCTTAATACATTTAACCACCTGTGCACATAGCTCATCTCAGCTTAGGCAGGGGATCTAGAAAACAGCTCTGTTTCTTTTAAAATGGGCAGGAAAGATAATTTAAATGTACCATCACATTGACAGAAGAAGAAGAAGAAGAAGAAGAAGAAGAAGAAGAAGAAGAAGAAGACGACGATGACAAATGGACATTTTCAACAAAAATATTTCCAAAATAACACTGGAGGGATCAATATAGTACAAGATTCCTGCATTGTGGGCGGTTAAACTAGATGACCCTCATGGTCCCTCCCAATTCTATTCTTCTATGAAGTAAACCTCCCAGTGTTTTAGTGCCCTGGCAGCAGGACAGAAGGTGGCAAAAAGGGTGCTGCTGATTCTCAGTTTTTTGGTTGAGAATTATACACAAACATTGTATAGGAGGCAGCAACGAAAACCATCTTAAAAAGCAGAGACATCACCTTGCCGACAAAGGTGCGTATAGTTAAAGCTATGGTTTTCCCAGTAGTGATGTATGGAAGTGCGAGCTGGACCATAAGGAAGGCTGATCACTGAAGAATTGATGCTTTTGATGCTGGAGGAGACTCTTGAGAGTCCCATGGACTGCAAGAAGATCAAACCTATCCATTCTTAAGGAAATCAGCCCTGGGTGTTCACTGGAAGGACAGATCCTGAAGCTGAGGCTCCAAGACTTTGGCCACCTCATGAGAAGAGAAGACTCCCTAGAAAAGACCCTGATGTTGGGAAAGATGGACGGCACAAGGAGAAGGGGATGACAGAGGACAAGATGGTTGGACAGTGTTCTCGAAGCTACCAGCATGAGTTTGAATAAACTGTGGGAGACAGTGGAAGACAGGAGTGCCTGGCGTGTTCTGGTCCATGGGGCCACGAACAGGCGGACACGACTAAACGACTAAACAACAACGACTACACAAACATCTTCAGAGATCATGGCAAATCCTGTGCACTGAATCCTCTGCAACCCAATGTTTCATTAAGTTGAATGGGGTGGGTCACAGGCTGGATCTCAGTTCTGAAAGCTGCCCGGGGAACTGGGGCCAATGTGTTGATTTTCAGTTGCTTGTTATTTCTGTTTACGTAACTTATGTCAGTCCACCATTATCACACTGCAAAGCCCAAATGACATGTCCATTCATGTTGTCTTTGTTTTCTTTTTGTCTCTACCCTGGAAATGACCCAATGGCTCAGTTGCAAATGTAAACCAACACCTGATGTTTCCGTGTTGCATGGGTCAACCTTCCCTATTACAGACCTTCCTATTGTCCCTAATTTTCCAGGGACAGTCCTGGATTTACAAAAACTGTCCCAGTTTCTGATTTGATCCCGGAACTTACCGCTTTTCTTTAGGACATCCCCACTTTCATTGGAAAAACGGTGCAGGATATGGAGTTATCTAACCCCTTAGCCATCTGAAGACAGCCCTTTATAGGGAAGGTTTTTTTTTAATGTTTAATGTTTTTATATATGCTGCAAGCTGCCTAGAGCGGCTGGGGCAGCCCAGTCTAATGGATGGGGTATAAATAGTAAAATTGTTATTATGGAATAGGATAGCCCTATTTTCATCAGAGAAATGTTGCATGCTATTACTTTGTATAGAAATCAAATATTCATTGCTGAGGCTGATCTCACCAGCAACAATATAAATTTGATTAACAATTCAAAGTTATTTCACCCTTAAAACAGCATTAAGTATTTTTACCATCATTTCCTAAGACTGATTCTAAACAGAAACAGACATTTTAAAAGGGACCACCTGGCCTTTGCTTCTCCCTCCCCCTCTTCTCTTATTTCATGCTCTTTTTTATTGCTTCAGTTTTTCAGTTTTCCATGCCAGCCTCTGCAGTTCACTGTATCTTTTACCTCTGAACTCTCAGCTTGGTGATTTTTATCTGCCAACATAGTTATTTGTTCACATGCGTCATTCCTACCTAAATAAGAGCAAGGCTCAAGAGGAAGGAGTGTGGGTTTGCCTGTTTACTTCAGACATTTATATACTGCTTAATTATTTGCATTTGTAAGTGTACATAAAAACACTCCCTAGCAAATGGGAGAATAAAAAACAGTAACGTAAAACCAAACGCTACCTTAAAATACCTTGGGAACAAGAAAGCCTTAGTCACATTTATAGCTGATATTGCTTAATATTGTATGCGGACGTGACAAGTTGATCACGTAGGAGAAATCTTTTTGGAGCTTTAAAGCAGTTATATTGGGGGCTTATTAGGTAGGCAACTCATCCCTGACCTGTAGTCACATATTTTGTTATGAAATTTGGTGGAAACCCATTGTTCAGAAAATGCTGACATATAGATGACAAAACTGGACTTCAGACAATTTATCACTTGAGAGTGATGAGCCAGGACGTTTTTTTACATTAGATATTATTGCTGATCCATATAAGTTTAAGGGTCGACTCATTAAGGTTTAGACTCAGTCCTGTCTTTAGGAAAAGCTCAGTTATAACACTTGGGTAAGACACTTTTATGAACGGCTAGCTCTGGGTTCTTAAAAAGCTTTGAAATGTGTTTTATTTGTTACCAATACCAGTAATTTGTGCCTTTTTTGCCACCAGTCAAAGCTGATGGAAGGCATTCTGCCCTACAGAGACCCCCTGAGCCTCAAGCAACAGCCGTGGAGCCTGGAGTTCCCTCAAGCCTCATGCCTGCTCCTTCAGAGCTCCTTCCCTTTGTTGTGGGCTGTTTTGCTAAACATTGAAATGGTCTGAAAAATGTCAGGTATAAAGTGTTCGTAAGTATTGTAATTTGGAAGAGCATTATTGAACTGAGTCTGTTACAAGAATAATCACAGGTGAGAGAGAGTGTTTCAATGCATTGACTTGTTCCAGCTATACTTGCAATATGTAATTATATAAGCTTTTAATGATAATTATGGGGGTAAGCATTCTAGGCTACATGGAGGAAAAAATCACTTTCAAATAAGGCATTCTGTTTCCACTTTGGGATTTGTAACACAGTGCAGTTTCTGAACAAAGCATGTGATCCTGTCTGAAGAGAAATTAAGCTCCAACTCAAATGTGTGTTTACGTCTTTCATGAATATTGCTAATCTGTTGGCTACTTTTGAACTCAAACAAGATTCATATTATCTGGCAGAATACATGTCATGGAGAGACTGTAAAAAAGGCATAAAAATAAGCTGCTTGGCGTTTACTAATGTACAAAGTGAAATAGCAGAATATCGTAATTTGCATTTCCATACATCACAATTACATGCTCATTTTACGGAGTAATTATGGATAATATTTTGAAATGCTAACGAAGGGCATTTATTTATTTATTTATAAATAAGAGTAGTACAACCAAGCTATAAAACTGGTCCCTGTGTTATTTCATGTTCAGAGGCAATATCCCTTTGTTTACCAGATGCAGGGGACAAATTGCAGCGGATTCATGTTGCCTTCATATCCTGCTTCGTGAGTTTCTAAAGGCTGAGTGTTTAAAACAGAATGCTAGATGAGATGGACTCTTGGTCTGATCCAGCAAAGCAGTTCTTATGTCCTTATTGCTTCAAATCTAGAAATGTTCAAAGGGGTTAAGCTGCATTTCAGTCACTTATTTAAAAAGAACTTCCATAAAGTAAAAGGTATTAACTACCAAGTTCTCTCCCCCCCCTCCCCCCGTTGAGATACCTACGGAACACACAAGAAAATGAAAATACCTTGACTGGCTTAGATGTATTTAAATTTCCTTTGTAGAACGGTGTTTCAACTGTTTGGGATTACAATCAAAATGAATTTGATGGTTCAGCTCAGTTTCCAGTAGATTACAGTCTGAATGCCATCTGCTTCATATTATGGCAAAATTGTGATCTGTTTCCAAATTTAGAGGTCCAGAACTGAACAAACAGAATAACTAAGATCCATCTTTTGATCACAAGAAGAAAAAAGAATGTGGGTGTTCAGACTTATATTCTCCAAAGAGAGGTGCTCTCCGCTGTAAGCACCTGCTGTTTTGACAATGAATGACAATGGGGGTGGGGAAGTCTTTCTTTTAATCCCCTTTTTATTTTAACACATGCAAAGTATAGTAAAATGCCATACCACTCAACTGTCCCAATATGAGTGGGACATCCCTGAATTGCAGAAGCCATGCTGGCTTCTGAGTGGATCTCAGAAAGTCCCGTTCTTTTGGTCCCGCACTCTTGCGCAAGTCACCAGCACCAGAAGACACGCCTCCCTCTTTTCAGACCAGAGAGGCAGCTGCAGAGCAAGGGGGCAAGTCGCCTCGAAGGCCACCATTGCACTGTGGAGAAAAGCACGCCTTTGCAAAAGATCCCGATGGTTCCCAGAATGTCCTTGGGAAGAATCTATTTGCCTATTGTTTGGTTGAGGGATTGCGATGAATGAAGCAGCCTTGGCGGCAGGGAAGCGCGGCCTTTTCTCTTGCCACCTTGTTAGTGGGAGAGGCCACGTTGGGTCTGGTGCCAGGAATGGTGGTCTCTGCAAGGCTCCAGTTTCTTCCTCTGCTGCTGCTGGTTGTCCCCTTTGCCTCCTCTGAGCCCGAGACTGGCCAGGACTGGGAGCCACTGCTGCCTCCAGGGGAGCAGCACAAGCCATGGCTGCAGCACCCTGTGGTCCAGGGGCCAGAGCTGGTCGAGGGAGGGAGTACAATGCTAAGATGCACGTCTTTCAGTGCTGGGAGCCAAAATTGGCAATGCCAATGGTTTAAGAAGCTTTAAAGGGGTGTTAGACAAATTCACAGATGATTGGTCTATCAGCACACCAAAGTCACAGATGAGGGTTGCTTCATAATAATAGTCTTTGCTGAATTTGTAGTCCTTATACATGGTGAAATAAATCTACGGCCAGAACTTCATTTTCAAAATGAGGCCATGATAGCTATAGGTAGAGTACATTTATGGCAAAAAGAATGAGTGCACATTCGATGGGAAATAGGACCTTCAAGATTTTTTTAAAGGTCTGTGATCTTGCCCTCAGTGATTTTTTATTTATTTTTGGCAGGGGGAGGTATCTAGCTACTGTCGTATTTGCAAGTTTACATTGACAACATCTATAAAGTCAGTCAGAATTCAACAAAATATGTGATTATGATTCAACTTTCATATACCAAATGTGTAGACTGGGCATAGCAGTGGTTCTCATAGGGCAGTGTTTCTCTGGGTCACACTTTCAGAACAAAATTTTGCTTGTGCCACTCCATTTTTTTTATTGATAAGAACTACATTTGAAAATAACAAAGAAAGCAACATCTAGAAAGTATAAAACAATGCAGCTACCTAAGGTGAATAATTACCAAAATATAATTATAAGCAAGTCTCTATCTACCTTAAGTATGTATACAATCTCAGCAAGAGGCGTGAGCTTGATTTGCTGGGTAATCTCATTTATATTAGGTCTAAATTGAAACAAACAAACTCTCATCTCCTCACCAACACAAAGAAGCCTTTCTCTTTTCTGATCTTTCATATTTGTCAGAGTTGAAAATCCCTGTTCACAACAATATGTCATGGAGAACTGTAGAAGAATACAGTTCCATAGCCTGTTAAACAAACAAACAAACAAACAAACAAACAAACAAACATGAAAGATACTGAGCTGTACCATACAACACTGAAATGTCTAAACGTTTCTTTGATTGTCCTTTGGTCTTCCTACCACTCCAGTGTGGTGTGCCATGCCCTTTGAGGACCACTGCCCCAGGGTTTTGGAGGCCCTGGCTAATATAGTAATTTGTACAGACAACAACATTTTTATTTATTTAGGGCTCATCTTTTTGTCCATGCTTAAAAGCTCCCATTTTGAACATGGTTTGTTGGTGGTGGTTTTCTTTTGCCCCAGAGCTCAATCAGAGCAAATGCCAAAAAGGTGTTTTTGGGGGATTGCCATTTACTCCAACTGAGCTTTAAATGGCTGGTTCTGATAGGAAAATCATGGGCGGGCGGGGGGGGGGCAGTGTGTTCAGACACAGAGCTTTAAAGCATAGATAGTGCCTGCAAAGAGCAGAGAAAATGTAAATGTGAACAAGCCTTTCAGACTGCTTTGGGGACAAAAAAAAGGTGGTTTACACCCATCCCCATGTCCTAGAAGTTAATTATTAGGAAAGAAAAATGAAGGCAAACATGTTATTTCAAATTGATATGGAGGCAGGAATTAGACAGAGGGGTACAGTGAAGAACTGGAAAGTTGGAGGGAGGTTAGAAAATGGTTTGACTTTGCAGAATATTATAAATTTGTAACTGCTGTTTTAAAAACAGATTTAAATGCATTTGTTGATTATCTTGTGTCACTTGGACAAATTCAGTTCTCACATTCTTCTTCTCAAGGTTAATGTATTTTAAACCAACATGCTTGTGGGTGCAGGACAACAGAAGGAACCTCCTAAAGTGCTGCAAGGGGGATGCAAATACTAGCAGCAGACCGCAAGACGAGCCAGGTTGACACAATTTGGATTCACTGAGCAAAATGCAACTCACACTAAGCCAAGCGCTTAGTCCTCTCAGGAGCTCAGTAAATCTCTTTTGCTGCCTTCCTGGGACTGCAAAAACAGAAGCACCTGGTCGGCAGGAATCCATAGCTAGTGAGGTGCTTTCAGCTTGGTGGATCACAAGTGGTGGATCACTCTGATATTGCATTGATATCTGTCATCATCCCCTGGACTCTGGGGAAATACAATACAGTGGTACCTCGGGTTACAGACGCTTCATGTTACAGACTCCACTAACCCAGAAATAGTACCTCGGGTTAAGAACTTTGCTTCAGGATGAAAACAGAAATAATGCAGTGGTGGCGCAGCAGCAGCAGGAGGACCCATTAGCTAAAGTGGTACCTCAGGTTAACAACAGTTTCAGGTTAAGAATGGACCTCTTGAACAAATTAAGTTCTTAACCCGAGGTACCACTGTAGTACAGAAACAAGGAGCTAGACAGAAAGACGAGCATCAGAAATGCACTATTCCTTAGCAGTCTGCACCTGAAGCTCCACAGTACAGAAGAGGGTAGATACTTTTACGTGCCTGTTTAATGTATGCCTTATTCCTTCCAAGGGGGAAACAGTTTCTTGCCAATGTCTAATGGTATAATCATTGACACATAAAAATCTGACTGCTAGGTGACAAACTGCTCAGGGTATCTTTGCAAAGAAGTACAACATGCCTGTCATTTTCTTTCACATATCACTCTTGGCAATGAGGAGGAAGCTAGTATCAGCAAGAATTGCTGAGTTACTATAGTTGGCATCTGTCTGACCATGAAGGAGTGCACATTCGGGGGTGAAGTCAAACCATTGAAGAGTTACAGCGCCTGCTGTGGCTGGAGAGACCAATACAGGAAAGACATGCTTTATTGCAGGTGGGGCCCATGAAAGTGTCTGGCTTTGCTGTTACAGATGCATCATGGCGTTTCTTCTCTCTGTGCTCTTCCAGTGCTCATTTCTACTCGGGTCACTGCTGTGGATACACAACCTGAATGCCTGTCTCCAGGCTCTGTAATCACCTGCAAGTGATTCCAATATGGCAGGGTTAGTGTTGTCAGCCTTCATGCCACGTTTGCAGGCATCTGTGTAACTATTGCGTGTGCAATAAAAGGGTGTATCAGGATGAACCACTAAATGTTGCTGATACATTATTTTGTCTTCTTGGCCAAGCAAGCTAGGACTGGACTGAATATAGACTCTGGAGTGTGACAACACGGGGCTAAGTTAGCACTGAGCAGGAGGACAGTGGTAGCCCTGAAAGAATGGAACAAAACACAGCGGCTCAGGTGGGGATGCGGAGGAAAACAGGGCAAGCAGTGGCCCCACGATTTCTGGGGATAGGAGTGTTACCCAGAAATCAGGTGATGGGTTGTGGGCATGTGTTTTTTTCAATAGCACCTCATAAAAGGCTGATTAGTAGAAGCAGGGTGAAGGAAGGACTAGACTTGGTCCCTGCAATCTCCTGGCACCCAGAAAGACCATTGTGTAAAGCAGGGATAGGGAACCCCCAAGCTCAGGGGCCAAATGCAGCCTGCTTATGTGGCCCTCAGAACTCTCCTCCTGCCACCCCCACTCCCCAGGGGCCAAGCCAAAGGAATGCACACGGCAGAGATTTAACTCTTTATTGTCAAAGATAACACAGTCACATCTACAGCTCTGGATACCCATGCACACCAGTCTAGTGCCTAGGCAGCTATTCACAGCAACAGGGGATTACCCCCCTGCACCAGTTTATGTACCACCCCCACAATGGGCTGCACACACAAAGCCAGAGGCAACGCCTGCGTGGAAGCTGCTCCTCTACCCGCTGACATCCTCTCCTGCTTCTGGGAGATGGAGGTGCTTTGCCCACCTTTGCCGCTGGCCCTGTGCACCCCAGGCATGTGCCCTCCAAGGGGAAGAGGATCCCAGGGGACAGCCAACCCTACTTCACGGACCAAAGGAGAGACCTCTCCATGAGGCAAAATGTCTTGCCCTTCATTTGGTTTCACTTATCACAACCATTGTTCCTGGAGGTAATTAGCATCCTCCGTTCTACACAGGACACATGTTGAAATGATGGTGAGGGCCTATATATTTGCGTAACAAATGAGACCTTTTATTTGTGCTGTGAACTCCTAAGTCAAATAGGACCAGTTATTGCCACACAGTGGAGGAAGAAGTCCCTGGGAGCGGCTAGTGCTGGGAGTGCAACAAACAACTAACAAATAATTTCAGCAGAAGGGAAGCAAACTCACAGAAGCAATGATACCTCCTGAAAGAGAATCTCTTCTCACAAGCAACCCCAATCCCTCAAGGCTGCTTCTTGCCAGTCGGCTGCAGAAACTCATACTTTTTCTCTGGCCAGACACAAAGCTGCTGGTGCATACCCTCCCAGGCAGAAGATGGGACCCAGCCAGCTCCCCCCTCACCCAGCATGGATGTGTGACTGGCATTCCTAGCGGTCTGTGATTGTGTGTGGACCAGCCGTCTTTGTTAGTTAGTAGACAAACCATAGGACATCATGGAGTTCACAGCCATAATTACTCACACAAAATAATAATTAGCCATGCTTACAGCTAACACTGGCAAACAGCTGGTTAGCCATTTCCAGGTTTACTTGGATGTGGTTGCTGGTTAGCATCATCTTTAGAGCTCACCTTGTCATGTGCCTGTGGTGAAATTACGGCCTGCCTTCCCCCTGCCCTCGCGGTCTGGTCTTCAGGTGGGCCTTGTACTTTACAAAAGAACAGCATACAGATTCTGGTTGGCATTCAATATGCATTAGGCATTCTCCAGATTTTTGCTTTTCTCTTTTCTTCCCCCCACTGCTTGGAACACACCCTGCTTTCTCCCGTGTAGGCAGAGTTCCAAGAGCTGCATGCTTCCCTCTGTGATCATTGTATTGTCCACATCCACATCAGCTACAGCTAATTAATCTGTTCTGCAGTGTAATAATAATAAAAAAGCAAGGCCTACAGAATTTTCTCAGCAACCAGAGTGCAGGATGGGGAGAGCAATGTTTGCCTTTCATGTTCTCCATGCCCCCCCCCAATTGTTAATTTTCTTCTGGCAAGTGTCTCCTTCTAGGAAGTGTCATCTTCCTTATAGCCGTCTTCTTTGCTGTCATCTTCTTCTTCGAACAACACAGTCCTCTCTTTACCCCCTTCCTTTTCGAAACAACAAGGATGCCAGTCTCAAAGATAATATTCCTTTTGAAAACAAGTGTGGCAGTTAGCAGACATTAAACTTTAGACCTTCTCAATCTGATGTGACATTCAGTTTCTGTTCATTGAAATGCATTCTGCGAGACATACAAGTCTGTTTCTCTTGCGTGCTGAGGTCCCCCA
This sequence comes from Podarcis vaucheri, assembly GCF_965113315.1. Lineage (NCBI taxonomy): Eukaryota > Metazoa > Chordata > Lepidosauria > Squamata > Lacertidae > Podarcis > Podarcis vaucheri. Next base: position 111,074,631 of record NC_138762.1, read on the forward strand.
AAACCCCTACCCCAATAACTCACACATCACACATAATTTTTGTTTAAGGTTTTTGGCATACTTTTGGCCACAACTTTATTTTCATACAAATTGAGAGTGGTTGCTTAGGCATTGGTTATGACTATCTGTCACCCCCCGCCTTGGGGGACAGCACTGACTCCCTAGTCAGTCCCGGAGGAACAAGGGACAGAGTCAGCTGGAGCTGCGACACAGGCCCTCAGCTACTCCGCGCATGTTCCTTGAAGCTTACGCGGCCCGCACCCTGCTCCAAGGGTTTGGACGAAGGGGATGGTAAGCTTCAGAATTCCTTTAACGGAATACCCGTCTGCAGCAGCATTGGAGGGGCAGGCACAGCCAATCCATACCCCTCCACCAACCAATTTAACCAATGCCTAACCGCCACAGAGCCTTAGCTCACCGCCAAACCACTCACAAATGCAACCCTTCCTTCAATCCCAAAGCAACCATAGCCAACCAGGTGTCGTTCCCTATAGGGGAAATATTCACCCTAAAGCTGGCAGCAGCCTTGAAGGTAATCACAGGGTGCAAAATCACAGAACCACCTGAAGCAAAGCCTATTTTACTTTATTATTTTTATTTTATTTTATTATTATTTTATTTTACACTTCCTTATTAACATGCTTCCCGGCCTCTTTGGTGGTAGTTTGTCTAGGCACTGGTTCCTGACTAGCTGCACCTGACCTCAGCAGGGCAGCACTGACGACAGGGCCGCACCATATCGTCAATACCAGCAACATTGTGGGGGAGCAATGAATCCCAAGGCAATCGCATCCCGCCAGGTGTCGTTCCCCATAGGGGAAAGATGCACCCCCCATCTGCCCCAAAGAGGGGAACAGTCTTGAAGAAAATAGCAGGGTGCCATATCACAGAACCACCTAAAGCAAGGACCTATTTTATTTTATTTGTTATTTTATTTTATATGTTATTTTATTTGATTTGATTTACTTTATTTATTTTATTTTCCACCGCCATATTAACATGCTTTCTGGCCTGCTCGGTGGTAGTTTGTCTAGGCATTGGTTCCCGACTAGCTGCACCTGACCTCAGCAGGGCAGCACTGACGACTGGGCCCCACCATATCGTCAGTACAAGTAAACAGCGTGGGGGAGCAATGAACCAGGATCAGACTCAAGCTCACCCCAAATGCTCCCAGGGACTCCTGCGTGGCCCTACTCCTCGAAAGGGGTTGACAAAGCATGGCAAATCCTTGGTTTCCTTTAATGGAATATCTTTGCGCATTGGAGGGGACAGGTGCTCCAACCCCCCCTCCAGACCACCTTGAACCAAATGCCTTAAATTATTTTGAGTCCAGGGAGAGCTGCCATCAACTCAATCCAAGCCCTCTTGCATGCAGGAATGCAAACTTATGCTGGAGGAAGACAGCAAATCATTCTCGCCCAGCTGTACCACCAGCCCTGCGGGAGGACCTGCACAGGTCACACTCGACCGCACCAAAGGAAGGACCTCCTCCCAAAGCATTCCCCATCTGGACATCCAGTATATGTCCACATGGGCAGGAAAACTGAGATGGCGCCCCAGTCCAGACTTGTCAGCGCGCTTGCCAGCCCAGTGTACAATGCTGTGGCCCAAATGTGCACCGCTGCTCCTATGAGAAAAGGAAATAACAGACAAGCATCAGCACAGACATCACTGTGACACTTCCTGATATAACCCTTGTCAGTGTCAGACTTCCAATGACCCGTATTCACAATCCTGTCTACAGACAGGCCCCCAGTGTGCAGCCGTTGCAGCAGCCCTATTCGGAAGGAATGAGGCGTGTTCAGTGGTAGGCAAGCCGCAGGCTGTAATAACTGGTGCACGACGTAAGCACATTAATGCCTGGCTAACGGGAACCCATTTTCATGCACTAGGAGTGGGCCAGCCCCCAGGGGAATGAAAAGCCAATTTTTTCTGGTATCCATAACCGTGCAAGGGCCCTCCTCATCTGTAATGGGAAGCCTGATTGTGGCACTCCTGCCCACTAAGTCTGTTTTAGAGTTCCCAACTCTAATGACAAGCTCCAAAGCAGATAAGGAAAAGTCCTGAAGCAATAAGCCTCCAGACTCTCAGCCCTGTGCTGGCTCCAACAACCATTTCCCCAACCCTCAGTGCCCAAAATGCAATGGAATACTGAAAGGAGTCTCGCCTTGATCTTTTACCAGCAGACAAGTTTTAACTTGTTGCAGATCCTGCATAGGTAAAATTGACCGACTTCCTGCCCACAGTCCTATGAGGTTGGAGCCTATTCCAACCTTCCAAGGCCCTGCGCATTACAAACTTTATGCAAGGGTCTCTGAAAAATAAAGCTTCAGTATAACAGACATTGCAGCGGACTGAATTCTTATAGTTATAACAGCACGCCCAATCTGCGGCAGGTGGACCAAATACTGCAGGATCTGCTCAGAGGATGGGGGCCAGTTCATCTGAATGGCCGAGGACTGCCAGGTTAAGGCTAAGAAATCCATCCAGGCCTTCCCATAAGAGCTAAAAGCAGAAGGGGAAATGGAAGCTGCTGCTCTCTGTAATTACTAATTGTTGTCAAAATGCCACAGGTGGTCTGGAAAAGTCTGGCAATAGCTGAGTCTGGAGCCCAGGATCTGAAGCGCTCCATCTGAAAATGGGATAGAGTGTCAGAGACATCATTAGAGGATCCCGTAATCAGGAGAGCAGAAAGCACAATATTAAACCTTAAGCGGTGCAGCTCAAAAGCGTGAGCGGAGGGGCGGAGACTCTGCTGGAGCGTGAGGACTGTTTAGCCAAGACGCTCACCACTACCTGGTTATCAGACCAAAAGCAGATCCGATGGTCACTGAACTCCTCGGGCCACATGTGAACTGCTACTACAATGGGGAAAACTCAAAAGTTAGGTCACATGATTGCCTCACCATACCGGGCTTGAGGCCATGGCTTTGCACACCAGCAGCCCCTGAAATAAAAAACCAAAGGGCAAAGATCCAGCAGCATCAGCATGAACCTGAAAAAATCCCTGTGCAAGTATCCTGCCATGGCCAACTACTATTGCATACATATAGGAATTGCAACCATTGCATGAGATCCCATTGCATGAGAAAGGTAAGGGGACCTCAACATTTAGGAATTGCAACCATTGCATGAGAAAGGTAAGGGGACCTCAGGCCGCAGGCAGCCTGGCCTAGTGGGAAGGGAAGGGGCGGCCTGGGGCAACCACTCTGCATGCAAGATTAATTAAGTGACCCAGCAAGATCGGATCTGATGAAGCATCACTTGCTACAGAGGAAGTATTACAAAATAACTTCCTTCAAGGCAGACAGCTTCTCCATAGGCAAGTGGTATGTTTTAGCAACGATATCCAACTGGATCCCTAAATAAAATGGGAATATGGGCAAAAAGTATTGAGGTATTGCTTGCCAGCTTCCAGCCCCGCTTGGGCAGGGGGCATCTTGTGCTGCCATCATAATACGTAAATTTACAGGGCCGACGCTGGCCAGAACCCCTAAAGAAGTCCCGGCAAAACTGCTGCCGAGCCAGCTTCCTTTTGAGACACACACTGTGCAATGCAAAAACACACTCTGTGCGGTGCTCACACAATCCATGCTGTCAGGGGTTCAGGAGCAGAGACGCAGAGAAGGGAGGAGACAGAGAGCGAGGGGGAGGAATACGAAGGAAGGATGAGTGGGGATGACGACCCGAGATCACCGAGCCTGTCCAGTGAGTCCGAGGATTCCCAGAAGGGAGCGCCAGCGGTCAGAGCAAGGGGGGGAAGCAGGGGGACACCCCAGGAAGAAGGGTCCAGAGAGGGATCAGAGAGCAGCAGTTGGAGATCGGGACCCACGTGCCCAGCCGGGAGCAGCGGGGAGAAAGGGGACCAGACATCGGGTTCCGGAGGCTTTCAGCAGGAGGGAGGGCATGAGTCAGGAGTAGTCACGCCCACCTCGGGGAGCGACGAAACGATCAAGAGGAAGGTAGAGAATTGGGCGCGCGCGCCAAGTTCAAATGCAGCGGAAGCTGGCGCAGTAAGCAGCCCGGAGAGTGAGCCAGGTCCCAAAGCCCGCCGCAAGGAGGCGGAAGGGTCAGGGGGGTCCGCGTCAGAAGAGAGTAGGAGAGAAGAGACCACGGGGGGCAGAAGGACCCAGAGACGGAAGGAAAGGCGCAGGAGGTGGAGCAAGGCTAGGGTATTAAGCTGGTGTGCTAGAGGCGGAGACTCAGACGGGTCTTCGCCGGTCTGACATAGAAGACGTGGGGCTGCACATTGCAGTTTGGAAATGGAACCTGTAACCCAATACTCTTTTAACGTGAACGGTGGCTAACGTGGTCCTATGTGAGCTGGGACTGGGTGGCAGCCCTGACAGTAAGACCCGTCTCCACATAGCTTCGGACACCTGAAACCTCGCAGCGGAGCCAGAAGCAGCGAGAGGAGGAAATTGGTGTTTGGGAGCAAGCTCACAAGGGTTGGCAGAGATGACGGAAGCAGAAAAAATTTCAGCGCTGCAACAGGCAGTGACCCAATTGAACGCAGAGGTACTGGCATCCAAGAAAAGGGAGCAGGATGCTGCAGCCGCCTACAGAGATCTCCACGCCAGGTTTGAAGCGTTGGTTAAGCAAGGGCAACCGGGACCCAGACCGGAGGGGGTTGGGTTGGCACGGAGAGCAGGAGGGCTTGTGGCTCACTTCGATGGGAATTTGCAACAGTACCCCAATTTTCGAGCAGACGTAATGTGCGCACTGCAACTGCTGGCAAAAGACTTTAGAGATGAGGAAGAGAAAGTGGGGTTTATACTGTCCCATTTGCATGGGGATGCTAAAGCGTGGCTGCGCAATTTGTGGAGGGATAAAGATCCGGCGCTTCAGAGTGCAGATGCCTTTATCAAAGCGATGGATGCGTGTTTTTTGTCTACCATTGACGTGGATCTTGCTCGACTGGAGATACATGGACTGAGACAAGGGAGGGCGAGCGTACGGCAGTATCACGCCCGCTTTTTTGCGCTGGTCAGTGCCTTGGAATGGGACCGGGATTCACCTCCAGTCAGAGACCTGTTCTGGGAGGGTCTGAGCAGTGCTGTTAAGGACGAAATTGCGAGGGGGGAGAGGCCCCGGAGCACGCAGGAGGTGGTCCAAAGGGCGCTGACTGTGGGGGTGAGGCTGGAAGAACGTCCATGGTGCAGAGACGAAGGACGTGGAGGGCGCGAAGCAGCGAGAAGTTTCTCTTTCGTTCCCAGGGAAGCAGCGCGTGCGCAATCCACACCTCCGCCAGGAGGGGGAGTGGAACCTATGGAGGTGGGAGGCGCCAGGGCTCAGTCAGCTACCAGAGCCCCAGCACCGGGAGCAGTCAAGACTAAGCCTCCTAGAGGGAACCGGAAGTGTTACATCTGCGACAGCCCTCAACACTTGGCGAGAGAGTGTCCCCAGAGGAACTCCAAGCACACTGCAGCCTCCGCAACGGTGATAGCAGCCACGCAGCACAGCGAACCCCAGCAGGGAAACGACGATGTCTGGCTGGAGGCAGAGGCACTGGGGCCCAGCCAGACGAATCAGTGAAGCAGTCCCCAGCGATCTTACAACCCACAGACCCCCTCCCACCCAAACCAGTAGTGCAACTCACCGCATTTCTCCAGCTACCCAATGGCGTCACTATAGACGTGCCACTTTCTGTGGACTCTGGAAGCAATGCAGACTTTATAGCGCAGGATTTTGTGGAGCAGCACGCTATACAGCTACTGCCTGCCACTCTGCCCCTGCAAGTCGTCACAGTGGATGGCAGAGAGTTGCTGGGGGGGCAGGTGGTGAAGCAGACGCCGCCAATGGTGATGCGACTTGGTAACCACAGGGAAGTCATCAGTTTTAATGTCACCCGACTGTCGGACACGCCCATTGTGTTGGGCATGAGTTGGCTGGACAGGCACAGTCCGACACTGGCTTGGTACCAGCGACAGCTGATCTTCGGCTCTTCTTATTGTGCCGAGCACTGCATCCTGCCCAGACAGGAGGGAGAGGAGGAGGAATCACAGCTGCAGTTGGGAACGTTGCAAGCAGTCCCCCACAAATACGCGGACTTTCTGGAGGTCTTCTGCGAGAAGGAGGCGGACAAGCTACCCCCTCACAGGCAGTATGACTGCAAGATTGACCTCCTACCAGGGGCGACGCTGCCGAAAGGGAAGCTGTATTCCATGTCTGAGGACGAACTACAGGAACTCAAACAGTTCATAGATCACAATTTGGAGCGCGGTTTCATCCGGGAGTCCAAGGCAGTGGGGGGCAGTCCTGTTTTCTTCGTGAAGAAGAAAGACACGCCCCAAAAAAGACTTGTAGTTGATTTTCGCCTCTTGAACAAGATGACCAAGCCCTCTGATTTCCCCATGCCCAGGATTGACGACCTCCTAGCGACGGTGCGCAAGGGACGCGTGTTCACCAAGTTGGACCTGCGAGGGGCGTACAATCTCATCCGCATGAGGGAAGGCGATGAGTGGAAGACAGCCATGTTCACGCCTCTGGGCACCTACGAATACAGAGTGATGCCGTTTGGATTGCAAAACGGTTCTCACTGTTTTCAAGCTTTCATGCATCATGTGTTGGCGGGACTCCTCTACAAGAAGTGCGTCTGCTTCCTGGATGACATCCTGATATTCTCTGAATCGCAGCAAGCACATGACCAGGACGTTCGGGAGGTGCTGAAGAGGCTGCAGCAGCATAGACTGTACGCCAAACTGGAGAAGTGCCAGTTCGACACGACGGAGGTGGATTTCTTGGGCTACAAGTTGTCGGACAAGGGGCTAGCCATGGACAGCGCCAAGGTTTGCGCGGTGTTGGATTGGAAGAGCCCGCGCAACCGGAAGGAGGTCCAGCGGTTTGTGGGCTTCGCCAACTTCTATCGCAAGTTTATCAAGGGGTTCGCAATGCAGACGGCGGCTATTACGGACACGCTAAGCTCCAAGAAAAAGAAATTCATCTGGACGGAGCAGGCGGAGCAGTCCTTTCAAGCACTCAAGCGTCTCTTCGCGTCGGAAGAGCAACTGCTGCATATCAACCCCAGCAGACCGATGCGGGTAGAGACAGACGCGTCCGATAGAGCCGTGGGAGCTGTCCTGCTGCAGAGAGACCCGCAGGGGGTCTGGAGGCCGGGAGCGTTCTATTCCAGAAAGCTCAGCAAGTCGGAGCAGAACTACACCATCTGGGACAGGGAGTTGCTGGCCATTCATGCAGCGTTCAAAGCGTGGAGGCATTTCCTGATCGGAGCCAAGCACACAGTGCAAGTCTGCACGGACCACAAGAATCTGGAGCACTGGCGCACGGCGCAGTTCCTGAACCAGAGGCAGATACGTTGGGCAGAGTTCTTTGCTGACTTTGATTTCCAAATAGAGTACGTCCCAGGCGACACCAACATCATGGCGGATGCACTGTCCCGAAAACCGCAATACCTCGAAGAGGCGACGCCAGCGGCAGCCATGCACATCTTCGCGCCAACAGCGTGGGCGTGCGCTTCAGCCACAGTAGACCTGGATGCGGTGCGGCGGGCGTTGCAGGACGACTCATTCGCGCAGGCGAAGATGGCCGAGGTGCACAAGGGCACGGCGAAGAGCGACGAGTTCCAGATACGAGACGGCTTGCTCTTACGTAAAGGGGCCATCTACGTGCCGGGAGACGAACTTCGCGCCAAGGTACTGCAACAGTTGCACGACGCACCCACGGCCGGACACTTTGGCACGGAAAAAACGGTGGAATTAGTCGCAAGGGACTTTTGGTGGCCCAGACTGAGAGGGGAGGTCGCGGACTACGTCGCGAGGTGCGACACCTGCCAGAGGGCCAAGCCGGTGCACAAACCACCGGCGGGACTGCTGGAACCGCTGCAAACGCCGTTTGAACCGTGGGAGAGGGTGGCCCTGGACTTTGTCACGGATCTACCCAGCTCGAGAGGCAAGACAGCCGTACTAGTGGTGGTGGACTTGTTCACCAAGATGGCACATTTCATACCGTGTGCGAAGGTGGCCACGGCGGAACAAACAGCCAAACTGTTCATAGATCACGTGTTCAAAGTGCACGGTCTGCCGCGGTCTATACTGTCCGACCGCGGACGCCAGTTCATCTCGAATTTCTGGCAGAAGCTGATGGGCTTCCTGAACGTCAAGATCAACCTGACATCAGCGAGACACCCGCAGACCAACGGGCAAGCGGAGAGGGTCAATGCCATCATGCAGCAGTACCTGAGATGCTATGCCAATCAACAGCCTGCGACGTGGGTGGATTACCTGCCGCTCGCCGAGTTCGCCTACAACAACACGAAGCACGTGTCCACAGGGGTGACGCCGTTCTTCGCCAACAATGGGAGGAATCCCAGAACCTTCCCGGGACTGGAGAGAGTGGGGGAAGGGGAATCGCAGACGGCGGACGCTTTCGCGTCTGAGTTGCAGGAGGTCCACGATCAACTCCGACGGCAGCTGGAGCTAGCGAAGCACGCATACAAGGTGCAAGCTGACAAGCACAGGCGGGTTGGCGAAGAGATCCGAGTGGGAGACTGGGTCTGGTTGGCAGCCCACGCAGTGCCGACCAGATCGTTAGCCAAGAAGAAGTTGGGGCACAAGCAACTCGGTCCATACCAAGTCGAAGCACAGATCAACCCAGTAGCTTTCCGGCTGGTGCTGCCGGAGGGTTCCAGGATGCATCCGGTGTTCCACAGGTCGGTGCTTACTCCCTACAAGGCACCTCACAGATTCCAGGAACCAGGAACAGCACCGAGTCCGTCTCAGGAGCGGACGGAGGCGGGGAGATTGCCACAGCAGGACCCCATCAACGAAGTCACGGAGATTTTGGACTCCAGATGGGGGGAAGAGGGAGTAGAATACCTCCTAGCCAGAGAGGGCACCCGGGCCAGTGCTAATAGCTGGGTGCCGGACTACGCTTTGGAGGAACCCCTGCTCAAGGACGAGTTTCATGCCCTTTTCCCACACAGACCCATGCCAGCAGGCTTCTTCGACGACTGGTTGTTCACACCCACACTTTCCTCCAGCACGTTCCATGGATTCGACTCGGACGGGGAGCCCGCACCGGGCACCCGTTCCCCAGAGGGGTCACCGGAGGGTTCGGCGTCAGACACCTCGTATTGGTGGGACGATCGACCAGAGGAGCAGTGGCGCCGGAGGTGGCTGGAGATGCCAGGTCGAGCGACCGACGCAGAGCCTGACATGGACGTGTTCGGGGAGGATCTTGGGTTCGAGCACGGCGGCACTGAAATGGAGGCGGAGCAGATCAACGTTGACGAACGCGAGGAGGAAGACTCGGAGGTCTTCAGTTGGCGGCCAGCGACGGGGAGCGAACTGTATCCGGCATTCACTCCCGTGATGATGGAGCACCCAGCACCCACACCTGAAAGCGGGGAGGGGGGAAGGGGGGGCTTCGAGGGGGGGATGGATGTCAGGGGTTCAGGAGCAGAGACGCAGAGAAGGGAGGAGACAGAGAGCGAGGGGGAGGAATACGAAGGAAGGATGAGTGGGGATGACGACCCGAGATCACCGAGCCTGTCCAGTGAGTCCGAGGATTCCCAGAAGGGAGCGCCAGCGGTCAGAGCAAGGGGGGGAAGCAGGGGGACACCCCAGGAAGAAGGGTCCAGAGAGGGATCAGAGAGCAGCAGTTGGAGATCGGGACCCACGTGCCCAGCCGGGAGCAGCGGGGAGAAAGGGGACCAGACATCGGGTTCCGGAGGCTTTCAGCAGGAGGGAGGGCATGAGTCAGGAGTAGTCACGCCCACCTCGGGGAGCGACGAAACGATCAAGAGGAAGGTAGAGAGTTGGGCGCGCGCGCCAAGTTCAAATGCAGCGGAAGCTGGCGCAGTAAGCAGCCCGGAGAGTGAGCCAGGTCCCAAAGCCCGCCGCAAGGAGGCGGAAGGGTCCGGGGGGTCCGCGTCAGAAGAGAGTAGGAAAGAAGAGACCACGGGGGGCAGAAGGACCCAGAGACGGAGGGAAAGGCGCAGGAGGTGGAGCAAGGCTAGGGTATTAAGCTGGTGTGCTAGAGGCGGAGACTCAGACGGGTCTTCGCCGGTCTGACATAGAAGACGTGGGGCTGCACATTGCAGTTTGGAAATGGAACCTGTAACCCAATAAAGACTCTTTTTACGTGAACGGTGGCTAACGTGGTCCTATGTGAGCTGGGACTGGGTGGCAGCCCTGACACATGCAATGCAACTATACTCCGTGCGATGCAGCTACACACTCCGTTCAATGCAACTACACACTCAGTGCAAAAACACACTCCGTGCAATGCAAAAACGCACTCCGTGCAATGCAAAAACGCACTCCATGCAATGCAACTACCCTCCATGCAATGCAACTACCCACTCTGTGCAATGCAACTACACACTCCATGCAATGCAACTACACACTCCGTTCAATGCAACTACACACTCCGTGCAATGCAAAAACGCACTCCGTGCAATGCAAAAACGCACTCCGTGCAATGCAAAAACGCACTCCGTGCAATGCAAAAACGCACTCCATGCAATGCAACTACCCTCCATGCAATGCAACTACACACTCCGTTCAATGCAACTACACACTTCATGCAATGCAACTACACACTCTGTTCAATGCAACTACACACTCCGTGCAATGCAACTACCCTCCGTGCAATGCAACTACACACTCCGTGCAATGCAACTACACACTCCGTGCAATGCAAAAACGCACTCCGTGCAATGCAAAAACGCACTCTGTGCAATGCAAAAACGCACTCCGTGCAATGCAAGTACACACTCCGTTCAATGCAACTACACACTTCATGCAATGCAACTACACACTCCGTTCAATGCAACTACACACTCCGTGCAATGCAAAAACGCACTCCGTGCAATGCAAAAACGCACTCCGTGCAATGCAACTACACACTCCGTGCACTGCACACACCCTCTGTGCAATGCCACTACACCCTTCGTGCAATGCACACACACTCTGTGCAATACACAAACACTCTGTGCAATGCACACACACCCTCTGTGCAATGCACTCACACCCTCTGTGCAATGCACACAACCTCTGTGCAATGCAAATGCAAATCTCTCACGCAATGCAATGCAAATGCAGCCCGTGCAGCGCTGTGCCCTGCAACGCACAGAGCAAACTGCAGTGCGGGCACACAAAGGTGCTTTCTCCCGCTTGCATATTGCAAACGTGGCGCCTGTTACATCCCTCGCAGTGAGGGAACCACCAAAAGGCCCTCGACACTGGACCTAAGTGTCCAGGTAGAGCAATGGGGGAGCATGCAGCTGTCCCATATAGGGACCAATCCTGCAACCTAGGCATTACCGGCACTATGCGCTGACCAGCTGAGCTATCCAGGATGATCCCTAAAGACTCAGGACAGCCTCACCCTGACCCCTGTAGAGGTCCAAGGTGATGTCTGAATCATGATCCCTGCTCCTCTTTGCCCTCCTCCTGGATTGCAGCCTTCAAAGATGCTTCCTTCTGGAAGAAGACACCTGGGGCGTCCACAAGTCATCCCCTGCAGGAGAGGCAAGCTCTTGAGGCATCTGCAAAAGCCCAGTCATAGTCCGCAAAAACTAAACAATGTAAGGAACCGGTGAAACCAATGCTTCATGGACCACATGGGGACACTATTCAGGCCGGAAACGCTTCCAGGCCATCGAATTCTAGGGCAAAGCCCTAGGATCACCTGCTAGGCCAGGCATAAATGTTTCCAGTGAAATAGCAGAGTTGAGGCAGCCCACAGCTTGTCCAGGTACCCCTGCTTGCCCTTTTAGAGGGAAGCACCCCTTCAAGAAACCCAAAGTTCTTTTATCACAAATGGGCCGAACTACCCAGCAACAGAATAGCCCAAAAGGAGCAGTTTGTTTTGTTTTGTTATAACAATGGCTAAGAGGGGGATATGAACCCTGTCTCCCAGGTCCTAGTCCTACACTTTAGCCACTAAACCACAATGGCTCGCCTCAAAAATGGCAGTCGCCACAATCAGGGCAAAACAAACTTAAAGAAAATAAACTTGTTCAGAAACAGCATAGTTCAAGAGCATATACGGAGTGCTCATAGTCATTGGAGGCACAGAGAGCCTCTGCCGCCCTCTGTCTGCCTCAGATATACATTAGCAGCAACTGAGCCTGCAAGCAGGTACATTCTTATAGAGAGGTCAGAGACTTAACAATTAACTGCTACCTGTAGCATACTTAGGCTCGGAAGTTATGCCCAGGCCGAATAGGCCTCCATGCCTCTGCTCTTGAGAATCTTAGTCTCATAGCAATATTAAAGGAACTCAAAATAGTGCTCCCGCCCAAGGCTAGATTAAAATTTGGCCAACAGCGCTGCACACACTCAAATAAAGCCAACCTTCGGGGTGCTATAAACAAAAGTGATTCCAGCTAAGCTGGGAACAGCCCTGACTAGCCCCACAATTTACAACAGGAGAAATGGGGAAAACCTTTTTGCGAAAGAAAGGCAAGCCACAGATACAGGGAGAATCTTCCCACAGGGCAGGGTAAGGGGTGGGGTGGGAAATTGAACAGGAAAAAGGGGAATTAAATTATTTAAGGGACTAAAGAGGATTAAAAGAAGGGGGAAATAAAGAAATGTAACCAGACAATGAGAAGTTTGCATCACTGTCCTCCAGACAGTCCAAGTGCTCCATGAGATCCGATGTCCACAGCGAAAGAGAAAGAGAAAGCTGTGGACCTTGCTTAAATAACCACTGATCCCACCCCTAAATTGGCAACATCAAATTTACCCCAGTAACACCATCCTCCAATCTGCTCCAGGCCCCTTGAATCTAATACTGCCTGGCAACCAAGTGGAGTTTTGTTCGGCCCCATCCGCAACACGTGCTCTCTTTTAGTGAGAACACGCTTTGCAGACAAAAATTTGGCACAAAGCGCAAAGACTAGGAAGGAAAATATTGTGAGCCAGACTTTGCAAAGGTTCTGGAAGGCTGTGGCCCAAATTCACATCCTTTTTCAGACAGAGGAGATGAGGAGAACGGCACACCTGGTGAAGGGAGAAGCCAGCTTGCAGCTGGTGCTGCCTTTCCATGGAAAGCTGTTGCTGCGATTAAAAGGTGATTTTTTTGCCCCTTGCAATATCCCCTTCCCTTTGAAAGCAGGAAGATCGGGGGTGATCAAACATGGCTCCCCAGAGCTGACTTTACAGAACTCCTTTCAGGATATCCAGCAGCTGACGAGAATGAGAATGAGACGTGTGCTTTGCCAGGGCCATGAAATTTCACCATTTGCTTCCAGCCACTTTGTTCTTCAGAGGTAAGAGAAAACTCACTCAGCCTGGCAGGGATTAAGCCGCTGTACCTCTCCATCTGCTCACGCCCGGAATTCATAGGTGATCTAGTACATTAAGTGAGGACTCTTTGTCTCCAGCAAAAAGGAAGACATCTGATCATTTATAAATTATTGCTATGTAGTGGTTTTAAAAAAGAGAGTCACAATTAGAATGATTAAAGTAATTGTTCATTGTTCTTAAGTATTTAGATCAGTAAGTTCCAAACAGTATGTGGTGAAGGTATTGTTCAAGTGCTGAACAGATATATTCAAATTAAAGGCTCCTGTTGCCTTGAAGTACCCAGGGAGAGGCTGCCTATGGGGTGTGGATGTGTTGGTGCTCAGCCCCTATTGCTTTAACCCCTGCCAGTCCTCTGCTCTCGGCCTGTTACTTCCTTCACCCTCCAGTAAGAACTACAGATTTAGTTTCATTTGGTATTAAACAGAGTCAGAATTTCTCTTAATTCTTTGGAAAGATGGGAGATGAATGTTTTACAGGAATAATCTTGGAATCAAAGTTTTTTAAAAAATTAAATGGTAAATGGTTCTTTAAAACAAGTTCTTTAAAAATATTTAGTATTTTAATATAAAGTCTGTACTGCTTATATAGCTTCTTCTGAGGGCTCCTCAAAACTCCTGGGTAACCCAGAACTGCTCTCTCGTGAAAAGTGGTGAAACGGAGGGCACTTGTGCCCTTTCATAAGTGGAGGTGAAGAGGCAGCCCCAGAAATACCTAGGTGGGCGAGCTGTGTGTGGAGGTATGTGTTTTGGGGGGGGGCTGGATTTGGAGAAGGTGCCCCTTAGATCTCTGGAAAAGAACAGCAGTATATGTCAATGACAGGAGTTCAGCAATGGTGGAGGGAGTTGGGGGGGGGAGCTTCTTCCTGGGTGAGCCCTTGCTCCCCAGCCCCACTCTGCTGCCACCCATGTGGAGGCCAGTGCCTTAAGCCCTCAAGTGGCTGTTGGTGGGATAAAAATTACTGCGTGCTCATCTCCCCAGGCAGAAAGTTAAAACCCACCTGCTATTCTTGGAAATGTTCAGGTGCATTTTCCATAACTGCATCTAAAGCACCCTCTGTCCCCCAGGGGGAGAGAAGCAGATCAAGGGAGCATGCTGTAATGAAACCTACAGGCATTCAGTGGGGCTTGGGAGCACAGCCATGTGAGTAATGTCATCACACAACTAATTAACACTAGTCCACGATCTTATTCAGTGCTGGTGCTAACCTTCCAACTTTCTCATAATTATTTTTCTATTCATCAGTTCATAATGCAGTGCTCCTCAGTATCAGAAAGACTAGGTCAAAAGCCAAAAATGAAAGATTTGGAAAGTCACGCTGTGGAATATAACCCGTATATTTTCCAATGTCAAAGAAATTTTTACTGTTAAATGTGATTGCTCCAGTCACACTCATTATGCACTCATAGAATAGAAATTTCAAATGGTGAACAGAAACTAGAGCATTCGACTGCTGACATCATCCGTTCCAAATGCTATTAAGTTAGACACTTATGTTCCTGATCCCTGGCTCTGCTTTTGTTGTTCTTAAACTGTTCCATCCTTATTTATACGCTGCAAACAGAGTTGATTTGTATGTGCGAACTGGCAGCCTTTTGTGGAGGCCCTGAATCTTCAGTTTCTGAGCCCACTCTCTGGTGGGCAACTTCCAAATAGTATACACACCGTAGCCATGCGATGGGCAAGGCCTCTGAGGCTGGTCCCACGGCAAGTCAGAAGCTTCTAGAGCCAGGTGGTGCTTCTCCCACTTGGGCAGCTGACACACCTTTTGACTTCAAAAGGACTATTTTGCCTTTTGGCAGAGCATCTTTTCAAACTGTTATCTCTCTGTACAGCCCCACGCCCTTCTAGTAACATGAACATTATATACATTAAAATTATACACATGAAAACCATACACAAAACAATATATACTACTATCACTGAAATGGCAATAATTGCAATTATGTAGGTGCAGCAATGTTGGTGGACACTCAAATCTCTGATTAAGTGAAATTGGCATTTTGATGAAGGTGATGTCATGTGGTTTGGAATAACATGACATGCGAATCTGGCCACCCTCAGTTAAAGTAGACAACTTAGCTTAGTATGTTCATGGTCTGACTTAGTATATGAAAGCTTTTAAATAAGTGTGCCTCGGATTTCAGCCTAATGGGTCATTGAACAAACAGAATAAAGAATCTCCATATGTTCACCTAATAATATCATTTGGATGGGTGATCTGGAAGAGTTTTTATTCACGAGAAGAAGAGAACTGCAATGGGAGAATTAACAGTTTTCAAGTCTGTCTGTCTTAACATTGGGCCAGTGAAATGCTGCTCAGAGTGCCAATAACTGAGCGTGTGCTCAATTCAGTCTTTGGCGCTGGGAATCTAATGGTTTCTTTGCTGCCAAAGTGGGATGTGCGCTGTCCTACTTATGAATTAAAATGTTGTCATATCTTGGTCAAGTGCCTAGAGACCTTCAGAGTTCAATATATTATACAGCATTATTGCTTATTACATCTTTATCACCACACACCTACTGTCATTTTAGGGCTTTTTTTTCCAGAAGCCATATCATCTGGCCTGTCTGCTTGTGTTGAAACAGCAAGTGCACAGAAATGTTTGGATATTTCTTCTACTTTCAGACTGCCAGTATTTCTGTATTTGATTCAATCACATATTGGCAAATTCAGATTGTGCAATTGGAGTTGATTTGGCAGTCTTGCACCCCCCCCCCCCGCGTGTGCTGCAAATCAGACTTTTTGATAAGGAAAATGATGGGAAAATGCACTGGATGAAATATCATCTAACTTCCTCACAAATAGAAATGAATGTTCAGTAAATACATAAATGCCATCAAATCTCCCTGCAAATAAATTAGGGTGAATGTTCAATAAACGGGTCATCTGGAAGCTTTATCTACCCTTCTGGCTGTGATTTCTCAGCATAGCAATGGTTTAATTTTGGTGTCATTGTAATTAGTAATTAGTGTCCAACATCTATTTATTTTTAATATGGCTCACTTGAAATATTTTTTGGACATGGTAAGGGGAGTTTTCTTTTTCAAATTCCTTCAGAACTGTTGGAGAATTTTAGTCCCAGAAAATGGCCTCCTCAGTTAAACCAGCCATTAATTTTGGGTGCACTGTGAATCCAGTTTCAATATTGTTTAACATTATTTTAATATCATTGAAGGAAGCAATTTCTTGGCTCATTCCAGTCACTCGTTCTAAACCCATTGCTTCCTCCATCCACCAATATGTAATATAATTCACCATTAAATAAGCTGAAATTTCCGAAAAGAGAATTTTTGTGGGTGGGGGAACTTTTGGTAATTTCACCTTTCCTCCAATAGCTAGCAAATCCCCTCCCCCCACTGTTTTGCTGCCATCGAGATATTGGAGGCCAGTTGGACTCTGCCAAATTTATATTTTATTTTATACCCAAAGTACAGACCAGAGCAAATAAAGAAAAAAGAAACTTAAAAAAGCTAATATTAATGTAAAATCATGTCTGGTGTTAAAATCTCTTTCTATAAGGTTTGACACAAAAACTCTATTTCATTTTTTAAAAATATAAAATATTTATTAATTTGTTTTGAAATATAACAGTAAAAATGAAAAAGAAAAAAGAAAAATACAAAATAAAAACAGTTAAAAACATACATTTTTTTTTTTACTTATTTTCTTTTAGCTTATTTCCCGGACCTCCTCATACCTCCCTTTTTTGTATTCCACTTCAATTTATTGGTTCAGTAAATCCTTACCATTAGATTTTAACCCATTTATAACCCTTTTTTCATATTCTCTTAAATCATTACAGCTGGAAACCCCTTAGTTGCTAT
This sequence comes from Podarcis vaucheri, assembly GCF_965113315.1. Taxonomy (NCBI): domain Eukaryota; kingdom Metazoa; phylum Chordata; class Lepidosauria; order Squamata; family Lacertidae; genus Podarcis; species Podarcis vaucheri. The sequence continues at coordinate 111,091,733 of NC_138762.1, forward strand.
CCAACATCATTCTATCATTCATTAATTTTACAATATTTCTGTAGATAGTCTTTAAATTTCTTCCAGTCTTCTTCCACCGACTCTTCTCCCTGGTCTCGGATTCTGCCAGTCATTTCTGCCAATTCCATATAGTCCATCACCTTCATCTGCCATTCTTCCAAAGTGGGTAGGTCTTGTGTCTTCCAATACTTTGCAATAAGTATTCTTGCTGCTGTTATGGCGTACATAAAGAAAGTTCTGTCCTTCTTTGGCACCAATTGGCCGACCATGCCCAGGAGAAAGGCCTCTGGTTTCTTCAAGAAGGTATATTTAAATACCTTTTTCAGTTCATTATATATCATTTCCCAGAAAGCCTTAATCTTTGGGCACGTCCACCAAAGGTGAAAGAATGTACCTTCCGTTTCTTTACATTTCCAGCATTTATTATCGGGCAAATGATAGATTTTTGCAAGCTTGACTGGGGTCATGTACCACCTGTATATCATTTTCATAATATTCTCTCTTAAGGCATTACATGCCGTAAACTTCATACCTGTGGTCCATAACTGTTCCCAGTCAGCAAACATAATATTATGTCCAACATCTTGTGCCCATTTAATCATAACAGATTTCACCGTTTCATCCTGTGTATTCCATTTCAACAGCAAGTTATACATTTTTGACAAAATCTTAGTTTTGGGTTCTAACAGTTCTGTTTCTAGTTTTGATTTTTCCACCTGGAAGCCAATTTTCTTATCCAAATTATATGCCTCCATTATCTGATAATAATGAAACCAATCTCTCACTTTGTTTTTTAATTTCTCGAAACTCTGCAATTTCAATTTGTCTCCTTGTTCCAAAATTTCCCAATATTTCGGCCATTTGGCCTCCATATTGAGCTTTTACAAAAACTCTATTTCATATATAATCTGTTGTTTTCCATTACTGAAAAGAAAACTTTCTGCACAAGATCATCCCACCACAACCTTGCATGTGGTTCTCAGCTCATTTCAACTGCATTTTCAGCCAAAGACAAGCTTGCAAGAACCAAAAACAAGTTAAGCTATTTTTTTTATTATTGTCACTTTATTGGATTTGCTACTCTTTTATGGTGCCTTTGGGTTACTACTGTCTTCTTCTTGTATTAAATGATTAACGTGTGTCAAAAAATCCTTCAACAGATGTCTTGTGAAATCCTACCCATATTTACCCAAAAGTAATTCCCACTGAGTTCAGCGAGAGTTAGTCATCAATAGGTGGGCAGATGCACATACACCTGACCCCATCTCCTAAGAAAGGTCATTCACTAGCTGAAAAGTACACCTTCCTGGAAAAGACTTGGAATGTATTGATTGGCAAATAAAGAGCAGAGGCCATTTGATTGCCTTTCACACAAAACCCACCCTGCGATCATCCAGTTTGCTGAACTGTTGACATGTTGAAGTGCTGAGGTTTACAGAGTCCTGAGTTTTTTGACTCCGTTAAATCTATTCAGTTTTGCCCCCCTTCTATTGGAAGGCTCAGGGCAGCTTACAATGGTTCCCTCAGGGTTGGAAAACTTTGGGATGGTTTCCTGGACTGAATAATAGTACTGAAACCTATTATGAAAAAAATGCTATTTATTGAGGTGCTGGCAATAGAGAAGGAATGTTTGAAAATTATCAAGTAGAAAATGGAAGTGTTTTTGCAAGCAACTAAAATAATTAACGGGCATTTTCTTTGCATTCCTGTTGCTTTCATAAACTGTTTTACTAAACTTAATAGTCACTTGTCACACAAAGGTCCCTGAGCAATTTACAACTACACACACACACACACACACACACACACACCCACAATACCATAAGGGGAGGGAGAAAGGGAGGTTCATACCATACATCTAACATAACGTTTATAAAAAAACCATAAACGACATACCTGCCATAGAACTAATAACAAACAGCATTAACTAGAGTCAAATAATAATCAAAGACCACTCCCACCCACAAATTAGCAGATACGCAGCTGCTTCCCCCCCCCCTTGAACCACCCCACCCCAAAGTCTGGTGTCAGGCCAGCTGCTGCAAACCAGCCCCCGGTGGGTCCTGCGTCTTCCTCCAGGGATGGTGCCGCCCCTCTCCTCTCCCTTCAGGGGGGAGCAGGAGCAGGGCAAAGCAGGAAGATGGTAGCAAAAGTTCAATCTGCATTACAGTTGGTTGGACTGCTGCTCCTCAATGGATGCTGGTGGTTCCAGATTTGTTTTCCAGAACTCTGTGCTTAATCCCAATTTTATTGCTTGACTTGATCAAGTTTATCATGATGTGTAACTGTGTCAGATTCAGGGCTGGCTTCAGGAAGATGACTACTCTTGGGCTCAGGGTATCATGGGGCCCTTGGGCCCTTGTCTGTGCTCCTCAAATTACACTCACCCCTCTTGTCCTCAGCAATTACCATCAACTGGGGGGCGGGGGCAAAAATGTCAAGGAAGGGGCTGGGCCCCCTCAAATATTCTGCATTACTTGTGCACATGCACGGTGCATGCATGCTGCACAACCTGCTCATGTCACTTGCGCATGCCATGCAGAGTGTACACATGACGTCAACATGATGTCACACAGCGTGCATGAACAGTGTGTACACATCATGCAGCACTGGCCCCTCAATCACGGGGGCAACCCAGCATGCCTGTCACCCACCAGCTACTGAAGATTGATTTAAGTTTTCATGATCATTGACTATTTTTGAAGCCCATTGCCATTCTTCCTTTGCATTGCTGCCTGCCCAGATTCAGGACATCATGTTCCTTTCCCATTACATGAATATCTATGGCTTATCTATTGCTTATCTGTTTCCTGAAGAACAATGGGTCATATACGGCCTAACCCAGATGAAGACTTGGCTGGTTTTCCTTCGAGAACCCACGTCTAAACTACAATCAAGCTCTCAAATCAACTTTAAAATTAGCCGCTACTATCCAGCTAACCTTGATGGGAAAAGCATAACTGTTTGGAGATTAATTTTATACACAGCCTTGGATGTGTAATTGCACATTTTCTGCAGCTAAACTGGATTGCATAAAACATATAATTCTGTTCCAAATGGGTCTAGGAAATTGATTTGTGATTGGTTTGTATGAAAGTATACCTGAACTAACCTTAAATTCCTCTAATTATCCTTTGCTGGTTTTAAGGACTAAGACAATATGATGCATGTGGAGAATTCCTTCTAAAGCTGGAGTCCAAAAACCAGTTAAGCCAACTATCTTCAAGAGATGTCAGCCAGCTGGTTTTGAACTAGATACTCTGGTTTGGCTGGATGGTGCACTGGATTTGGTTATTGGGCGGGGGGGGGAGGGGAGGAGAGCAGCTGCAGCAGTTGCATTCAGCTGCCCACGCAGAAACCCTCCACACTGCACAGAATTCACATGGGGCATGGATGGCAGCCCACCAGGGACTCTGATTTATTTCTTGTTTCTGTTGGGATCTCTGGGGCAGCAAAAAAGGAGATGGAAGGCCAGTTAGACTGCTGGGTCACAAGTTGTGTTACCATTTTTAAATGGTTGTTTAAAAGCATTGCTCTTTGTTCTTGTGCTTTTGTAACTAACCCCCCTCCCCGTACTAAAATCTGAATGACAATGAACAGCTTCATGGATTATTGTACCACATTGTTTCTCAAAGTATGTGCTAGGGCACATCAGGATGTAACATGATGGTATGGGGGGTGTTGTGAATAATTCACACACACACCCTTCTTGGATGCATCTACCAAACTTTGCTATGTAGTGTCAATATCCCATCTCTCCGTACATGGATGAGAAATGACATACTTCTAAGGTGCTATTATCAGTCATGAAATCACACCGGGGGGTGTGTGTCACAGGTTAATATGCTCCCTTGCCCTTTGGAGTGACCCACTTAACTACTTTTATATATATATAAAAAGAGACACTGTTGGTTCAGGCAGGACTTGACTGAATTTGGGAGAAGCTGGGATGGGGTTTGTGACTTTCATTAACCCCCCCCCCTACTTTTTCTCCCAAAATTTGATCATTGGCATTTTAATAACATCACCAAACGCCCGCTGACCATTCCCTGAGAGAAAGGATGGGGACTCTGTGGCTTCCATATCATCCAGACTATTGACCATGCTGGTTGGTGCTGATATGAGTTGGAGTCCAATGGCATATGGATGGCCACAAGTTCCCCATTCCTGCCTTAAAGTACTGGCTGACTGGGTGAAAGGGCACCAGGTAGCCAAGAAGCAATAATAACTAGGTTATCTGTCAATGGCCTTTAATTTCTGGACTGGGGGCATATTTAGTGCAAAACTAAAAAGCATGCTTCCAAATTAATTAAAACAAACAAACTATACTCCAAGTATGAGGGGAAACTAGCTTATTGAAGGCTGTCAGAAGTTATGCTGTTAGTGTATTTATTATTGATTATAACAATTTGGAGAGCAATATAAGTGCTAAAGGAGTATAGAAATAGAATCATAGAATCATAGAGTTGGAAGAGACCACAAGGGCCAAGCAGGGGGTTGGACTCAATGATAATCCTGAATAATCCTGAATTGATTTGATGTAGCCTTAACTTCCAGTCATGCTGTATGTTTTAGTGCTTGATCAGTATATAGTTTAGTATGCATTATATTGGACCACTGCAGTTAGTTTTCCACAGGATTAAGACTTTAGAATGCAGTGACTGATTTACTTGTGAAGGAAGGGGCAACAAAGGTTGTCAACCAAATGAGCACGCCAGAAAATCAAAGTAGTGATATTCTTTTTTCAAGACTGCAGCTCCCAAATAGGTGGGGCCATGATAATCATCTATGGGTAAAACAGTTTGAAAACCTTTGCCTTTGATTTATTAATAATGAGGTCTATTTGCTTGGCAGAGCCTGCAGAGCCATCTGTCTTTCACTGTGCAGCCTCAACTGATCTATTTCTAAGGCAGATGTCATCTGCAAAGTTTAAGTCTGAAAGTTCAACTTCTGTCCATGTGGTGCCCATTTCTGCACTGGCCGCCTGCCACATGACGAAGAGTACAGACACATCAAACAGCATGTGCAACAAAGATGCTTCCTCGTCTGCATAGCAGACTTATTCATTACTAAGCCACTCAGCAATTAAGATTTACATAATCAAACACATTTTGACAGTATAGATACCTTTGTGGGAAGTTTCCTCTTTAAAGATTCTTTGGTAACACAGGTTGGGGATTATGATCCTTTTTAATAATGTGAGAGTGCATTTGCATACTCCCATACCAACATACTGGAAGACAAGCTGAGATCAGAGCTGTGGAATAATAACAGAATGGAATTAGTAAAATTTGCTCGTCCTTAATGAAAAATCATTGCTATACAATTTAGGCAAAGATAAGTGAATATTAAGTCCAGTAGATTTCAAATACAGTGGCACCTTGGGTTGCAAACACCTCGGGTTACAGACTCCGCTAACCTGGACGCAGTACCTCGGGTTAAGAACTGTACCTCAGGATGAGAACAGAAATTGTGTGGCGACAGCAGGAGCCCCATTAGCTAAAGTGGTGCTTCAGGTTAAGAACAGTTTCTGGTTAAGAACGGACCTCCAGAACGAATTAAGTTTGTAACCAGAGGTACCACTGTATCCCTCTAAAGAAGAGACAGAAAATGAAGACCACAAAGGTGAAAAGATCAAATTTTGTATATGTGGCAATCCAGGGCATGTATTAGGAGATTTGAGGGGTGATGGAGAGTTAGAGAGTGATCACCTCTTTTAAGTTATGGCAGTTTTTAAACTCATGAAGCGGATGTGTCCGAAAGAGTCATACTTCAGGAATAACTTTTAAAATGTCATTATCTTGACATTTTAAAATTACAGACATTGTGATGAAATTTATTATTTGAGTACCCATCACCAACAATGCACTGGATTATTATTTTTTAAAATCAGAACATACCTGCCCAACTATAGTCATTATATATTTGCATTTCATTTGTTGCAGATGAAATTATGTGGTAGAATGATCCACGCCAACTGGAAGGATCCTAAGGGTCAGTGTGTGAGGGCCCTTGGTGCAGCCAGTTTGCAGGTCTGGCCAGTACCTGTCCCTAGAGTAGACCACCTGAGGAGATAGGCTTATCTGTCTGTTTCAGTTTACATATTTCTGTGTGCAATTTGGCCTTATACGCATGACACAGCTATTCCGCCCCTTTCAGAAATAGGGCTCAGGAGAGGAGACAGGTGAGGAAGGACCTCAGATGATGAGTGCAGGGTCCAGGTTGGTATTGAGGAGCTCTTCACAATATGGACTTCAAACTGGTTTTACACAATATATTGATGTATCGGCTGGCCCTAGTGACAAAGTTGACATTCAGCAATATGGAATTTTTCTCCAGTTAATCTGCAATTCCCAATTCACATATGCTAATACTCAGTTGTTAGTGAAGTCAACAAATGATGAACAGGAATGTGGACTGCCCCATGTCCTTTTTGCAACACATAACATTGTCCTGCCCAATGTAAACACCTTATTATTGGAAGATAAAATTAAATCTTGTTAAAAGAGGACTCTAGCCAAAGGTAATATACAAGGGGTGAGCAACAACCTATTAAATTTTCTTTCAGACTAAACTTTGTGTTTTTAAATTGGGAGGAGGGCTGTAAATGAGTCAGGCAAAACCTTTTGGTGGAACACTGATCTGAGAGGAAACCTCTAGTATTTTTGAAGATGTATTTTCTCTCTCTCTTTTTACTAAGTTCTAACTCTGTGTCAAATGTCAGCTTACTTTGTCCACTCGTCGGAGCAGCTGGAGAGATTCTGATCGCCAGCTGTGTCTTCTGATTGTAGTGGAACTGTGGCAGAAGGGGAATCAATTATGCAGCCACACAAAAAGCATACCTCTGTGTGAAGCATCCGCAGACTTTCATATCAGTCTAAAATCCTCTTGAAATAAACCAATATCAGCCTTCGGTTACTAATTGGGCTAATGACTCGCTGAGCTGGAGCAAGTCGAGGCATCTCTTCAGCTAAAAAGCCCACTCTCACCACTTTGAATCTGTTCTCTTTGACGTTTGCCAAAGCAAACAGTATCGGGCGACATCTCAGTGTACTCTGACCTTGCTCAGCAAGCCCTCTGTTGCCTTGAAATTGCAAATGCCACTTTGCCAGCGCTTGATGGAGTGAGGAAGAAGAAAAGTGCAGGATGAGGGTTAGGGCGGGTAAATGGGGAAGGGAGGCATGAAAGCTCTCAGGGCTACGGCTGCATCAGATAGGAAGGCAAGAGGGAGTAGCAGCTTGCAACAGCATGCCTCTTCTGAAAAGTAGTTTCCAGATTATTTGCCATTTTGCACTGTATTTCCAAAAAGCAAACATGGATGCCATTTCAGATTCCTGTGAGGAGGGCAAATGAGATTTCAGCAACTCTCAGCAATGTTTGTGTTATGGTTGCATCTTGGATATATTCAAGACGGTAACTGAAAAAAGAAGCATGACTGCTTCCCCACACAATCAACATATTGTTCATGAGTTTACTCCTGCTTTGCCACCACAGCATCACCGGAAGTGGTGGAGCTTCAATATTTAAAATTACCATGTGACAAAACTGCAAACAAACAAACAATAGAACTTACAAATATGCTTCAGTTTTTAAAATAAGAATAAAATAAAATTGAGAAATATTCAGCCAGCACTAAAAGCCTTCCTAAATAGCTAGGATTTGACCAGCTGCTGAATTACCAAGCTAAATGTGTCTGGATGAGTTTATGATACATGAAAATTCCAGAGTGTGGATATCATTGCAGAGAAGCTGTGATAATAATCTGAGTGCTGCCAAAACAATCCAAATGGACTCCTTCCTTCCTTCCTTCCTTCCTTCCTTCCTTCTGGCATAGATGCCTAGTGCTTATGCTAACAGGATGTTGGATTAGGAGGGCATTCTGGGCTAATGCAGAGACTCTTCTGATGTTCTGACTTTCTTATAGAAATGTGATTTAAAAAATTACGTAGTACCAAATGGGCATATGAACACTTTGGTAAGTTTGAAATGGTAAGCTGCTTGCTGAATGATTGGTTTTATTCATCTGTAGATAATTCAGAAAAACCTATACAAAAAATACTGTACTTCTCCTTTTCTGTTATGATTCCTTGGGACTTTTCTTTATTATATCTTCATTTTATGGACGGAAAGGCAATAAAAATAAGAGAAAAGTATACTGCTAAACAAAGTGGAATGTTATATATCAGTCATGCTCATAAAGCATATTAATTGCATCAGATCTATTTTGTGATGGAAGGGGAGAGAAAACCACATATTCTATTTCTTAGAATAGCTGTATAATAAATCAAGCAGTGATATATTCCCCAGTTATTAAGTGCATAATAAATTTCTTTGTGCTTAAATTACTGGGCAAAATGATCTTTATGCATCTTGCTGCTATTGAGATAGAGGGATTTTTCTCCTGCTTACCATTTTATCAAAATGGGAAGATAATTTAACCTATTGAACTGATTTAAAAATAGTATGGAAAAACCTCAGCTTCTGAGGAATATGTCTTTGTTACTAATCAGAGAAGACTAAAGCATCACCTGTCATCTCCCAGACAACACTGGTCATATATATCGGATCAAAGTGATCTACAGTGGTACCTCAGGTTACATGCGCTTCAGGTTACAGACTCCACTAACCCAGAAATAGTACCTCGGGTTAAGAACTTTGCTTCAGGATGAGAACAGAATTGTGCTCCTGTTGGTGCTGGCGCAGCAGCAGGCCCCATTAGCTAAAGTGGTGCTTCAAGTTAAGAACAGTGTTAGGTTTCAAGTTCAGAACGGACCTCCAGAATGAATTAAGTACTTAACCCGAGGTACCACTGTATACTCATTGGCTCTGACGACGACAACAACAACAACAACAACAACAGCCACCCAGAGTGGCTGAGGAACCCAGCCAGATGGGCGGGGTATAAATAATAATAAATTTATTATTATTATTATTATTATTATTATTACAACAACAACTGCCAGTAGGCCTTTCTTAACACAATACAAAACCCACTGTATTCTACCCAGGGGGCTGGAAGGAATAACTGGGATTGCGCACTGAAGGTGCTTCCTGTTCTTCCTGTTCTGCTTTGCCCCATTGGGGTTCTTGTCCTGGGGCTGATGTCGTGTGACATTGGTGGCCAGTTGTGTGTGGTTTGGGGTGGCCTGGTACCCCTAATTAGGCATTGGCGCAAGAGGTTTCTTGCTGCTGTTACAAAACCTTTCAGTCCAGGAAGACATGGGAGAATTTTACAGTAGTGTGTAAAAATTAGGGAATACATATGCCTAAGAAATGTACGGTATGTCTTATTTATTACTTTTTACCTTGCCATTTAAAACAACAGGAGGTATTCAGTGAAGTTTTACTAAGAGTAGACCCATTAACATTCATGAACAGGACTAAGACATACCCTTAATTTCATTAGATCTGCTCTGAGTAAAACTTTGTTGAATACCACCCAATCATAAACCACAGCCAGTCCTCATTTGTTCAGTGAGTTCCTGTGGATGCTGCCATGGTCTCACTTCTTGATGCTGCTCATGAGTAAGTGTGGAAATGAAGCTAGTGAGCATCTCAGCTGATCAAGTGTATGAGCATCTGGGTCTATGCATATGGCTTGAGGCTGAGGTTACTTGAAGGGTCACCATCTCCCAGACATACCTATTAGGCCCTGGGGCACTTTTCTGGGTATCCCATCCAAGTGAGATTGGGAAGTCCTTTCCAGGGAGAGGGTCTTCTCGGTGCTGGCAGTGCACCCTGGTTGTTGTGAAATGCCTTCTTCAGAAGAGCTCTGCAGCCAGAACAGAGCAGGCCCAAGGCCCACCTGGTCAGGCATCCTGTTTTGACCGAGGCCAACCAGATGCCCACGGGAAGCCTACGAGCAGGACCTGAGTGCAGCAGCAGCAGCCCGCTCCTCACTTGTGATTCCCAGCAATGGATGTCTG